>NC_136779.1:15165591-16372434 GCF_947034865.1 Barbatula barbatula | reverse complement strand
AAGCTTTCTGAGCTGAGAAATGCATTTTGTGACAAAGTGCTTCAGTGGATGATGAGAATGTCAGTTTTGACAAAGAACACTGTTCATTACTAAAATGCTCTAATTGAGCTGTTAGAATGTCAGAAACAAGCTTTCTGAGCTGAGAACTGCATTTTGTGACAAAGTGCTTCAGTGGATGATGAGAATGTCAGTTTTGACAAAGAACACTATTCATTACTAAAATGCTCTAATTGAGCTGTTAGAATGTCAGAAACAAGCTATCTGAGCTGAGAACTGCATTTTGTGACATAGTTCATCAGTGGATGATGAGAATGTCAGTTTTGACAAAGAAAACTGTTCATTACTAAAATGCTCTAATTGAGCTGTTAGAATGTTAGAAACAAGCTTTCTGAGCTGAGAACTGCATTTTGTGACATAGTTCATCAGTGGATGATGAGAATGTCAGTTTTGACAAAGAACACTGTTCATTACTAAAATGCTCCAATTGAGCTGTTAGAATGTCAGAAACAAGCTTTCTGAGCTGAGAACTGCATTTTGTGACAAAGTGAATCAGTGGATGATGAGAATGTCACTTTTGACAAAGAACACTGTTCATTAATGAAATGCTCCAATTGAGCTGTTAGAATGTCAGAAACAAGCTTTCTGAGCTGAAAACTGCATTTTGTGACAAAGTGAATTAGTGGATGGATGAGAATGTCACTTTTGACAAAGAACACTGTTCATTAATGAAATGCTCCAATTGAGCTGTTAGAATGTCAGAAACAAGCTTTCTGAGCTGAGAAATGCATTTTGTGACAAAAAGCATCAGTGGATGATGAGAATGTCAGTTTTGACAAAGAACACTGATCATTACTAAAATGCTCCAATTGAGCTGTTAGAATGTCAGAAACAAGCTTTCTGAGCTGAGAACTGCATTTTGTGACAAAGTGCTTCAGTGGATGATGAGAATGTCAGTTTTGACAAAGAACACTGTTCATTACTAAAATGCTCTAATTGAGCTGTTAGAATGTCAGAAACAAGCTTTCTGAGCTGAGAACTGCATTTTGTGACAAAGTGCTTCAGTGGATGATGAGAATGTCAGTTTTGACAAAGAACACTGTTCATTACTTAAATGCTCCAATTGAGCTGTTAGAATGTCAGAAACAAGCTTTCTGAGCTGAGAAATGCATTTTGTGACAAAGTGCATCAGTGGATGATGAGAATGTCACTTTTGACAAAGAACACTGTTCATTACTAAAATGCTCTAATTGAGCTGTCAGAATGTCAGAAACAAGCTTTCTGAGCTGAGAACTGCATTTTTTGACAAAAAGCATCAGTGGATGATGAGAATGTCAGTTTTGACAAAGAACACTGATCATTACTAAAATGCTCCAATTGAGCTGTTAGAATGTCAGAAACAAGCTTTCTGAGCTGAGAAATGCATTTTGTGACAAAGTGAATGAGTGGATGGATGAGAATGTCACTTTTGACAAAGAACACTGATCATTACTAAAATGCTCCAATTGAGCTGTTAGAATGTCAGAAACAAGCTTTCTGAGCTGAGAAATGCATTTTGTGACAAAGTGCTTCAGTGGATGATGAGAATGTCAGTTTTGACAAAGAACACTGTTCATTACTGAAATGCTCCAATTGAGCTGTTAGAATGTCAGAAACAAGCTTTCTGAGCTGAGAAATGCATTTTGTGACAAAGTGCATCAGTGGATGATGAGAATGTCACTTTTGACAAAGAACACTGTTCATTACTGAAATGCTCTAATTGAGCTGTTAGAATGTCAGAAACAAGCTTTCTGAGCTGAGAACTGCATTTTGTGACATAGTTCATCAGTGGATGATGAGAATGTCAGTTTTGACAAAGAACACTGTTCATTACTGAAATGCTCCAATTGAGCTGTTAGAATGTCAGAAACAAGCTTTCTGAGCTGAGAAATGCATTTTGTGACAAAGTGCATCAGTGGATGATGAGAATGTCACTTTTGACAAAGAACACTGTTCATTACTAAAATGCTCTAATTGAGCTGTTAGAATGTCAGAAACAAGCTTTCTGAGCTGAGAACTGCATTTTGTGACAAAAAGCATCAGTGGATGATGAGAATGTCAGTTTTGACAAAGAACACTGATCATTACTAAAATGCTCCAATTGAGCTTTTAGAATGTCAGAAACAAGCTTTCTGAGCTGAGAAATGCATTTTGTGACAAAGTGCTTCAGTGGATGATGAGAATGTCAGTTTTGACAAAGAACACTGTTCATTACTAAAATGCTCTAATTGAGCTGTTAGAATGTCAGAAACAAGCTTTCTGAGCTGAGAACTGCATTTTGTGACAAAGTGCTTCAGTGGATGATGAGAATGTCAGTTTTGACAAAGAACACTATTCATTACTAAAATGCTCTAATTGAGCTGTTAGAATGTCAGAAACAAGCTATCTGAGCTGAGAACTGCATTTTGTGACATAGTTCATCAGTGGATGATGAGAATGTCAGTTTTGACAAAGAAAACTGTTCATTACTAAAATGCTCTAATTGAGCTGTTAGAATGTTAGAAACAAGCTTTCTGAGCTGAGAACTGCATTTTGTGACATAGTTCATCAGTGGATGATGAGAATGTCAGTTTTGACAAAGAACACTGTTCATTACTAAAATGCTCCAATTGAGCTGTTAGAATGTCAGAAACAAGCTTTCTGAGCTGAGAACTGCATTTTGTGACAAAGTGAATCAGTGGATGATGAGAATGTCACTTTTGACAAAGAACACTGTTCATTAATGAAATGCTCCAATTGAGCTGTTAGAATGTCAGAAACAAGCTTTCTGAGCTGAAAACTGCATTTTGTGACAAAGTGAATTAGTGGATGGATGAGAATGTCACTTTTGACAAAGAACACTGTTCATTAATGAAATGCTCCAATTGAGCTGTTAGAATGTCAGAAACAAGCTTTCTGAGCTGAAAACTGCATTTTGTGACAAAAAGCATCAGTGGATGATGAGAATGTCAGTTTTGACAAAGAACACTGTTCATTACTGAAATGCTCCAATTGAGCTGTTAGAATGTCAGAAACAAGCTTTCTGAGCTGAAAACTGCATTTTGTGACATAGTTCATCAGTGGATGATGAGAATGTCAGTTTTGACAAAGAACACTGATCATCACTAAAATGCTCCAATTAAGCTGTTAGAATGTCAGAAACAAGCTTTCTGAGCTGAGAACTGCATTTTGTGACATAGTTCATCAGTGGATGATGAGAATGTCAGTTTTGACAAAGAACACTGTTCATTACTAAAATTCTCTAATTGAGCTGTTAGAATGTCAGAAACAAGCTTTCTGAGCTGAGATCTGCATTTTGTGAGAAAGTGAATCAGTGGATGATGAGAATGTCAGTTTTGACAAAGAACACTGATCATTACTAAAATGCTCCAATTGAGCTGTTAGAATGTCAGAAACAAGCTTTCTGAGCTGAGAACTGCATTTTGTGACAAAGTGAATCAGTGGATGGATGAGAATGTCACTTTTGACAAAGAACACTGTTCATTACTGAAATGCTCCAATTGAGCTGTTAGAATGTCAGAAACAAGCTTTCTGAGCTGAAAACTGCATTTTGTGACATAGTTTCTTCAGTGGATGATGAGAATGTCAGTTTTGACAAAGAACACTGTTCATTACTAAAATTCTCTAATTGAGCTGTTAGAATGTCAGAAACAAGCTTTCTGAGCTGAGAACTGCATTTTGTGAGAAAGTGAATCAGTGGATGATGAGAATGTCAGTTTTGACAAAGAACACTGTTCATTAGTAAAATGCTCCAATTGAGCTGTTAGAATGTCAGAAACAAGCTTTCTGAGCATAAAACTGCATTTTGTGACAAAGTGCATCAGTGGGTGATGAGAATGTCAGTTTTGACAAAGAACACTGTTCATTACTAAAATGCTCTAATTGAGCTGTTAGAATGTCAGAAACAAGCTTTCTGAGCTGAGAACTGCATTTTGTGACATAGTTCATCAGTGGATGATGAGAATGTCACTTTTGACAAAGAACACTGATCATTACTAAAATGCTCTAATTGAGCTGTTAGAATGTCAGAAAAAAGCTTTCTGAGCTGAGAACTGCATTTTGTGACATAGTTCATCAGTGGATGATGAGAATGTCAGTTTTGACAAAGAACACTGTTCATTACTGAAATGCTCCAATTGAGCTGTTAGAATGTCAGAAACAAGCTTTCTGAGCTGAGAAATGCATTTTGTGACAAAGTGCATCAGTGGATGATGAGAATGTCACTTTTGACAAAGAACACTGTTCATTACTAAAATGCTCTAATTGAGCTGTTAGAATGTCAGAAACAAGCTTTCTGAGCTGAGAACTGCATTTTGTGACAAAAAGCATCAGTGGATGATGAGAATGTCAGTTTTGACAAAGAACACTGTTCATTACTAAAATGCTCTAATTGAGCTGTTAGAATGTCAGAAACAAGCTTTCTGAGCTGAGAAATGCATTTTGTGACAAAGTGCATCAGTGGATGATGAGAATGTCACTTTTGACAAAGAACACTGTTCATTACTAAAATGCTCTAATTGAGCTGTTAGAATGTCAGAAACAAGCTTTCTGAGCTGAGAACTGCATTTTGTGACAAAAAGCATCAGTGGATGATGAGAATGTCAGTTTTGACAAAGAACACTGATCATTACTAAAATGCTCCAATTGAGCTGTTAGAATGTCAGAAACAAGCTTTCTGAGCTGAGAAATGCATTTTGTGACAAAGTGCTTCAGTGGATGATGAGAATGTCAGTTTTGACAAAGAACACTGTTCATTACTAAAATGCTCTAATTGAGCTGTTAGAATGTCAGAAACAAGCTTTCTGAGCTGAGAACTGCATTTTGTGACATAGTTCATCAGTGGATGATGAGAATGTCAGTTTTGACAAAGAACACTGATCATTACTAAAATGCTCTAATTGAGCTGTTAGAATGTCAGAAAAAAGCTTTCTGAGCTGAGAACTGCATTTTGTGACAAAATGCATCAGTGGATGATGAGAATGTCAGTTTTGACAAATAACACTGTTCATTACTGAAATGCTCTAACTGAGCTGTTAGAATGTCAGAAAAAAGCTTTTTGAGCAGAAAACTGCATTTTGTGACAAAGTGATTCAGTGGATGATCAGAATGTCAGTTTTGACAAAGAACACTGATCATTACTAAAATGCTCTAATTGAGCTGTTAGAATGTCAGAAACAAGCTTTCTGAGCTGAGAACTGCATTTTGTGACAAAGTGAATCAGTGGATGGATGAGAATGTCACTTTTGACAAAGAACACTGATCATTACTAAAATGCTCTAATTGAGCTGTTAGAATGTCAGAAAAAAGCTTTCTGAGCTGAGAACTGCATTTTGTGACAAAATGCATCAGTGGATGATGAGAATGTCAGTTTTGACAAAGAACACTGTTCATTACTGAAATGCTCTAACTGAGCTGTTAGAATGTCAGAAAAAAGCTTTTTGAGCAGAAAACTGCATTTTGTGACAAAGTGATTCAGTGGATGATCAGAATGTCAGTTTTGACAAAGAACACTGATCATTACTAAAATGCTCTAATTGAGCTGTTAGAATGTCAGAAACAAGCTTTCTGAGCTGAGAAATGCATTTTGTGACAAAGTGCTTCAGTGGATGATGAGAATGTCAGTTTTGACAAAGAACACTGTTCATTACTAAAATGCTCTAATTGAGCTGTTAGAATGTCAGAAACAAGCTTTCTGAGCTGAGAACTGCATTTTGTGACATAGTTCATCAGTGGATGATGAGAATGTCAGTTTTGACAAAGAACACTGTTCATTACTAAAATGCTCCAATTGAGCTGTTAGAATGTCAGAAACAAGCTTTCTGAGCTGAGAACTGCATTTTGTGACAAAGTGAATCAGTGGATGATGAGAATGAAACTTTTGACAAAGAACACTGATCATTACTAAAATGCTCTAATTGAGCTGTTAGAATGTCAGAAACAAGCTTTCTGAGCTGAAAACTGCATTTTGTGACAAGTGCATCAGTGGATGATGAGAATATCAGTTTTGACAAAGAACACTGATAATTACTAAAATGCTCCAATTGAGCTGTTAGAATGTCAGAAACAAGCTTTCTGAGCTGAAAATTGCATTTTGTGACAAGGTACATCAGTGGATGATGAGAATGTCAGTTTTGACAAAGAACACTGATAATTACTAAAATGCTCTAACTGATGCTGTTAGAATGTCAGAAACAAGCTTGCTGAGCTGAATACTGCATTTTGTGACAAAAAGCATCAGTGGATGATGAGAATGTCAGTTTTGACAAAGAACACTGTTCATTACTAAAATGCTCTAATTGAGCTGTTAGAATGTCAGAAACAAGCTTTCTGAGCTGAGAACTGCATTTTGTGACATAGTTCATCAGTGGATGATGAGAATGTCAGTTTTGACAAAGAACACTGTTCATTACTAAAATGCTCTAATTGAGCTGTTAGAATGTCAGAAACAAACTTTCTGAGCTGAAAACTGCATTTTGTGACAAAAAGCATCAGTGGATGATGAGAATGTCAGTTTTGACAAAGAACACTGATCATTACTAAAATGCTCCAATTGAGCTGTTAGAATGTCAGAAACAAGCTTTCTGAGCTGAGAACTGCATTTTGTGACATAGTTCATCAGTGGATGATGAGAATGTCAGTTTTGACAAAGAACACTGTTCATTACTGAAATGCTCCAATTGAGCTGTTAGAATGTCAGAAACAAATTTTCTGAGCTGAGAAATGCATTTTGTGACAAAGTGCATCAGTGGATGATGAGAATGTCAGTTTTGACAAAGAACACTGATCATCACTAAAATGCTCCAATTAAGCTGTTAGAATGTCAGAAACAAGCTTTCTGAGCTGAGAACTGCATTTTGTGACATAGTTCATCAGTGGATGATGAGAATGTCAGTTTTGACAAAGAACTCTGTTCATTACTGAAATGCTCCAATTGAGCTGTTAGAATGTCAGAAACAAGCTTTCTGAGCTGAGAAATGCATTTTGTGACAAAGTGCTTCAGTGGATGATGAGAATGTCAGTTTTGACAAAGAACACTGTTCATTACTAAAATGCTCTAATTGAGCTGTTAGAATGTCAGAAACAAGCTTTCTGAGCTGAGAACTGCATTTTGTGACAAAAAGCATCAGTGGATGATGAGAATGTCAGTTTTGACAAAGAACACTGATCATTACTAAAATGCTCCAATTGAGCTGTTAGAATGTCAGAAACAAACTTTCTGAGCTGAGAAATGCATTTTGTGACAAAGTGCTTCAGTGGATGATGAGAATGTCAGTTTTGACAAAGAACACTGTTCATTACTAAAATGCTCTAATTGAGCTGTTAGAATGTCAGAAACAAGCTTTCTGAGCTGAGAACTGCATTTTGTGACATAGTTCATCAGTGGATGATGAGAATGTCAGTTTTGACAAAGAACACTGTTCATTAATAAAATGCTCTAATTTAGCTGTTAGAATGTCAGAAACAAGCTTTCTGAGCTGAGAACTGCATTTTGTGACATAGTTCATCAGTGGATGATGAGAATGTCAGTTTTGACAAAGAACACTGATCATCACTAAAATGCTCCAATTAAGCTGTTAGAATGTCAGAAACAAGCTTTCTGAGCTGAGAACTGCATTTTGTGACAAAGTGAATCAGTGGATGATGAGAATGTCAGTTTTGACAAAGAACACTGTTCATTACTAAAATGCTCCAATTGAGCTGTTAGAATGTCAGAAACAAGCTTTCTGAGCATAAAACTGCATTTTGTGACAAAGTGCATCAGTGGGTGATGAGAATGTCAGTTTTGACAAAGAACACTGTTCATTACTAAAATGCTCTAATTGAGCTGTTAGAATGTCAGAAACAAGCTTTCTGAGCTGAAAACTGCATTTTGTGACAAAGTGAATCAGTGGATGATGAGAATGTCAGTTTTGACAAAGAACACTGATCATTACTAAAATGCTCTAATTGAGCTGTTAGAATGTCAGAAACAAGCTTTCTGAGCTGAGAACTGCATTTTCTGACATTGTTCATCAGTGGATGATGAGAATGTCAGTTTTGACAAAGAACACTGTTCATTACTAAAATGCTCTAATTGAGCTGTTAGAATGTCAGAAACAAGCTTTCTGAGCTGAGAACTGCATTTTGTGACATAGTTCATCAGTGGATGATGAGAATGTCAGTTTTGACAAAGAACACTGTTCATTACTGAAATGCTCTAATTGAGCTGTTAGAATGTCAGAAACAAGCTTTCTGAGCTGAGAACTGCATTTTGTGACAAAGTGAATCAGTTGATGGATGAGAATGTCACTTTTGACAAAGAACACTGTTCATTAATGAAATGCTCCAATTGAGCTGTTAGAATGTCAGAAACAAGCTTTCTGAGCTGAAAACTGCATTTTGTGACAAAAAGCATCAGTGGATGATGAGAATGTCAGTTTTGACAAAGAACACTGATCATTACTAAAATGCTCCAATTGAGCTGTTAGAATGTCAGAAACAAGCTTTCTGAGCTGAGAACTGCATTTTGTGACATAGTTCATCAGTGGATGATGAGAATGTCAGTTTTGACAAAGAACACTGTTCATTACTGAAATGCTCTAATTGAGCTGTTAGAATGTCAGAAACAAGCTTTCTGAGCTGAGAACTGCATTTTGTGACATAGTTCATCAGTGGATGATGAGAATGTCAGTTTTGAAAAAGAACTCTGTTCATTACTGAAATGCTCCAATTGAGCTGTTAGAATGTCAGAAACAAGCTTTCTGAGCTGAAAACTGCATTTTGTGACAAAGTGAATCAGTGGATGGATGAGAATGTCACTTTTGACAAAGAACACTGATCATTACTAAAATGCTCCAATTGAGCTGTTAGAATGTCAGAAACAAGCTTTCTGAGCTGAGAAATGCATTTTGTGACAAAGTGCTTCAGTGGATGATGAGAATGTCAGTTTTGACAAAGAACACTGTTCATTACTAAAATGCTCTAATTGAGCTGTTAGAATGTCAGAAACAAGCTTTCTGAGCTGAGAAATGCATTTTGTGACAAAGTGCATCAGTGGATGATGAGAATGTCAGTTTTGACAAAGAACACTAATCATCACTAAAATGCTCCAATTAAGCTGTTAGAATGTCAGAAACAAGCTTTCTGAGCTGAGAACTGCATTTTGTGACATAGTTCATCAGTGGATGATGAGAATGTCAGTTTTGACAAAGAACTCTGTTCATTACTGAAATGCTCCAATTGAGCTGTTAGAATGTCAGAAACAAGCTTTCTGAGCTGAAAACTGCATTTTGTGACAAAGTGAATCAGTGGATGGATGAGAATGTCACTTTTGACAAAGAACACTGTTCATTACTGAAATGCTCCAATTGAGCTGTTAGAATGTCAGAAACAAGCTTTCTGAGCTGAGAAATGCATTTTGTGACAAAGTGCATCAGTGGATGATGAGAATGTCAGTTTTGACAAAGAACACTGTTCATTACTAAAATGCTCTAATTGAGCTGTTAGAATGTCAGAAACAAGCTTTCTGAGCTGAGAACTGCATTTTGTGACAAAACGCATCAGTGGATGAAGAGAATGTCAGTTTTGACAAAGAACACTGATCATTACTAAAATGCTCCAATTGAGCTGTTAGAATGTCAGAAACAAGCTTTCTGAGCTGAGAAATGCATTTTGTGACAAAGTGCTTCAGTGGATGATGAGAATGTCAGTTTTGACAAAGAACACTGTTCATTACTAAAATGCTCTAATTGAGCTGTTAGAATGTCAGAAACAAGCTTTCTGAGCTGAAAACTGCATTTTGTGACAAAAAGCATCAGTGGATGATGAGAATGTCAGTTTTGACAAAGAAAACTGATCATTACTAAAATGCTCCAATTGAGCTGTTAGAATGTCAGAAACAAGCTTTCTGAGCTGAGAACTGCATTTTGTGACATAGTTCATCAGTGGATGATGAGAATGTCAGTTTTGACAAAGAACACTGTTCATTACTGAAATGCTCTAATTGAGCTGTTAGAATGTCAGAAACAAGCTTTCTGAGCTGAGAACTGCATTTTGTGACATAGTTCATCAGTGGATGATGAGAATGTCAGTTTTGACAAAGAACTCTGTTCATTACTGAAATGCTCCAATTGAGCTGTTAGAATGTCAGAAACAAGCTTTCTGAGCTGAAAACTGCATTTTGTGACAAAGTGAATCAGTGGATGGATGAGAATGTCACTTTTGACAAAGAACACTGTTCATTACTAAAATGCTCTAATTGAGCTGTTAGAATGTCAGAAACAAGCTTTCTGAGCTGAGAACTGCATTTTGTGACATAGTTCATCAGTGGATGATGAGAATGTCAGTTTTGACAAAGAACACTGATCATCACTAAAATGCTCCAATTAAGCTGTTAGAATGTCAGAAACAAGCTTTCTGAGCTGAGAACTGCATTTTGTGACAAAGTGAATCAGTGGATGATGAGAATGTCAGTTTTGACAAAGAACACTGTTCATTACTAAAATGCTCTAATTGAGCTGTTAGAATGTCAGAAACAAGCTTTCTGAGCTGAGAACTGCATTTTGTGACAAAAAGCATCAGTGGATGATGAGAATGTCAGTTTTGACAAAGAACACTGATCATTACTAAAATGCTCCAATTGAGCTGTTAGAATGTCAGAAACAAGCTTTCTGAGCTGAGAAATGCATTTTGTGACAAAGTGCTTCAGTGGATGATGAGAATGTCAGTTTTGACAAAGAACACTGTTCATTACTAAAATGCTCTAATTGAGCTGTTAGAATGTCAGAAACAAGCTTTCTGAGCTGAGAACTGCATTTTGTGACACAGTTCATCAGTGGATGATGAGAATGTCAGTTTTGACAAAGAAAACTGTTCATTACTAAAATGCTCTAATTGAGCTGTTAGAATGTTAGAAACAAGCTTTCTGAGCTGAGAACTGCATTTTGTGACATAGTTCATCAGTGGATGATGAGAATGTCAGTTTTGACAAAGAACACTGTTCATTACTAAAATGCTCTAATTGAGCTGTTAGAATGTCAGAAACAAGCTTTCTGAGCTGAGAACTGCATTTTGTGACATAGTTCATCAGTGGATGATGAGAATGTCGGTTTTGACAAAGAACACTGTTCATTACTGAAATGCTCTAATTGAGCTGTTAGAATGTCAGAAACAAGCTTTCTGAGCTGAGAACTGCATTTTGTGACATAGTTCATCAGTGGATGATGAGAATGTCAGTTTTGACAAAGAACACTGTTCATTACTGAAATGCTCCAATTGAGCTGTTAGAATGTCAGAAACAAGCTTTCTGAGCTGAGAAATGCATTTTGTGACAAAGTGCATCAGTGGATGATGAGAATGTCACTTTTGACAAAGAACACTGTTCATTACTAAAATGCTCTAATTGAGCTGTTAGAATGTCAGAAACAAGCTTTCTGAGCTGAGAAATGCATTTTGTGACAAAGTGCTTCAGTGGATGATGAGAATGTCAGTTTTGACAAAGAACACTGTTCATTACTAAAATGCTATAATTGAGCTGTTAGAATGTCAGAAACAAGCTTTCTGAGCTGAGAACTGCATTTTGTGACATAGTTCATCAGTGGATGATGAGAATGTCAGTTTTGACAAAGAACACTGATCATTACTAAAATGCTCCAATTGAGCTGTTAGAATGTCAGAAACAAGCTTTCTGAGCTGAGAAATGCATTTTGTGACAAAGTGCTTCAGTGGATGATGAGAATGTCAGTTTTGACAAAGAACACTGTTCATTACTAAAATGCTCTAATTGAGCTGTTAGAATGTCAGAAACAAGCTTTCTGAGCTGAGAACTGCATTTTGTGACATAGTTCATCAGTGGATGATGAGAATGTCAGTTTTGACAAAGAAAACTGTTCATTACTAAAATGCTCTAATTGAGCTGTTAGAATGTTAGAAACAAGCTTTCTGAGCTGAGAACTGCATTTTGTGACATAGTTCATCAGTGGATGATGAGAATGTCAGTTTTGACAAAGAACACTGTTCATTACTAAAATGCTCCAATTGAGCTGTTAGAATGTCAGAAACAAGCTTTCTGAGCTGAGAACTGCATTTTGTGACAAAGTGAATCAGTGGATGATGAGAATGACACTTTTGACAAAGAACACTGATCATTACTAAAATGCTCTAATTGAGCTGTTAGAATGTCAGAAAAAAGATTTCTGAGATTAAAAATGCATTTTGTGACAAAGTGAATCAGTGGATTGATGAGAATGTCACTTTTGACAAAGAACACTGATCATTACTAAAATGCTCTAACTGAGCTGTTAGAATGTCAGAAAAAAGCTTTCTGAGCTGAGAACTGCATTTTGTGACAAAATGCATCAGTGGATGATGAGAATGTCAGTTTTGACAAAGAACACTGTTCATTACTGAAATGCTCTAACTGAGCTGTTAGAATGTCAGAAACAAGCTTTTTGAGCAGAAAACTGCATTTTTTGACAAAATGCATCAGTGGATGATGAGAATGTCAGTTTTGACAAAGAACACTGTTCATTACTTAAATGCTCTAACTGAGCTGTTAGAATGTCAGAAACAAGCTTTCTGAGCTGAGAACTGCATTTTGTGACATAGTTCATCAGTGGATGATGAGAATGTCAGTTTTGACAAAGAACACTGTTCATTACTGAAATGCTCTAATTGAGCTGTTAGAATGTCAGAAACAAGCTTTCTGAGCTGAGAACTGCATTTTGTGACAAAGTGAATCAGTTGATGGATGAGAATGTCACTTTTGACAAAGAACACTGTTCATTAATGAAATGCTCCAATTGAGCTGTTAGAATGTCAGAAACAAGCTTTCTGAGCTGAAAACTGCATTTTGTGACAAAAAGCATCAGTGGATGATGAGAATGTCAGTTTTGACAAAGAACACTGATCATTACTAAAATGCTCCAATTGAGCTGTTAGAATGTCAGAAACAAGCTTTCTGAGCTGAGAACTGCATTTTGTGACATAGTTCATCAGTGGATGATGAGAATGTCAGTTTTGACAAAGAACACTGTTCATTACTGAAATGCTCTAATTGAGCTGTTAGAATGTCAGAAACAAGCTTTCTGAGCTGAGAACTGCATTTTGTGACATAGTTCATCAGTGGATGATGAGAATGTCAGTTTTGAAAAAGAACTCTGTTCATTACTGAAATGCTCCAATTGAGCTGTTAGAATGTCAGAAACAAGCTTTCTGAGCTGAAAACTGCATTTTGTGACAAAGTGAATCGTGGATGGATGAGAATGTCACTTTTGACAAAGAACACTGATCATTACTAAAATGCTCCAATTGAGCTGTTAGAATGTCAGAAACAAGCTTTCTGAGCTGAGAAATGCATTTTGTGACAAAGTGCTTCAGTGGATGATGAGAATGTCAGTTTTGACAAAGAACACTGTTCATTACTAAAATGCTCTAATTGAGCTGTTAGAATGTCAAAAACAAGCTTTCTGAGCTGAGAAATGCATTTTGTGACAAAGTGCATCAGTGGATGATGAGAATGTCAGTTTTGACAAAGAACACTAATCATCACTAAAATGCTCCAATTAAGCTGTTAGAATGTCAGAAACAAGCTTTCTGAGCTGAGAACTGCATTTTGTGACATAGTTCATCAGTGGATGATGAGAATGTCAGTTTTGACAAAGAACTCTGTTCATTACTGAAATGCTCCAATTGAGCTGTTAGAATGTCAGAAACAAGCTTTCTGAGCTGAAAACTGCATTTTGTGACAAAGTGAATCAGTGGATGGATGAGAATGTCACTTTTGACAAAGAACACTGTTCATTACTGAAATGCTCCAATTGAGCTGTTAGAATGTCAGAAACAAGCTTTCTGAGCTGAGAACTGCATTTTGTGACATAGTTCATCAGTGGATGATGAGAATGTCGGTTTTGACAAAGAACACTGTTCATTACTGAAATGCTCTAATTGAGCTGTTAGAATGTCAGAAACAAGCTTTCTGAGCTGAGAACTGCATTTTGTGACATAGTTCATCAGTGGATGATGAGAATGTCAGTTTTGACAAAGAACACTGTTCATTACTGAAATGCTCCAATTGAGCTGTTAGAATGTCAGAAACAAGCTTTCTGAGCTGAGAAATGCATTTTGTGACAAAGTGCATCAGTGGATGATGAGAATGTCACTTTTGACAAAGAACACTGTTCATTACTAAAATGCTCTAATTGAGCTGTTAGAATGTCAGAAACAAGCTTTCTGAGCTGAGAAATGCATTTTGTGAAAAAGTGCTTCAGTGGATGATGAGAATGTCAGTTTTGACAAAGAACACTGTTCATTACTAAAATGCTCTAATTGAGCTGTTAGAATGTCAGAAACAAGCTTTCTGAGCTGAGAACTGCATTTTGTGACAAAAAGCATCAGTGGATGATGAGAATGTCAGTTTTGACAAAGAACACTGATCATTACTAAAATGCTCCAATTGAGCTGTTAGAATGTCAGAAACAAGCTTTCTGAGCTGAGAAATGCATTTTGTGACAAAGTGCTTCAGTGGATGATGAGAATGTCAGTTTTGACAAAGAACACTGTTCATTACTAAAATGCTCTAATTGAGCTGTTAGAATGTCAGAAACAAGCTTTCTGAGCTGAGAACTGCATTTTGTGACACAGTTCATCAGTGGATGATGAGAATGTCAGTTTTGACAAAGAAAACTGTTCATTACTAAAATGCTCTAATTGAGCTGTTAGAATGTTAGAAACAAGCTTTCTGAGCTGAGAACTGCATTTTGTGACATAGTTCATCAGTGGATGATGAGAATGTCAGTTTTGACAAAGAACACTGTTCATTACTAAAATGCTCTAATTGAGCTGTTAGAATGTCAGAAACAAGCTTTCTGAGCTGAGAACTGCATTTTGTGACATAGTTCATCAGTGGATGATGAGAATGTCGGTTTTGACAAAGAACACTGTTCATTACTGAAATGCTCTAATTGAGCTGTTAGAATGTCAGAAACAAGCTTTCTGAGCTGAGAACTGCATTTTGTGACATAGTTCATCAGTGGATGATGAGAATGTCAGTTTTGACAAAGAACACTGTTCATTACTGAAATGCTCCAATTGAGCTGTTAGAATGTCAGAAACAAGCTTTCTGAGCTGAGAAATGCATTTTGTGACAAAGTGCATCAGTGGATGATGAGAATGTCACTTTTGACAAAGAACACTGTTCATTACTAAAATGCTCTAATTGAGCTGTTAGAATGTCAGAAACAAGCTTTCTGAGCTGAGAAATGCATTTTGTGACAAAGTGCTTCAGTGGATGATGAGAATGTCAGTTTTGACAAAGAACACTGTTCATTACTAAAATGCTATAATTGAGCTGTTAGAATGTCAGAAACAAGCTTTCTGAGCTGAGAACTGCATTTTGTGACATAGTTCATCAGTGGATGATGAGAATGTCAGTTTTGACAAAGAACACTGATCATTACTAAAATGCTCCAATTGAGCTGTTAGAATGTCAGAAACAAGCTTTCTGAGCTGAGAAATGCATTTTGTGACAAAGTGCTTCAGTGGATGATGAGAATGTCAGTTTTGACAAAGAACACTGTTCATTACTAAAATGCTCTAATTGAGCTGTTAGAATGTCAGAAACAAGCTTTCTGAGCTGAGAACTGCATTTTGTGACATAGTTCATCAGTGGATGATGAGAATGTCAGTTTTGACAAAGAAAACTGTTCATTACTAAAATGCTCTAATTGAGCTGTTAGAATGTTAGAAACAAGCTTTCTGAGCTGAGAACTGCATTTTGTGACATAGTTCATCAGTGGATGATGAGAATGTCAGTTTTGACAAAGAACACTGTTCATTACTAAAATGCTCCAATTGAGCTGTTAGAATGTCAGAAACAAGCTTTCTGAGCTGAGAACTGCATTTTGTGACAAAGTGAATCAGTGGATGATGAGAATGACACTTTTGACAAAGAACACTGATCATTACTAAAATGCTCTAATTGAGCTGTTAGAATGTCAGAAAAAAGATTTCTGAGATTAAAAATGCATTTTGTGACAAAGTGAATCAGTGGATTGATGAGAATGTCACTTTTGACAAAGAACACTGATCATTACTAAAATGCTCTAACTGAGCTGTTAGAATGTCAGAAAAAAGCTTTCTGAGCTGAGAACTGCATTTTGTGACAAAATGCATCAGTGGATGATGAGAATGTCAGTTTTGACAAAGAACACTGTTCATTACTGAAATGCTCTAACTGAGCTGTTAGAATGTCAGAAACAAGCTTTTTGAGCAGAAAACTGCATTTTTTGACAAAATGCATCAGTGGATGATGAGAATGTCAGTTTTGACAAAGAACACTGTTCATTACTTAAATGCTCTAACTGAGCTGTTAGAATGTCAGAAACAAGCTTTCTGAGCTGAGAACTGCATTTTGTGACATAGTTCATCAGTGGATGATGAGAATGTCAGTTTTGACAAAGAACACTGTTCATTACTGAAATGCTCTAATTGAGCTGTTAGAATGTCAGAAACAAGCTTTCTGAGCTGAGAACTGCATTTTGTGACAAAGTGAATCAGTTGATGGATGAGAATGTCACTTTTGACAAAGAACACTGTTCATTAATGAAATGCTCCAATTGAGCTGTTAGAATGTCAGAAACAAGCTTTCTGAGCTGAAAACTGCATTTTGTGACAAAAAGCATCAGTGGATGATGAGAATGTCAGTTTTGACAAAGAACACTGATCATTACTAAAATGCTCCAATTGAGCTGTTAGAATGTCAGAAACAAGCTTTCTGAGCTGAGAACTGCATTTTGTGACATAGTTCATCAGTGGATGATGAGAATGTCAGTTTTGACAAAGAACACTGTTCATTACTGAAATGCTCTAATTGAGCTGTTAGAATGTCAGAAACAAGCTTTCTGAGCTGAGAACTGCATTTTGTGACATAGTTCATCAGTGGATGATGAGAATGTCAGTTTTGAAAAAGAACTCTGTTCATTACTGAAATGCTCCAATTGAGCTGTTAGAATGTCAGAAACAAGCTTTCTGAGCTGAAAACTGCATTTTGTGACAAAGTGAATCGTGGATGGATGAGAATGTCACTTTTGACAAAGAACACTGATCATTACTAAAATGCTCCAATTGAGCTGTTAGAATGTCAGAAACAAGCTTTCTGAGCTGAGAAATGCATTTTGTGACAAAGTGCTTCAGTGGATGATGAGAATGTCAGTTTTGACAAAGAACACTGTTCATTACTAAAATGCTCTAATTGAGCTGTTAGAATGTCAAAAACAAGCTTTCTGAGCTGAGAAATGCATTTTGTGACAAAGTGCATCAGTGGATGATGAGAATGTCAGTTTTGACAAAGAACACTAATCATCACTAAAATGCTCCAATTAAGCTGTTAGAATGTCAGAAACAAGCTTTCTGAGCTGAGAACTGCATTTTGTGACATAGTTCATCAGTGGATGATGAGAATGTCAGTTTTGACAAAGAACTCTGTTCATTACTGAAATGCTCCAATTGAGCTGTTAGAATGTCAGAAACAAGCTTTCTGAGCTGAAAACTGCATTTTGTGACAAAGTGAATCAGTGGATGGATGAGAATGTCACTTTTGACAAAGAACACTGTTCATTACTGAAATGCTCCAATTGAGCTGTTAGAATGTCAGAAACAAGCTTTCTGAGCTGAGAACTGCATTTTGTGACATAGTTCATCAGTGGATGATGAGAATGTCGGTTTTGACAAAGAACACTGTTCATTACTGAAATGCTCTAATTGAGCTGTTAGAATGTCAGAAACAAGCTTTCTGAGCTGAGAACTGCATTTTGTGACATAGTTCATCAGTGGATGATGAGAATGTCAGTTTTGACAAAGAACACTGTTCATTACTGAAATGCTCCAATTGAGCTGTTAGAATGTCAGAAACAAGCTTTCTGAGCTGAGAAATGCATTTTGTGACAAAGTGCATCAGTGGATGATGAGAATGTCACTTTTGACAAAGAACACTGTTCATTACTAAAATGCTCTAATTGAGCTGTTAGAATGTCAGAAACAAGCTTTCTGAGCTGAGAAATGCATTTTGTGAAAAAGTGCTTCAGTGGATGATGAGAATGTCAGTTTTGACAAAGAACACTGTTCATTACTAAAATGCTCTAATTGAGCTGTTAGAATGTCAGAAACAAGCTTTCTGAGCTGAGAACTGCATTTTGTGACAAAAAGCATCAGTGGATGATGAGAATGTCAGTTTTGACAAAGAACACTGATCATTACTAAAATGCTCCAATTGAGCTGTTAGAATGTCAGAAACAAGCTTTCTGAGCTGAGAAATGCATTTTGTGACAAAGTGCTTCAGTGGATGATGAGAATGTCAGTTTTGACAAAGAACACTGTTCATTACTAAAATGCTCTAATTGAGCTGTTAGAATGTCAGAAACAAGCTTTCTGAGCTGAGAACTGCATTTTGTGACACAGTTCATCAGTGGATGATGAGAATGTCAGTTTTGACAAAGAAAACTGTTCATTACTAAAATGCTCTAATTGAGCTGTTAGAATGTTAGAAACAAGCTTTCTGAGCTGAGAACTGCATTTTGTGACATAGTTCATCAGTGGATGATGAGAATGTCAGTTTTGACAAAGAACACTGTTCATTACTAAAATGCTCTAATTGAGCTGTTAGAATGTCAGAAACAAGCTTTCTGAGCTGAGAACTGCATTTTGTGACATAGTTCATCAGTGGATGATGAGAATGTCGGTTTTGACAAAGAACACTGTTCATTACTGAAATGCTCTAATTGAGCTGTTAGAATGTCAGAAACAAGCTTTCTGAGCTGAGAACTGCATTTTGTGACATAGTTCATCAGTGGATGATGAGAATGTCAGTTTTGACAAAGAACACTGTTCATTACTGAAATGCTCCAATTGAGCTGTTAGAATGTCAGAAACAAGCTTTCTGAGCTGAGAAATGCATTTTGTGACAAAGTGCATCAGTGGATGATGAGAATGTCACTTTTGACAAAGAACACTGTTCATTACTAAAATGCTCTAATTGAGCTGTTAGAATGTCAGAAACAAGCTTTCTGAGCTGAGAAATGCATTTTGTGACAAAGTGCTTCAGTGGATGATGAGAATGTCAGTTTTGACAAAGAACACTGTTCATTACTAAAATGCTATAATTGAGCTGTTAGAATGTCAGAAACAAGCTTTCTGAGCTGAGAACTGCATTTTGTGACATAGTTCATCAGTGGATGATGAGAATGTCAGTTTTGACAAAGAACACTGATCATTACTAAAATGCTCCAATTGAGCTGTTAGAATGTCAGAAACAAGCTTTCTGAGCTGAGAAATGCATTTTGTGACAAAGTGCTTCAGTGGATGATGAGAATGTCAGTTTTGACAAAGAACACTGTTCATTACTAAAATGCTCTAATTGAGCTGTTAGAATGTCAGAAACAAGCTTTCTGAGCTGAGAACTGCATTTTGTGACATAGTTCATCAGTGGATGATGAGAATGTCAGTTTTGACAAAGAAAACTGTTCATTACTAAAATGCTCTAATTGAGCTGTTAGAATGTTAGAAACAAGCTTTCTGAGCTGAGAACTGCATTTTGTGACATAGTTCATCAGTGGATGATGAGAATGTCAGTTTTGACAAAGAACACTGTTCATTACTAAAATGCTCCAATTGAGCTGTTAGAATGTCAGAAACAAGCTTTCTGAGCTGAGAACTGCATTTTGTGACAAAGTGAATCAGTGGATGATGAGAATGACACTTTTGACAAAGAACACTGATCATTACTAAAATGCTCTAACTGAGCTGTTAGAATGTCAGAAAAAAGATTTCTGAGATTAAAAATGCATTTTGTGACAAAGTGAATCAGTGGATTGATGAGAATGTCACTTTTGACAAAGAACACTGATCATTACTAAAATGCTCTAACTGAGCTGTTAGAATGTCAGAAAAAAGCTTTCTGAGCTGAGAACTGCATTTTGTGACAAAATGCATCAGTGGATGATGAGAATGTCAGTTTTGACAAAGAACACTGTTCATTACTGAAATGCTCTAACTGAGCTGTTAGAATGTCAGAAACAAGCTTTTTGAGCAGAAAACTGCATTTTTTGACAAAATGCATCAGTGGATGATGAGAATGTCAGTTTTGACAAAGAACACTGTTCATTACTTAAATGCTCTAACTGAGCTGTTAGAATGTCAGAAACAAGCTTTCTGAGCTGAGAACTGCATTTTGTGACATAGTTCATCAGTGGATGATGAGAATGTCAGTTTTGACAAAGAACACTGTTCATTACTGAAATGCTCTAATTGAGCTGTTAGAATGTCAGAAACAAGCTTTCTGAGCTGAGAACTGCATTTTGTGACAAAGTGAATCAGTTGATGGATGAGAATGTCACTTTTGACAAAGAACACTGTTCATTAATGAAATGCTCCAATTGAGCTGTTAGAATGTCAGAAACAAGCTTTCTGAGCTGAAAACTGCATTTTGTGACAAAAAGCATCAGTGGATGATGAGAATGTCAGTTTTGACAAAGAACACTGATCATTACTAAAATGCTCCAATTGAGCTGTTAGAATGTCAGAAACAAGCTTTCTGAGCTGAGAACTGCATTTTGTGACATAGTTCATCAGTGGATGATGAGAATGTCAGTTTTGACAAAGAACACTGTTCATTACTGAAATGCTCTAATTGAGCTGTTAGAATGTCAGAAACAAGCTTTCTGAGCTGAGAACTGCATTTTGTGACATAGTTCATCAGTGGATGATGAGAATGTCAGTTTTGAAAAAGAACTCTGTTCATTACTGAAATGCTCCAATTGAGCTGTTAGAATGTCAGAAACAAGCTTTCTGAGCTGAAAACTGCATTTTGTGACAAAGTGAATCGTGGATGGATGAGAATGTCACTTTTGACAAAGAACACTGATCATTACTAAAATGCTCCAATTGAGCTGTTAGAATGTCAGAAACAAGCTTTCTGAGCTGAGAAATGCATTTTGTGACAAAGTGCTTCAGTGGATGATGAGAATGTCAGTTTTGACAAAGAACACTGTTCATTACTAAAATGCTCTAATTGAGCTGTTAGAATGTCAAAAACAAGCTTTCTGAGCTGAGAAATGCATTTTGTGACAAAGTGCATCAGTGGATGATGAGAATGTCAGTTTTGACAAAGAACACTAATCATCACTAAAATGCTCCAATTAAGCTGTTAGAATGTCAGAAACAAGCTTTCTGAGCTGAGAACTGCATTTTGTGACATAGTTCATCAGTGGATGATGAGAATGTCAGTTTTGACAAAGAACTCTGTTCATTACTGAAATGCTCCAATTGAGCTGTTAGAATGTCAGAAACAAGCTTTCTGAGCTGAAAACTGCATTTTGTGACAAAGTGAATCAGTGGATGGATGAGAATGTCACTTTTGACAAAGAACACTGTTCATTACTGAAATGCTCCAATTGAGCTGTTAGAATGTCAGAAACAAGCTTTCTGAGCTGAGAACTGCATTTTGTGACATAGTTCATCAGTGGATGATGAGAATGTCGGTTTTGACAAAGAACACTGTTCATTACTGAAATGCTCTAATTGAGCTGTTAGAATGTCAGAAACAAGCTTTCTGAGCTGAGAACTGCATTTTGTGACATAGTTCATCAGTGGATGATGAGAATGTCAGTTTTGACAAAGAACACTGTTCATTACTGAAATGCTCCAATTGAGCTGTTAGAATGTCAGAAACAAGCTTTCTGAGCTGAGAAATGCATTTTGTGACAAAGTGCATCAGTGGATGATGAGAATGTCACTTTTGACGAAGAACACTGTTCATTACTAAAATGCTCTAATTGAGCTGTTAGAATGTCAGAAACAAGCTTTCTGAGCTGAGAAATGCATTTTGTGAAAAAGTGCTTCAGTGGATGATGAGAATGTCAGTTTTGACAAAGAACACTGTTCATTACTAAAATGCTATAATTGAGCTGTTAGAATGTCAGAAACAAGCTTTCTGAGCTGAGAACTGCATTTTGTGACATAGTTCATCAGTGGATGAAGAGAATGTCAGTTTTGACAAAGAACACTGATCATTACTAAAATGCTCTAATTGAGCTGTTAGAATGTCAGAAACAAGCTTTCTGAGCTGAATACTGCATTTTGTGACAAAAAGCATCAGTGAATGATGAGAATGTCAGTTTTGATAAAGAACCCAGTTCATTACTAAAATGCTCTAATTGAGCTGTTAGAATGTCAGAAACAAGCTTTCTGAGCTGAAAACTGCATTTTGTGACAAAAGGCATCAGTGGATGATGAGAATGTCAGTTTTGACAAAGAACACTGTTCATTACTGAAATGCTCTAATTGAGCTGTTAGAATGTCAGAAACAAGCTGTCTGAGCTGAAAACTGCATTTTGTGACAAAGTGCATCAGTGGATGATGAGAATGTCAGTTTTGACAAAGAACACAGTTCATTACTGAAATGCTCTAATTGAGCTGTTAGAATGTCAGAAACAAGCTTTCTGAGCTGAAAACTGCATTTTGTGACAAAGTGCATCAGTGAATGATGAGAATGTCAGTTTTGACAAAGAACACTGTTCATTACTGAAATGCTCTAATTGAGCTGTTAGAATGTCAGAAACAAGCTTTATGAGCTGACAACTGCATTTTGTGACAAAAGACATCAGTGGATGATGAGAATGTCAGTTTTGACAAAGAACACTGTTCATTACTAAATGCTCTAATTGGAGCTGTTGGAATGTCAGAAACAAGCTTTCTGAGCTGAAAACTATATTTTGTGAAAAAAGGGCATCAGTGGATGATGAGAATGTCAGTTTTGACAAAGTACACTGTTTATTACTAAAATGCTCTAATTGAGCTGTTAGAATTTCAGAAAGAAGCTTTCTGAGCTGAAAACTGCATTTTGTGACAAAAGGCATCAGTGAATGGTGAGAATGTCAGTTTTGACAAAGAACACTGTTCATTACTAAAATGCTCTAATTGAGCTGTTAGAATGTCAGAAACAAGCTTTCTGAGCTGAAAACTGCATTTTGTGACAGAGTGCATCAGTGAATGATGAGAATGTCAGTTTTGACAAAGAACACTGTTCATTACTAAATGCTCTAATTGGAGCTGTTGGAATGTCAGAAACAAGCTTTCTGAGCTGAAAACTATATTTTGTGAAAAAAGGCATCAGTGGATGATGAGAAATTCAGTTTTGACAAAGAACACAGTTCATTACAGAAATGCTCTAATTGAGCTGTTAGAATGTCAGAAACAAGCTTCTGAGCTGAAAACTGCATTTTGTGACGAAGTGCATCAGAGGATGATGAGAATATCAGTTTTGACAAAGAACACTGTTCATTACTAAATTGCTCTAATTGAGCTGTTAGAATGTCAGAAACAAGCTTTCTGAGCTGAAAACTGCATTTTGTGACAAAAGGCATCAGTGGATGATGAGAATGTCAGTTTTGACAAAGAACACTGTTCATTACTAAATTGCTCTAATTGGAGCTGTTAGAATGTCAGAAACAAGCTTTCTGAGCTGAAAACTGCATTTTGTGACAGAGTGCATCAGTGAATGATGAGAATGTCAGTTTTGACAAAGAAGACTGTTCATTACTAAAATGCTCTAATTGAGCTGTTAGAATGTCAGAAACAAGCTTTCTGAGCTGAAAACTGCATTTTGTGACAGAGTGCATCAGTGAATGATGAGAATGTCAGTTTTGACAAAGTACACTGTTCATTACTAAAATGCTCTAATTGAGCTGTTAGAATGTCAGAAACAAGCTTTCTTATCTGAAAACTGTATTTTGTGACAAAATGCATCAGAGGATGATGAGAAATCCAGTTTTGACAAAGAACACTGTTAATTACTAAAATGCTCTAATTGAGCTGTTAGAATGTCAGAAACAAGCTTTCTGAGCTGAAAACTGCATTTTGTGACAGAGTGCATCAGTGAATGATGAGAATGTCAGTTTTGACAAAGAACACTGTTCATTACTAAATGCTCTAATTGGAGCTGTTGGAATGTCAGAAACAAGCTTTCTGAGCTGAAAACTATATTTTGTGAAAAAAGGCATCAGGGGATGATGAGAATGTCAGTTTTGACAAAGAACACTGTTCATTACTAAATGCTCTAATTGGAGCTGTTGGAATGTCAGAAACAAGCTTTCTGAGCTGAAAACTATATTTTGTGAAAAAAGGCATCAGTGGATGATGAGAAATTCAGTTTTGACAAAGAACACAGTTCATTACAGAAATGCTCTAATTGAGCTGTTAGAATGTCAGAAACAAGCTTTCTGAGCTGAAAACTATATTTTGTGAAAAAAGGCATCAGTGGATGATGAGAATGTCAGTTTTGACAAAGAACACAGTTCATTACTGAAATGCTCTAATTGAGCTGTTAGAATGTCAGAAACAAGCTGTCTGAGCTGAAAACTGCATTTTGTGACAAAGTGCATCAGTGGATGATGAGAATGTCAGGTTTGACAAAGAACACAGTTCATTACTGAAATGCTCTAATTGAGCTGTTAGAATGTCAGAAACAAGCTTTCTGAGCTGAAAACTGCATTTTGTGACAAAGTGCATCAGAGGATGATGAGAAATTCAGTTTTGACAAACAACACAGTTCATTACTGAAATGCTCTAGTTGAGCTGTTAGAATGTCAGAAACGAGCTTTCTGAGCTGAAAACTGCATTTTGTGAAAAAAGGCATCAGTGGATGATGAGAAATTCAGTTTTGACAAAGAACACTGTTCATTACTAAATGCTCTAAATGGAGCTGTTGGAATGTCAGAAACAAGCTTTCTGAGCTGAAAACTGCATTTTGTGACAAAGTGCATCAGTGAATGATGAGAATGTCAGTTTTGACAAAGAACACTGTTCATTACAGAAATGCTCTAATTGAGCTGTTAGAATGTCAGAAACAAGCTTTCTGAGCTGAAAACTGCATTTTGTGACAAAAGGCATCAGTGGATGATGAGAATGTCAGTTTTGACAAAGAACACAGTTCATTACTGAAATGCTCTAATTGAGCTGTTAGAATGTCAGAAACAAGCTTTCTGAGCTGAAAACTGCATTTTGTGACAGAGTGCATCAGTGAATGGTGAGAATGTCAGTTTTGACAAAGAACACTGTTCATTACTAAAATGCTCTAATTGAGCTGTTAGAATGTCAGAAACAAGCTTTCTGAGCTGAAAACTGCATTTTGTGAAAAAAGGCATCAGTGGATGATGAGAAATTCAGTTTTGACAAAGAACACAGTTCATTACAGAAATGCTCTAATTGAGCTGTTAGAATGTCAGAAACAAGCTTCTGAGCTGAAAACTGCATTTTGTGACAAAGAGCATCAGAGGATGATGAGAATATCAGTTTTGACAAAGAACACTGTTCATTACTAAATTGCTCTAATTGAGCTGTTAGAATGTCAGAAACAAGCTTTCTGAGCTGAAAACTGCATTTTGTGACAAAAGGCATCAGTGGATGATGAGAATGTCAGTTTTGACAAAGAACACTGTTCATTACTGAAATGCTCTAATTGAGCTGTTAGAATGTCAGAAACAAGCTGTCTGAGCTGAAAACTGCATTTTGTGACAAAGTGCATCAGTGGATGATGAGAATGTCAGTTTTGACAAAGAACACAGTTCATTACTGAAATGCTCTAATTGAGCTGTTAGAATGTCAGAAACAAGCTTTCTGAGCTGAAAACTGCATTTTGTGACAAAGTGCATCAGTGAATGATGAGAATGTCAGTTTTGACAAAGAACACTGTTCATTACTGAAATGCTCTAATTGAGCTGTTAGAATGTCAGAAACAAGCTTTATGAGCTGACAACTGCATTTTGTGACAAAAGACATCAGTGGATGATGAGAATGTCAGTTTTGACAAAGAACACTGTTCATTACTAAATGCTCTAATTGGAGCTGTTGGAATGTCAGAAACAAGCTTTCTGAGCTGAAAACTATATTTTGTGAAAAAAGGGCATCAGTGGATGATGAGAATGTCAGTTTTGACAAAGTACACTGTTTATTACTAAAATGCTCTAATTGAGCTGTTAGAATTTCAGAAAGAAGCTTTCTGAGCTGAAAACTGCATTTTGTGACAAAAGGCATCAGTGAATGGTGAGAATGTCAGTTTTGACAAAGAACACTGTTCATTACTAAAATGCTCTAATTGAGCTGTTAGAATGTCAGAAACAAGCTTTCTGAGCTGAAAACTGCATTTTGTGACAGAGTGCATCAGTGAATGATGAGAATGTCAGTTTTGACAAAGAACACTGTTCATTACTAAATGCTCTAATTGGAGCTGTTGGAATGTCAGAAACAAGCTTTCTGAGCTGAAAACTATATTTTGTGAAAAAAGGCATCAGTGGATGATGAGAAATTCAGTTTTGACAAAGAACACAGTTCATTACAGAAATGCTCTAATTGAGCTGTTAGAATGTCAGAAACAAGCTTCTGAGCTGAAAACTGCATTTTGTGACGAAGTGCATCAGAGGATGATGAGAATATCAGTTTTGACAAAGAACACTGTTCATTACTAAATTGCTCTAATTGAGCTGTTAGAATGTCAGAAACAAGCTTTCTGAGCTGAAAACTGCATTTTGTGACAAAAGGCATCAGTGGATGATGAGAATGTCAGTTTTGACAAAGAACACTGTTCATTACTAAATTGCTCTAATTGGAGCTGTTAGAATGTCAGAAACAAGCTTTCTGAGCTGAAAACTGCATTTTGTGACAGAGTGCATCAGTGAATGATGAGAATGTCAGTTTTGACAAAGAAGACTGTTCATTACTAAAATGCTCTAATTGAGCTGTTAGAATGTCAGAAACAAGCTTTCTGAGCTGAAAACTGCATTTTGTGACAGAGTGCATCAGTGAATGATGAGAATGTCAGTTTTGACAAAGTACACTGTTCATTACTAAAATGCTCTAATTGAGCTGTTAGAATGTCAGAAACAAGCTTTCTTATCTGAAAACTGTATTTTGTGACAAAATGCATCAGAGGATGATGAGAAATCCAGTTTTGACAAAGAACACTGTTAATTACTAAAATGCTCTAATTGAGCTGTTAGAATGTCAGAAACAAGCTTTCTGAGCTGAAAACTGCATTTTGTGACAGAGTGCATCAGTGAATGATGAGAATGTCAGTTTTGACAAAGAACACTGTTCATTACTAAATGCTCTAATTGGAGCTGTTGGAATGTCAGAAACAAGCTTTCTGAGCTGAAAACTATATTTTGTGAAAAAAGGCATCAGGGGATGATGAGAATGTCAGTTTTGACAAAGAACACTGTTCATTACTAAATGCTCTAATTGGAGCTGTTGGAATGTCAGAAACAAGCTTTCTGAGCTGAAAACTATATTTTGTGAAAAAAGGCATCAGTGGATGATGAGAAATTCAGTTTTGACAAAGAACACAGTTCATTACAGAAATGCTCTAATTGAGCTGTTAGAATGTCAGAAACAAGCTTTCTGAGCTGAAAACTATATTTTGTGAAAAAAGGCATCAGTGGATGATGAGAATGTCAGTTTTGACAAAGAACACAGTTCATTACTGAAATGCTCTAATTGAGCTGTTAGAATGTCAGAAACAAGCTGTCTGAGCTGAAAACTGCATTTTGTGACAAAGTGCATCAGTGGATGATGAGAATGTCAGGTTTGACAAAGAACACAGTTCATTACTGAAATGCTCTAATTGAGCTGTTAGAATGTCAGAAACAAGCTTTCTGAGCTGAAAACTGCATTTTGTGACAAAGTGCATCAGAGGATGATGAGAAATTCAGTTTTGACAAACAACACAGTTCATTACTGAAATGCTCTAGTTGAGCTGTTAGAATGTCAGAAACGAGCTTTCTGAGCTGAAAACTGCATTTTGTGAAAAAAGGCATCAGTGGATGATGAGAAATTCAGTTTTGACAAAGAACACTGTTCATTACTAAATGCTCTAAATGGAGCTGTTGGAATGTCAGAAACAAGCTTTCTGAGCTGAAAACTGCATTTTGTGACAAAGTGCATCAGTGAATGATGAGAATGTCAGTTTTGACAAAGAACACTGTTCATTACAGAAATGCTCTAATTGAGCTGTTAGAATGTCAGAAACAAGCTTTCTGAGCTGAAAACTGCATTTTGTGACAAAAGGCATCAGTGGATGATGAGAATGTCAGTTTTGACAAAGAACACAGTTCATTACTGAAATGCTCTAATTGAGCTGTTAGAATGTCAGAAACAAGCTTTCTGAGCTGAAAACTGCATTTTGTGACAGAGTGCATCAGTGAATGGTGAGAATGTCAGTTTTGACAAAGAACACTGTTCATTACTAAAATGCTCTAATTGAGCTGTTAGAATGTCAGAAACAAGCTTTCTGAGCTGAAAACTGCATTTTGTGAAAAAAGGCATCAGTGGATGATGAGAAATTCAGTTTTGACAAAGAACACAGTTCATTACAGAAATGCTCTAATTGAGCTGTTAGAATGTCAGAAACAAGCTTCTGAGCTGAAAACTGCATTTTGTGACAAAGAGCATCAGAGGATGATGAGAATATCAGTTTTGACAAAGAACACTGTTCATTACTAAATTGCTCTAATTGAGCTGTTAGAATGTCAGAAACAAGCTTTCTGAGCTGAAAACTGCATTTTGTGACAAAAGGCATCAGTGGATGATGAGAATGTCAGTTTTGACAAAGAACACTGTTCATTACTAAATTGCTCTAATTGGAGCTGTTAGAATGTCAGAAACAAGCTTTCTGAGCTGAAAACTGCATTTTGTGACAGAGTGCATCAGTGAATGATGAGAATGTCAGTTTTGACAAAGAACACAGTTCATTACTAAAATGCTCTAATTGAGCTGTTAGAATGTCAGAAACAAGCTTTCTGAGCTGAAAACAAAGTGCATCAGAGGATGATGAGAAATTCAGTTTTGACAAAGAACACTGTTCATTACTAAAATGCTCTAATTGAGCTGTTTGAATGTCAGAAACAAGCTGTCTGAGCTGAAAACTGCATTTTGTGACAAAGTGCATCAGTGGATGATGAGAATGTCAGGTTTGACAAAGAACACAGTTCATTACTGAAATGCTCTAATTGAGCTGTTAGAATGTCAGAAACAAGCTTTCTGAGCTGAAAACTGCATTTTGTGACAGAATGCATCAGTGAATGATGAGAATGTCAGTTTTGATAAAGAACCCAGTTCATTACTAAAATGCTCTAATTGAGCTGTTAGAATGTCAGAAACAAGCTTTCTGAGCTGAAAACTGCATTTTGTGACAGAGTGCATCAGTGGATGATGAGAATGTCAGTTTTGACAAAGTACACTGTTCATTACTAAAATGCTCTAATTGAGCTGTTAGAATTTCAGAAAGAAGCTTTCTGAGCTGAAAACTGCATTTTGTGACAAAAGGCATCAGTGGATGATGAGAATGTCAGTTTTGACAAAGAACACTGTTCATTACTGAAATGCTCTAATTGAGCTGTTAGAATGTCAGAAACAAGCTTTCTGAGCTGAAAACTGCATTTTGTGACAAAAGGCATCAGTGGATGATGAGAATGTCAGTTTTGACAAAGAACACTGTTCATTACTGAAATGCTCTAATTGAGCTGTTAGAATGTCAGAAACAAGCTGTCTGAGCTGAAAACTGCATTTTGTGACAAAGTGCATCAGTGGATGATGAGAATGTCAGTTTTGACAAAGAACACAGTTCATTACTGAAATGCTCTAATTGAGCTGTTAGAATGTCAGAAACAAGCTTTCTGAGCTGAAAACTGCATTTTGTGACAAAGTGCATCAGTGAATGATGAGAATGTCAGTTTTGACAAAGAACACTGTTCATTACTGAAATGCTCTAATTGAGCTGTTAGAATGTCAGAAACAAGCTTTATGAGCTGACAACTGCATTTTGTGACAAAAGACATCAGTGGATGATGAGAATGTCAGTTTTGACAAAGAACACTGTTCATTACTAAATGCTCTAATTGGAGCTGTTGGAATGTCAGAAACAAGCTTTCTGAGCTGAAAACTATATTTTGTGAAAAAAGGGCATCAGTGGATGATGAGAATGTCAGTTTTGACAAAGTACACTGTTCATTACTAAAATGCTCTAATTGAGCTGTTAGAATTTCAGAAAGAAGCTTTCTGAGCTGAAAACTGCATTTTGTGACAAAAGGCATCAGTGGATGATGAGAATGTCAGTTTTGACAAAGAACACTGTTCATTACTGAAATGCTCTAATTGAGCTGTTAGAATGTCAGAAACAAGCTTTCTGAGCTGAAAACTGCATTTTGTGACAAAAGGCATCAGTGGATGATGAGAATGTCAGTTTTGACAAAGAACACTGTTCATTACTGAAATGCTCTAATTGAGCTGTTAGAATGTCAGAAACAAGCTTTATGAGCTGACAACTGCATTTTGTGACAAAAGACATCAGTGGATGATGAGAATGTCAGTTTTGACAAAGAACACTGTTCATTACTAAATGCTCTAATTGGAGCTGTTGGAATGTCAGAAACAAGCTTTCTGAGCTGAAAACTATATTTTGTGAAAAAAGGCATCAGTGGATGATGAGAAATTCTGTTTTGACAAAGAACACAGTTCATTACAGAAATGCTCTAATTGAGCTGTTAGAATGTCAGAAACAAGCTTTCTGAGCTGAAAACTGCATTTTGTGACAAAAGGCATCATTGGATGATGAGAATGTCAGTTTTGACAAAGAACACAGTTCATTACTGAAATGCTCTAATTGAGCTGTTAGAATGTCAGAAACAAGTTTTCTGAGCTGAAAACTTCATTTTGTGACAGAGTGCATCAGTGAATGATGAGAATGTCAGTTTTGACAAAGAACACTGTTCATTACTAAAATGCTCTAATTGAGCTGTTAGAATGTCAGAAACAAGCCTTCTGAGCTGAAAACTATATTTTGTGAAAAAAGGCATCAGTGGATGATGAGAAATTCAGTTTTGACAAAGAACACTGTTCATTACTAAATGCTCTAAATGGAGCTGTTGGAATGTCAGAAACAAGCTTTCTGAGCTGAAAACTGCATTTTGTGACAAAGTGCATCAGTGGATGATGAGAATGTCAGGTTTGACAAAGAACACTGTTGATTACTAAAATGCTCTAATTGAGCTGATAGAATGTCAGAAACAAGCTTTCTGAGCTGACAACTGCATTTTGTGACAAAAGGCATCAGTGGATGATGAGAATGTCAGTTTTGACAAAGAACACTGTTCATTACTAAATGCTCTAATTGAGCTGTTGGAATGTCAGAAACAAGCTTTCTGAGTTGAAAACTATATTTTGTGAAAAAAGGCATCAGTGGATGATGAGAAATTTAGTTTTGACAAAGAACACAGTTCATTACAGAAATGCTCTAATTGAGCTGTTGGAATGTCAGAAACAAGCTTTCTGAGCTGAAAACTATATTTTGTGAAAAAAGGCATCAGTGGATGATGAGAAATTCAGTTTTGACAAAGAACACAGTTCATTACAGAAATGCTCTAATTGAGCTGTTAGAATGTCAGAAACAAGCTTTCTGAGCTGAAAACTGCATTTTGTGACAAAAGGCATCAGTGGATGTGAGAATGTCAGTTTTGACAAAGAACACAGTTCATTACTGAAATGCTCTAAATGAGCTGTTAGAATGTCAGAAACAAGCTTTCTGAGCTGAAAACTGCATTTTGTGACAGAGTGCATCAGTGAATGATGAGAATGTCAGTTTTGACAAAGAAGACTGTTCATTACTAAAATGCTCTAATTGAGCTGTTAGAATGTCAGAAACAAGCTTTCTGAGCTGAAAACTGCATTTTGTGACAGAGTGCATCAGTGAATGATGAGAATGTCAGTTTTGACAAAGAACCCAGTTCATTACTAAAATGCTCTAATTGAGCTGTTAGAATGTCAGAGACAAGCTTTCTGAGCTGAAAACTGCATTTTGTGACAGAGTGCATCAGTGGATGATGAGAATGTCAGTTTTGACAAAGTACACTGTTCATTACTAAAATGCTCTAATTGAGCTGTTAGAATGTCAGAAACAAGCTTTATGATCTGAAAACTGTATTTTGTGACAAAATGCATCAGAGGATGATGAGAAATCCAGTTTTGACAAAGAACACTGTTAATTACTAAAATGCTCTAATTGAGCTGTTAGAATGTCAGAAACAAGCTGTCTGAGCTGAAAACTGCATTTTGTGACAAAAGGCATCAGTGGATGATGAGAATGTCAGTTTTGACAAAGAACACTGTTCATTACTAAATGCTCTAATTGGAGCTGTTGGAATGTCAGAAACAAGCTTTCTGAGCTGAAAACTATATTTTGTGAAAAAAGGCATCAGTGGATGATGAGAAATTCAGTTTTGACAAACAACACAGTTCATTACTGAAATGCTCTAGTTGAGCTGTTAGAATGTCAGAAACGAGCTTTCTGAGCTGAAAACTGCATTTTGTGAAAAAAGGCATCAGTGGATGATGAGAAATTCAGTTTTGACAAAGAACACAGTTCATTACTAAAATGCTCTAATTGAGCTGTTAGAATGTCAGAGACAAGCTTTCTGAGCTGAAAACTGCATTTTGTGACAGAGTGCATCAGTGGATGATGAGAATGTCAGTTTTGACAAAGTACACTGTTCATTACTAAAATGCTCTAATTGAGCTGTTAGAATGTCATAAACAAGCTTTCTGATCTGAAAACTGTATTTTGTGACAAAATGCATCAGAGGATGATGAGAAATCCAGTTTTGACAAAGAACACTGTTAATTACTAAAATGCTCTAATTGAGCTGTTAGAATGTCAGAAACAAGCTGTCTGAGCTGAAAACTGCATTTTGTGACAAAAGGCATCAGTGGATGATGAGAATGTCAGTTTTGACAAAGAACACTGTTCATTACTAAATGCTCTAATTGGAGCTGTTGGAATGTCAGAAACAAGCTTTCTGAGCTGAAAACTATATTTTGTGAAAAAAGGCATCAGTGGATGATGAGAAATTCAGTTTTGACAAAGAACACAGTTCATTACAGAAATGCTCTAATTGAGCTGTTAGAATGTCAGAAACAAGCTTTCTGAGCTGAAAACTGCATTTTGTGACAAAAGGCATCAGTGGATGATGAGAATGTCAGTTTTGACAAAGAACACAGTTCATTACTGAAATGCTCTAATTGAGCTGTTAGAATGTCAGAAACAAGCTTTCTGAGCTGAAAACTGCATTTTGTGACAGAGTGCATCAGTGGATGATGAGAATGTCAGTTTTGACAAAGAACACTGTTCATTACTAAATGCTCTAATTGGAGCTGTTGGAATGTCAGAAACAAGCTTTCTGAGCTGAAAACTATATTTTGTGAAAAAAGGCATCAGTGGATAATGAGAATGTCAGGTTTGACAAAGAACACAGTTCATTACTAAATGCTCTAATTGGAACTGTTGGAATGTCAGAAACAAGCTTTCTGAGCTGAAAACTATATTTTGTGAAAAAAGGCATCAGTGGATGATGAGAATGTCAGGTTTGACAAAGAACACTGTTCATTACTGAAATGCTCTAATTGAGCTGTTAGAATGTCAGAAACAAGCTTTCTGAGCTGAGAACTGCATTTTGTGACAAAGTGAATCAGTTGATGGATGAGAATGTCACTTTTGACAAAGAACACTGTTCATTAATGAAATGCTCCAATTGAGCTGTTAGAATGTCAGAAACAAGCTTTCTGAGCTGAAAACTGCATTTTGTGACAAAAAGCATCAGTGGATGATGAGAATGTCAGTTTTGACAAAGAACACTGATCATTACTAAAATGCTCCAATTGAGCTGTTAGAATGTCAGAAACAAGCTTTCTGAGCTGAGAACTGCATTTTGTGACATAGTTCATCAGTGGATGATGAGAATGTCAGTTTTGACAAAGAACACTGTTCATTACTGAAATGCTCTAATTGAGCTGTTAGAATGTCAGAAACAAGCTTTCTGAGCTGAGAACTGCATTTTGTGACATAGTTCATCAGTGGATGATGAGAATGTCAGTTTTGAAAAAGAACTCTGTTCATTACTGAAATGCTCCAATTGAGCTGTTAGAATGTCAGAAACAAGCTTTCTGAGCTGAAAACTGCATTTTGTGACAAAGTGAATCAGTGGATGGATGAGAATGTCACTTTTGACAAAGAACACTGATCATTACTAAAATGCTCCAATTGAGCTGTTAGAATGTCAGAAACAAGCTTTCTGAGCTGAGAAATGCATTTTGTGACAAAGTGCTTCAGTGGATGATGAGAATGTCAGTTTTGACAAAGAACACTGTTCATTACTAAAATGCTCTAATTGAGCTGTTAGAATGTCAAAAACAAGCTTTCTGAGCTGAGAAATGCATTTTGTGACAAAGTGCATCAGTGGATGATGAGAATGTCAGTTTTGACAAAGAACACTAATCATCACTAAAATGCTCCAATTAAGCTGTTAGAATGTCAGAAACAAGCTTTCTGAGCTGAGAACTGCATTTTGTGACATAGTTCATCAGTGGATGATGAGAATGTCAGTTTTGACAAAGAACTCTGTTCATTACTGAAATGCTCCAATTGAGCTGTTAGAATGTCAGAAACAAGCTTTCTGAGCTGAAAACTGCATTTTGTGACAAAGTGAATCAGTGGATGGATGAGAATGTCACTTTTGACAAAGAATACTGTTCATTACTGAAATGCTCCAATTGAGCTGTTAGAATGTCAGAAACAAGCTTTCTGAGCTGAGAACTGCATTTTGTGACATAGTTCATCAGTGGATGATGAGAATGTCGGTTTTGACAAAGAACACTGTTCATTACTGAAATGCTCTAATTGAGCTGTTAGAATGTCAGAAACAAGCTTTCTGAGCTGAGAACTGCATTTTGTGACATAGTTCATCAGTGGATGATGAGAATGTCAGTTTTGACAAAGAACACTGTTCATTACTGAAATGCTCCAATTGAGCTGTTAGAATGTCAGAAACAAGCTTTCTGAGCTGAGAAATGCATTTTGTGACAAAGTGCATCAGTGGATGATGAGAATGTCACTTTTGACAAAGAACACTGTTCATTACTAAAATGCTCTAATTGAGCTGTTAGAATGTCAGAAACAAGCTTTCTGAGCTGAGAAATGCATTTTGTGACAAAGTGCTTCAGTGGATGATGAGAATGTCAGTTTTGACAAAGAACACTGTTCATTACTAAAATGCTATAATTGAGCTGTTAGAATGTCAGAAACAAGCTTTCTGAGCTGAGAACTGCATTTTGTGACATAGTTCATCAGTGGATGAAGAGAATGTCAGTTTTGACAAAGAACACTGATCATTACTAAAATGCTCTAATTGAGCTGTTAGAATGTCAGAAACAAGCTTTCTGAGCTGAATACTGCATTTTGTGACAAAAAGCATCAGTGAATGATGAGAATGTCAGTTTTGATAAAGAACCCAGTTCATTACTAAAATGCTCTAATTGAGCTGTTAGAATGTCAGAAACAAGCTTTCTGAGCTGAAAACTGCATTTTGTGACAAAAGGCATCAGTGGATGATGAGAATGTCAGTTTTGACAAAGAACACTGTTCATTACTGAAATGCTCTAATTGAGCTGTTAGAATGTCAGAAACAAGCTGTCTGAGCTGAAAACTGCATTTTGTGACAAAGTGCATCAGTGGATGATGAGAATGTCAGTTTTGACAAAGAACACAGTTCATTACTGAAATGCTCTAATTGAGCTGTTAGAATGTCAGAAACAAGCTTTCTGAGCTGAAAACTGCATTTTGTGACAAAGTGCATCAGTGAATGATGAGAATGTCAGTTTTGACAAAGAACACTGTTCATTACTGAAATGCTCTAATTGAGCTGTTAGAATGTCAGAAACAAGCTTTATGAGCTGACAACTGCATTTTGTGACAAAAGACATCAGAGGATGATGAGAATATCAGTTTTGACAAAGAACACTGTTCATTACTAAATTGCTCTAATTGAGCTGTTAGAATGTCAGAAACAAGCTTTCTGAGCTGAAAACTGCATTTTGTGACAAAAGGCATCAGTGGATGATGAGAATGTCAGTTTTGACAAAGAACACTGTTCATTACTAAATTGCTCTAATTGGAGCTGTTAGAATGTCAGAAACAAGCTTTCTGAGCTGAAAACTGCATTTTGTGACAGAGTGCATCAGTGAATGATGAGAATGTCAGTTTTGACAAAGAAGACTGTTCATTACTAAAATGCTCTAATTGAGCTGTTAGAATGTCAGAAACAAGCTTTCTGAGCTGAAAACTGCATTTTGTGACAGAGTGCATCAGTGAATGATGAGAATGTCAGTTTTGACAAAGTACACTGTTCATTACTAAATTGCTCTAATTGAGCTGTTAGAATGTCAGAAACAAGCTTTCTTATCTGAAAACTGTATTTTGTGACAAAATGCATCAGAGGATGATGAGAAATCCAGTTTTGACAAAGAACACTGTTAATTACTAAAATGCTCTAATTGAGCTGTTAGAATGTCAGAAACAAGCTTTCTGAGCTGAAAACTGCATTTTGTGACAGAGTGCATCAGTGAATGATGAGAATGTCAGTTTTGACAAAGAACACTGTTCATTACTAAATGCTCTAATTGGAGCTGTTGGAATGTCAGAAACAAGCTTTCTGAGCTGAAAACTATATTTTGTGAAAAAAGGCATCAGGGGATGATGAGAATGTCAGTTTTGACAAAGAACACTGTTCATTACTAAATGCTCTAATTGGAGCTGTTGGAATGTCAGAAACAAGCTTTCTGAGCTGAAAACTATATTTTGTGAAAAAAGGCATCAGTGGATGATGAGAAATTCAGTTTTGACAAAGAACACAGTTCATTACAGAAATGCTCTAATTGAGCTGTTAGAATGTCAGAAACAAGCTTTCTGAGCTGAAAACTATATTTTGTGAAAAAAGGCATCAGTGGATGATGAGAATGTCAGTTTTGACAAAGAACACAGTTCATTACTGAAATGCTCTAATTGAGCTGTTAGAATGTCAGAAACAAGCTGTCTGAGCTGAAAACTGCATTTTGTGACAAAGTGCATCAGTGGATGATGAGAATGTCAGGTTTGACAAAGAACACAGTTCATTACTGAAATGCTCTAATTGAGCTGTTAGAATGTCAGAAACAAGCTTTCTGAGCTGAAAACTGCATTTTGTGACAAAGTGCATCAGAGGATGATGAGAAATTCAGTTTTGACAAACAACACAGTTCATTACTGAAATGCTCTAGTTGAGCTGTTAGAATGTCAGAAACGAGCTTTCTGAGCTGAAAACTGCATTTTGTGAAAAAAGGCATCAGTGGATGATGAGAAATTCAGTTTTGACAAAGAACACTGTTCATTACTAAATGCTCTAAATGGAGCTGTTGGAATGTCAGAAACTAGCTTTCTGAGCTGAAAACTGCATTTTGTGACAATGTGCATCAGTGAATGATGAGAATGTCAGTTTTGACAAAGAACACTGTTCATTACAGAAATGCTCTAATTGAGCTGTTAGAATGTCAGAAACAAGCTTTCTGAGCTGAAAACTGCATTTTGTGACAAAAGGCATCAGTGGATGATGAGAATGTCAGTTTTGACAAAGAACACAGTTCATTACTGAAATGCTCTAATTGAGCTGTTAGAATGTCAGAAACAAGCTTTCTGAGCTGAAAACTGCATTTTGTGACAGAGTGCATCAGTGAATGGTGAGAATGTCAGTTTTGACAAAGAACACTGTTCATTACTAAAATGCTCTAATTGAGCTGTTAGAATGTCAGAAACAAGCTTTCTGAGCTGAAAACTGCATTTTGTGAAAAAAGGCATCAGTGGATGATGAGAAATTCAGTTTTGACAAAGAACACAGTTCATTACAGAAATGCTCTAATTGAGCTGTTAGAATGTCAGAAACAAGCTTCTGAGCTGAAAACTGCATTTTGTGACAAAGAGCATCAGAGGATGATGAGAATATCAGTTTTGACAAAGAACACTGTTCATTACTAAATTGCTCTAATTGAGCTGTTAGAATGTCAGAAACAAGCTTTCTGAGCTGAAAACTGCATTTTGTGACAAAAGGCATCAGTGGATGATGAGAATGTCAGTTTTGACAAAGAACACTGTTCATTACTAAATTGCTCTAATTGGAGCTGTTAGAATGTCAGAAACAAGCTTTCTGAGCTGAAAACTGCATTTTGTGACAGAGTGCATCAGTGAATGATGAGAATGTCAGTTTTGACAAAGAACACAGTTCATTACTAAAATGCTCTAATTGAGCTGTTAGAATGTCAGAAACAAGCTTTCTGAGCTGAAAACAAAGTGCATCAGAGGATGATGAGAAATTCAGTTTTGACAAAGAACACTGTTCATTACTAAAATGCTCTAATTGAGCTGTTTGAATGTCAGAAACAAGCTGTCTGAGCTGAAAACTGCATTTTGTGACAAAGTGCATCAGTGGATGATGAGAATGTCAGGTTTGACAAAGAACACAGTTCATTACTGAAATGCTCTAATTGAGCTGTTAGAATGTCAGAAACAAGCTTTCTGAGCTGAAAACTGCATTTTGTGACAGAATGCATCAGTGAATGATGAGAATGTCAGTTTTGATAAAGAACCCAGTTCATTACTAAAATGCTCTAATTGAGCTGTTAGAATGTCAGAAACAAGCTTTCTGAGCTGAAAACTGCATTTTGTGACAGAGTGCATCAGTGGATGATGAGAATGTCAGTTTTGACAAAGTACACTGTTCATTACTAAAATGCTCTAATTGAGCTGTTAGAATTTCAGAAAGAAGCTTTCTGAGCTGAAAACTGCATTTTGTGACAAAAGGCATCAGTGGATGATGAGAATGTCAGTTTTGACAAAGAACACTGTTCATTACTGAAATGCTCTAATTGAGCTGTTAGAATGTCAGAAACAAGCTTTCTGAGCTGAAAACTGCATTTTGTGACAAAAGGCATCAGTGGATGATGAGAATGTCAGTTTTGACAAAGAACACTGTTCATTACTGAAATGCTCTAATTGAGCTGTTAGAATGTCAGAAACAAGCTTTCTGAGCTGAAAACTGCATTTTGTGACAAAGTGCATCAGTGAATGATGAGAATGTCAGTTTTGACAAAGAACACTGTTCATTACTGAAATGCTCTAATTGAGCTGTTAGAATGTCAGAAACAAGCTTTATGAGCTGACAACTGCATTTTGTGACAAAAGACATCAGTGGATGATGAGAATGTCAGTTTTGACAAAGAACACTGTTCATTACTAAATGCTCTAATTGAGCTGTTAGAATGTCAGAAACAAGCTTTATGAGCTGAAAACTGCATTTTGTGACAGAGTGCATCAGTGGATGATGAGAATGTCAGTTTTGACAAAGAACACTGTTCATTACTAAAATGCTCTAATTGAGCTGTTAGAATGTCAGAAACAAGCTTTCTGATCTGAAAACTATATTTTGTGACAAAATGCATCAGTGGATGATGAGAAATTTAGTTTTGACAAAGAACACAGTTCATTACAGAAATGCTCTAATTGAGCTGTTGGAATGTCAGAAACAAGCTTTCTGAGCTGAAAACTATATTTTGTGAAAAAAGGCATCAGTGGATGATGAGAAATTCAGTTTTGACAAAGAACACAGTTCATTACAGAAATGCTCTAATTGAGCTGTTAGAATGTCAGAAACAAGCTTTCTGAGCTGAAAACTGCATTTTGTGACAAAAGGCATCAGTGGATGTGAGAATGTCAGTTTTGACAAAGAACACAGTTCATTACTGAAATGCTCTAAATGAGCTGTTAGAATGTCAGAAACAAGCTTTCTGAGCTGAAAACTGCATTTTGTGACAGAGTGCATCAGTGAATGATGAGAATGTCAGTTTTGACAAAGAAGACTGTTCATTACTAAAATGCTCTAATTGAGCTGTTAGAATGTCAGAAACAAGCTTTCTGAGCTGAAAACTGCATTTTGTGACAGAGTGCATCAGTGAATGATGAGAATGTCAGTTTTGACAAAGAACCCAGTTCATTACTAAAATGCTCTAATTGAGCTGTTAGAATGTCAGAGACAAGCTTTCTGAGCTGAAAACTGCATTTTGTGACAGAGTGCATCAGTGGATGATGAGAATGTCAGTTTTGACAAAGTACACTGTTCATTACTAAAATGCTCTAATTGAGCTGTTAGAATGTCAGAAACAAGCTTTCTGATCTGAAAACTGTATTTTGTGACAAAATGCATCAGAGGATGATGAGAAATCCAGTTTTGACAAAGAACACTGTTAATTACTAAAATGCTCTAATTGAGCTGTTAGAATGTCAGAAACAAGCTGTCTGAGCTGAAAACTGCATTTTGTGACAAAAGGCATCAGTGGATGATGAGAATGTCAGTTTTGACAAAGAACACTGTTCATTACTAAATGCTCTAATTGGAGCTGTTGGAATGTCAGAAACAAGCTTTCTGAGCTGAAAACTATATTTTGTGAAAAAAGGCATCAGTGGATGATGAGAAATTCAGTTTTGACAAACAACACAGTTCATTACTGAAATGCTCTAGTTGAGCTGTTAGAATGTCAGAAACGAGCTTTCTGAGCTGAAAACTGCATTTTGTGAAAAAAGGCATCAGTGGATGATGAGAAATTCAGTTTTGACAAAGAACACAGTTCATTACTAAAATGCTCTAATTGAGCTGTTAGAATGTCAGAGACAAGCTTTCTGAGCTGAAAACTGCATTTTGTGACAGAGTGCATCAGTGGATGATGAGAATGTCAGTTTTGACAAAGTACACTGTTCATTACTAAAATGCTCTAATTGAGCTGTTAGAATGTCATAAACAAGCTTTCTGATCTGAAAACTGTATTTTGTGACAAAATGCATCAGAGGATGATGAGAAATCCAGTTTTGACAAAGAACACTGTTAATTACTAAAATGCTCTAATTGAGCTGTTAGAATGTCAGAAACAAGCTGTCTGAGCTGAAAACTGCATTTTGTGACAAAAGGCATCAGTGGATGATGAGAATGTCAGTTTTGACAAAGAACACTGTTCATTACTAAATGCTCTAATTGGAGCTGTTGGAATGTCAGAAACAAGCTTTCTGAGCTGAAAACTATATTTTGTGAAAAAAGGCATCAGTGGATGATGAGAAATTCAGTTTTGACAAAGAACACAGTTCATTACAGAAATGCTCTAATTGAGCTGTTAGAATGTCAGAAACAAGCTTTCTGAGCTGAAAACTGCATTTTGTGACAAAAGGCATCAGTGGATGATGAGAATGTCAGTTTTGACAAAGAACACAGTTCATTACTGAAATGCTCTAATTGAGCTGTTAGAATGTCAGAAACAAGCTTTCTGAGCTGAAAACTGCATTTTGTGACAGAGTGCATCAGTGGATGATGAGAATGTCAGTTTTGACAAAGAACACTGTTCATTACTAAATGCTCTAATTGGAGCTGTTGGAATGTCAGAAACAAGCTTTCTGAGCTGAAAACTATATTTTGTGAAAAAAGGCATCAGTGGATGATGAGAATGTCAGGTTTGACAAAGAACACAGTTCATTACTAAATGCTCTAATTGGAGCTGTTGGAATGTCAGAAACAAGCTTTCTGAGCTGAAAACTATATTTTGTGAAAAAAGGCATCAGTGGATGATGAGAATGTCAGGTTTGACAAAGAACACAGTTCATTACTGAAATGCTCTAATTGAGCTGTTAGAATGTCAGAAACAAGCTTTCTGAGCTGAAAACTGCATTTTGTGACAGAGTGCATCAGTGGATGATGAGAATGTCAGTTTTGACAAAGAACACTGTTCATTACTAAATGCTCTAATTGGAGCTGTTGGAATGTCAGAAACAAGCTTTCTGAGCTGAAAACTATATTTTGTGAAAAAAGGCATCAGTGGATGATGAGAATGTCAGGTTTGACAAAGAACACAGTTCATTACTGAAATGCTCTAATTGAGCTGTTAGAATGTCAGAAACAAGCTTTCTGAGCTGAAAACTGCATTTTGTGACAAAGTGCATCAGAGGATGATGAGAAATTCAGTTTTGACAAACAACACAGTTCATTACTGAAATGCTCTAGTTGAGCTGTTAGAATGTCAGAAACGAGCTTTCTGAGCTGAAAACTGCATTTTGTGACAGAGTGCATCAGTGAATGATGAGAATGTCAGTTTTGACAAAGAACACTGTTCATTACTAAATGCTCTAATTGGAGCTGTTGGAATGTCAGAAACAAGCTTTCTGAGCTGAAAACTATATTTTGTGAAAAAAGGCATCAGTGGATGATGAGAAATTCAGTTTTGACAAAGAACACTGTTCATTACTAAAATGCTCTAATTGAGCTGTTAGAATGTCAGAAACAAGCTGTCTGAGCTGAAAACTGCATTTTGTGACAAAGTGCATCAGTGGATGATGAGAATGTCAGGTTTGACAAAGAACACAGTTCATTACTGAAATGCTCTAATTGAGCTGTTAGAATGTCAGAAACAAGCTTTCTGAGCTGAAAACTGCATTTTGTGACAAAGTGCATCAGAGGATGATGAGAAATTCAGTTTTGACAAAGAACACTGTTCATTACTAAAATGCTCTAATTGAGCTGTTAGAATGTCAGAAACAAGCTTTCTGAGCTGAAAACTGCATTTTGTGACAGAGTGCATCAGTGAATGATGAGAATGTCAGTTTTGACAAAGAACACTGTTCATTACTAAAATGCTCTAATTGAGCTGTTAGAATGTCAGAAACAAGCTTTCTGAGCTGAAAACTGCATTTTGTGACAGAGTGCATCAGTGAATGATGAGAATGTCAGTTTTGACAAAGAACACTGTTCATTACTAAAATGCTCTAATTGAGCTGTTAGAATGTCAGAAACAAGCTTTCTGAGCTGAAAACTGCATTTTGTGACAGAGTGCATCAGTGAATGATGAGAATGTCAGTTTTGACAAAGAACACTGTTCATTACTAAAATGCTCTAATTGAGCTGTTAGAATGTCAGAAACAAGCTTTCTGAGCTGAAAACTGCATTTTGTGACAGAGTGCATCAGTGAATGATGAGAATGTCAGTTTTGACAAAGAATACTGTTCATTACTAAATGCTCTAATTGGAGCTGTTGGAATGTCAGAAACAAGCTTTCTGAGCTGAAAACTATATTTTGTGAAAAAAGGCATCAGTGGATGATGAGAAATTCAGTTTTGACAAAGAACACAGTTCATTACAGAAATGCTCTAATTGAGCTGTTAGAATGTCAGAAACAAGCTTTCTGAGCTGAAAACTGCATTTTGTGACAAAAGGCATCAGTGGATGTGAGAATGTCAGTTTTGACAAAGAACACAGTTCATTACTGAAATGCTCTAAATGAGCTGTTAGAATGTCAGAAACAAGCTTTCTGAGCTGAAAACTGCATTTTGTGACAGAGTGCATCAGTGAATGATGAGAATGTCAGTTTTGACAAAGAAGACTGTTCATTACTAAAATGCTCTAATTGAGCTGTTAGAATGTCAGAAACAAGCTTTCTGAGCTGAAAACTGCATTTTGTGACAGAGTGCATCAGTGAATGATGAGAATGTCAGTTTTGACAAAGAACCCAGTTCATTACTAAAATGCTCTAATTGAGCTTTAAGAATGTCAGAGACAAGCTTTCTGAGCTGAAAACTGCATTTTGTGACAAAAGGCATCAGTGGATGATGAGAATGTCAGTTTTGACAAAGAACACTGTTCATTACTAAATGCTCTAATTGGAGCTGTTGGAATGTCAGAAACAAGCTTTCTGAGCTGAAAACTATATTTTGTGAAAAAAGGCATCAGTGGATGATGAGAAATTCAGTTTTGACAAACAACACAGTTCATTACTGAAATGCTCTAGTTGAGCTGTTAGAATGTCAGAAACAAGCTTTCTGAGCTGAAAACTGCATTTTGTGACAAAAGGCATCATTGGATGATGAGAATGTCAGTTTTGACAAAGAACACAGTTCATTACTGAAATGCTCTAATTGAGCTGTTAGAATGTCAGAAACAAGTTTTCTGAGCTGAAAACTTCATTTTGTGACAGAGTGCATCAGTGAATGATGAGAATGTCAGTTTTGACAAAGAACACAGTTCATTACTGAAATGCTCTAATTGGAGCTGTTGGAATGTCAGAAACAAGCTTTCTGAGCTGAAAACTATATTTTGTGAAAAAAGGGCATCAGTGGATGATGAGAATGTCAGTTTTGACAAAGTACACTGTTCATTACTAAAATGCTCTAATTGAGCTGTTAGAATTTCAGAAAGAAGCTTTCTGAGCTGAAAACTGCATTTTGTGACAAAAGGCATCAGTGGATGATGAGAATGTCAGTTTTGACAAAGAACACTGTTCATTACTGAAATGCTCTAATTGAGCTGTTAGAATGTCAGAAACAAGCTTTCTGAGCTGAAAACTGCATTTTGTGACAAAAGGCATCAGTGGATGATGAGAATGTCAGTTTTGACAAAGAACACTGTTCATTACTGAAATGCTCTAATTGAGCTGTTAGAATGTCAGAAACAAGCTGTCTGAGCTGAAAACTGCATTTTGTGACAAAGTGCATCAGTGGATGATGAGAATGTCAGTTTTGACAAAGAACACAGTTCATTACTGAAATGCTCTAATTGAGCTGTTAGAATGTCAGAAACAAGCTTTCTGAGCTGAAAACTGCATTTTGTGACAAAGTGAATCAGTGAATGATGAGAATGTCAGTTTTGACAAAGAACACTGTTCATTACTGAAATGCTCTAATTGAGCTGTTAGAATGTCAGAAACAAGCTTTATGAGCTGACAACTGCATTTTGTGACAAAAGACATCAGTGGATGATGAGAATGTCAGTTTTGACAAAGAACACTGTTCATTACTAAATGCTCTAATTGGAGCTGTTGGAATGTCAGAAACAAGCTTTCTGAGCTGAAAACTATATTTTGTGAAAAAAGGCATCAGTGGATGATGAGAAATTCTGTTTTGACAAAGAACACAGTTCATTACAGAAATGCTCTAATTGAGCTGTTAGAATGTCAGAAACAAGCTTTCTGAGCTGAAAACTGCATTTTGTGACAAAAGGCATCATTGGATGATGAGAATGTCAGTTTTGACAAAGAACACAGTTCATTACTGAAATGCTCTAATTGAGCTGTTAGAATGTCAGAAACAAGTTTTCTGAGCTGAAAACTTCATTTTGTGACAGAGTGCATCAGTGAATGATGAGAATGTCAGTTTTGACAAAGAACACTGTTCATTACTAAAATGCTCTAATTGAGCTGTTAGAATGTCAGAAACAAGCCTTCTGAGCTGAAAACTATATTTTGTGAAAAAAGGCATCAGTGGATGATGAGAAATTCAGTTTTGACAAAGAACACTGTTCATTACTAAATGCTCTAAATGGAGCTGTTGGAATGTCAGAAACAAGCTTTCTGAGCTGAAAACTGCATTTTGTGACAAAGTGCATCAGTGGATGATGAGAATGTCAGGTTTGACAAAGAACACTGTTGATTACTAAAATGCTCTAATTGAGCTGATAGAATGTCAGAAACAAGCTTTCTGAGCTGACAACTGCATTTTGTGACAAAAGGCATCAGTGGATGATGAGAATGTCAGTTTTGACAAAGAACACTGTTCATTACTAAATGCTCTAATTGAGCTGTTGGAATGTCAGAAACAAGCTTTCTGAGCTGAAAACTATATTTTGTGAAAAAAGGCATCAGTGGATGATGAGAAATTTAGTTTTGACAAAGAACACAGTTCATTACAGAAATGCTCTAATTGAGCTGTTGGAATGTCAGAAACAAGCTTTCTGAGCTGAAAACTATATTTTGTGAAAAAAGGCATCAGTGGATGATGAGAAATTCAGTTTTGACAAAGAACACAGTTCATTACAGAAATGCTCTAATTGAGCTGTTAGAATGTCAGAAACAAGCTTTCTGAGCTGAAAACTGCATTTTGTGACAAAAGGCATCAGTGGATGTGAGAATGTCAGTTTTGACAAAGAACACAGTTCATTACTGAAATGCTCTAAATGAGCTGTTAGAATGTCAGAAACAAGCTTTCTTAGCTGAAAACTGCATTTTGTGACAGAGTGCATCAGTGAATGATGAGAATGTCAGTTTTGACAAAGAAGACTGTTCATTACTAAAATGCTCTAATTGAGCTGTTAGAATGTCAGAAACAAGCTTTCTGAGCTGAAAACTGCATTTTGTGACAGAGTGCATCAGTGAATGATGAGAATGTCAGTTTTGACAAAGAACCCAGTTCATTACTAAAATGCTCTAATTGAGCTGTTAGAATGTCAGAGACAAGCTTTCTGAGCTGAAAACTGCATTTTGTGACAGAGTGCATCAGTGGATGATGAGAATGTCAGTTTTGACAAAGTACACTGTTCATTACTAAAATGCTCTAATTGAGCTGTTAGAATGTCAGAAACAAGCTTTCTGATCTGAAAACTGTATTTTGTGACAAAATGCATCAGAGGATGATGAGAAATCCAGTTTTGACAAAGAACACTGTTAATTACTAAAATGCTCTAATTGAGCTGTTAGAATGTCAGAAACAAGCTGTCTGAGCTGAAAACTGCATTTTGTGACAAAAGGCATCAGTGGATGATGAGAATGTCAGTTTTGACAAAGAACACTGTTCATTACTAAATGCTCTAATTGGAGCTGTTGGAATGTCAGAAACAAGCTTTCTGAGCTGAAAACTATATTTTGTGAAAAAAGGCATCAGTGGATGATGAGAAATTCAGTTTTGACAAACAACACAGTTCATTACTGAAATGCTCTAGTTGAGCTGTTAGAATGTCAGAAACGAGCTTTCTGAGCTGAAAACTGCATTTTGTGAAAAAAGGCATCAGTGGATGATGAGAAATTCAGTTTTGACAAAGAACACAGTTCATTACTAAAATGCTCTAATTGAGCTGTTAGAATGTCAGAGACAAGCTTTCTGAGCTGAAAACTGCATTTTGTGACAGAGTGCATCAGTGGATGATGAGAATGTCAGTTTTGACAAAGTACACTGTTCATTACTAAAATGCTCTAATTGAGCTGTTAGAATGTCATAAACAAGCTTTCTGATCTGAAAACTGTATTTTGTGACAAAATGCATCAGAGGATGATGAGAAATCCAGTTTTGACAAAGAACACTGTTAATTACTAAAATGCTCTAATTGAGCTGTTAGAATGTCAGAAACAAGCTGTCTGAGCTGAAAACTGCATTTTGTGACAAAAGGCATCAGTGGATGATGAGAATGTCAGTTTTGACAAAGAACACTGTTCATTACTAAATGCTCTAATTGGAGCTGTTGGAATGTCAGAAACAAGCTTTCTGAGCTGAAAACTATATTTTGTGAAAAAAGGCATCAGTGGATGATGAGAAATTCAGTTTTGACAAAGAACACAGTTCATTACAGAAATGCTCTAATTGAGCTGTTAGAATGTCAGAAACAAGCTTTCTGAGCTGAAAACTGCATTTTGTGACAAAAGGCATCAGTGGATGATGAGAATGTCAGTTTTGACAAAGAACACAGTTCATTACTGAAATGCTCTAATTGAGCTGTTAGAATGTCAGAAACAAGCTTTCTGAGCTGAAAACTGCATTTTGTGACAGAGTGCATCAGTGGATGATGAGAATGTCAGTTTTGACAAAGAACACTGTTCATTACTAAATGCTCTAATTGGAGCTGTTGGAATGTCAGAAACAAGCTTTCTGAGCTGAAAACTATATTTTGTGAAAAAAGGCATCAGTGGATGATGAGAATGTCAGGTTTGACAAAGAACACAGTTCATTACTAAATGCTCTAATTGGAGCTGTTGGAATGTCAGAAACAAGCTTTCTGAGCTGAAAACTATATTTTGTGAAAAAAGGCATCAGTGGATGATGAGAATGTCAGGTTTGACAAAGAACACAGTTCATTACTGAAATGCTCTAATTTAGCTGTTAGAATGTCAGAAACAAGCTTTCTGAGCTGAAAACTGCATTTTGTGACAGAGTGCATCAGTGGATGATGAGAATGTCAGTTTTGACAAAGAACACTGTTCATTACTAAATGCTCTAATTGGAGCTGTTGGAATGTCAGAAACAAGCTTTCTGAGCTGAAAACTGCATTTTGTGACAAAGTGCATCAGAGGATGATGAGAAATTCAGTTTTGACAAACAACACAGTTCATTACTGAAATGCTCTAGTTGAGCTGTTAGAATGTCAGAAACGAGCTTTCTGAGCTGAAAACTGCATTTTGTGACAGAGTGCATCAGTGAATGATGAGAATGTCAGTTTTGACAAAGAACACTGTTCATTACTAAATGCTCTAATTGGAGCTGTTGGAATGTCAGAAACAAGCTTTCTGAGCTGAAAACTATATTTTGTGAAAAAAGGCATCAGTGGATGATGAGAAATTCAGTTTTGACAAAGAACACTGTTCATTACTAAAATGCTCTAATTGAGCTGTTAGAATGTCAGAAACAAGCTGTCTGAGCTGAAAACTGCATTTTGTGACAAAGTGCATCAGTGGATGATGAGAATGTCAGGTTTGACAAAGAACACAGTTCATTACTGAAATGCTCTAATTGAGCTGTTAGAATGTCAGAAACAAGCTTTCTGAGCTGAAAACTGCATTTTGTGACAAAGTGCATCAGAGGATGATGAGAAATTCAGTTTTGACAAAGAACACTGTTCATTACTAAAATGCTCTAATTGAGCTGTTAGAATGTCAGAAACAAGCTTTCTGAGCTGAAAACTGCATTTTGTGACAGAGTGCATCAGTGAATGATGAGAATGTCAGTTTTGACAAAGAACACTGTTCATTACTAAAATGCTCTAATTGAGCTGTTAGAATGTCAGAAACAAGCTTTCTGAGCTGAAAACTGCATTTTGTGACAGAGTGCATCAGTGAATGATGAGAATGTCAGTTTTGACAAAGAACACTGTTCATTACTAAAATGCTCTAATTGAGCTGTTAGAATGTCAGAAACAAGCTTTCTGAGCTGAAAACTGCATTTTGTGACAGAGTGCATCAGTGAATGATGAGAATGTCAGTTTTGACAAAGAACACTGTTCATTACTAAAATGCTCTAATTGAGCTGTTAGAATGTCAGAAACAAGCTTTCTATGCTGAAAACTGCATTTTGTGACAGAGTGCATCAGTGAATGATGCGAATGTCGGTTTTGACAAAGAATACTGTTCATTACTAAATGCTCTAATTGGAGCTGTTGGAATGTCAGAAACAAGCTTTCTGAGCTGAAAACTATATTTTGTGAAAAAAGGCATCAGTGGATGATGAGAAATTCAGTTTTGACAAAGAACACAGTTCATTACAGAAATGCTCTAATTGAGCTGTTAGAATGTCAGAAACAAGCTTTCTGAGCTGAAAACTGCATTTTGTGACAAAAGGCATCAGTGGATGTGAGAATGTCAGTTTTGACAAAGAACACAGTTCATTACTGAAATGCTCTAAATGAGCTGTTAGAATGTCAGAAACAAGCTTTCTGAGCTGAAAACTGCATTTTGTGACAGAGTGCATCAGTGAATGATGAGAATGTCAGTTTTGACAAAGAAGACTGTTCATTACTAAAATGCTCTAATTGAGCTGTTAGAATGTCAGAAACAAGCTTTCTGAGCTGAAAACTGCATTTTGTGACAGAGTGCATCAGTGAATGATGAGAATGTCAGTTTTGACAAAGAACCCAGTTCATTACTAAAATGCTCTAATTGAGCTTTTAGAATGTCAGAGACAAGCTTTCTGAGCTGAAAACTGCATTTTGTGACAGAGTGCATCAGTGGATGATGAGAATGTCAGTTTTGACAAAGTACACTGTTCATTACTAAAATGCTCTAATTGAGCTGTTAGAATGTCAGAAACAAGCTTTCTGATCTGAAAACTGTATTTTGTGACAAAATGCATCAGAGGATGATGAGAAATCCAGTTTTGACAAAGAACACTGTTAATTACTAAAATGCTCTAATTGAGCTGTTAGAATGTCAGAAACAAGCTGTCTGAGCTGAAAACTGCATTTTGTGACAAAAGGCATCAGTGGATGATGAGAATGTCAGTTTTGACAAAGAACACTGTTCATTACTAAATGCTCTAATTGGAGCTGTTGGAATGTCAGAAACAAGCTTTCTGAGCTGAAAACTATATTTTGTGAAAAAAGGCATCAGTGGATGATGAGAAATTCAGTTTTGACAAACAACACAGTTCATTACTGAAATGCTCTAGTTGAGCTGTTAGAATGTCAGAAACGAGCTTTCTGAGCTGAAAACTGCATTTTGTGACAAAAGGCATCAGTGGATGATGAGAAATTCAGTTTTGACAAAGAACACAGTTCATTACTAAAATGCTCTAATTGAGCTGTTAGAATGTCAGAGACAAGCTTTCTGAGCTGAAAACTGCATTTTGTGACAGAGTGCATCAGTGGATGATGAGAATGTCAGTTTTGACAAAGTACACTGTTCATTACTAAAATGCTCTAATTGAGCTGTTAGAATGTCAGAAACAAGCTTTCTGAGCTGAAAACTGCATTTTGTGACAAAAGGCATCAGTGGATGATGAGAATGTCAGTTTTGACAAAGAACACAGTTCATTACTGAAATGCTCTAATTGAGCTGTTAGAATGTCAGAAACAAGCTTTCTGAGCTGAAAACTGCATTTTGTGACAGAGTGCATCAGTGGATGATGAGAATGTCAGTTTTGACAAAGAACACTGTTCATTACTAAATGCTCTAATTGGAGCTGTTGGAATGTCAGAAACAAGCTTTCTGATCTGAAAACTGTATTTTGTGACGAAATGCATCAGAGGATGATGAGAAATCCAGTTTTGACAAAGAACACTGTTCATTACTAAAATGCTCTAATTGAGCTGTTAGAATGTCAGAAACAAGCTGTCTGAGCTGAAAACTGCATTTTGTGACAAAGTGCATCAGTGGATGATGAGAATGTCAGGTTTGACAAAGAACACAGTTCATTACTGAAATGCTCTAATTGAGCTGTTAGAATGTCAGAAACAAGCTTTCTGAGCTGAAAACTGCATTTTGTGACAAAGTGCATCAGAGGATGATGAGAAATTCAGTTTTGACAAACAACACAGTTCATTACTGAAATGCTCTAGTTGAGCTGTTAGAATGTCAGAAACGAGCTTTCTGAGCTGAAAACTGCATTTTGTGAAAAAAGGCATCAGTGGATGATGAGAAATTCAGTTTTGACAAAGAACACTGTTCATTACTGAATGCTCTAAATGGAGCTGTTGGAATGTCAGAAACAAGCTTTCTGAGCTGAAAACTGCATTTTGTGACAAAGTGCATCAAGTGAATGATGAGAATGTCAGTTTTGACAAAGAACACTGTTCATTACTGAAATGCTCTAAATGAGCTGTTAGAATGTCAGAAACAAGCTTTCTGAGCTGAAAACTGCATTTTGTGACAGAGTGCATCAGTGAATGATGAGAATGTCAGTTTTGACAAAGAACACTGTTCATTACTAAATGCTCTAATTGGAGCTGTTGGAATGTCAGAAACAAGCTTTCTGAGCTGAAAACTATATTTTGTGAAAAAAGGCATCAGTGGATGATGAGAATGTCAGTTTTGACAAAGAACACAGTTCATTACTGAAATGCTCTAATTGAGCTGTAAGAATGTCAGAAAGTCAGTTTTGACAAAGAACCCAGTTCATTACTAAAATGCTCTAATTGAGCTGTTAGAATGTCAGAAACAAGCTTTCTGAGCTGAAAACTGCATTTTGTGACAGAGTGCATCAGTGGATGATGAGAATGTCAGTTTTGACAAAGTACACTGTTCATTACTAAAATGCTCTAATTGAGCTGTTAGAATGTCAGAAACAAGCTTTCTGATCTGAAAACTGTATTTTGTGACAAAATGCATCAGAGGATGATGAGAAATCCAGTTTTGACAAAGAACACAGTCCATTACAGAAATGCTCTAGTTGAGCTGTTAGAATGTCAGAAACGAGCTTTCTGAGCTGAAAACTGCATTTTGTGACAAAGTGCATCAGTGGATGATGAGAATGTCAGTTTTGACAAAGAACACTGTTCATTACTAAAATGCTCTAATTGAGCTGTTAGAATGTCAGAAACAAGCTTTCTGAGCTGAAAACTGCATTTTGTGACAGAGTGCATCAGTGAATGATGAGAATGTCAGTTTTGACAAAGAACACTGTTCATTACTAAATGCTCTAATTGGAGCTGTTGGAATGTCAGAAACAAGCTTTCTGAGCTGAAAACTATATTTTGTGAAAAAAGGCATCAGTGGATGATGAGAATGTCAGTTTTGACAAAGAACACAGTTCATTACTGAAATGCTCTAATTGAGCTGTAAGAATGTCAGAAAGTCAGTTTTGACAAAGAACCCAGTTCATTACTAAAATGCTCTAATTGAGCTGTTAGAATGTCAGAAACAAGCTTTCTGAGCTGAAAACTGCATTTTGTGACAGAGTGCATCAGTGGATGATGAGAATGTCAGTTTTGACAAAGTACACTGTTCATTACTAAAATGCTCTAATTGAGCTGTTAGAATGTCAGAAACAAGCTTTCTGATCTGAAAACTGTATTTTGTGACAAAATGCATCAGAGGATGATGAGAAATCCAGTTTTGACAAAGAACACAGTCCATTACAGAAATGCTCTAGTTGAGCTGTTAGAATGTCAGAAACGAGCTTTCTGAGCTGAAAACTGCATTTTGTGACAAAGTGCATCAGTGGATGATGAGAATGTCAGTTTTGACAAAGAACACTGTTAATTACTAAAATGCTCTAATTGAGCTGTTAGAATGTCAGCTACAAGCTGTCTGAGCTGAAAACTGCATTTTGTGACAAAGTGCATCAGTGGATGATGAGAATGTCAGGTTTGACAAAGAACACTGTTGATTACTAAAATGCTCTAATTGAGCTGATAGAATGTCAGAAACAAGCTTTCTGAGCTGACAACTGCATTTTGTGACAAAAGGCATCAGTGGATGATGAGAATGTCAGTTTTGACAAAGAACACTGTTCATTACTAAATGCTCTAATTGTAGCTGTTGGAATGTCAGAAACAAGCTTTCTGAGCTGAAAACTATATTTTGTGAAAAAAGGCATCAGTGGATGATGAGAAATTTAGTTTTGACAAAGAACACATTTCATTACAGAAATGCTCTAATTGAGCTGTTAGAATGTCAGAAACAAGCTTTCTGAGCTGAAAACTGCATTTTGTGACAGAGTGCATCAGTGAATGATGAGAATGTCAGTTTTGACAAAGAACACTGTTCATTACTAAATGCTCTAATTGTAGCTGTTGGAATGTCAGAAACAAGCTTTCTGAGCTGAAAACTATATTTTGTGAAAAAAGGCATCAGTGGATGATGAGAAATTTAGTTTTGACAAAGAACACATTTCATTACAGAAATGCTCTAATTGAGCTGTTAGAATGTCAGAAACAAGCTTTCTGAGCTGAAAACTGCATTTTGTGACAGAGTGCATCAGTGAATGATGAGAATGTCAGTTTTGACAAAGAACACTGTTCATTACTAAAATGCTCTAATTGAGCTGTTAGAATGTCAGAAACAAGCTTTCTGAGCTGAAAACTGCATTTTGTGACAGAGTGCATCAGTGAATGATGAGAATGTCAGTTTTGACAAAGAACACTGTTCATTACTAAATGCTCTAATTGGAGCTGTTGGAATGTCAGAAACAAGCTTTCTGAGCTGAAAACTATATTTTGTGAAAAAAGGCATCAGTGGATGATGAGAATGTCAGTTTTGACAAAGAACACAGTTCATTACTGAAATGCTCTAATTGAGCTGTAAGAATGTCAGAAAGTCAGTTTTGACAAAGAACCCAGTTCATTACTAAAATGCTCTAATTGAGCTGTTAGAATGTCAGAAACAAGCTTTCTGAGCTGAAAACTGCATTTTGTGACAGAGTGCATCAGTGGATGATGAGAATGTCAGTTTTGACAAAGTACACTGTTCATTACTAAAATGCTCTAATTGAGCTGTTAGAATGTCAGAAACAAGCTTTCTGATCTGAAAACTGTATTTTGTGACAAAATGCATCAGAGGATGATGAGAAATCCAGTTTTGACAAAGAACACAGTCCATTACAGAAATGCTCTAGTTGAGCTGTTAGAATGTCAGAAACGAGCTTTCTGAGCTGAAAACTGCATTTTGTGACAAAGTGCATCAGTGGATGATGAGAATGTCAGTTTTGACAAAGAACACTGTTAATTACTAAAATGCTCTAATTGAGCTGTTAGAATGTCAGCTACAAGCTGTCTGAGCTGAAAACTGCATTTTGTGACAAAGTGCATCAGTGGATGATGAGAATGTCAGGTTTGACAAAGAACACTGTTGATTACTAAAATGCTCTAATTGAGCTGATAGAATGTCAGAAACAAGCTTTCTGAGCTGACAACTGCATTTTGTGACAAAAGGCATCAGTGGATGATGAGAATGTCAGTTTTGACAAAGAACACTGTTCATTACTAAATGCTCTAATTGTAGCTGTTGGAATGTCAGAAACAAGCTTTCTGAGCTGAAAACTATATTTTGTGAAAAAAGGCATCAGTGGATGATGAGAAATTTAGTTTTGACAAAGAACACATTTCATTACAGAAATGCTCTAATTGAGCTGTTAGAATGTCAGAAACAAGCTTTCTGAGCTGAAAACTGCATTTTGTGACAGAGTGCATCAGTGAATGATGAGAATGTCAGTTTTGACAAAGAACACTGTTCATTACTAAAATGCTCTAATTGAGCTGTTAGAATGTCAGAAACAAGCTTTCTGAGCTGAAAACTGCATTTTGTGACAAAAGGCATCAGTGGATGATGAGAAATTCAGTTTTGACAAAGAACACAGTTCATTACAGAAATGCTCTAATTGAGCTGTTAGAATGTCAGAAACAAGCTTTCTGAGCTGAAAACTGCATTTTGTGACAAAAGGCATCAGTGGATGTGAGAATGTCAGTTTTGACAAAGAACACAGTTCATTACTGAAATGCTCTAAATGAGCTGTTAGAATGTCAGAAACAATCTTTCTGAGCTGAAAACTGCATTTTGTGACAGAGTGCATCAGTGAATGATGAGAATGTCAGTTTTGACAAAGAAGACTGTTCATTACTAAAATGCTCTAATTGAGCTGTTAGAATGTCAGAAACAAGCTTTCTGAGCTGAAAACTGCATTTTGTGACAGAGTGCATCAGTGAATGATGAGAATGTCAGTTTTGACAAAGTACACTGTTCATTACTAAAATGCTCTAATTGAGCTGTTAGAATGTCAGAAACAAGCTTTCTGAGCTGAAAACTGTATTTTGTGACAAAATGCATCAGAGGATGATGAGAAATCCAGTTTTGACAAAGAACACTGTTAATTACTAAAATGCTCTAATTGAGCTGTTAGAATGTCAGAAACAAGCTGTCTGAGCTGAAAACTGCATTTTGTGACAAAAGGCATCAGTGGATGATGAGAATGTCAGTTTTGACAAAGAACACTGTTCATTACTAAATGCTCTAATTGGAGCTGTTGGAATGTCAGAAACAAGCTTTCTGAGCTGAAAACTATATTTTGTGAAAAAAGGCATCAGTGGATGATGAGAAATTCAGTTTTGACAAAGAACACAGTTCATTACAGAAATGCTCTAATTGAGCTGTTAGAATGTCAGAAACAAGCTTTCTGAGCTGAAAACTATATTTTGTGAAAAAAGGCATCAGTGGATGATGAGAATGTCAGTTTTGACAAAGAACACAGTTCATTACTGAAATGCTCTAATTGAGCTGTTAGAATGTCAGAAACAAGCTGTCTGAGCTGAAAACTGCATTTTGTGACAAAGTGCATCAGTGGATGATGAGAATGTCAGGTTTGACAAAGAACACAGTTCATTACTGAAATGCTCTAATTGAGCTGTTAGAATGTCAGAAACAAGCTTTCTGAGCTGAAAACTGCATTTTGTGACAAAGTGCATCAGAGGATGATGAGAAATTCAGTTTTGACAAACAACACAGTTCATTACTGAAATGCTCTAGTTGAGCTGTTAGAATGTCAGAAACGAGCTTTCTGAGCTGAAAACTGCATTTTGTGAAAAAAGGCATCAGTGGATGATGAGAAATTCAGTTTTGACAAAGAACACTGTTCATTACTAAATGCTCTAAATGGAGCTGTTGGAATGTCAGAAACAAGCTTTCTGAGCTGAAAACTGCATTTTGTGACAAAGTGCATCAGTGAATGATGAGAATGTCAGTTTTGACAAAGAACACTGTTCATTACTGAAATGCTCTAATTGAGCTGTTAGAATGTCAGAAACAAGCTTTCTGAGCTGAAAACTGCATTTTGTGACAGAGTGCATCAGTGAATGATGAGAATGTCAGTTTTGACAAAGAACACTGTTCATTACTAAAATGCTCTAATTGAGCTGTTAGAATGTCAGAAACAAGCTTTCTGAGCTGACAACTGCATTTTGTGACAAAAGGCATCAGTGGATGATGAGAATGTCAGTTTTGACAAAGAACACTGTTCATTACTAAATGCTCTAATTGTAGCTGTTGGAATGTCAGAAACAAGCTTTCTGAGCTGAAAACTATATTTTGTGAAAAAAGGCATCAGTGGATGATGAGAAATTCAGTTTTGACAAAGAACACAGTTCATTACAGAAATGCTCTAATTGAGCTGTTAGAATGTCAGAAACAAGCTTTCTGAGCTGAAAACTGCATTTTGTGACAAAAGGCATCAGTGGATGATGAGAATGTCAGTTTTGACAAAGAACACAGTTCATTACTGAAATGCTCTAATTGAGCTGTTAGAATGTCAGAAACAAGCTTTCTGAGCTGAAAACTGCATTTTGTGACAGAGTGCATCAGTGAATGATGAGAATGTCAGTTTTGACAAAGAACACTGTTCATTACTAAATGCTCTAATTGGAGCTGTTGGAATGTCAGAAACAAGCTTTCTGAGCTGAAAACTATATTTTGTGAAAAAAGGCATCAGTGGATGATGAGAAATTCAGTTTTGACAAAGAACACAGCTCATTACAGAAATGCTCTAATTGAGCTGTTAGAATGTCAGAAACAAGCTTCTGAGCTGAAAACTGCATTTTGTGACAAAGTGCATCAGAGGATGATGAGAATGTCAGTTTTGACAAAGAAGACTGTTCATTACTAAAATGCTCTAATTGAGCTGTTAGAATGTCAGAAACAAGCTGTCTGAGCTGAAAACTGCATTTTGTGACAGAGTGCATCAGTGAATGATGAGAATGTCAGTTTTGACAAAGTACACTGTTCATTACTAAAATGCTCTAATTGAGCTGTTAGAATGTCAGAAACAAGCTTTCTGAGCTGAAAACTGCATTTTGTGACAGAGTGCATCAGTGAATGATGAGAATGTCAGTTTTGACAAAGAACACTGTTCATTACTAAAATGCTCTAATTGAGCTGTTAGAATGTCAGAAACAAGCTTTCTGAGCTGAAAACTGCATTTTGTGACAGAGTGCATCAGTGAATGATGAGAATGTCAGTTTTGACAAATAACACTGTTCATTACTAAAATGCTCTAATTGAGCTGTTAGAATGTCAGAAACAAGCTTTCTGAGCTGAAAACTGCATTTTGTGACAGAGTGCATCAGTGAATGATGAGAATGTCAGTTTTGACAAAGAACACTGTTCATTACTAAATGCTCTAATTGGAGCTGTTGGAATGTCAGAAACAAGCTTTCTGAGCTGAAAACTATATTTTGTGAAAAAAGGCATCAGTGGATGATGAGAAATTCAGTTTTGACAAAGAACACAGTTCATTACAGAAATGCTCTAATTGAGCTGTTAGAATGTCAGAAACAAGCTTTCTGAGCTGAAAACTGCATTTTGTGACAAAAGGCATCAGTGGATGTGAGAATGTCAGTTTTGACAAAGAACACAGTTCATTACTGAAATGCTCTAAATGAGCTGTTAGAATGTCAGAAACAATCTTTCTGAGCTGAAAACTGCATTTTGTGACAGAGTGCATCAGTGAATGATGAGAATGTCAGTTTTGACAAAGAACACTGTTCATTACTAAAATGCTCTAATTGAGCTGTTAGAATGTCAGAAACAAGCTTTCTGAGCTGACAACTGCATTTTGTGACAAAATGCATCAGTGGATGATGAGAATGTCAGTTTTGACAAAGAACACTGTTCATTACTAAATGCTCTAATTGGAGCTGTTGGAATGTCAGAAACAAGCTTTCTGAGCTGAAAACTATATTTTGTGAAAAAAGGCATCAGTGGATGATGAGAAATTCAGTTTTGACAAAGAACACAGTTCATTACAGAAATGCTCTAATTGAGCTGTTAGAATGTCAGAAACAAGCTTTCTGAGCTGAAAACTGCATTTTGTGACAAAAGGCATCAGTGGATGATGAGAATGTCAGTTTTGACAAAGAACACAGTTCATTACTGAAATGCTCTAATTGAGCTGTTAGAATGTCAGAAACAAGCTTTCTGAGCTGAAAACTGCATTTTGTGACAGAGTGCATCAGTGAATGATGAGAATGTCAGTTTTGACAAAGAACACTGTTCATTACTAAATGCTCTAATTGGAGCTGTTGGAATGTCAGAAACAAGCTTTCTGAGCTGAAAACTATATTTTGTGAAAAAAGGCATCAGTGGATGATGAGAAATTCAGTTTTGACAAAGAACACAGCTCATTACAGAAATGCTCTAATTGAGCTGTTAGAATGTCAGAAACAAGCTTCTGAGCTGAAAACTGCATTTTGTGAAAAAAGGCATCAGAGGATGATGAGAATATCAGTTTTGACAAAGAACACTGTTCATTACTAAATTGCTCTAATTGAGCTGTTAGAATGTCAGAAACAAGCTTTCTGAGCTGAAAACTATATTTTGTGAAAAAAGGCATCAGTGGATGATGAGAAATTCAGTTTTGACAAAGAACACAGTTCATTACAGAAATGCTCTAAATGAGCTGTTAGAATGTCAGAAACAAGCTTTCTGAGCTGAAAACTGCATTTTGTGACAGAGTGCATCAGTGAATGATGAGAATGTCAGTTTTGACAAAGAACACTGTTCATTACTAAATGCTCTAATTGGAGCTGTTGGAATGTCAGAAACAAGCTTTCTGAGCTGAAAACTATATTTTGTGAAAAAAGGCATCAGTGGATGATGAGAATGTCAGTTTTGACAAAGAACACAGTTCATTACTGAAATGCTCTAATTGAGCTGTAAGAATGTCAGAAAGTCAGTTTTGACAAAGAACCCAGTTCATTACTAAAATGCTCTAATTGAGCTGTTAGAATGTCAGAAACAAGCTTTCTGAGCTGAAAACTGCATTTTGTGACAGAGTGCATCAGTGGATGATGAGAATGTCAGTTTTGACAAAGTACACTGTTCATTACTAAAATGCTCTAATTGAGCTGTTAGAATGTCAGAAACAAGCTTTCTGATCTGAAAACTGTATTTTGTGACAAAATGCATCAGAGGATGATGAGAAATCCAGTTTTGACAAAGAACACAGTCCATTACAGAAATGCTCTAGTTGAGCTGTTAGAATGTCAGAAACGAGCTTTCTGAGCTGAAAACTGCATTTTGTGACAAAGTGCATCAGTGGATGATGAGAATGTCAGTTTTGACAAAGAAGACTGTTCATTACTAAAATGCTCTAATTGAGCTGTTAGAATGTCAGAAACAAGCTTTCTGAGCTGAAAACTGCATTTTGTGACAGAGTGCATCAGTGAATGATGAGAATGTCAGTTTTGACAAAGAACACTGTTCATTACTAAATGCTCTAATTGGAGCTGTTGGAATGTCAGAAACAAGCTTTCTGAGCTGAAAACTATATTTTGTGAAAAAAGGCATCAGTGGATGATGAGAAATTCAGTTTTGACAAAGAACACAGTTCATTACAGAAATGCTCTAATTGAGCTGTTAGAATGTCAGAAACAAGCTTTCTGAGCTGAAAACTGCATTTTGTGACAAAAGGCATCAGTGGATGTGAGAATGTCAGTTTTGACAAAGAACACAGTTCATTACTGAAATGCTCTAAATGAGCTGTTAGAATGTCAGAAACAATCTTTCTCAGCTGAAAACTGCATTTTGTGACAGAGTGCATCAGTGAATGATGAGAATGTCAGTTTTGACAAAGAAGACTGTTCATTACTAAAATGCTCTAATTGAGCTGTTAGAATGTCAGAAACAAGCTTTCTGAGCTGAAAACTGCATTTTGTGACAGAGTGCATCAGTGAATGATGAGAATGTCAGTTTTGACAAAGAACACTGTTCATTACTAAAATGCTCTAATTGAGCTGTTAGAATGTCAGAAACAAGCTTTCTGAGCTGACAACTGCATTTTGTGACAAAAGGCATCAGTGGATGATGAGAATGTCAGTTTTGACAAAGAACACTGTTCATTACTAAATGCTCTAATTGGAGCTGTTGGAATGTCAGAAACAAGCTTTCTGAGCTGAAAACTATATTTTGTGAAAAAAGGCATCAGTGGATGATGAGAAATTCAGTTTTGACAAAGAACACAGTTCATTACAGAAATGCTCTAATTGAGCTGTTAGAATGTCAGAAACAAGCTTTCTGAGCTGAAAACTGCATTTTGTGACAAAAGGCATCAGTGGATGATGAGAATGTCAGTTTTGACAAAGAACACAGTTCATTACTGAAATGCTCTAATTGAGCTGTTAGAATGTCAGAAACAAGCTTTCTGAGCTGAAAACTGCATTTTGTGACAGAGTGCATCAGTGAATGATGAGAATGTCAGTTTTGACAAAGAACACTGTTCATTACTAAATGCTCTAATTGGAGCTGTTGGAATGTCAGAAACAAGCTTTCTGAGCTGAAAACTATATTTTGTGAAAAAAGGCATCAGTGGATGATGAGAAATTCAGTTTTGACAAAGAACACAGCTCATTACAGAAATGCTCTAATTGAGCTGTTAGAATGTCAGAAACAAGCTTCTGAGCTGAAAACTGCATTTTGTGACAAAGTGCATCAGAGGATGATGAGAATATCAGTTTTGACAAAGAACACTGTTCATTACTAAATTGCTCTAATTGAGCTGTTAGAATGTCAGAAACAAGCTTTCTGAGCTGAAAACTATATTTTGTGAAAAAAGGCATCAGTGGATGATGAGAAATTCAGTTTTGACAAAGAACACAGCTCATTACAGAAATGCTCTAAATGAGCTGTTAGAATGTCAGAAACAAGCTTTCTGAGCTGAAAACTGCATTTTGTGACAGAGTGCATCAGTGAATGATGAGAATGTCAGTTTTGACAAAGAACACTGTTCATTACTAAATGCTCTAATTGGAGCTGTTGGAATGTCAGAAACAAGCTTTCTGAGCTGAAAACTATATTTTGTGAAAAAAGGCATCAGTGGATGATGAGAATGTCAGTTTTGACAAAGAACACAGCTCATTACTGAAATGCTCTAATTGAGCTGTAAGAATGTCAGAAAGTCAGTTTTGACAAAGAACCCAGTTCATTACTAAAATGCTCTAATTGAGCTGTTAGAATGTCAGAAACAAGCTTTCTGAGCTGAAAACTGCATTTTGTGACAGAGTGCATCAGTGGATGATGAGAATGTCAGTTTTGACAAAGTACACTGTTCATTACTAAAATGCTCTAATTGAGCTGTTAGAATGTCAGAAACAAGCTTTCTGATCTGAAAACTGTATTTTGTGACAAAATGCATCAGAGGATGATGAGAAATCCAGTTTTGACAAAGAACACAGTCCATTACAGAAATGCTCTAGTTGAGCTGTTAGAATGTCAGAAACGAGCTTTCTGAGCTGAAAACTGCATTTTGTGACAAAGTGCATCAGTGGATGATGAGAATGTCAGTTTTGACAAAAAACACTGTTAATTACTAAAATGCTCTAATTGAGCTGTTAGAATGTCAGAAACAAGCTTTCTGAGCTGAAAACTGCATTTTGTGACAGAGTGCATCAGTGAATGATGAGAATGTCAGTTTTGACAAAGAACACTGTTCATTACTAAATGCTCTAATTGGAGCTGTTGGAATGTCAGAAACAAGCTTTCTGAGCTGAAAACTATATTTTGTGAAAAAAGGCATCAGTGGATGATGAGAATGTCAGTTTTGACAAAGAACACAGTTCATTACTGAAATGCTCTAATTGAGCTGTAAGAATGTCAGAAAGTCAGTTTTGACAAAGAACCCAGTTCATTACTAAAATGCTCTAATTGAGCTGTTAGAATGTCAGAAACAAGCTTTCTGAGCTGAAAACTGCATTTTGTGACAGAGTGCATCAGTGGATGATGAGAATGTCAGTTTTGACAAAGTACACTGTTCATTACTAAAATGCTCTAATTGAGCTGTTAGAATGTCAGAAACAAGCTTTCTGATCTGAAAACTGTATTTTGTGACAAAATGCATCAGAGGATGATGAGAAATCCAGTTTTGACAAAGAACACAGTCCATTACAGAAATGCTCTAGTTGAGCTGTTAGAATGTCAGAAACGAGCTTTCTGAGCTGAAAACTGCATTTTGTGACAAAGTGCATCAGTGGATGATGAGAATGTCAGTTTTGACAAAGAACACTGTTAATTACTAAAATGCTCTAATTGAGCTGTTAGAATGTCAGCTACAAGCTGTCTGAGCTGAAAACTGCATTTTGTGACAAAGTGCATCAGTGGATGATGAGAATGTCAGGTTTGACAAAGAACACTGTTGATTACTAAAATGCTCTAATTGAGCTGATAGAATGTCAGAAACAAGCTTTCTGAGCTGACAACTGCATTTTGTGACAAAAGGCATCAGTGGATGATGAGAATGTCAGTTTTGACAAAGAACACTGTTCATTACTAAATGCTCTAATTGTAGCTGTTGGAATGTCAGAAACAAGCTTTCTGAGCTGAAAACTATATTTTGTGAAAAAAGGCATCAGTGGATGATGAGAAATTTAGTTTTGACAAAGAACACATTTCATTACAGAAATGCTCTAATTGAGCTGTTAGAATGTCAGAAACAAGCTTTCTGAGCTGAAAACTGCATTTTGTGACAGAGTGCATCAGTGAATGATGAGAATGTCAGTTTTGACAAAGAACACTGTTCATTACTAAATGCTCTAATTGTAGCTGTTGGAATGTCAGAAACAAGCTTTCTGAGCTGAAAACTATATTTTGTGAAAAAAGGCATCAGTGGATGATGAGAAATTTAGTTTTGACAAAGAACACATTTCATTACAGAAATGCTCTAATTGAGCTGTTAGAATGTCAGAAACAAGCTTTCTGAGCTGAAAACTGCATTTTGTGACAGAGTGCATCAGTGAATGATGAGAATGTCAGTTTTGACAAAGAACACTGTTCATTACTAAAATGCTCTAATTGAGCTGTTAGAATGTCAGAAACAAGCTTTCTGAGCTGAAAACTGCATTTTGTGACAGAGTGCATCAGTGAATGATGAGAATGTCAGTTTTGACAAAGAACACTGTTCATTACTAAATGCTCTAATTGGAGCTGTTGGAATGTCAGAAACAAGCTTTCTGAGCTGAAAACTATATTTTGTGAAAAAAGGCATCAGTGGATGATGAGAATGTCAGTTTTGACAAAGAACACAGTTCATTACTGAAATGCTCTAATTGAGCTGTAAGAATGTCAGAAAGTCAGTTTTGACAAAGAACCCAGTTCATTACTAAAATGCTCTAATTGAGCTGTTAGAATGTCAGAAACAAGCTTTCTGAGCTGAAAACTGCATTTTGTGACAGAGTGCATCAGTGGATGATGAGAATGTCAGTTTTGACAAAGTACACTGTTCATTACTAAAATGCTCTAATTGAGCTGTTAGAATGTCAGAAACAAGCTTTCTGATCTGAAAACTGTATTTTGTGACAAAATGCATCAGAGGATGATGAGAAATCCAGTTTTGACAAAGAACACAGTCCATTACAGAAATGCTCTAGTTGAGCTGTTAGAATGTCAGAAACAAGCTTTCTGAGCTGAAAACTGCATTTTGTGACAAAGTGCATCAGTGGATGATGAGAATGTCAGTTTTGACAAAGAACACTGTTAATTACTAAAATGCTCTAATTGAGCTGTTAGAATGTCAGCTACAAGCTGTCTGAGCTGAAAACTGCATTTTGTGACAAAGTGCATCAGTGGATGATGAGAATGTCAGGTTTGACAAAGAACACTGTTGATTACTAAAATGCTCTAATTGAGCTGATAGAATGTCAGAAACAAGCTTTCTGAGCTGACAACTGCATTTTGTGACAAAAGGCATCAGTGGATGATGAGAATGTCAGTTTTGACAAAGAACACTGTTCATTACTAAATGCTCTAATTGTAGCTGTTGGAATGTCAGAAACAAGCTTTCTGAGCTGAAAACTATATTTTGTGAAAAAAGGCATCAGTGGATGATGAGAATGTCAGTTTTGACAAAGAACACAGTTCATTACTGAAATGCTCTAATTGAGCTGTTAGAATGTCAGAAACAAGCTTTTTGAGCTGAAAACTGCATTTTGTGACAGAGTGCATCAGTGAATGATGAGAATGTCAGTTTTGACAAACAACACAGTTCATTACTGAAATGCTCTAGTTGAGCTGTTAGAATGTCAGAAACGAGCTTTCTGAGCTGAAAACTGCATTTTGTGAAAAAAGGCATCAGTGGATGATGAGAAATTCAGTTTTGACAAAGAACACTGTTCATTACTAAATGCTCTAATTGGAGCTGTTGGAATGTCAGAAACAAGCTTTCTGAGCTGAAAACTATATTTTGTGACAGAGTGCATCAGTGAATGATGAGAATGTCAGTTTTGACAAAGAACACTGTTCATTACTAAAATGCTCTAATTGAGCTGTTAGAATGTCAGAAACAAGCTTTCTGAGCTGAAAACTGCATTTTGTGACAGAGTGCATCAGTGAATGATGAGAATGTCAGTTTTGACAAAGAACACTGTTCATTACTAAATGCTCTAATTGGAGCTGTTGGAATGTCAGAAACAAGCTTTCTGAGCTGAAAACTATATTTTGTGAAAAAAGGCATCAGTGGATGATGAGAAATTCAGTTTTGACAAAGAACACAGTTCATTACAGAAATGCTCTAATTGAGCTGTTAGAATGTCAGAAACAAGCTTTCTGAGCTGAAAACTGCATTTTGTGACAAAAGGCATCAGTGGATGTGAGAATGTCAGTTTTGACAAAGAACACAGTTCATTACTGAAATGCTCTAAATGAGCTGTTAGAATGTCAGAAACAATCTTTCTGAGCTGAAAACTGCATTTTGTGACAGAGTGCATCAGTGAATGATGAGAATGTCAGTTTTGACAAAGAAGACTGTTCATTACTAAAATGCTCTAATTGAGCTGTTAGAATGTCAGAAACAAGCTTTCTGAGCTGAAAACTGCATTTTGTGACAGAGTGCATCAGTGAATGTTGAGAATGTCAGTTTTGACAAAGTACACTGTTCATTACTAAAATGCTCTAATTGAGCTGTTAGAATGTCAGAAACAAGCTTTCTGATCTGAAAACTGTATTTTGTGACAAAATGCATCAGAGGATGATGAGAAATCCAGTTTTGACAAAGAACACTGTTAATTACTAAAATGCTCTAATTGAGCTGTTAGAATGTCAGAAACAAGCTGTCTGAGCTGAAAACTGCATTTTGTGACAAAAGGCATCAGTGGATGATGAGAATGGCAGTTTTGACAAAGAACACTGTTCATTACTAAATGCTCTAATTGGAGCTGTTGGAATGTCAGAAACAAGCTTTCTGAGCTGAAAACTATATTTTGTGAAAAAAGGCATCAGTGGATGATGAGAAATTCAGTTTTGACAAAGAACACAGTTCATTACAGAAATGCTCTAATTGAGCTGTTAGAATGTCAGAAACAAGCTTTCTGAGCTGAAAACTATATTTTGTGAAAAATGGCATCAGTGGATGATGAGAATGTCAGTTTTGACAAAGAACACAGTTCATTACTGAAATGCTCTAATTGAGCTGTTAGAATGTCAGAAACAAGCTGTCTGAGCTGAAAACTGCATTTTGTGACAAAGTGCATCAGTGGATGATGAGAATGTCAGGTTTGACAAAGAACACAGTTCATTACTGAAATGCTCTAATTGAGCTGTTAGAATGTCAGAAACAAGCTTTCTGAGCTGAAAACTGCATTTTGTGACAAAGTGCATCAGAGGATGATGAGAAATTCAGTTTTGACAAACAACACAGTTCATTACTGAAATGCTCTAGTTGAGCTGTTAGAATGTCAGAAACGAGCTTTCTGAGCTGAAAACTGCATTTTGTGAAAAAAGGCATCAGTGGATGATGAGAAATTCAGTTTTGACAAAGAACACTGTTCATTACTAAATGCTCTAAATGGAGCTGTTGGAATGTCAGAAACAAGCTTTCTGAGCTGAAAACTGCATTTTGTGACAAAGTGCATCAGTGAATGATGAGAATGTCAGTTTTGACAAAGAACACTGTTCATTACTAAAATGCTCTAATTGAGCTGTTAGAATGTCAGAAACAAGCTTTCTGAGCTGAAAACTGCATTTTGTGACAGAGTGCATCAGTGAATGATGAGAATGTCAGTTTTGACAAAGAACACTGTTCATTACTAAAATGCTCTAATTGAGCTGTTAGAATGTCAGAAACAAGCTTTCTGAGCTGACAACTGCATTTTGTGACAAAAGGCATCAGTGGATGATGAGAATGTCAGTTTTGACAAAGAATACTGTTCATTACTAAATGCTCTAATTGGAGCTGTTGGAATGTCAGAAACAAGCTTTCTGAGCTGAAAACTATATTTTGTGAAAAAAGGCATCAGTGGATGATGAGAAATTCAGTTTTGACAAAGAACACAGTTCATTACAGAAATGCTCTAATTGAGCTGTTAGAATGTCAGAAACAAGCTTTCTGAGCTGAAAACTGCATTTTGTGACAAAAGGCATCAGTGGATGATGAGAATGTCAGTTTTGACAAAGAACACAGTTCATTACTGAAATGCTCTAATTGAGCTGTTAGAATGTCAGAAACAAGCTTTCTGAGCTGAAAACTGCATTTTGTGACAGAGTGCATCAGTGAATGATGAGAATGTCAGTTTTGACAAAGAACACTGTTCATTACTAAAATGCTCTAATTGAGCTGTTAGAATGTCAGAAACAAGCTTTATGAGCTGACAACTATATTTTGTGAAAAAAGGCATCAGTGGATGATGAGAAATTCAGTTTTGACAAAGAACACAGTTCATTACAGAAATGCTCTAATTGAGCTGTTAGAATGTCAGAAACAAGCTTTCTGAGCTGAAAACTGCATTTTGTGACAAAATGCATCAGAGGATGATGAGAAATCCAGTTTTGACAAAGAAGACTGTTAATTACTAAAATGCTCTAATTGAGCTGTTAGAATGTCAGAAACAAGCTGTCTGAGCTGAAAACTGCATTTTGTGACAAAAGGCATCAGTGGATGATGAGAATGTCAGTTTTGACAAAGAACACTGTTCATTACTAAATGCTCTAATTGGAGCTGTTGGAATGTCAGAAACAAGCTTTCTGAGCTGAAAACTATATTTTGTGAAAAAAGGCATCAGTGGATGATGAGAAATTCAGTTTTGACAAAGAACACAGTTCATTACAGAAATGCTCTAATTGAGCTGTTAGAATGTCAGAAACAAGCTTTCTGAGCTGAAAACTGTATTTTGTGACAAAATGCATCAGAGGATGATGAGAAATCCAGTTTTGACAAAGAACACTGTTAATTACTAAAATGCTCTAATTGAGCTGTTAGAATGTCAGAAACAAGCTTTCAGAGCTGAAAACTATATTTTGTGAAAAAAGGCATCAGTGGATGATGAGAATGTCAGTTTTGACAAAGAACACAGTTCATTACTGAAATGCTCTAATTGAGCTGTTAGAATGTCAGAAACAAGCTGTCTGAGCTGAAAACTGCATTTTGTGACAAAGTGCATCAGTGGATGATGAGAATGTCAGGTTTGACAAAGAACACAGTTCATTACTGAAATGCTCTAATTGAGCTGTTAGAATGTCAGAAACAAGCTTTCTGAGCTGAAAACTGCATTTTGTGACAAAGTGGATCAGAGGATGATGAGAAATTCAGTTTTGACAAACAACACAGTTCATTACTGAAATGCTCTAGTTGAGCTGTTAGAATGTCAGAAACGAGCTTTCTGAGCTGAAAACTGCATTTTGTGAAAAAAGGCATCAGTGGATGATGAGAAATTCAGTTTTGACAAAGAACACTGTTCATTACTAAATGATCTAAATGGAGCTGTTGGAATGTCAGAAACAAGCTTTCTGAGCTGAAAACTGCATTTTGTGACAAAGTGCATCAGTGAATGATGAGAATGTCAGTTTTGACAAAGAACACTGTTCATTACTAAAATGCTCTAATTGAGCTGTTAGAATGTCAGAAACAAGCTTTCTGAGCTGACAACTGCATTTTGTGACAAAAGGCATCAGTGGATGATGAGAATGTCAGTTTTGACAAAGAACACTGTTCATTACTAAATGCTCTAATTGGAGCTGTTGGAATGTCAGAAACAAGCTTTCTGAGCTGAAAACTATATTTTGTGAAAAAAGGCATCAGTGGATGATGAGAAATTCAGTTTTGACAAAGAACACAGTTCATTACAGAAATGCTCTAATTGAGCCGTTAGAATGTCAGAAACAAGCTTCTGAGCTGAAAACTGCATTTTGTGACAAAGTGCATCAGAGGATGATGAGAATGTCAGTTTTGACAAAGAACACTGTTCATTACTAAATGCTCTAATTGGAGCTGTTTGAATGTCAGAAACAAGCTTTCTGAGCTGAAAACTATATTTTGTGAAAAAAGGCATCAGTGGATGATGAGAAATTCAGTTTTGACAAAGAACACAGTTCATTACAGAAATGCTCTAATTGAGCTGTTAGAATGTCAGAAACAAGCTTTCTGAGCTGAAAACTGCATTTTGTGACAAAAGGCATCAGTGGATGATGAGAATGTCAGTTTTGACAAAGAACACAGTTCATTACTGAAATGCTCTATTTGAGCTGTTAGAATGTCAGAAACAAGCTTTCTGAGCTGAAAACTGCATTTTGTGACAGAGTGCATCAGTGAATGGTGAGAATGTCAGTTTTGACAAAGAAGACTGTTCATTACTAAAATGCTCTAATTGAGCTGTTAGAATGTCAGAAACAAGCTTTCTGAGCTGAAAACTGCATTTTGTGACAGAGTGCATCAGTGAATGATGAGAATGTCAGTTTTGACAAAGAACACTGTTCATTACTAAATGCTCTAATTGGAGCTGTTGGAATGTCAGAAACAAGCTTTCTGAGCTGAAAACTATATTTTGTGAAAAAAGGCATCAGTGGATGATGAGAAATTCAGTTTTGACAAAGAACACAGTTCATTACAGAAATGCTCTAATTGAGCTGTTAGAATGTCAGAAACAAGCTTCTGAGCTGAAAACTGCATTTTGTGACAAAGTGCATCAGAGGATGATGAGAATATCAGTTTTGACAAAGAACACTGTTCATTACTAAATTGCTCTAATTGAGCTGTTAGAATGTCAGAAACAAGCTTTCTGAGCTGAAAACTGCATTTTGTGACAGAGTGCATCAGTGAATGATGAGAATGTCAGTTTTGACAAAGAAGACTGTTCATTACTAAAATGCTCTAATTGAGCTGTTAGAATGTCAGAAACTAGCTTTCTGAGCTGAAAACTGCATTTTGTGACAGAGTGCATCAGTGAATGATGAGAATGTCAGTTTTGACAAAGTACACTGTTCATTACTAAAATGCTCTAATTGAGCTGTTAGAATGTCAGAAACAAGCTTTCTGATCTGAAAACTGTATTTTGTGACAAAATGCATCAGAGGATGATGAGAAATCCAGTTTTGACAAAGAACACTGTTAATTACTAAAATGCTCTAATTGAGCTGTTAGAATGTCAGAAACAAGCTGTCTGAGCTGAAAACTATATTTTGTGACAAAAGGCATCAGTGGATGATGAGAATGTCAGTTTTGACAAATAACACTGTTCATTACTAAATGCTCTAATTGGAGCTGTTGGAATGTCAGAAACAAGCTTTCTGAGCTGAAAACTATATTTTGTGAAAAAAGGCATCAGTGGATGATGAGAAATTCAGTTTTGACAAAGAACACAGTTCATTACAGAAATGCTCTAATTGAGCTGTTAGAATGTCAGAAACAAGCTTTCTGAGCTGAAAACTATATTTTGTGAAAAAAGGCATCAGTGGATGATGAGAATGTCAGTTTTGACAAAGAACACAGTTCATTACTGAAATGCTCTAATTGAGCTGTTAGAATGTCAGAAACAAGCTGTCTGAGCTGAAAACTGCATTTTGTGACAAAGTGCATCAGTGGATGATGAGAATGTCAGGTTTGACAAAGAACACAGTTCATTACTGAAATGCTCTAATTGAGCTGTTAGAATGTCAGAAACAAGCTTTCTGAGCTGAAAACTGCATTTTGTGACAAAGTGCATCAGAGGATGATGAGAAATTCAGTTTTGACAAACAACACAGTTCATTACTGAAATGCTCTAGTTGAGCTGTTAGAATGTCAGAAACAAGCTTTCTGAGCTGAAAACTGCATTTTGTGAAAAAAGGCATCAGTGGATGATGAGAAATTCAGTTTTGACAAAGAACACTGTTCATTACTAAATGCTCTAAATGGAGCTGTTGGAATGTCAGAAACAAGCTTTCTGAGCTGAAAACTGCATTTTGTGACAAAGTGCATCAGTGAATGATGAGAATGTCAGTTTTGACAAAGAACACTGTTCATTACAGAAATGCTCTAATTGAGCTGTTAGAATGTCAGAAACAAGCTTTCTGAGCTGAAAACTGCATTTTGTGACAAAAGGCATCAGTGGATGATGAGAATGTCAGTTTTGACAAAGAACACAGTTCATTACTGAAATGCTCTAATTGAGCTGTTAGAATGTCAGAAACAAGCTTTCTGAGCTGAAAACTGCATTTTGTGACAGAGTGCATCAGTGAATGGTGAGAATGTCAGTTTTGACAAAGAACACTGTTCATTACTAAAATGCTCTAATTGAGCTGTTAGAATGTCAGAAACAAGCTTTCTGAGCTGAAAACTGCATTTTGTGACAGAGTGCATCAGTGAATGATGAGAATGTCAGTTTTGACAAAGAACACTGTTCATTACTAAATGCTCTAATTGGAGCTGTTGGAATGTCAGAAACAAGCTTTCTGAGCTGAAAACTATATTTTGTGAAAAAAGGCATCAGTGGATGATGAGAAATTCAGTTTTGACAAAGAACACAGTTCATTACAGAAATGCTCTAATTGAGCTGTTAGAATGTCAGAAACAAGCTTCTGAGCTGAAAACTGCATTTTGTGACAAAGTGCATCAGAGGATGATGAGAATATCAGTTTTGACAAAGAACACTGTTCATTACTAAATTGCTCTAATTGAGCTGTTAGAATGTCAGAAACAAGCTTTCTGAGCTGAAAACTGCATTTTGTGACAAAAGGCATCAGTGGATGATGAGAATGTCAGTTTTGACAAAGAACACTGTTCATTACTAAATTGCTCTAATTGGAGCTGTTAGAATGTCAGAAACAAGCTTTCTGAGCTGAAAACTGCATTTTGTGACAGAGTGCATCAGTGAATGATGAGAATGTCAGTTTTGACAAAGAACACAGTTCATTACTAAAATGCTCTAATTGAGCTGTTAGAATGTCAGAAACAAGCTTTCTGAGCTGAAAACAAAGTGCATCAGAGGATGATGAGAAATTCAGTTTTGACAAAGAACACTGTTCATTACTAAAATGCTCTAATTGAGCTGTTTGAATGTCAGAAACAAGCTGTCTGAGCTGAAAACTGCATTTTGTGACAAAGTGCATCAGTGGATGATGAGAATGTCAGGTTTGACAAAGAACACAGTTCATTACTGAAATGCTCTAATTGAGCTGTTAGAATGTCAGAAGCAAGCTTTCTGAGCTGAAAACTGCATTTTGTGACAGAATGCATCAGTGAATGATGAGAATGTCAGTTTTGATAAAGAACCCAGTTCATTACTAAAATGCTCTAATTGAGCTGTTAGAATGTCAGAAACAAGCTTTCTGAGCTGAAAACTGCATTTTGTGACAGAGTGCATCAGTGGATGATGAGAATGTCAGTTTTGACAAAGTACACTGTTCATTACTAAAATGCTCTAATTGAGCTGTTAGAATTTCAGAAAGAAGCTTTCTGAGCTGAAAACTGCATTTTGTGACAGAGTGCATCAGTGGATGATGAGAATGTCAGTTTTGACAAAGAACACTGTTCATTACTGAAATGCTCTAATTGAGCTGTTAGAATGTCAGAAACAAGCTTTCTGAGCTGAAAACTGCATTTTGTGACAAAAGGCATCAGTGGATGATGAGAATGTCAGTTTTGACAAAGAACACTGTTCATTACTGAAATGCTCTAATTGAGCTGTTAGAATGTCAGAAACAAGCTGTCTGAGCTGAAAACTGCATTTTGTGACAAAGTGCATCAGTGGATGATGAGAATGTCAGTTTTGACAAAGAACACAGTTCATTACTGAAATGCTCTAATTGAGCTGTTAGAATGTCAGAAACAAGCTTTCTGAGCTGAAAACTGCATTTTGTGATAAAGTGCATCAGTGAATGATGAGAATGTCAGTTTTGACAAAGAACACTGTTCATTACTGAAATGCTCTAATTGAGCTGTTAGAATGTCAGAAACAAGCTTTATGAGCTGACAACTGCATTTTGTGACAAAAGACATCAGTGGATGATGAGAATGTCAGTTTTGACAAAGAACACTGTTCATTACTAAATGCTCTAATTGGAGCTGTTGGAAGGTCAGAAACAAGCTTTCTGAGCTGAAAACTATATTTTGTGAAAAAAGGGCATCAGTGGATGATGAGAATGTCAGTTTTGACAAAGTACACTGTTCATTACTAAAATGCTCTAATTGAGCTGTTAGAATTTCAGAAAGAAGCTTTCTGAGCTGAAAACTGCATTTTGTGACAAAAGGCATCAGTGGATGATGAGAATGTCAGTTTTGACAAAGAACACTGTTCATTACTGAAATGCTCTAATTGAGCTGTTAGAATGTCAGAAACAAGCTTTCTGAGCTGAAAACTGCATTTTGTGACAAAAGGCATCAGTGGATGATGAGAATGTCAGTTTTGACAAAGAACACTGTTCATTACTGAAATGCTCTAATTGAGCTGTTAGAATGTCAGAAACAAGCTGTCTGAGCTGAAAACTGCATTTTGTGACAAAGTGCATCAGTGGATGATGAGAATGTCAGTTTTGACAAAGAACACAGTTCATTACTGAAATGCTCTAATTGAGCTGTTAGAATGTCAGAAACAAGTTTTCTGAGCTGAAAACTTCATTTTGTGACAGAGTGCATCAGTGAATGATGAGAATGTCAGTTTTGACAAAGAACACTGTTTATTACTGAAATGCTCTAATTGAGCTGTTAGAATGTCAGAAACAAGCTTTCTGAGCTGAAAACTATATTTTGTGAAAAAAGGCATCAGTGGATGATGAGAATGTCAGTTTTGACAAAGAACACAGTTCATTACTGAAATGCTCTAATTGAGCTGTTAGAATGTCAGAAACAAGCTTTTTGAGCTGAAAACTGCATTTTGTGACAGAGTGCATCAGTGAATGATGAGAATGTCAGTTTTGACAAACAACACAGTTCATTACTGAAATGCTCTAGTTGAGCTGTTAGAATGTCAGAAACGAGCTTTCTGAGCTGAAAACTGCATTTTGTGAAAAAAGGCATCAGTGGATGATGAGAAATTCAGTTTTGACAAAGAACACTGTTCATTACTAAATGCTCTAATTGGAGCTGTTGGAATGTCAGAAACAAGCTTTCTGAGCTGAAAACTATATTTTGTGACAGAGTGCATCAGTGAATGATGAGAATGTCAGTTTTGACAAAGAACACTGTTCATTACTAAAATGCTCTAATTGAGCTGTTAGAATGTCAGAAACAAGCTTTCTGAGCTGAAAACTGCATTTTGTGACAGAGTGCATCAGTGAATGATGAGAATGTCAGTTTTGACAAAGAACACTGTTCATTACTAAATGCTCTAATTGGAGCTGTTGGAATGTCAGAAACAAGCTTTCTGAGCTGAAAACTATATTTTGTGAAAAAAGGCATCAGTGGATGATGAGAAATTCAGTTTTGACAAAGAACACAGTTCATTACAGAAATGCTCTAATTGAGCTGTTAGAATGTCAGAAACAAGCTTTCTGAGCTGAAAACTGCATTTTGTGACAAAAGGCATCAGTGGATGTGAGAATGTCAGTTTTGACAAAGAACACAGTTCATTACTGAAATGCTCTAAATGAGCTGTTAGAATGTCAGAAACAATCTTTTTGAGCTGAAAACTGCATTTTGTGACAGAGTGCATCAGTGAATGATGAGAATGTCAGTTTTGACAAAGAAGACTGTTCATTACTAAAATGCTCTAATTGAGCTGTTAGAATGTCAGAAACAAGCTTTCTGAGCTGAAAACTGCATTTTGTGACAGAGTGCATCAGTGAATGTTGAGAATGTCAGTTTTGACAAAGTACACTGTTCATTACTAAAATGCTCTAATTGAGCTGTTAGAATGTCAGAAACAAGCTTTCTGATCTGAAAACTGTATTTTGTGACAAAATGCATCAGAGGATGATGAGAAATCCAGTTTTGACAAAGAACACTGTTAATTACTAAAATGCTCTAATTGAGCTGTTAGAATGTCAGAAACAAGCTGTCTGAGCTGAAAACTGCATTTTGTGACAAAAGGCATCAGTGGATGATGAGAATGTCAGTTTTGACAAAGAACACTGTTCATTACTAAATGCTCTAATTGGAGCTGTTGGAATGTCAGAAACAAGCTTTCTGAGCTGAAAACTATATTTTGTGAAAAAAGGCATCAGTGGATGATGAGAAATTCAGTTTTGACAAAGAACACAGTTCATTACAGAAATGCTCTAATTGAGCTGTTAGAATGTCAGAAACAAGCTTTCTGAGCTGAAAACTATATTTTGTGAAAAAAGGCATCAGTGGATGATGAGAATGTCAGTTTTGACAAAGAACACAGTTCATTACTGAAATGCTCTAATTGAGCTGTTAGAATGTCAGAAACAAGCTGTCTGAGCTGAAAACTGCATTTTGTGACAAAGTGCATCAGTGGATGATGAGAATGTCAGGTTTGACAAAGAACACAGTTCATTACTGAAATGCTCTAATTGAGCTGTTAGAATGTCAGAAACAAGCTTTCTGAGCTGAAAACTGCATTTTGTGACAAAGTGCATCAGAGGATGATGAGAAATTCAGTTTTGACAAACAACACAGTTCATTACTGAAATGCTCTAGTTGAGCTGTTAGAATGTCAGAAACGAGCTTTCTGAGCTGAAAACTGCATTTTGTGAAAAAAGGCATCAGTGGATGATGAGAAATTCAGTTTTGACAAAGAACACTGTTCATTACTAAATGCTCTAAATGGAGCTGTTGGAATGTCAGAAACAAGCTTTCTGAGCTGAAAACTGCATTTTGTGACAGAGTGCATCAGTGAATGATGAGAATGTCAGTTTTGACAAAGAACACTGTTCATTACTAAAATGCTCTAATTGAGCTGTTAGAATGTCAGAAACAAGCTTTCTGAGCTGAAAACTGCATTTTGTGACAGAGTGCATCAGTGAATGATGAGAATGTCAGTTTTGACAAAGAACACTGTTCATTACTAAATGCTCTAATTGGAGCTGTTGGAATGTCAGAAACAAGCTTTCTGAGCTGAAAACTATATTTTGTGAAAAAAGGCATCAGTGGATGATGAGAATGTCAGTTTTGACAAAGAACACAGTTCATTACTGAAATGCTCTAATTGAGCTGTAAGAATGTCAGAAAGTCAGTTTTGACAAAGAACCCAGTTCATTACTAAAATGCTCTAATTGAGCTGTTAGAATGTCAGAAACAAGCTTTCTGAGCTGAAAACTGCATTTTGTGACAGAGTGCATCAGTGGATGATGAGAATGTCAGTTTTGACAAAGTACACTGTTCATTACTAAAATGCTCTAATTGAGCTGTTAGAATGTCAGAAACAAGCTTTCTGATCTGAAAACTGTATTTTGTGACAAAATGCATCAGAGGATGATGAGAAATCCAGTTTTGACAAAGAACACAGTCCATTACAGAAATGCTCTAGTTGAGCTGTTAGAATGTCAGAAACAAGCTTTCTGAGCTGAAAACTGCATTTTGTGACAAAGTGCATCAGTGGATGATGAGAATGTCAGTTTTGACAAAGAACACTGTTAATTACTAAAATGCTCTAATTGAGCTGTTAGAATGTCAGCTACAAGCTGTCTGAGCTGAAAACTGCATTTTGTGACAAAGTGCATCAGTGGATGATGAGAATGTCAGGTTTGACAAAGAACACTGTTGATTACTAAAATGCTCTAATTGAGCTGATAGAATGTCAGAAACAAGCTTTCTGAGCTGACAACTGCATTTTGTGACAAAAGGCATCAGTGGATGATGAGAATGTCAGTTTTGACAAAGAACACTGTTCATTACTAAATGCTCTAATTGTAGCTGTTGGAATGTCAGAAACAAGCTTTCTGAGCTGAAAACTATATTTTGTGAAAAAAGGCATCAGTGGATGATGAGAATGTCAGTTTTGACAAAGAACACAGTTCATTACTGAAATGCTCTAATTGAGCTGTTAGAATGTCAGAAACAAGCTTTTTGAGCTGAAAACTGCATTTTGTGACAGAGTGCATCAGTGAATGATGAGAATGTCAGTTTTGACAAACAACACAGTTCATTACTGAAATGCTCTAGTTGAGCTGTTAGAATGTCAGAAACGAGCTTTCTGAGCTGAAAACTGCATTTTGTGAAAAAAGGCATCAGTGGATGATGAGAAATTCAGTTTTGACAAAGAACACTGTTCATTACTAAATGCTCTAATTGGAGCTGTTGGAATGTCAGAAACAAGCTTTCTGAGCTGAAAACTATATTTTGTGACAGAGTGCATCAGTGAATGATGAGAATGTCAGTTTTGACAAAGAACACTGTTCATTACTAAAATGCTCTAATTGAGCTGTTAGAATGTCAGAAACAAGCTTTCTGAGCTGAAAACTGCATTTTGTGACAGAGTGCATCAGTGAATGATGAGAATGTCAGTTTTGACAAAGAACACTGTTCATTACTAAATGCTCTAATTGGAGCTGTTGGAATGTCAGAAACAAGCTTTCTGAGCTGAAAACTATATTTTGTGAAAAAAGGCATCAGTGGATGATGAGAAATTCAGTTTTGACAAAGAACACAGTTCATTACAGAAATGCTCTAATTGAGCTGTTAGAATGTCAGAAACAAGCTTTCTGAGCTGAAAACTGCATTTTGTGACAAAAGGCATCAGTGGATGTGAGAATGTCAGTTTTGACAAAGAACACAGTTCATTACTGAAATGCTCTAAATGAGCTGTTAGAATGTCAGAAACAATCTTTCTGAGCTGAAAACTGCATTTTGTGACAGAGTGCATCAGTGAATGATGAGAATGTCAGTTTTGACAAAGAAGACTGTTCATTACTAAAATGCTCTAATTGAGCTGTTAGAATGTCAGAAACAAGCTTTCTGAGCTGAAAACTGCATTTTGTGACAGAGTGCATCAGTGAATGTTGAGAATGTCAGTTTTGACAAAGTACACTGTTCATTACTAAAATGCTCTAATTGAGCTGTTAGAATGTCAGAAACAAGCTTTCTGATCTGAAAACTGTATTTTGTGACAAAATGCATCAGAGGATGATGAGAAATCCAGTTTTGACAAAGAACACTGTTAATTACTAAAATGCTCTAATTGAGCTGTTAGAATGTCAGAAACAAGCTGTCTGAGCTGAAAACTGCATTTTGTGACAAAAGGCATCAGTGGATGATGAGAATGTCAGTTTTGACAAAGAACACTGTTCATTACTAAATGCTCTAATTGGAGCTGTTGGAATGTCAGAAACAAGCTTTCTGAGCTGAAAACTATATTTTGTGAAAAAAGGCATCAGTGGATGATGAGAAATTCAGTTTTGACAAAGAACACAGTTCATTACAGAAATGCTCTAATTGAGCTGTTAGAATGTCAGAAACAAGCTTTCTGAGCTGAAAACTATATTTTGTGAAAAATGGCATCAGTGGATGATGAGAATGTCAGTTTTGACAAAGAACACAGTTCATTACTGAAATGCTCTAATTGAGCTGTTAGAATGTCAGAAACAAGCTGTCTGAGCTGAAAACTGCATTTTGTGACAAAGTGCATCAGTGGATGATGAGAATGTCAGGTTTGACAAAGAACACAGTTCATTACTGAAATGCTCTAATTGAGCTGTTAGAATGTCAGAAACAAGCTTTCTGAGCTGAAAACTGCATTTTGTGACAAAGTGCATCAGAGGATGATGAGAAATTCAGTTTTGACAAACAACACAGTTCATTACTGAAATGCTCTAGTTGAGCTGTTAGAATGTCAGAAACGAGCTTTCTGAGCTGAAAACTGCATTTTGTGAAAAAAGGCATCAGTGGATGATGAGAAATTCAGTTTTGACAAAGAACACTGTTCATTACTAAATGCTCTAAATGGAGCTGTTGGAATGTCAGAAACAAGCTTTCTGAGCTGAAAACTGCATTTTGTGACAAAGTGCATCAGTGAATGATGAGAATGTCAGTTTTGACAAAGAACACTGTTCATTACTAAAATGCTCTAATTGAGCTGTTAGAATGTCAGAAACAAGCTTTCTGAGCTGAAAACTGCATTTTGTGACAGAGTGCATCAGTGAATGATGAGAATGTCAGTTTTGACAAAGAACACTGTTCATTACTAAAATGCTCTAATTGAGCTGTTAGAATGTCAGAAACAAGCTTTCTGAGCTGACAACTGCATTTTGTGACAAAAGGCATCAGTGGATGATGAGAATGTCAGTTTTGACAAAGAATACTGTTCATTACTAAATGCTCTAATTGGAGCTGTTGGAATGTCAGAAACAAGCTTTCTGAGCTGAAAACTATATTTTGTGAAAAAAGGCATCAGTGGATGATGAGAAATTCAGTTTTGACAAAGAACACAGTTCATTACAGAAATGCTCTAATTGAGCTGTTAGAATGTCAGAAACAAGCTTTCTGAGCTGAAAACTGCATTTTGTGACAAAAGGCATCAGTGGATGATGAGAATGTCAGTTTTGACAAAGAACACAGTTCATTACTGAAATGCTCTAATTGAGCTGTTAGAATGTCAGAAACAAGCTTTCTGAGCTGAAAACTGCATTTTGTGACAGAGTGCATCAGTGAATGATGAGAATGTCAGTTTTGACAAAGAACACTGTTCATTACTAAAATGCTCTAATTGAGCTGTTAGAATGTCAGAAACAAGCTTTATGAGCTGACAACTATATTTTGTGAAAAAAGGGATCAGTGGATGATGAGAAATTCAGTTTTGACAAAGAACACAGTTCATTACAGAAATGCTCTAATTGAGCTGTTAGAATGTCAGAAACAAGCTTTCTGAGCTGAAAACTGCATTTTGTGACAGAGTGCATCAGTGAATGATGAGAATGTCAGTTTTGACAAAGTACACTGTTCATTACTAAAATGCTCTAATTGAGCTGTTAGAATGTCAGAAACAAGCTTTCTGATCTGAAAACTGTATTTTGTGACAAAATGCATCAGAGGATGATGAGAAATCCAGTTTTGACAAAGAAGACTGTTAATTACTAAAATGCTCTAATTGAGCTGTTAGAATGTCAGAAACAAGCTGTCTGAGCTGAAAACTGCATTTTGTGACAAAAGGCATCAGTGGATGATGAGAATGTCAGTTTTGACAAAGAACACTGTTCATTACTAAATGCTCTAATTGGAGCTGTTGGAATGTCAGAAACAAGCTTTCTGAGCTGAAAACTATATTTTGTGAAAAAAGGCATCAGTGGATGATGAGAAATTCAGTTTTGACAAAGAACACAGTTCATTACAGAAATGCTCTAATTGAGCTGTTAGAATGTCAGAAACAAGCTTTCTGAGCTGAAAACTGTATTTTGTGACAAAATGCATCAGAGGATGATGAGAAATCCAGTTTTGACAAAGAACACTGTTAATTACTAAAATGCTCTAATTGAGCTGTTAGAATGTCAGAAACAAGCTTTCAGAGCTGAAAACTATATTTTGTGAAAAAAGGCATCAGTGGATGATGAGAATGTCAGTTTTGACAAAGAACACAGTTCATTACTGAAATGCTCTAATTGAGCTGTTAGAATGTCAGAAACAAGCTGTCTGAGCTGAAAACTGCATTTTGTGACAAAGTGCATCAGTGGATGATGAGAATGTCAGGTTTGACAAAGAACACAGTTCATTACTGAAATGCTCTAATTGAGCTGTTAGAATGTCAGAAACAAGCTTTCTGAGCTGAAAACTGCATTTTGTGACAAAGTGGATCAGAGGATGATGAGAAATTCAGTTTTGACAAACAACACAGTTCATTACTGAAATGCTCTAGTTGAGCTGTTAGAATGTCAGAAACGAGCTTTCTGAGCTGAAAACTGCATTTTGTGAAAAAAGGCATCAGTGGATGATGAGAAATTCAGTTTTGACAAAGAACACTGTTCATTACTAAATGATCTAAATGGAGCTGTTGGAATGTCAGAAACAAGCTTTCTGAGCTGAAAACTGCATTTTGTGACAAAGTGCATCAGTGAATGATGAGAATGTCAGTTTTGACAAAGAACACTGTTCATTACTAAAATGCTCTAATTGAGCTGTTAGAATGTCAGAAACAAGCTTTCTGAGCTGACAACTGCATTTTGTGACAAAAGGCATCAGTGGATGATGAGAATGTCAGTTTTGACAAAGAACACTGTTCATTACTAAATGCTCTAATTGGAGCTGTTGGAATGTCAGAAACAAGCTTTCTGAGCTGAAAACTATATTTTGTGAAAAAAGGCATCAGTGGATGATGAGAAATTCAGTTTTGACAAAGAACACAGTTCATTACAGAAATGCTCTAATTGAGCCGTTAGAATGTCAGAAACAAGCTTCTGAGCTGAAAACTGCATTTTGTGACAAAGTGCATCAGAGGATGATGAGAATGTCAGTTTTGACAAAGAACACTGTTCATTACTAAATGCTCTAATTGGAGCTGTTTGAATGTCAGAAACAAGCTTTCTGAGCTGAAAACTATATTTTGTGAAAAAAGGCATCAGTGGATGATGAGAAATTCAGTTTTGACAAAGAACACAGTTCATTACAGAAATGCTCTAATTGAGCTGTTAGAATGTCAGAAACAAGCTTTCTGAGCTGAAAACTGCATTTTGTGACAAAAGGCATCAGTGGATGATGAGAATGTCAGTTTTGACAAAGAACACAGTTCATTACTGAAATGCTCTATTTGAGCTTTTTAGAATGTCAGAAACAAGCTTTCTGAGCTGAAAACTGCATTTTGTGACAGAGTGCATCAGTGAATGGTGAGAATGTCAGTTTTGACAAAGAAGACTGTTCATTACTAAAATGCTCTAATTGAGCTGTTAGAATGTCAGAAACAAGCTTTCTGAGCTGAAAACTGCATTTTGTGACAGAGTGCATCAGTGAATGATGAGAATGTCAGTTTTGACAAAGAACACTGTTCATTACTAAATGCTCTAATTGGAGCTGTTGGAATGTCAGAAACAAGCTTTCTGAGCTGAAAACTATATTTTGTGAAAAAAGGCATCAGTGGATGATGAGAAATTCAGTTTTGACAAAGAACACAGTTCATTACAGAAATGCTCTAATTGAGCTGTTAGAATGTCAGAAACAAGCTTCTGAGCTGAAAACTGCATTTTGTGACAAAGTGCATCAGAGGATGATGAGAATATCAGTTTTGACAAAGAACACTGTTCATTACTAAATTGCTCTAATTGAGCTGTTAGAATGTCAGAAACAAGCTTTCTGAGCTGAAAACTGCATTTTGTGACAGAGTGCATCAGTGAATGATGAGAATGTCAGTTTTGACAAAGAAGACTGTTCATTACTAAAATGCTCTAATTGAGCTGTTAGAATGTCAGAAACTAGCTTTCTGAGCTGAAAACTGCATTTTGTGACAGAGTGCATCAGTGAATGATGAGAATGTCAGTTTTGACAAAGTACACTGTTCATTACTAAAATGCTCTAATTGAGCTGTTAGAATGTCAGAAACAAGCTTTCTGATCTGAAAACTGTATTTTGTGACAAAATGCATCAGAGGATGATGAGAAATCCAGTTTTGACAAAGAACACTGTTAATTACTAAAATGCTCTAATTGAGCTGTTAGAATGTCAGAAACAAGCTGTCTGAGCTGAAAACTATATTTTGTGACAAAAGGCATCAGTGGATGATGAGAATGTCAGTTTTGACAAAGAACACTGTTCATTACTAAATGCTCTAATTGGAGCTGTTGGAATGTCAGAAACAAGCTTTCTGAGCTGAAAACTATATTTTGTGAAAAAAGGCATCAGTGGATGATGAGAAATTCAGTTTTGACAAAGAACACAGTTCATTACAGAAATGCTCTAATTGAGCTGTTAGAATGTCAGAAACAAGCTTTCTGAGCTGAAAACTATATTTTGTGAAAAAAGGCATCAGTGGATGATGAGAATGTCAGTTTTGACAAAGAACACAGTTCATTACTGAAATGCTCTAATTGAGCTGTTAGAATGTCAGAAACAAGCTGTCTGAGCTGAAAACTGCATTTTGTGACAAAGTGCATCAGTGGATGATGAGAATGTCAGGTTTGACAAAGAACACAGTTCATTACTGAAATGCTCTAATTGAGCTGTTAGAATGTCAGAAACAAGCTTTCTGAGCTGAAAACTGCATTTTGTGACAAAGTGCATCAGAGGATGATGAGAAATTCAGTTTTGACAAACAACACAGTTCATTACTGAAATGCTCTAGTTGAGCTGTTAGAATGTCAGAAACAAGCTTTCTGAGCTGAAAACTGCATTTTGTGAAAAAAGGCATCAGTGGATGATGAGAAATTCAGTTTTGACAAAGAACACTGTTCATTACTAAATGCTCTAAATGGAGCTGTTGGAATGTCAGAAACAAGCTTTCTGAGCTGAAAACTGCATTTTGTGACAAAGTGCATCAGTGAATGATGAGAATGTCAGTTTTGACAAAGAACACTGTTCATTACAGAAATGCTCTAATTGAGCTGTTAGAATGTCAGAAACAAGCTTTCTGAGCTGAAAACTGCATTTTGTGACAAAAGGCATCAGTGGATGATGAGAATGTCAGTTTTGACAAAGAACACAGTTCATTACTGAAATGCTCTAATTGAGCTGTTAGAATGTCAGAAACAAGCTTTCTGAGCTGAAAACTGCATTTTGTGACAGAGTGCATCAGTGAATGGTGAGAATGTCAGTTTTGACAAAGAACACTGTTCATTACTAAAATGCTCTAATTGAGCTGTTAGAATGTCAGAAACAAGCTTTCTGAGCTGAAAACTGCATTTTGTGACAGAGTGCATCAGTGAATGATGAGAATGTCAGTTTTGACAAAGAACACTGTTCATTACTAAATGCTCTAATTGGAGCTGTTGGAATGTCAGAAACAAGCTTTCTGAGCTGAAAACTATATTTTGTGAAAAAAGGCATCAGTGGATGATGAGAAATTCAGTTTTGACAAAGAACACAGTTCATTACAGAAATGCTCTAATTGAGCTGTTAGAATGTCAGAAACAAGCTTCTGAGCTGAAAACTGCATTTTGTGACAAAGTGCATCAGAGGATGATGAGAATATCAGTTTTGACAAAGAACACTGTTCATTACTAAATTGCTCTAATTGAGCTGTTAGAATGTCAGAAACAAGCTTTCTGAGCTGAAAACTGCATTTTGTGACAAAAGGCATCAGTGGATGATGAGAATGTCAGTTTTGACAAAGAACACTGTTCATTACTAAATTGCTCTAATTGGAGCTGTTAGAATGTCAGAAACAAGCTTTCTGAGCTGAAAACTGCATTTTGTGACAGAGTGCATCAGTGAATGATGAGAATGTCAGTTTTGACAAAGAACACAGTTCATTACTAAAATGCTCTAATTGAGCTGTTAGAATGTCAGAAACAAGCTTTCTGAGCTGAAAACAAAGTGCATCAGAGGATGATGAGAAATTCAGTTTTGACAAAGAACACTGTTCATTACTAAAATGCTCTAATTGAGCTGTTTGAATGTCAGAAACAAGCTGTCTGAGCTGAAAACTGCATTTTGTGACAAAGTGCATCAGTGGATGATGAGAATGTCAGGTTTGACAAAGAACACAGTTCATTACTGAAATGCTCTAATTGAGCTGTTAGAATGTCAGAAGCAAGCTTTCTGAGCTGAAAACTGCATTTTGTGACAGAATGCATCAGTGAATGATGAGAATGTCAGTTTTGATAAAGAACCCAGTTCATTACTAAAATGCTCTAATTGAGCTGTTAGAATGTCAGAAACAAGCTTTCTGAGCTGAAAACTGCATTTTGTGACAGAGTGCATCAGTGGATGATGAGAATGTCAGTTTTGACAAAGTACACTGTTCATTACTAAAATGCTCTAATTGAGCTGTTAGAATTTCAGAAAGAAGCTTTCTGAGCTGAAAACTGCATTTTGTGACAGAGTGCATCAGTGGATGATGAGAATGTCAGTTTTGACAAAGAACACTGTTCATTACTGAAATGCTCTAATTGAGCTGTTAGAATGTCAGAAACAAGCTTTCTGAGCTGAAAACTGCATTTTGTGACAAAAGGCATCAGTGGATGATGAGAATGTCAGTTTTGACAAAGAACACTGTTCATTACTGAAATGCTCTAATTGAGCTGTTAGAATGTCAGAAACAAGCTGTCTGAGCTGAAAACTGCATTTTGTGACAAAGTGCATCAGTGGATGATGAGAATGTCAGTTTTGACAAAGAACACAGTTCATTACTGAAATGCTCTAATTGAGCTGTTAGAATGTCAGAAACAAGCTTTCTGAGCTGAAAACTGCATTTTGTGATAAAGTGCATCAGTGAATGATGAGAATGTCAGTTTTGACAAAGAACACTGTTCATTACTGAAATGCTCTAATTGAGCTGTTAGAATGTCAGAAACAAGCTTTATGAGCTGACAACTGCATTTTGTGACAAAAGACATCAGTGGATGATGAGAATGTCAGTTTTGACAAAGAACACTGTTCATTACTAAATGCTCTAATTGGAGCTGTTGGAAGGTCAGAAACAAGCTTTCTGAGCTGAAAACTATATTTTGTGAAAAAAGGGCATCAGTGGATGATGAGAATGTCAGTTTTGACAAAGTACACTGTTCATTACTAAAATGCTCTAATTGAGCTGTTAGAATTTCAGAAAGAAGCTTTCTGAGCTGAAAACTGCATTTTGTGACAAAAGGCATCAGTGGATGATGAGAATGTCAGTTTTGACAAAGAACACTGTTCATTACTGAAATGCTCTAATTGAGCTGTTAGAATGTCAGAAACAAGCTTTCTGAGCTGAAAACTGCATTTTGTGACAAAAGGCATCAGTGGATGATGAGAATGTCAGTTTTGACAAAGAACACTGTTCATTACTGAAATGCTCTAATTGAGCTGTTAGAATGTCAGAAACAAGCTGTCTGAGCTGAAAACTGCATTTTGTGACAAAGTGCATCAGTGGATGATGAGAATGTCAGTTTTGACAAAGAACACTGTTCATTACTGAAATGCTCTAATTGAGCTGTTAGAATGTCAGAAACAAGCTTTCTGAGCTGAAAACTGCATTTTGTGACAAAGTGAATCAGTGAATGATGAGAATGTCAGTTTTGACAAAGAACACTGTTCATTACTGAAATGCTCTAATTGAGCTGTTAGAATGTCAGAAACAAGCTTTATGAGCTGACAACTGCATTTTGTGACAAAAGACATCAGTGGATGATGAGAATGTCAGTTTTGACAAAGAACACTGTTCATTACTAAATGCTCTAATTGGAGCTGTTGGAATGTCAGAAACAAGCTTTCTGAGCTGAAAACTATATTTTGTGAAAAAAGGCATCAGTGGATGATGAGAAATTCTGTTTTGACAAAGAACACAGTTCATTACAGAAATGCTCTAATTGAGCTGTTAGAATGTCAGAAACAAGCTTTCTAAGCTGAAAACTGCATTTTGTGACAAAAGGCATCATTGGATGATGAGAATGTCAGTTTTGACAAAGAACACAGTTCATTACTGAAATGCTCTAATTGAGCTGTTAGAATGTCAGAAACAAGTTTTCTGAGCTGAAAACTTCATTTTGTGACAGAGTGCATCAGTGAATGATGAGAATGTCAGTTTTGACAAAGAACACTGTTTATTACTGAAATGCTCTAATTGAGCTGTTAGAATGTCAGAAACAAGCTTTCTGAGCTGAAAACTATATTTTGTGAAAAAAGGCATCAGTGGATGATAAGAAAGTCAGTTTTGACAAAGAACACAGTTCATTACTGAAATGCTCTAATTGAGCTGTTAGAATGTCAGAAACAAGCTTTTTGAGCTGAAAACTGCATTTTGTGACAGAGTGCATCAGTGAATGATGAGAATGTCAGTTTTGACAAACAACACAGTTCATTACTGAAATGCTCTAGTTGAGCTGTTAGAATGTCAGAAACGAGCTTTCTGAGCTGAAAACTGCATTTTGTGAAAAAAGGCATCAGTGGATGATGAGAAATTCAGTTTTGACAAAGAACACTGTTCATTACTAAATGCTCTAATTGGAGCTGTTGGAATGTCAGAAACAAGCTTTCTGAGCTGAAAACTATATTTTGTGACAGAGTGCATCAGTGAATGATGAGAATGTCAGTTTTGACAAAGAACACTGTTCATTACTAAAATGCTCTAATTGAGCTGTTAGAATGTCAGAAACAAGCTTTCTGAGCTGAAAACTGCATTTTGTGACAGAGTGCATCAGTGAATGATGAGAATGTCAGTTTTGACAAAGAACACTGTTCATTACTAAATGCTCTAATTGGAGCTGTTGGAATGTCAGAAACAAGCTTTCTGAGCTGAAAACTATATTTTGTGAAAAAAGGCATCAGTGGATGATGAGAAATTCAGTTTTGACAAAGAACACAGTTCATTACAGAAATGCTCTAATTGAGCTGTTAGAATGTCAGAAACAAGCTTTCTGAGCTGAAAACTGCATTTTGTGACAAAAGGCATCAGTGGATGTGAGAATGTCAGTTTTGACAAAGAACACAGTTCATTACTGAAATGCTCTAAATGAGCTGTTAGAATGTCAGAAACAATCTTTCTGAGCTGAAAACTGCATTTTGTGACAGAGTGCATCAGTGAATGATGAGAATGTCAGTTTTGACAAAGAAGACTGTTCATTACTAAAATGCTCTAATTGAGCTGTTAGAATGTCAGAAACAAGCTTTCTGAGCTGAAAACTGCATTTTGTGACAGAGTGCATCAGTGAATGTTGAGAATGTCAGTTTTGACAAAGTACACTGTTCATTACTAAAATGCTCTAATTGAGCTGTTAGAATGTCAGAAACAAGCTTTCTGATCTGAAAACTGTATTTTGTGACAAAATGCATCAGAGGATGATGAGAAATCCAGTTTTGACAAAGAACACTGTTAATTACTAAAATGCTCTAATTGAGCTGTTAGAATGTCAGAAACAAGCTGTCTGAGCTGAAAACTGCATTTTGTGACAAAAGGCATCAGTGGATGATGAGAATGTCAGTTTTGACAAAGAACACTGTTCATTACTAAATGCTCTAATTGGAGCTGTTGGAATGTCAGAAACAAGCTTTCTGAGCTGAAAACTATATTTTGTGAAAAAAGGCATCAGTGGATGATGAGAAATTCAGTTTTGACAAAGAACACAGTTCATTACAGAAATGCTCTAATTGAGCTGTTAGAATGTCAGAAACAAGCTTTCTGAGCTGAAAACTATATTTTGTGAAAAAAGGCATCAGTGGATGATGAGAATGTCAGTTTTGACAAAGAACACAGTTCATTACTGAAATGCTCTAATTGAGCTGTTAGAATGTCAGAAACAAGCTGTCTGAGCTGAAAACTGCATTTTGTGACAAAGTGCATCAGTGGATGATGAGAATGTCAGGTTTGACAAAGAACACAGTTCATTACTGAAATGCTCTAATTAAGCTGTTAGAATGTCAGAAACAAGCTTTCTGAGCTGAAAACTGCATTTTGTGACAAAGTGCATCAGAGGATGATGAGAAATTCAGTTTTGACAAACAACACAGTTCATTACTGAAATGCTCTAGTTGAGCTGTTAGAATGTCAGAAACGAGCTTTCTGAGCTGAAAACTGCATTTTGTGAAAAAAGGCATCAGTGGATGATGAGAAATTCAGTTTTGACAAAGAACACTGTTCATTACTAAATGCTCTAAATGGAGCTGTTGGAATGTCAGAAACAAGCTTTCTGAGCTGAAAACTGCATTTTGTGACAAAGTGCATTAGTGAATGATGAGAATGTCAGTTTTGACAAAGAACACTGTTCATTACTGAAATGCTCTAATTGAGCTGTTAGAATGTCAGAAACAAGCTTTCTGAGCTGAAAACTGCATTTTGTGACAGAGTGCATCAGTGAATGATGAGAATGTCAGTTTTGACAAAGAACACTGTTCATTACTAAAATGCTCTAATTGAGCTGTTAGAATGTCAGAAACAAGCTTTCTGAGCTGACAACTGCATTTTGTGACAAAAGGCATCAGTGGATGATGAGAATGTCAGTTTTGACAAAGAACACTGTTCATTACTAAATGCTCTAATTGAGCTGTTAGAATGTCAGAAACAAGCTTTCTGAGCTGAAAACTGCATTTTGTGACAGAGTGCATCAGTGAATGATGAGAATGTCAGTTTTGACAAAGAACACTGTTCATTACTAAATGCTCTAATTGGAGCTGTTGGAATGTCAGAAACAAGCTTTCTGAGCTGAAAACTATATTTTGTGAAAAAAGGCATCAGTGGATGATGAGAAATTCAGTTTTGACAAAGAACACAGTTCATTACAGAAATGCTCTAATTGAGCTGTTAGAATGTCAGAAACAAGCTTTCTGAGCTGAAAACTGCATTTTGTGACAAAAGGCATCAGTGGATGTGAGAATGTCAGTTTTGACAAAGAACACAGTTCATTACTGAAATGCTCTAAATGAGCTGTTAGAATGTCAGAAACAATCTTTCTGAGCTGAAAACTGCATTTTGTGACAGAGTGCATCAGTGAATGATGAGAATGTCAGTTTTGACAAAGAAGACTGTTCATTACTAAAATGCTCTAATTGAGCTGTTAGAATGTCAGAAACAAGCTTTCTGAGCTGAAAACTGCATTTTGTGACAGAGTGCATCAGTGAATGTTGAGAATGTCAGTTTTGACAAAGTACACTGTTCATTACTAAAATGCTCTAATTGAGCTGTTAGAATGTCAGAAACAAGCTTTCTGATCTGAAAACTGTATTTTGTGACAAAATGCATCAGAGGATGATGAGAAATCCAGTTTTGACAAAGAACACTGTTAATTACTAAAATGCTCTAATTGAGCTGTTAGAATGTCAGAAACAAGCTGTCTGAGCTGAAAACTGCATTTTGTGACAAAAGGCATCAGTGGATGATGAGAATGTCAGTTTTGACAAAGAACACTGTTCATTACTAAATGCTCTAATTGGAGCTGTTGGAATGTCAGAAACAAGCTTTCTGAGCTGAAAACTATATTTTGTGAAAAAAGGCATCAGTGGATGATGAGAAATTCAGTTTTGACAAAGAACACAGTTCATTACAGAAATGCTCTAATTGAGCTGTTAGAATGTCAGAAACAAGCTTTCTGAGCTGAAAACTATATTTTGTGAAAAAAGGCATCAGTGGATGATGAGAATGTCAGTTTTGACAAAGAACACAGTTCATTACTGAAATGCTCTAATTGAGCTGTTAGAATGTCAGAAACAAGCTGTCTGAGCTGAAAACTGCATTTTGTGACAAAGTGCATCAGTGGATGATGAGAATGTCAGGTTTGACAAAGAACACAGTTCATTACTGAAATGCTCTAATTGAGCTGTTAGAATGTCAGAAACAAGCTTTCTGAGCTGAAAACTGCATTTTGTGACAAAGTGCATCAGAGGATGATGAGAAATTCAGTTTTGACAAACAACACAGTTCATTACTGAAATGCTCTAGTTGAGCTGTTAGAATGTCAGAAACGAGCTTTCTGAGCTGAAAACTGCATTTTGTGAAAAAAGGCATCAGTGGATGATGAGAAATTCAGTTTTGACAAAGAACACTGTTCATTACTAAATGCTCTAAATGGAGCTGTTGGAATGTCAGAAACAAGCTTTCTGAGCTGAAAACTGCATTTTGTGACAAAGTGCATTAGTGAATGATGAGAATGTCAGTTTTGACAAAGAACACTGTTCATTACTGAAATGCTCTAATTGAGCTGTTAGAATGTCAGAAACAAGCTTTCTGAGCTGAAAACTGCATTTTGTGACAGAGTGCATCAGTGAATGATGAGAATGTCAGTTTTGACAAAGAACACTGTTCATTACTAAAATGCTCTAATTGAGCTGTTAGAATGTCAGAAACAAGCTTTCTGAGCTGACAACTGCATTTTGTGACAAAAGGCATCAGTGGATGATGAGAATGTCAGTTTTGACAAAGAACACTGTTCATTACTAAATGCTCTAATTGGAGCTGTTGGAATGTCAGAAACAAGCTTTCTGAGCTGAAAACTATATTTTGTGAAAAAAGGCATCAGTGGATGATGAGAAATTCAGTTTTGACAAAGAACACAGTTCATTACAGAAATGCTCTAATTGAGCTGTTAGAATGTCAGAAACAAGCTTTCTGAGCTGAAAACTGCATTTTGTGACAAAAGGCATCAGTGGATGATGAGAATGTCAGTTTTGACAAAGAACACAGTTCATTACTGAAATGCTCTAATTGAGCTGTTAGAATGTCAGAAACAAGCTTTCTGAGCTGAAAACTGCATTTTGTGACAGAGTGCATCAGTGAATGATGAGAATGTCAGTTTTGACAAAGAACACTGTTCATTACTAAATGCTCTAATTGGAGCTGTTGGAATGTCAGAAACAAGCTTTCTGAGCTGAAAACTATATTTTGTGAAAAAAGGCATCAGTGGATGATGAGAAATTCAGTTTTGACAAAGAACACTGTTCATTACTAAATGCTCTAAATGGAGCTGTTGGAATGTCAGAAACAAGCTTTCTGAGCTGAAAACTGCATTTTGTGACAAAGTGCATCAGTGAATGATGAGAATGTCAGTTTTGACAAAGAACACTGTTCATTACTAAAATGCTCTAATTGAGCTGTTAGAATGTCAGAAACAAGCTTTCTGAGCTGACAACTGCATTTTGTGACAAAAGGCATCAGTGGATGATGAGAATGTCAGTTTTGACAAAGAACACTGTTCATTACTAAATGCTCTAATTGGAGCTGTTGGAATGTCAGAAACAAGCTTTCTGAGCTGAAAACTATATTTTGTGAAAAAAGGCATCAGTGGATGATGAGAAATTCAGTTTTGACAAAGAACACAGTTCATTACAGAAATGCTCTAATTGAGCTGTTAGAATGTCAGAAACAAGCTTCTGAGCTGAAAACTGCATTTTGTGACAAAGTGCATCAGAGGATGATGAGAATGTCAGTTTTGACAAAGAACACTGTTCATTACTAAATGCTCTAATTGGAGCTGTTGGAATGTCAGAAACAAGCTTTCTGAGCTGAAAACTATATTTTGTGAAAAAAGGCATCAGTGGATGATGAGAAATTCAGTTTTGACAAAGAACACAGTTCATTACAGAAATGCTCTAATTGAGCTGTTAGAATGTCAGAAACAAGCTTTCTGAGCTGAAAACTGCATTTTGTGACAAAAGGCATCAGTGGATGATGAGAATGTCAGTTTTGACAAAGAACACAGTTCATTACTGAAATGCTCTAATTGAGCTGTTAGAATGTCAGAAACAAGCTTTCTGAGCTGAAAACTGCATTTTGTGACAGAGTGCATCAGTGAATGGTGAGAATGTCAGTTTTGACAAAGAACACTGTTCATTACTAAAATGCTCTAATTGAGCTGTTAGAATGTCAGAAACAAGCTTTCTGAGCTGAAAACTGCATTTTGTGACAGAGTGCATCAGTGAATGATGAGAATGTCAGTTTTGACAAAGAACACTGTTCATTACTAAATGCTCTAATTGGAGCTGTTGGAATGTCAGAAACAAGCTTTCTGAGCTGAAAACTATATTTTGTGAAAAAAGGCATCAGTGGATGATGAGAAATTCAGTTTTGACAAAGAACACAGTTCATTACAGAAATGCTCTAATTGAGCTGTTAGAATGTCAGAAACAAGCTTCTGAGCTGAAAACTGCATTTTGTGACAAAGTGCATCAGAGGATGATGAGAATATCAGTTTTGACAAAGAACACTGTTCATTACTAAATTGCTCTAATTGAGCTGTTAGAATGTCAGAAACAAGCTTTCTGAGCTGAAAACTGCATTTTGTGACAAAAGGCATCAGTGGATGATGAGAATGTCAGTTTTGACAAAGAACACTGTTCATTACTAAATTGCTCTAATTGGAGCTGTTAGAATGTCAGAAACAAGCTTTCTGAGCTGAAAACTGCATTTTGTGACAGAGTGCATCAGTGAATGATGAGAATGTCAGTTTTGACAAAGAAGACTGTTCATTACTAAAATGCTCTAATTGAGCTGTTAGAATGTCAGAAACAAGCTTTCTGAGCTGAAAACTGCATTTTGTGACAGAGTGCATCAGTGAATGGTGAGAATGTCAGTTTTGACAAAGTACACTGTTCATTACTAAAATGCTCTAATTGAGCTGTTAGAATGTCAGAAACAAGCTTTCTGATCTGAAAACTGTATTTTGTGACAAAAGGCATCAGTGGATGATGAGAATGTCAGTTTTGACAAAGAACACTGTTCATTACTAAATGCTCTAATTGGAGCTGTTAGAATGTCAGAAACAAGCTGTCTGAGCTGAAAACTATATTTTGTGACAAAAGGCATCAGTGGATGATGAGAATGTCAGTTTTGACAAAGAACACTGTTCATTACTAAATGCTCTAATTGGAGCTGTTGGAATGTCAGAAACAAGCTTTCTGAGCTGAAAACTATATTTTGTGAAAAAAGGCATCAGTGGATGATGAGAATATCAGTTTTGACAAAGAACACAGTTCATTACAGAAATGCTCTAATTGAGCTGTTAGAATGTCAGAAACAAGCTTTCTGAGCTGAAAACTATATTTTGTGAAAAAAGGCATCAGTGGATGATGAGAATGTCAGTTTTGACAAAGAACACAGTTCATTACTGAAATGCTCTAATTGAGCTGTTAGAATGTCAGAAACAAGCTGTCTGAGCTGAAAACTGCATTTTGTGACAAAGTGCATCAGTGGATGATGAGAATGTCAGGTTTGACAAAGAACACAGTTCATTACTGAAATGCTCTAATTGAGCTGTTAGAATGTCAGAAACAAGCTTTCTGAGCTGAAAACTGCATTTTGTGACAGAGTGCATCAGTGAATGATGAGAATGTCAGTTTTGACAAAGAACACTGTTCATTACTAAATGCTCTAATTGGAGCTGTTGGAATGTCAGAAACAAGCTTTCTGAGCTGAAAACTATATTTTGTGAAAAAAGGCATCAGTGGATGATGAGAAATTCAGTTTTGACAAAGAACACTGTTCATTACAGAAATGCTCTAATTGAGCTGTTAGAATGTCAGAAACAAGCTTCTGAGCTGAAAACTGCATTTTGTGACAAAGTGCATCAGAGGATGATGAGAATGTCAGTTTTGACAAAGAACACTGTTCATTACTAAATGCTCTAATTGGAGCTGTTGGAATGTCAGAAACAAGCTTTCTGAGCTGAAAACTATATTTTGTGAAAAAAGGCATCAGTGGATGATGAGAAATTCAGTTTTGACAAATGTTGTGGAATTTTCTTATTCCTTAATCAAGGTGAGTCAATTTTGACAAACGCAACACACAGAGACATCAGGTACTTTGCAAAGTATTTTATTGTCATTTAATCTGCATCATAAGCAATGAGCATGGTGCAGAGCAAAGGCACTCTTTCCTGCTGCACCCAGAGTTTATATATGATTACGTGAAACCCCCTCCCTTTGCCCCCTAGCCAGAATCCCGAGCTGGTTTCCGAGAAGTGATGCCCGTTATTCCAAACAGAACATCTTGGCATCTGCTCGAGGGCAAAGGCAGAGTGGTATGACGCGTATAGAGAAAAACATGATAACATAGAGAAGAAAACATAGATTAAAACTTCATAAACATGTAGATAGACACATCAAGAAGCTAGACTAGAAAATTTCCATTACATTCCCCCCTTTTATCATATATGATAACCAAAATCTTTATACTTTGACCATGTAAGATGAGCAATGCCCTTTCTCTTACAGGTTTCATTCTTCTATCTAAACAGTTCTTAAAATCCCACTAGAATTGGTAACACCTAGTCTAAAACTTTCTCCTTTGCCTTTTTTATTTGGCCGTCCCAGGGGACATAATGGCCCACATTTTCAAATTTTGTTGCCTTATCCAGAACATAAACTTAGGTACACGTACCTCTACACAAAGACATATTTGTTCCCCAGTACCTAACAGAATTAGGGTAACACTGTCCCTCCCCATACCATTTTATTAAACTTTGAATATAGTGTTGCACAGAAACAAAATTCTATAATCTCTAATTTCTCGGGGTTCGATGCGTCCCCGACTGGAACAGTTGATTCCCTTGGTCAGCACGACCATTGCGAAGAGCCATTGTGGATGGAGTTGCCCCTCCTTGGAGACCTTTTTGCAGTGGGAGGCGTGTCTTTTCCATGACTTCCTGGAAGCTGTGTAATGATTTGTCAGCTCCATTTGCTACTGCTCTTTTGACCTGCACAAATATTTTGAGAGCAAAAACACAAAAACACATTGCTTGTAACATCCCCCCTTTTGACACGTGGTCTAGACCATGTGTCAAAATTGCAAAAGCAGGGAAAAAATGTTTTGGCAAACAGGTGAGGCCATTTGGGCCCCCCCAAACATTGTCTGTGTATTTACATGAGCACTCCTTCCCGAATGCACGCTCAGCTGGTTCTGCAAAATGTTTGCATCTCTGCAAGAGAAAGAGTTCTGTTAGTGATTTCTGGAGACAATCTGTCTGTCTCTGATGTTGCTTGCTTTGCTGCAAGGTCAGCTCGTCGGCTTCCTGCAAAAAATAGTTTCAGATACAAAAGTGTGTGTGGCATAGTCACACACAACAACGGCTGATGGGAGAAGAATGGCAGATAGCATATCAGCAACCTGTGTGTGATAAGGAATGTTTTTACCATCAGCTTTTACAAAGTTTCTGTGTTTACACAGTGTGCCAAAATCATGAGTTACACCAAATGCATATCTACTATCTGTGTGAATGTCTACATTTTTATTCTTTGATAATTTGCATGCGTGTGTGAGTGCAATGAGCTCTGCTGTCTGAGCAGAGAAATGGTCCCTAAAAATGATATCAATTGCTTCTTTGCTTTTGGACTTGCGATGTCTGTAATTGCAGACACGCTTTGCGGACAGCTGTCTGCCACGGTCAGTAATTTCGTGACCCAAAAATGAACAAATCGTTTTGCCAGCTGGACTTTGGAGACATTTTACTTTGTGTTCTTTTCTCTTATCTTTTAAACTGGAAACAAAGGCCTGCGCACCGGTAAATTTGGACATGGCACAACTATGCCTTTTTTGAGAAACTCATTAAATATTGGCCTTATGCCATTGAGGTCTTCTGATTTGAGGCTTCTGTTTTGAGGGGGAATTGCTGTTTGCGTGGACGAAAATTACCCTTGGGCGTTATCACACAACAGGTTCACAAATCCTAATCAACTCAACATAATATTTTCCTGTTACCAACAGTTGAACGGGCACCTTTACCAAAATTTCTGGTATGTCAATACTAATCATTAATCTTTTTTGTGTGTGAAAACACTTCAAGTCCCCTTGTTGCTGACAGACAGGCATGATTCTCACGATGGGCGTGCAACAAATTTGAATATTGCACGTCGTCCCTTTTAACCCATTCTATGGCGTGCGCATATTTGTCAGCAAAACACCCACAGCTCCCCACACCATTGTAATCAACGTCATGAGGCTCTGTGAGGCAATACATTCTACATCGTACAGCTGTACGAGCGCTGCACTCGGGTCGTGTTGGTATCATGCTCAATCTGTCATCATACACATTATGACTCTGCCCAGCAAATGAATCGGGCAGCAGTCAGACATGAGAAACCTGTGTTGAAATTTGACACTCCCCAACTCACATTGCACCCTTTTGACATCAATTATTTTACATTAGAGCCACTAGCATTTAGGGAAAACACAGCTAGTTTAGACTCTGGTAAATTTAAACACTTCTTGTGAATCACAGTAGGCTATTTGTTGCCCCTGAATCTATCAAAAATTCAAGCGGTTTGTTGCACACAAGCATTGTGCATTTTAGCAAAGTTCAGAAAGCGGTTTCATTCATCATGGAATGTGAGCTAAGCAGATCTTCGTTGCATACAGTAGGAAAAAGCATTTCTTCATTGCATATGCTAAGGGAAATCATACTCACCACCCTCGGAATGATGCCTCACCTCCTCACTTCCATCTACCTTTTCTTCGACCTCCGTGCTCCTGGAGGCTCAGGACAATCATTTCGCCAGTGCCCCGTTTTTCCACAATTGAAACATTTCTCTGGATCATAGGTGCTAGAGGGTTTAAAACCTCCTCTCCCTCGCCATCTTCCTATTCTTCCGTGTTCTCCTCCGATATTCATTAGAGCCATGTGGAGTTCTTTATCTTGGGTGTTTTTCTTCTGAAGCTCTTTCTTGCCTGTTTGTCTTTCGGCGTGTACAGCATGACGGACGATCTCGCTCGTTCTCGCACGATCTGGCTCGATGCATGATTTTTCCACTTCTCGTCTCAGCTCTCCCCTTAGGTTTCGCAGAAAAGTGGATCTGAGATGTCCTTCGAACGGACCAATGTCTGGTCCGTCTGCATCAGGTTGAAGTTCAGAATGTTCTTTAAATACTTCCTCCACAGGCCATTTACTCTGTAACTTTCTCAGGTCAGATGGTTTCAGTTTGACTTTCAACAGTCTCTCTAATTCTCTCGTTGAGGGTGAGAATTCTTTGCAAAATGTCAAAAGTTCTTTGTCCGTCGGTGCTGGATGCACTCTTTCTTGCTTTTGACGCACCACGGGCTGTGGTGGAGACGGCACTTGTGCTGGTGGAGACACTGGTGGGGGCACTGGAGCTGCCTCGATCGGGTTCAGATGTCGGTGAGGAGGGACACAATCATCCTCCGGTTGGTGTTTGTACTCAGTCATAGATGGGGGTAAAGAAGACAGAGGGGTTAAATCATTATATTCAAGCAAAACAGGGTACAATGGAGTTTTCGGTGGTAGCAGTTCTTCCAATGCCTTTTCTTTAAAAACATAGTCACGTCTATTTGCTTCCTTTTCCCATAACCCTAAACATTTACATGCTTCATCATATTTTTCCCTTTCTTTTTTGGACATTTTAAATATGTCTTTTTTTCCCCATGTGTTCTCTTATTTTCTCTAATTTTGTGGTACTAAATGTACCGTTTTCTGGAAAGTTAGCTTTTTCTATTAAATAGGGTACACCTTGTAAACTTCCCGTTCCCCACCTTTTCCTCATTTCTCTGTATGTTGGTTTATCCATATTCATATGGGATCTTCCTTGTCCCATTTTTCACGATTCAGAGTAGTCCCCCCTTCTTAAATCAGGCTGTTTAGAATCTAACACGATTCAGAGTAGTCCCCCCTTCTTAAATCAGACTGTTTAGAATCTAACACGATTCAGAGTAGTCCCCCCTTCTTAAATCAGACTGTTTAGCGCTAAGTAGTCTCCCCTTAATCAGGCTGTTTAGAATCTTTTTGACTCACCGTTTTTCACTTTTGTGCCTTGCACTGAGTTCTTTTGGGATCACTTCAGCTTGGAGTCCGGAGTAAAGTTCTCTCATCCCTGTATGGGGTTAGAGCTGGATTTGCTATGTCCAGGATGATCAGTCAACTCTAGTCCGTTCTCCGTCAGCCTTGTGATTCCATACCTCGTCGCCAAATTGTTGTGGAATTTTCTTATTCCTTAATCAAGGTGAGTCAATTTTGACAAACGCAACACACAGAGACATCAGGTACTTTGCAAAGTATTTTATTGTCATTTAATCTGCATCATAAGCAATGAGCATGGTGCAGAGCAAAGGCACTCTTTCCTGCTGCACCCAGAGTTTATATATGATTACGTGAAACCCCCTCCCTTTGCCCCCTAGCCAGAATCCCGAGCTGGTTTCCGAGAAGTGATGCCCGTTATTCCAAACAGAACATCTTGGCATCTGCTCGAGGGCAAAGGCAGAGTGGTATGACGCGTATAGAGAAAAACATGATAACATAGAGAAGAAAACATAGATTAAAACTTCATAAACATGTAGATAGACACATCAAGAAGCTAGACTAGAAAATTTCCATTACACAAAGAACACAGTTCATTACAGAAATGCTCTAATTGAGCTGTTAGAATGTCAGAAACAAGCTTTCTGAGCTGAAAACTGCATTTTGTGACAAAAGGCATCAGTGGATGATGAGAATGTCAGTTTTGACAAAGAACACAGTTCATTACTGAAATGCTCTAATTGAGCTGTTAGAATGTCAGAAACAAGCTTTCTGAGCTGAAAACTGCATTTTGTGACAGAGTGCATCAGTGAATGGTGAGAATGTCAGTTTTGACAAAGAACACTGTTCATTACTAAAATGCTCTAATTGAGCTGTTAGAATGTCAGAAACAAGCTTTCTGAGCTGAAAACTGCATTTTGTGACAGAGTGCATCAGTGAATGATGAGAATGTCAGTTTTGACAAAGAACACTGTTCATTACTAAATGCTCTAATTGGAGCTGTTGGAATGTCAGAAACAAGCTTTCTGAGCTGAAAACTATATTTTGTGAAAAAAGGCATCAGTGGATGATGAGAAATTCAGTTTTGACAAAGAACACAGTTCATTACAGAAATGCTCTAATTGAGCTGTTAGAATGTCAGAAACAAGCTTCTGAGCTGAAAACTGCATTTTGTGACAAAGTGCATCAGAGGATGATGAGAATATCAGTTTTGACAAAGAACACTGTTCATTACTAAATTGCTCTAATTGAGCTGTTAGAATGTCAGAAACAAGCTTTCTGAGCTGAAAACTGCATTTTGTGACAAAAGGCATCAGTGGATGATGAGAATGTCAGTTTTGACAAAGAACACTGTTCATTACTAAATTGCTCTAATTGGAGCTGTTAGAATGTCAGAAACAAGCTTTCTGAGCTGAAAACTGCATTTTGTGACAGAGTGCATCAGTGAATGATGAGAATGTCAGTTTTGACAAAGAAGACTGTTCATTACTAAAATGCTCTAATTGAGCTGTTAGAATGTCAGAAACAAGCTTTCTGAGCTGAAAACTGCATTTTGTGACAGAGTGCATCAGTGAATGATGAGAATGTCAGTTTTGACAAAGTACACTGTTCATTACTAAAAGGCTCTAATTGAGCTGTTAGAATGTCAGAAACAAGCTTTCTGATCTGAAAACTGTATTTTGTGACAAAATGCATCAGAGGATGATGAGAAATCCAGTTTTGACAAAGAACACTGTTAATTACTAAAATGCTCTAATTGAGCTGTTAGAATGTCAGAAACAAGCTGTCTGAGCTGAAAACTATATTTTGTGACAAAAGGCATCAGTGGATGATGAGAATGTCAGTTTTGACAAAGAACACTGTTCATTACTAAATGCTCTAATTGGAGCTGTTGGAATGTCAGAAACAAGCTTTCTGAGCTGAAAACTATATTTTGTGAAAAAAGGCATCAGTGGATGATGAGAAATTCAGTTTTGACAAAGAACACAGTTCATTACAGAAATGCTCTAATTGAGCTGTTAGAATGTCAGAAACAAGCTTTCTGAGCTGAAAACTATATTTTGTGAAAAAAGGCATCAGTGGATGATGAGAATGTCAGTTTTGACAAAGAACACAGTTCATTACTGAAATGCTCTAATTGAGCTGTTAGAATGTCAGAAACAAGCTGTCTGAGCTGAAAACTGCATTTTGTGACAAAGTGCATCAGTGGATGATGAGAATGTCAGGTTTGACAAAGAACACAGTTCATTACTGAAATGCTCTAATTGAGCTGTTAGAATGTCAGAAACAAGCTTTCTGAGCTGAAAACTGCATTTTGTGACAAAGTGCATCAGAGGATGATGAGAAATTCAGTTTTGACAAACAACACAGTTCATTACTGAAATGCTCTAGTTGAGCTGTTAGAATGTCAGAAACGAGCTTTCTGAGCTGAAAACTGCATTTTGTGAAAAAAGGCATCAGTGGATAATGAGAAATTCAGTTTTGACAAAGAACACTGTTCATTACTAAATGCTCTAAATGGAGCTGTTGGAATGTCAGAAACAAGCTTTCTGAGCTGAAAACTGCATTTTGTGACAAAGTGCATCAGTGAATGATGAGAATGTCAGTTTTGACAAAGAACACTGTTCATTACAGAAATGCTCTAATTGAGCTGTTAGAATGTCAGAAACAAGCTTTCTGAGCTGAAAACTGCATTTTGTGACAAAAGGCATCAGTGGATGATGAGAATGTCAGTTTTGAAAAAGAACACAGTTCATTACTGAAATGCTCTAATTGAGCTGTTAGAATGTCAGAAACAAGCTTTCTGAGCTGAAAACTGCATTTTGTGACAGAGTGCATCAGTGAATGGTGAGAATGTCAGTTTTGACAAAGAACACTGTTCATTACTAAAATGCTCTAATTGAGCTGTTAGAATGTCAGAAACAAGCTTTCTGAGCTGAAAACTGCATTTTGTGACAGAGTGCATCAGTGAATGATGAGAATGTCAGTTTTGACAAAGAACACTGTTCATTACTAAATGCTCTAATTGGAGCTGTTGGAATGTCAGAAACAAGCTTTCTGAGCTGAAAACTATATTTTGTGAAAAAAGGCATCAGTGGATGATGAGAAATTCAGTTTTGACAAAGAACACAGTTCATTACAGAAATGCTCTAATTGAGCTGTTAGAATGTCAGAAACAAGCTTCTGAGCTGAAAACTGCATTTTGTGACAAAGTGCATCAGAGGATGATGAGAATATCAGTTTTGACAAAGAACACTGTTCATTACTAAATTGCTCTAATTGAGCTGTTAGAATGTCAGAAACAAGCTTTCTGAGCTGAAAACTGCATTTTGTGACAAAAGGCATCAGTGGATGATGAGAATGTCAGTTTTGACAAAGAACACTGTTCATTACTAAATTGCTCTAATTGGAGCTGTTAGAATGTCAGAAACAAGCTTTCTGAGCTGAAAACTGCATTTTGTGACAGAGTGCATCAGTGAATGATGAGAATGTCAGTTTTGACAAAGAACACAGTTCATTACTAAAATGCTCTAATTGAGCTGTTAGAATGTCAGAAACAAGCTTTCTGAGCTGAAAACAAAGTGCATCAGAGGATGATGAGAAATTCAGTTTTGACAAAGAACACTGTTCATTACTAAAATGCTCTAATTGAGCTGTTTGAATGTCAGAAACAAGCTGTCTGAGCTGAAAACTGCATTTTGTGACGAAGTGCATCAGTGGATGATGAGAATGTCAGGTTTGACAAAGAACACAGTTCATTACTGAAATGCTCTAATTGAGCTGTTAGAATGTCAGAAACAAGCTTTCTGAGCTGAAAACTGCATTTTGTGACAGAATGCATCAGTGAATGATGAGAATGTCAGTTTTGATAAAGAACCCAGTTCATTACTAAAATGCTCTAATTGAGCTGTTAGAATGTCAGAAACAAGCTTTCTGAGCTGAAAACTGCATTTTGTGACAGAGTGCATCAGTGGATGATGAGAATGTCAGTTTTGACAAAGTACACTGTTCATTACTAAAATGCTCTAATTGAGCTGTTAGAATTTCAGAAAGAAGCTTTCTGAGCTGAAAACTGCATTTTGTGACAAAAGGCATCAGTGGATGATGAGAATGTCAGTTTTGACAAAGAACACTGTTCATTACTGAAATGCTCTAATTGAGCTGTTAGAATGTCAGAAACAAGCTTTCTGAGCTGAAAACTGCATTTTGTGACAAAAGGCATCAGTGGATGATGAGAATGTCAGTTTTGACAAAGAACACTGTTCATTACTGAAATGCTCTAATTGAGCTGTTAGAATGTCAGAAACAAGCTGTCTGAGCTGAAAACTGCATTTTGTGACAAAGTGCATCAGTGGATGATGAGAATGTCAGTTTTGACAAAGAACACAGTTCATTACTGAAATGCTCTAATTGAGCTGTTAGAATGTCAGAAACAAGCTTTCTGAGCTGAAAACTGCATTTTGTGACAAAGTGAATCAGTGAATGATGAGAATGTCAGTTTTGACAAAGAACACTGTTCATTACTGAAATGCTCTAATTTAGCTGTTAGAATGTCAGAAACAAGCTTTATGAGCTGACAACTGCATTTTGTGACAAAAGACATCAGTGGATGATGAGAATGTCAGTTTTGACAAAGAACACTGTTCATTACTAAATGCTCTAATTGGAGCTGTTGGAATGTCAGAAACAAGCTTTCTGAGCTGAAAACTATATTTTGTGAAAAAAGGCATCAGTGGATGATGAGAAATTCTGTTTTGACAAAGAACACAGTTCATTACAGAAATGCTCTAATTGAGCTGTTAGAATGTCAGAAACAAGCTTTCTGAGCTGAAAACTGCATTTTGTGACAAAAGGCATCATTGGATGATGAGAATGTCAGTTTTGACAAAGAACACAGTTCATTACTGAAATGCTCTAATTGAGCTGTTAGAATGTCAGAAACAAGTTTTCTGAGCTGAAAACTTCATTTTGTGACAGAGTGCATCAGTGAATGATGAGAATGTCAGTTTTGACAAAGAACACTGTTCATTACTAAAATGCTCTAATTGAGCTGTTAGAATGTCAGAAACAAGCCTTCTGAGCTGAAAACTGCATTTTGTGACAGAGTGCATCAGTGGATGATGAGAAATTCAGTTTTGACGAAGAACACAGTTCATTACAGAAATGATCTAGTTGAGCGGTTAGAATGTCAGAAACAAGCTTTCTGAGCTGAAAACTTTATTTTGTGACAAAGTGCATCTGTGGATGATGGAATGTCAGTTTTGAAAAAGAACACTGTTCATTACTAAAATGCTCTAATTGAGCTGTTAGAATGTCAGAAACAAGCTTTCTGAGCTGAAAACTGCATTTTGTGACAAAAGGCATCAGTGGATGTGAGAATGTCAGTTTTGACAAAGAACACAGTTCATTACTGAAATGCTCTAAATGAGCTGTTAGAATGTCAGAAACAATCTTTCTGAGCTGAAAACTGCATTTTGTGACAAAAGGCATCAGTGGATGATGAGAATGTCAGTTTTGACAAAGAACACTGTTCATTACTGAAATGCTCTAATTGAGCTGTTAGAATGTCAGAAACAAGCTTTCTGAGCTGAAAACTGCATTTTGTGACAAAAGGCATCAGTGGATGATGAGAATGTCAGTTTTGACAAAGAACACTGTTCATTACTGAAATGCTCTAATTGAGCTGTTAGAATGTCAGAAACAAGCTGTCTGAGCTGAAAACTGCATTTTGTGACAAAGTGCATCAGTGGATGATGAGAATGTCAGTTTTGACAAAGAACACAGTTCATTACTGAAATGCTCTAATTGAGCTGTTAGAATGTCAGAAACAAGCTTTCTGAGCTGAAAACTGCATTTTGTGACAAAGTGAATCAGTGAATGATGAGAATGTCAGTTTTGACAAAGAACACTGTTCATTACTGAAATGCTCTAATTGAGCTGTTAGAATGTCAGAAACAAGCTTTATGAGCTGACAACTGCATTTTGTGACAAAAGACATCAGTGGATGATGAGAATGTCAGTTTTGACAAAGAACACTGTTCATTACTAAATGCTCTAATTGGAGCTGTTGGAATGTCAGAAACAAGCTTTCTGAGCTGAAAACTATATTTTGTGAAAAAAGGCATCAGTGGATGATGAGAAATTCTGTTTTGACAAAGAACACAGTTCATTACAGAAATGCTCTAATTGAGCTGTTAGAATGTCAGAAACAAGCTTTCTGAGCTGAAAACTGCATTTTGTGACAAAAGGCATCATTGGATGATGAGAATGTCAGTTTTGACAAAGAACACAGTTCATTACTGAAATGCTCTAATTGAGCTGTTAGAATGTCAGAAACAAGTTTTCTGAGCTGAAAACTTCATTTTGTGACAGAGTGCATCAGTGAATGATGAGAATGTCAGTTTTGACAAAGAACACTGTTCATTACTAAAATGCTCTAATTGAGCTGTTAGAATGTCAGAAACAAGCCTTCTGAGCTGAAAACTGCATTTTGTGACAGAGTGCATCAGTGGATGATGAGAAATTCAGTTTTGACGAAGAACACAGTTCATTACAGAAATGATCTAGTTGAGCGGTTAGAATGTCAGAAACAAGCTTTCTGAGCTGAAAACTTTATTTTGTGACAAAGTGCATCTGTGGATGATGGAATGTCAGTTTTGAAAAAGAACACTGTTCATTACTAAAATGCTCTAATTGAGCTGTTAGAATGTCAGAAACAAGCTTTCTGAGCTGAAAACTGCATTTTGTGACAAAAGGCATCAGTGGATGTGAGAATGTCAGTTTTGACAAAGAACACAGTTCATTACTGAAATGCTCTAAATGAGCTGTTAGAATGTCAGAAACAATCTTTCTGAGCTGAAAACTGCATTTTGTGACAGAGTGCATCAGTGAATGATGAGAATGTCAGTTTTGACAAAGAAGACTGTTCATTACTAAAATGCTCTAATTGAGCTGTTAGAATGTCAGAAACAAGCTTTCTGAGCTGACAACTGCATTTTGTGACAAAAGACATCAGTGGATGATGAGAATGTCAGTTTTGACAAAGAACACTGATCATTACTAAAATGCTCCAATTGAGCTGTTAGAATGTCAGAAACAAGCTTTCTGAGCTGAAAACTGCATTTTGTGACAAAAGGCATCAGTGGATGATGAGAATGTCAGTTTTGACAAAGAACACTGTTCATTACTGAAATGCTCTAATTGAGCTGTTAGAATGTCAGAAACAAGCTGTCTGAGCTGAAAACTGCATTTTGTGACAAAGTGCATCAGTGGATGATGAGAATGTCAGTTTTGACAAAGAACACAGTTCATTACTGAAATGCTCTAATTGAGCTGTTAGAATGTCAGAAACAAGCTTTCTGAGCTGAAAACTGCATTTTGTGACAAAGTGCATCAGTGAATGATGAGAATGTCAGTTTTGACAAAGAACACTGTTCATTACTGAAATGCTCTAATTGAGCTGTTAGAATGTCAGAAACAAGCTTTATGAGCTGACAACTGCATTTTGTGACAAAAGACATCAGTGGATGATGAGAATGTCAGTTTTGACAAAGAACACTGTTCATTACTAAATGCTCTAATTGGAGCTGTTGGAATGTCAGAAACAAGCTTTCTGAGCTGAAAACTATATTTTGTGAAAAAAGGGCATCAGTGGATGATGAGAATGTCAGTTTTGACAAAGTACACTGTTCATTACTAAAATGCTCTAATTGAGCTGTTAGAATTTCAGAAAGAAGCTTTCTGAGCTGAAAACTGCATTTTGTGACAAAAGGCATCAGTGGATGATGAGAATGTCAGTTTTGACAAAGAACACTGTTCATTACTGAAATGCTCTAATTGAGCTGTTAGAATGTCAGAAACAAGCTTTCTGAGCTGAAAACTGCATTTTGTGACAAAAGGCATCAGTGGATGATGAGAATGTCAGTTTTGACAAAGAACACTGTTCATTACTGAAATGCTCTAATTGAGCTGTTAGAATGTCAGAAACAAGCTGTCTGAGCTGAAAACTGCATTTTGTGACAAAGTGCATCAGTGGATGATGAGAATGTCAGTTTTGACAAAGAACACAGTTCATTACTGAAATGCTCTAATTGAGCTGTTAGAATGTCAGAAACAAGCTTTCTGAGCTGAAAACTGCATTTTGTGACAAAGTGAATCAGTGAATGATGAGAATGTCAGTTTTGACAAAGAACACTGTTCATTACTGAAATGCTCTAATTGAGCTGTTAGAATGTCAGAAACAAGCTTTATGAGCTGACAACTGCATTTTGTGACAAAAGACATCAGTGGATGATGAGAATGTCAGTTTTGACAAAGAACACTGTTCATTACTAAATGCTCTAATTGGAGCTGTTGGAATGTCAGAAACAAGCTTTCTGAGCTGAAAACTATATTTTGTGAAAAAAGGCATCAGTGGATGATGAGAAATTCTGTTTTGACAAAGAACACAGTTCATTACAGAAATGCTCTAATTGAGCTGTTAGAATGTCAGAAACAAGCTTTCTGAGCTGAAAACTGCATTTTGTGACAAAAGGCATCATTGGATGATGAGAATGTCAGTTTTGACAAAGAACACAGTTCATTACTGAAATGCTCTAATTGAGCTGTTAGAATGTCAGAAACAAGTTTTCTGAGCTGAAAACTTCATTTTGTGACAGAGTGCATCAGTGAATGATGAGAATGTCAGTTTTGACAAAGAACACTGTTCATTACTAAAATGCTCTAATTGAGCTGTTAGAATGTCAGAAACAAGCCTTCTGAGCTGAAAACTGCATTTTGTGACAGAGTGCATCAGTGGATGATGAGAAATTCAGTTTTGACGAAGAACACAGTTCATTACAGAAATGATCTAGTTGAGCGGTTAGAATGTCAGAAACAAGCTTTCTGAGCTGAAAACTTTATTTTGTGACAAAGTGCATCTGTGGATGATGGAATGTCAGTTTTGAAAAAGAACACTGTTCATTACTAAAATGCTCTAATTGAGCTGTTGGAATGTCAGAAACAAGCTTTCTGAGCTGAAAACTGCATTTTGTGACAAAAGGCATCAGTGGATGTGAGAATGTCAGTTTTGACAAAGAACACAGTTCATTACTGAAATGCTCTAAATGAGCTGTTAGAATGTCAGAAACAATCTTTCTGAGCTGAAAACTGCATTTTGTGACAAAAGGCATCAGTGGATGATGAGAATGTCAGTTTTGACAAAGAACACTGTTCATTACTGAAATGCTCTAATTGAGCTGTTAGAATGTCAGAAACAAGCTTTCTGAGCTGAAAACTGCATTTTGTGACAAAAGGCATCAGTGGATGATGAGAATGTCAGTTTTGACAAAGAACACTGTTCATTACTGAAATGCTCTAATTGAGCTGTTAGAATGTCAGAAACAAGCTGTCTGAGCTGAAAACTGCATTTTGTGACAAAGTGCATCAGTGGATGATGAGAATGTCAGTTTTGACAAAGAACACAGTTCATTACTGAAATGCTCTAATTGAGCTGTTAGAATGTCAGAAACAAGCTTTCTGAGCTGAAAACTGCATTTTGTGACAAAGTGAATCAGTGAATGATGAGAATGTCAGTTTTGACAAAGAACACTGTTCATTACTGAAATGCTCTAATTGAGCTGTTAGAATGTCAGAAACAAGCTTTATGAGCTGACAACTGCATTTTGTGACAAAAGACATCAGTGGATGATGAGAATGTCAGTTTTGACAAAGAACACTGTTCATTACTAAATGCTCTAATTGGAGCTGTTGGAATGTCAGAAACAAGCTTTCTGAGCTGAAAACTATATTTTGTGAAAAAAGGCATCAGTGGATGATGAGAAATTCTGTTTTGACAAAGAACACAGTTCATTACAGAAATGCTCTAATTGAGCTGTTAGAATGTCAGAAACAAGCTTTCTGAGCTGAAAACTGCATTTTGTGACAAAAGGCATCATTGGATGATGAGAATGTCAGTTTTGACAAAGAACACAGTTCATTACTGAAATGCTCTAATTGAGCTGTTAGAATGTCAGAAACAAGTTTTCTGAGCTGAAAACTTCATTTTGTGACAGAGTGCATCAGTGAATGATGAGAATGTCAGTTTTGACAAAGAACACTGTTCATTACTAAAATGCTCTAATTGAGCTGTTAGAATGTCAGAAACAAGCCTTCTGAGCTGAAAACTGCATTTTGTGACAGAGTGCATCAGTGGATGATGAGAAATTCAGTTTTGACGAAGAACACAGTTCATTACAGAAATGATCTAGTTGAGCGGTTAGAATGTCAGAAACAAGCTTTCTGAGCTGAAAACTTTATTTTGTGACAAAGTGCATCTGTGGATGATGGAATGTCAGTTTTGAAAAAGAACACTGTTCATTACTAAAATGCTCTAATTGAGCTGTTAGAATGTCAGAAACAAGCTTTCTGAGCTGAAAACTGCATTTTGTGACAAAAGGCATCAGTGGATGTGAGAATGTCAGTTTTGACAAAGAACACAGTTCATTACTGAAATGCTCTAAATGAGCTGTTAGAATGTCAGAAACAATCTTTCTGAGCTGAAAACTGCATTTTGTGACAGAGTGCATCAGTGAATGATGAGAATGTCAGTTTTGACAAAGAAGACTGTTCATTACTAAAATGCTCTAATTGAGCTGTTAGAATGTCAGAAACAAGCTTTCTGAGCTGACAACTGCATTTTGTGACAAAAGACATCAGTGGATGATGAGAATGTCAGTTTTGACAAAGAACACTGTTCATTACTAAATGCTTTAATTGGAGCTGTTGGAATGTCAGAAACAAGCTTTCTGAGCTGAAAACTATATTTTGTGAAAAAAGGCATCAGTGGATGATGAGAAATTCAGTTTTGACAAAGAACACAGTTCATTACAGAAATGCTCTAATTGAGCTGTTAGAATGTCAGAAACAAGCTTTCTGAGCTGAAAACTGCATTTTGTGACAAAAGGCATCATTGGATGATGAGAATGTCAGTTTTGACAAAGAACACAGTTCATTACTGAATTGCTCTAATTGAGCTGTTAGAATGTCAGAAACAAGCTTTCTGAGCTGAAAACTGCATTTTGTGACAGAGTGCATCAGTGAATGATGAGAATGTCAGTTTTGACAAAGAACACTGTTCATTACTAAAATGCTCTAATTGAGCTGTTAGAATGTCAGAAACAAGCTTTCTGAGCTGAAAACTGCATTTTGTGACAGAGTGCATCAGTGAATGATGAGAATGTCAGTTTTGACAAAGAACCCTGTTCATTACTAAAATGCTCTAATTGAGCTGTTAGAATGTCAGAAAAAGCTTTCTGAGCTGAAAACTGCATTTTGTGACAGAGTGCATCAGTGAATGATGAGAATGTCAGTTTTGACAAAGAACACTGTTCATTACTAAATGCTCTAATTGGAGCTGTTGGAATGTCAGAAACAAGCTTTTTGAGCTGAAAACTGCATTTTGTGACAGAGTGCATCAGTGAATGATGAGAATGTCAGTTTTGACAAACAACACAGTTCATTACTGAAATGCTCTAGTTGAGCTGTTAGAATGTCAGAAACGAGCTTTCTGAGCTGAAAACTGCATTTTGTGAAAAAAGGCATCAGTGGATGATGAGAAATTCAGTTTTGACAAAGAACACTGTTCATTACTAAATGCTCTAATTGGAGCTGTTGGAATGTCAGAAACAAGCTTTCTGAGCTGAAAACTATATTTTGTGACAGAGTGCATCAGTGAATGATGAGAATGTCAGTTTTGACAAAGAACACTGTTCATTACTAAAATGCTCTAATTGAGCTGTTAGAATGTCAGAAACAAGCTTTCTGAGCTGAAAACTGCATTTTGTGACAGAGTGCATCAGTGAATGATGAGAATGTCAGTTTTGACAAAGAACACTGTTCATTACTAAATGCTCTAATTGGAGCTGTTGGAATGTCAGAAACAAGCTTTCTGAGCTGAAAACTATATTTTGTGAAAAAAGGCATCAGTGGATGATGAGAAATTCAGTTTTGACAAAGAACACAGTTCATTACAGAAATGCTCTAATTGAGCTGTTAGAATGTCAGAAACAAGCTTTATGAGCTGACAACTGCATTTTGTGACAAAAGACAACAGTGGATGATGAGAATGTCAGTTTTGACAAAGAACACTGTTCATTACTAAATGCTCTAATTGGAGCTGTTGGAATGTCAGAAACAAGCTTTCTGAGCTGAAAACTATATTTTGTGAAAAAAGGCATCAGTGGATGATGAGAAATTCTGTTTTGACAAAGAACACAGTTCATTACAGAAATGCTCTAATTGAGCTGTTAGAATGTCAGAAACAAGCTTTCTGAGCTGAAAACTGCATTTTGTGACAGAGTGCATCAGTGAATGATGAGAATGTCAGTTTTGACAAAGAACACTGTTCATTACTAAAATGCTCTAATTGAGCTGTTAGAATGTCAGAAACAAGCTTTCTGAGCTGAAAACTGCATTTTGTGACAGAGTGCATCAGTGAATGATGAGAATGTCAGTTTTGACAAAGAACCCTGTTCATTACTAAAATGCTCTAATTGAGCTGTTAGAATGTCAGAAAAAGCTTTCTGAGCTGAAAACTGCATTTTGTGACAGAGTGCATCAGTGAATGATGAGAATGTCAGTTTTGACAAAGAACACTGTTCATTACTAAATGCTCTAATTGGAGCTGTTGGAATGTCAGAAACAAGCTTTTTGAGCTGAAAACTGCATTTTGTGACAGAGTGCATCAGTGAATGATGAGAATGTCAGTTTTGACAAACAACACAGTTCATTACTGAAATGCTCTAGTTGAGCTGTTAGAATGTCAGAAACGAGCTTTCTGAGCTGAAAACTGCATTTTGTGAAAAAAGGCATCAGTGGATGATGAGAAATTCAGTTTTGACAAAGAACACTGTTCATTACTAAATGCTCTAATTGGAGCTGTTGGAATGTCAGAAACAAGCTTTCTGAGCTGAAAACTATATTTTGTGACAGAGTGCATCAGTGAATGATGAGAATGTCAGTTTTGACAAAGAACACTGTTCATTACTAAAATGCTCTAATTGAGCTGTTAGAATGTCAGAAACAAGCTTTCTGAGCTGAAAACTGCATTTTGTGACAGAGTGCATCAGTGAATGATGAGAATGTCAGTTTTGACAAAGAACACTGTTCATTACTAAATGCTCTAATTGGAGCTGTTGGAATGTCAGAAACAAGCTTTCTGAGCTGAAAACTATATTTTGTGAAAAAAGGCATCAGTGGATGATGAGAAATTCAGTTTTGACAAAGAACACAGTTCATTACAGAAATGCTCTAATTGAGCTGTTAGAATGTCAGAAACAAGCTTTCTGAGCTGAAAACTGCATTTTGTGACAAAAGGCATCAGTGGATGTGAGAATGTCAGTTTTGACAAAGAACACAGTTCATTACTGAAATGCTCTAAATGAGCTGTTAGAATGTCAGAAACAATCTTTCTGAGCTGAAAACTGCATTTTGTGACAGAGTGCATCAGTGAATGATGAGAATGTCAGTTTTGACAAAGAAGACTGTTCATTACTAAAATGCTCTAATTAAGCTGTTAGAATGTCAGAAACAAGCTTTCTGAGCTGAAAACTGCATTTTGTGACAGAGTGCATCAGTGAATGATGAGAATGTCAGTTTTGACAAAGTACACTGTTCATTACTAAAATGCTCTAATTGAGCTGTTAGAATGTCAGAAACAAGCTTTCTGATCTGAAAACTGTATTTTGTGACAAAATGCATCAGAGGATGATGAGAAATCCAGTTTTGACAAAGAACACTGTTAATTACTAAAATGCTCTAATTGAGCTGTTAGAATGTCAGAAACAAGCTGTCTGAGCTGAAAACTGCATTTTGTGACAAAAGGCATCAGTGGATGATGAGAATGTCAGTTTTGACAAAGAACTCTGTTCATTACTAAATGCTCTAATTGGAGCTGTTGGAATGTCAGAAACAAGCTTTCTGAGCTGAAAACTATATTTTGTGAAAAAAGGCATCAGTGGATGATGAGAAATTCAGTTTTGACAAAGAACACAGTTCATTACAGAAATGCTCTAATTGAGCTGTTAGAATGTCAGAAACAAGCTTTCTGAGCTGAAAACTATATTTTGTGAAAAAAGGCATCAGTGGATGATGAGAATGTCAGTTTTGACAAAGAACACAGTTCATTACTGAAATGCTCTAATTGAGCTGTTAGAATGTCAGAAACAAGCTGTCTGAGCTGAAAACTGCATTTTGTGACAAAGTGCATCAGTGGATGATGAGAATGTCAGGTTTGACAAAGAACACAGTTCATTACTGAAATGCTCTAATTGAGCTGTTAGAATGTCAGAAACAAGCTTTCTGAGCTGAAAACTGCATTTTGTGACAAAGTGCATCAGAGGATGATGAGAAATTCAGTTTTGACAAACAACACAGTTCATTACTGAAATGCTCTAGTTGAGCTGTTAGAATGTCAGAAACGAGCTTTCTGAGCTGAAAACTGCATTTTGTGAAAAAAGGCATCAGTGGATGATGAGAAATTCAGTTTTGACAAAGAACACTGTTCATTACTAAATGCTCTAAATGGAGCTGTTGGAATGTCAGAAACAAGCTTTCTGAGCTGAAAACTGCATTTTGTGACAAAGTGCATCAGTGAATGATGAGAATGTCAGTTTTGACAAAGAACACTGTTCATTACTAAAATGCTCTAATTGAGCTGTTAGAATGTCAGAAACAAGCTTTCTGAGCTGAAAACTGCATTTTGTGACAGAGTGCATCAGTGAATGATGAGAATGTCAGTTTTGACAAAGAACACTGTTCATTACTAAAATGCTCTAATTGAGCTGTTAGAATGTCAGAAACAAGCTTTCTGAGCTGACAACTGCATTTTGTGACAAAAGGCATCAGTGGATGATGAGAATGTCAGTTTTGACAAAGAACACTGTTCATTACTAAATGCTCTAATTGGAGCTGTTGGAATGTCAGAAACAAGCTTTCTGAGCTGAAAACTATATTTTGTGAAAAAAGGCATCAGTGGATGATGAGAAATTCAGTTTTGACAAAGAACACAGTTCATTACAGAAATGCTCTAATTGAGCTGTTAGAATGTCAGAAACAAGCTTTCTGAGCTGAAAACTGCATTTTAGTGACAAAAGGCATCAGTGGATGATGAGAATGTCAGTTTTGACAAAGAACACAGTTCATTACTGAAATGCTCTAATTGAGCTGTTAGAATGTCAGAAACAAGCTTTCTGAGCTGAAAACTGCATTTTGTGACAGAGTGCATCAGTGAATGATGAGAATGTCAGTTTTGACAAAGGACACTGTTCATTACTAAATGCTCTAATTGGAGCTGTTGGAATGTCAGAAACAAGCTTTCTGAGCTGAAAACTATATTTTGTGAAAAAAGGCATCAGTGGATGATGAGAAATTCAGTTTTGACAAAGCACACAGTTCATTACAGAAATGCTCTAATTGAGCTGTTAGAATGTCAGAAACAAGCTTCTGAGCTGAAAACTGCATTTTGTGACAAAGTGCATCAGAGGATGATGAGAATATCAGTTTTGACAAAGAACACTGTTCATTACTAAATTGCTCTAATTGAGCTGTTAGAATGTCAGAAACAAGCTTTCTGAGCTGAAAACTGCATTTTGTGACAAAAGGCATCAGTGGATGATGAGAATGTCAGTTTTGACAAAGAACACTGTTCATTACTAAATTGCTCTAATTGGAGCTGTTAGAATGTCAGAAACAAGCTTTCTGAGCTGAAAACTGCATTTTGTGACAGAGTGCATCAGTGAATGATGAGAATGTCAGTTTTGACAAAGAAGACTGTTCATTACTAAAATGCTCTAATTGAGCTGTTAGAATGTCAGAAACAAGCTGTCTGAGCTGAAAACTGCATTTTGTGACAGAGTGCATCAGTGAATGATGAGAATGTCAGTTTTGACAAAGTACACTGTTCATTACTAAAATGCTCTAATTGAGCTGTTAGAATGTCAGAAACAAGCTTTCTGAGCTGAAAACTGCATTTTGTGACAGAGTGCATCAGTGAATGATGAGAATGTCAGTTTTGACAAAGAACACTGTTCATTACTAAAATGCTCTAATTGAGCTGTTAGAATGTCAGAAACAAGCTTTCTGAGCTGAAAACTGCATTTTGTGACAGAGTGCATCAGTGAATGATGAGAATGTCAGTTTTGACAAAGAACACTGTTCATTACTAAAATGCTCTAATTGAGCTGTTACAATGTCAGAAACAAGCTTTCTGAGCGTAAAACTGCATTTTGTGACAGAGTGCATCAGTGAATGATGAGAATGTCAGTTTTGACAAAGAACACTGTTCATTACTAAATGCTCTAATTGGAGCTGTTGGAATGTCAGAAACAAGCTTTCTGAGCTGAAAACTATATTTTGTGAAAAAATGCATCAGAGGATGATGAGAAATCCAGTTTTGACAAAGAAGACTGTTCATTACTAAAATGCTCTAATTGAGCTGTTAGAATGTCAGAAACAAGCTTTCTGAGCTGAAAACTGCATTTTGTGACAGAGTGCATCATTGAATGATGAGAATGTCAGTTTTGACAAAGTACACTGTTCATTACTAAAATGCTCTAATTGAGCTGTTAGAATGTCAGAAACAAGCTTTCTGATCTGAAAACTGTATTTTGTGACAAAATGCATCAGAGGATGATGAGAAATCCAGTTTTGACAAAGAACACTGTTAATTACTAAAATGCTCTAATTGAGCTGTTAGAATGTCAGAAACAAGCTTTCTGAGCTGAAAACTGCATTTTGTGACAAAATGCATCAAAGGATGATGAGAAATTCAGTTTTGACAAACAACACTGTTAATTACTAAAATGCTCTAATTGAGCTGTTAGAATGTCAGAAACAAGCTGTCTGAGCTGAAAACTGCATTTTGTGAAAAAAGGCATCAGTGGATGATGAGAAATTCAGTTTTGACAAAGAACACTGTTCATTACTAAATGCTCTAAATGGAGCTGTTGGAATGTCAGAAACAAGCTTTCTGAGCTGAAAACTGCATTTTGTGACAAAGTGCATCAGTGGATGATGAGAAATTCAGTTTTGACAAATAACACAGTTCATTACAGAAATGCTCTAATTGAGCTGTTAGAATGTCAGAAACAAGCTTTCTGAGCTGAAAACTATATTTTGTGAAAAAAGGCATCAGTGGATGATGAGAATGTCAGTTTTGACAAAGAACACAGTTCATTACTGAAATGCTCTAATTGAGCTGTTAGAATGTCAGAAACAAGCTGTCTGAGCTGAAAACTGCATTTTGTGACAAAGTGCATCAGTGGATGATGAGAATGTCAGGTTTGACAAAGAACACAGTTCATTACTGAAATGCTCTAATTGAGCTGTTAGAATGTCAGAAACAAGCTTTCTGAGCTGAAAACTGCATTTTGTGACAAAGTGCATCAGAGGATGATGAGAAATTCAGTTTTGACAAACAACACAGTTCATTACTGAAATGCTCTAGTTGAGCTGTTAGAATGTCAGAAACGAGCTTTCTGAGCTGAAAACTGCATTTTGTGAAAAAAGGCATCAGTGGATGATGAGAAATTCAGTTTTGACAAAGAACACTGTTCATTACTAAATGCTCTAAATGGAGCTGTTGGAATGTCAGAAACAAGCTTTCTGAGCTGAAAACTGCATTTGTGACAAAGTGCATCAGTGAATGATGAGAATGTCAGTTTTGACAAAGAACACTGTTCATTACAGAAATGCTCTAATTGAGCTGTTAGAATGTCAGAAACAAGCTTTCTGAGCTGAAAACTGCATTTTGTGACAAAAGGCATCAGTGGATGATGAGAATGTCAGTTTTGACAAAGAACACAGTTCATTACTGAAATGCTCTAATTGAGCTGTTAGAATGTCAGAAACAAGCTTTCTGAGCTGAAAACTGCATTTTGTGACAGAGTGCATCAGTGAATGGTGAGAATGTCAGTTTTGACAAAGAACACTGTTCATTACTAAAATGCTCTAATTGAGCTGTTAGAATGTCAGAAACAAGCTTTCTGAGCTGAAAACTGCATTTTGTGACAGAGTGCATCAGTGAATGATGAGAATGTCAGTTTTGACAAAGAACACTGTTCATTACTAAATGCTCTAATTGGAGCTGTTGGAATGTCAGAAACAAGCTTTCTGAGCTGAAAACTATATTTTGTGAAAAAAGGCATCAGTGGATGATGAGAAATTCAGTTTTGACAAAGAACACAGTTCATTACAGAAATGCTCTAATTGAGCTGTTAGAATGTCAGAAACAAGCTTCTGAGCTGAAAACTGCATTTTGTGACAAAGTGCATCAGAGGATGATGAGAATATCAGTTTTGACAAAGAACACTGTTCATTACTAAATTGCTCTAATTGAGCTGTTAGAATGTCAGAAACAAGCCTTCTGAGCTGAAAACTGCATTTTGTGACAAAAGGCATCAGTGGATGATGAGAATGTCAGTTTTGACAAAGAACACTGTTCATTACTAAATTGCTCTAATTGGTGCTGTTAGAATGTCAGAAACAAGCTTTCTGAGCTGAAAACTGCATTTTGTGACAGAGTGCATCAGTGAATGATGAGAATGTCAGTTTTGACAAAGAACACAGTTCATTACTAAAATGCTCTAATTGAGCTGTTAGAATGTCAGAAACAAGCTTTCTGAGCTGAAAACAAAGTGCATCAGAGGATGATGAGAAATTCAGTTTTGACAAAGAACACTGTTCATTACTAAAATGCTCTAATTGAGCTGTTTGAATGTCAGAAACAAGCTGTCTGAGCTGAAAACTGCATTTTGTGACAGAGTGCATCAGTGGATGATGAGAAATTCAGTTTTGACGAAGAACACAGTTCATTACAGAAATGATCTAGTTGAGCGGTTAGAATGTCAGAAACAAGCTTTCTGAGCTGAAAACTTTATTTTGTGACAAAGTGCATCTGTGGATGATGGAATGTCAGTTTTGAAAAAGAACACTGTTCATTACTAAAATGCTCTAATTGAGCTGTTAGAATGTCAGAAACAAGCTTTCTGAGCTGAAAACTGCATTTTGTGACAAAAGGCATCAGTGGATGTGAGAATGTCAGTTTTGACAAAGAACACAGTTCATTACTGAAATGCTCTAAATGAGCTGTTAGAATGTCAGAAACAATCTTTCTGAGCTGAAAACTGCATTTTGTGACAGAGTGCATCAGTGAATGATGAGAATGTCAGTTTTGACAAAGAAGACTGTTCATTACTAAAATGCTCTAATTGAGCTGTTAGAATGTCAGAAACAAGCTTTCTGAGCTGACAACTGCATTTTGTGACAAAAGACATCAGTGGATGATGGAATGTCAGTTTTGACAAAGAACACTGATCATTACTAAAATGCTCCAATTGAGCTGTTAGAATGTCAGAAACAAGCTTTCTGAGCTGAAAACTGCATTTTGTGACAAAAGGCATCAGTGGATGATGAGAATGTCAGTTTTGACAAAGAACACTGTTCATTACTGAAATGCTCTAATTGAGCTGTTAGAATGTCAGAAACAAGCTGTCTGAGCTGAAAACTGCATTTTGTGACAAAGTGCATCAGTGGATGATGAGAATGTCAGTTTTGACAAAGAACACAGTTCATTACTGAAATGCTCTAATTGAGCTGTTAGAATGTCAGAAACAAGCTTTCTGAGCTGAAAACTGCATTTTGTGACAAAGTGCATCAGTGAATGATGAGAATGTCAGTTTTGACAAAGAACACTGTTCATTACTGAAATGCTCTAATTGAGCTGTTAGAATGTCAGAAACAAGCTTTATGAGCTGACAACTGCATTTTGTGACAAAAGACATCAGTGGATGATGAGAATGTCAGTTTTGACAAAGAACACTGTTCATTACTAAATGCTCTAATTGGAGCTGTTGGAATGTCAGAAACAAGCTTTCTGAGCTGAAAACTATATTTTGTGAAAAAAGGGCATCAGTGGATGATGAGAATGTCAGTTTTGACAAAGTACACTGTTCATTACTAAAATGCTCTAATTGAGCTGTTAGAATTTCAGAAAGAAGCTTTCTGAGCTGAAAACTGCATTTTGTGACAAAAGGCATCAGTGGATGATGAGAATGTCAGTTTTGACAAAGAACACTGTTCATTACTGAAATGCTCTAATTGAGCTGTTAGAATGTCAGAAACAAGCTTTCTGAGCTGAAAACTGCATTTTGTGACAAAAGGCATCAGTGGATGATGAGAATGTCAGTTTTGACAAAGAACACTGTTCATTACTGAAATGCTCTAATTGAGCTGTTAGAATGTCAGAAACAAGCTGTCTGAGCTGAAAACTGCATTTTGTGACAAAGTGCATCAGTGGATGATGAGAATGTCAGTTTTGACAAAGAACACAGTTCATTACTGAAATGCTCTAATTGAGCTGTTAGAATGTCAGAAACAAGCTTTCTGAGCTGAAAACTGCATTTTGTGACAAAGTGAATCAGTGAATGATGAGAATGTCAGTTTTGACAAAGAACACTGTTCATTACTGAAATGCTCTAATTGAGCTGTTAGAATGTCAGAAACAAGCTTTATGAGCTGACAACTGCATTTTGTGACAAAAGACATCAGTGGATGATGAGAATGTCAGTTTTGACAAAGAACACTGTTCATTACTAAATGCTCTAATTGGAGCTGTTGGAATGTCAGAAACAAGCTTTCTGAGCTGAAAACTATATTTTGTGAAAAAAGGCATCAGTGGATGATGAGAAATTCTGTTTTGACAAAGAACACAGTTCATTACAGAAATGCTCTAATTGAGCTGTTAGAATGTCAGAAACAAGCTTTCTGAGCTGAAAACTGCATTTTGTGACAAAAGGCATCATTGGATGATGAGAATGTCAGTTTTGACAAAGAACACAGTTCATTACTGAAATGCTCTAATTGAGCTGTTAGAATGTCAGAAACAAGTTTTCTGAGCTGAAAACTTCATTTTGTGACAGAGTGCATCAGTGAATGATGAGAATGTCAGTTTTGACAAAGAACACTGTTCATTACTAAAATGCTCTAATTGAGCTGTTAGAATGTCAGAAACAAGCCTTCTGAGCTGAAAACTGCATTTTGTGACAGAGTGCATCAGTGGATGATGAGAAATTCAGTTTTGACGAAGAACACAGTTCATTACAGAAATGATCTAGTTGAGCGGTTAGAATGTCAGAAACAAGCTTTCTGAGCTGAAAACTTTATTTTGTGACAAAGTGCATCTGTGGATGATGGAATGTCAGTTTTGAAAAAGAACACTGTTCATTACTAAAATGCTCTAATTGAGCTGTTAGAATGTCAGAAACAAGCTTTCTGAGCTGAAAACTGCATTTTGTGACAAAAGGCATCAGTGGATGTGAGAATGTCAGTTTTGACAAAGAACACAGTTCATTACTGAAATGCTCTAAATGAGCTGTTAGAATGTCAGAAACAATCTTTCTGAGCTGAAAACTGCATTTTGTGACAAAAGGCATCAGTGGATGATGAGAATGTCAGTTTTGACAAAGAACACTGTTCATTACTGAAATGCTCTAATTGAGCTGTTAGAATGTCAGAAACAAGCTTTCTGAGCTGAAAACTGCATTTTGTGACAAAAGGCATCAGTGGATGATGAGAATGTCAGTTTTGACAAAGAACACTGTTCATTACTGAAATGCTCTAATTGAGCTGTTAGAATGTCAGAAACAAGCTGTCTGAGCTGAAAACTGCATTTTGTGACAAAGTGCATCAGTGGATGATGAGAATGTCAGTTTTGACAAAGAACACAGTTCATTACTGAAATGCTCTAATTGAGCTGTTAGAATGTCAGAAACAAGCTTTCTGAGCTGAAAACTGCATTTTGTGACAAAGTGAATCAGTGAATGATGAGAATGTCAGTTTTGACAAAGAACACTGTTCATTACTGAAATGCTCTAATTGAGCTGTTAGAATGTCAGAAACAAGCTTTATGAGCTGACAACTGCATTTTGTGACAAAAGACATCAGTGGATGATGAGAATGTCAGTTTTGACAAAGAACACTGTTCATTACTAAATGCTCTAATTGGAGCTGTTGGAATGTCAGAAACAAGCTTTCTGAGCTGAAAACTATATTTTGTGAAAAAAGGCATCAGTGGATGATGAGAAATTCTGTTTTGACAAAGAACACAGTTCATTACAGAAATGCTCTAATTGAGCTGTTAGAATGTCAGAAACAAGCTTTCTGAGCTGAAAACTGCATTTTGTGACAAAAGGCATCATTGGATGATGAGAATGTCAGTTTTGACAAAGAACACAGTTCATTACTGAAATGCTCTAATTGAGCTGTTAGAATGTCAGAAACAAGTTTTCTGAGCTGAAAACTTCATTTTGTGACAGAGTGCATCAGTGAATGATGAGAATGTCAGTTTTGACAAAGAACACTGTTCATTACTAAAATGCTCTAATTGAGCTGTTAGAATGTCAGAAACAAGCCTTCTGAGCTGAAAACTGCATTTTGTGACAGAGTGCATCAGTGGATGATGAGAAATTCAGTTTTGACGAAGAACACAGTTCATTACAGAAATGATCTAGTTGAGCGGTTAGAATGTCAGAAACAAGCTTTCTGAGCTGAAAACTTTATTTTGTGACAAAGTGCATCTGTGGATGATGGAATGTCAGTTTTGAAAAAGAACACTGTTCATTACTAAAATGCTCTAATTGAGCTGTTAGAATGTCAGAAACAAGCTTTCTGAGCTGACAACTGCATTTTGTGACAAAAGACATCAGTGGATGATGAGAATGTCAGTTTTGACAAAGAACACTGTTCATTACTAAATGCTCTAATTGGAGCTGTTGGAATGTCAGAAACAAGCTTTCTGAGCTGAAAACTATATTTTGTTAAAAAAGATATCAGTGGATGATGAGAAATTCAGTTTTGACAAAGAACACAGTTCATTACAGAAATGCTCTAATTGAGCTGTTAGAATGTCAGAAACAAGCTTTCTGAGCTGAAAACTGCATTTTGTGACAAAAGGCATCATTGGATGATGAGAATGTCAGTTTTGACAAAGAACACAGTTCATTACTGAAATGCTCTAATTGAGCTGTTAGAATGTCAGAAACAAGCTTTCTGAGCTGAAAACTGCATTTTGTGACAGAGTGCATCAGTGAATGATGAGAATGTCAGTTTTGACAAAGAACACTGTTCATTACTAAAATGCTCTAATTGAGCTGTTAGAATGTCAGAAACAAGCTTTCTGAGCTGAAAACTGCATTTTGTGACAGAGTGCATCAGTGAATGATGAGAATGTCAGTTTTGACAAAGAACCCTGTTCATTACTAAAATGCTCTAATTGAGCTGTTAGAATGTCAGAAAAAGCTTTCTGAGCTGAAAACTGCATTTTGTGACAGAGTGCATCAGTGAATGATGAGAATGTCAGTTTTGACAAAGAACACTGTTCATTACTAAATGCTCTAATTGGAGCTGTTGGAATGTCAGAAACAAGCTTTTTGAGCTGAAAACTGCATTTTGTGACAGAGTGCATCAGTGAATGATGAGAATGTCAGTTTTGACAAACAACACAGTTCATTACTGAAATGCTCTAGTTGAGCTGTTAGAATGTCAGAAACGAGCTTTCTGAGCTGAAAACTGCATTTTGTGAAAAAAGGCATCAGTGGATGATGAGAAATTCAGTTTTGACAAAGAACACTGTTCATTACTAAATGCTCTAATTGGAGCTGTTGGAATGTCAGAAACAAGCTTTCTGAGCTGAAAACTATATTTTGTGACAGAGTGCATCAGTGAATGATGAGAATGTCAGTTTTGACAAAGAACACTGTTCATTACTAAAATGCTCTAATTGAGCTGTTAGAATGTCAGAAACAAGCTTTCTGAGCTGAAAACTGCATTTTGTGACAGAGTGCATCAGTGAATGATGAGAATGTCAGTTTTGACAAAGAACACTGTTCATTACTAAATGCTCTAATTGGAGCTGTTGGAATGTCAGAAACAAGCTTTCTGAGCTGAAAACTATATTTTGTGAAAAAAGGCATCAGTGGATGATGAGAAATTCAGTTTTGACAAAGAACACAGTTCATTACAGAAATGCTCTAATTGAGCTGTTAGAATGTCAGAAACAAGCTTTATGAGCTGACAACTGCATTTTGTGACAAAAGACATCAGTGGATGATGAGAATGTCAGTTTTGACAAAGAACACTGTTCATTACTAAATGCTCTAATTGGAGCTGTTGGAATGTCAGAAACAAGCTTTCTGAGCTGAAAACTATATTTTGTGAAAAAAGGCATCAGTGGATGATGAGAAATTCTGTTTTGACAAAGAACACAGTTCATTACAGAAATGCTCTAATTGAGCTGTTAGAATGTCAGAAACAAGCTTTCTGAGCTGAAAACTGCATTTTGTGACAGAGTGCATCAGTGAATGATGAGAATGTCAGTTTTGACAAAGAACACTGTTCATTACTAAAATGCTCTAATTGAGCTGTTAGAATGTCAGAAACAAGCTTTCTGAGCTGAAAACTGCATTTTGTGACAGAGTGCATCAGTGAATGATGAGAATGTCAGTTTTGACAAAGAACCCTGTTCATTACTAAAATGCTCTAATTGAGCTGTTAGAATGTCAGAAAAAGCTTTCTGAGCTGAAAACTGCATTTTGTGACAGAGTGCATCAGTGAATGATGAGAATGTCAGTTTTGACAAAGAACACTGTTCATTACTAAATGCTCTAATTGGAGCTGTTGGAATGTCATAAACAAGCTTTTTGAGCTGAAAACTGCATTTTGTGACAGAGTGCATCAGTGAATGATGAGAATGTCAGTTTTGACAAACAACACAGTTCATTACTGAAATGCTCTAGTTGAGCTGTTAGAATGTCAGAAACGAGCTTTCTGAGCTGAAAACTGCATTTTGTGAAAAAAGGCATCAGTGGATGATGAGAAATTCAGTTTTGACAAAGAACACTGTTCATTACTAAATGCTCTAATTGGAGCTGTTGGAATGTCAGAAACAAGCTTTCTGAGCTGAAAACTATATTTTGTGACAGAGTGCATCAGTGAATGATGAGAATGTCAGTTTTGACAAAGAACACTGTTCATTACTAAAATGCTCTAATTGAGCTGTTAGAATGTCAGAAACAAGCTTTCTGAGCTGAAAACTGCATTTTGTGACAGAGTGCATCAGTGAATGATGAGAATGTCAGTTTTGACAAAGAACACTGTTCATTACTAAATGCTCTAATTGGAGCTGTTGGAATGTCAGAAACAAGCTTTCTGAGCTGAAAACTATATTTTGTGAAAAAAGGCATCAGTGGATGATGAGAAATTCAGTTTTGACAAAGAACACAGTTCATTACAGAAATGCTCTAATTGAGCTGTTAGAATGTCAGAAACAAGCTTTCTGAGCTGAAAACTGCATTTTGTGACAAAAGGCATCAGTGGATGTGAGAATGTCAGTTTTGACAAAGAACACAGTTCATTACTGAAATGCTCTAAATGAGCTGTTAGAATGTCAGAAACAATCTTTCTGAGCTGAAAACTGCATTTTGTGACAGAGTGCATCAGTGAATGATGAGAATGTCAGTTTTGACAAAGAAGACTGTTCATTACTAAAATGCTCTAATTGAGCTGTTAGAATGTCAGAAACAAGCTTTCTGAGCTGAAAACTGCATTTTGTGACAGAGTGCATCAGTGAATGATGAGAATGTCAGTTTTGACAAAGTACACTGTTCATTACTAAAATGCTCTAATTGAGCTGTTAGAATGTCAGAAACAAGCTTTCTGATCTGAAAACTGTATTTTGTGACAAAATGCATCAGAGGATGATGAGAAATCCAGTTTTGACAAAGAACACTGTTAATTACTAAAATGCTCTAATTGAGCTGTTAGAATGTCAGAAACAAGCTGTCTGAGCTGAAAACTGCATTTTGTGACAAAAGGCATCAGTGGATGATGAGAATGTCAGTTTTGACAAAGAACTCTGTTCATTACTAAATGCTCTAATTGGAGCTGTTGGAATGTCAGAAACAAGCTTTCTGAGCTGAAAACTATATTTTGTGAAAAAAGGCATCAGTGGATGATGAGAAATTCAGTTTTGACAAAGAACACAGTTCATTACTGAAATGCTCTAATTGAGCATTTAGAATGTCAGAAACAAGCTGTCTGAGCTGAAAACTGCATTTTGTGACAAAGTGCATCAGTGGATGATGAGAATGTCAGGTTTGACAAAGAACACAGTTCATTACTGAAATGCTCTAATTGAGCTGTTAGAATGTCAGAAACAAGCTTTCTGAGCTGAAAACTGCATTTTGTGACAAAGTGCATCAGAGGATGATGAGAAATTCAGTTTTGACAAACAACACAGTTCATTACTGAAATGCTCTAGTTGAGCTGTTAGAATGTCAGAAACGAGCTTTCTGAGCTGAAAACTGCATTTTGTGAAAAAAGGCATCAGTGGATGATGAGAAATTCAGTTTTGACAAAGAACACTGTTCATTACTAAATGCTCTAAATGGAGCTGTTGGAATGTCAGAAACAAGCTTTCTGAGCTGAAAACTGCATTTTGTGACAAAGTGCATCAGTGAATGATGAGAATGTCAGTTTTGACAAAGAACACTGTTCATTACTAAAATGCTCTAATTGAGCTGTTAGAATGTCAGAAACAAGCTTTCTGAGCTGAAAACTGCATTTTGTGACAGAGTGCATCAGTGAATGATGAGAATGTCAGTTTTGACAAAGAACACTGTTCATTACTAAAATGCTCTAATTGAGCTGTTAGAATGTCAGAAACAAGCTTTCTGAGCTGACAACTGCATTTTGTGACAAAAGGCATCAGTGGATGATGAGAATGTCAGTTTTGACAAAGAACACTGTTCATTACTAAATGCTCTAATTGGAGCTGTTGGAATGTCAGAAACAAGCTTTCTGAGCTGAAAACTATATTTTGTGAAAAAAGGCATCAGTGGATGATGAGAAATTCAGTTTTGACAAAGAACACAGTTCATTACAGAAATGCTCTAATTGAGCTGTTAGAATGTCAGAAACAAGCTTTCTGAGCTGAAAACTGCATTTTGTGACAAAAGGCATCAGTGGATGATGAGAATGTCAGTTTTGACAAAGAACACAGTTCATTACTGAAATGCTCTAATTGAGCTGTTAGAATGTCAGAAACAAGCTTTCTGAGCTGAAAACTGCATTTTGTGACAGAGTGCATCAGTGAATGATGAGAATGTCAGTTTTGACAAAGGACACTGTTCATTACTAAATGCTCTAATTGGAGCTGTTGGAATGTCAGAAACAAGCTTTCTGAGCTGAAAACTATATTTTGTGAAAAAAGGCATCAGTGGATGATGAGAAATTCAGTTTTGACAAAGAACACAGTTCATTACAGAAATGCTCTAATTGAGCTGTTAGAATGTCAGAAACAAGCTTCTGAGCTGAAAACTGCATTTTGTGACAAAGTGCATCAGAGGATGATGAGAATATCAGTTTTGACAAAGAACACTGTTCATTACTAAATTGCTCTAATTGAGCTGTTAGAATGTCAGAAACAAGCTTTCTGAGCTGAAAACTGCATTTTGTGACAAAAGGCATCAGTGGATGATGAGAATGTCAGTTTTGACAAAGAACACTGTTCATTACTAAATTGCTCTAATTGGAGCTGTTAGAATGTCAGAAACAAGCTTTCTGAGCTGAAAACTGCATTTTGTGACAGAGTGCATCAGTGAATGATGAGAATGTCAGTTTTGACAAAGAAGACTGTTCATTACTAAAATGCTCTAATTGAGCTGTTAGAATGTCAGAAACAAGCTGTCTGAGCTGAAAACTGCATTTTGTGACAGAGTGCATCAGTGAATGATGAGAATGTCAGTTTTGACAAAGTACACTGTTCATTACTAAAATGCTCTAATTGAGCTGTTAGAATGTCAGAAACAAGCTTTCTGAGCTGAAAACTGCATTTTGTGACAGAGTGCATCAGTGAATGATGAGAATGTCAGTTTTGACAAAGAACACTGTTCATTACTAAAATGCTCTAATTGAGCTGTTAGAATGTCAGAAACAAGCTTTCTGAGCTGAAAACTGCATTTTGTGACAGAGTGCATCAGTGAATGATGAGAATGTCAGTTTTGACAAAGAACACTGTTCATTACTAAAATGCTCTAATTGAGCTGTTATAATGTCAGAAACAAGCTTTCTGAGCGTAAAACTGCATTTTGTGACAGAGTGCATCAGTGAATGATGAGAATGTCAGTTTTGACAAAGAACACTGTTCATTACTAAATGCTCTAATTGGAGCTGTTGGAATGTCAGAAACAAGCTTTCTGAGCTGAAAACTATATTTTGTGAAAAAATGCATCAGAGGATGATGAGAAATCCAGTTTTGACAAAGAAGACTGTTCATTACTAAAATGCTCTAATTGAGCTGTTAGAATGTCAGAAACAAGCTTTCTGAGCTGAAAACTGCATTTTGTGACAGAGTGCATCATTGAATGATGAGAATGTCAGTTTTGACAAAGTACACTGTTCATTACTAAAATGCTCTAATTGAGCTGTTAGAATGTCAGAAACAAGCTTTCTGATCTGAAAACTGTATTTTGTGACAAAATGCATCAGAGGATGATGAGAAATCCAGTTTTGACAAAGAACACTGTTAATTACTAAAATGCTCTAATTGAGCTGTTAGAATGTCAGAAACAAGCTTTCTGAGCTGAAAACTGCATTTTGTGACAAAATGCATCAAAGGATGATGAGAAATTCAGTTTTGACAAACAACACTGTTAATTACTAAAATGCTCTAATTGAGCTGTTAGAATGTCAGAAACAAGCTGTCTGAGCTGAAAACTGCATTTTGTGAAAAAAGGCATCAGTGGATGATGAGAAATTCAGTTTTGACAAAGAACACTGTTCATTACTAAATGCTTTAAATGGAGCTGTTTGAATGTCAGAAACAAGCTTTCTGAGCTGAAAACTGCATTTTGTGACAAAGTGCATCAGTGGATGATGAGAAATTCAGTTTTGACAAATAACACAGTTCATTACAGAAATGCTCTAATTGAGCTGTTAGAATGTCAGAAACAAGCTTTCTGAGCTGAAAACTATATTTTGTGAAAAAAGGCATCAGTGGATGATGAGAATGTCAGTTTTGACAAAGAACACAGTTCATTACTGAAATGCTCTAATTGAGCTGTTAGAATGTCAGAAACAAGCTGTCTGAGCTGAAAACTGCATTTTGTGACAAAGTGCATCAGTGGATGATGAGAATGTCAGGTTTGACAAAGAACACAGTTCATTACTGAAATGCTCTAATTGAGCTGTTAGAATGTCAGAAACAAGCTTTCTGAGCTGAAAACTGCATTTTGTGACAAAGTGCATCAGAGGATGATGAGAAATTCAGTTTTGACAAACAACACAGTTCATTACTGAAATGCTCTAGTTGAGCTGTTAGAATGTCAGAAACGAGCTTTCTGAGCTGAAAACTGCATTTTGTGAAAAAAGGCATCAGTGGATGATGAGAAATTCAGTTTTGACAAAGAACACTGTTCATTACTAAATGCTCTAAATGGAGCTGTTGGAATGTCAGAAACAAGCTTTCTGAGCTGAAAACTGCATTTGTGACAAAGTGCATCAGTGAATGATGAGAATGTCAGTTTTGACAAAGAACACTGTTCATTACAGAAATGCTCTAATTGAGCTGTTAGAATGTCAGAAACAAGCTTTCTGAGCTGAAAACTGCATTTTGTGACAAAAGGCATCAGTGGATGATGAGAATGTCAGTTTTGACAAAGAACACAGTTCATTACTGAAATGCTCTAATTGAGCTGTTAGAATGTCAGAAACAAGCTTTCTGAGCTGAAAACTGCATTTTGTGACAGAGTGCATCAGTGAATGGTGAGAATGTCAGTTTTGACAAAGAACACTGTTCATTACTAAAATGCTCTAATTGAGCTGTTAGAATGTCAGAAACAAGCTTTCTGAGCTGAAAACTGCATTTTGTGACAGAGTGCATCAGTGAATGATGAGAATGTCAGTTTTGACAAAGAACACTGTTCATTACTAAATGCTCTAATTGGAGCTGTTGGAATGTCAGAAACAAGCTTTCTGAGCTGAAAACTATATTTTGTGAAAAAAGGCATCAGTGGATGATGAGAAATTCAGTTTTGACAAAGAACACAGTTCATTACAGAAATGCTCTAATTGAGCTGTTAGAATGTCAGAAACAAGCTTCTGAGCTGAAAACTGCATTTTGTGACAAAGTGCATCAGAGGATGATGAGAATATCAGTTTTGACAAAGAACACTGTTCATTACTAAATTGCTCTAATTGAGCTGTTAGAATGTCAGAAACAAGCTTTCTGAGCTGAAAACTGCATTTTGTGACAAAAGGCATCAGTGGATGATGAGAATGTCAGTTTTGACAAAGAACACTGTTCATTACTAAATTGCTCTAATTGGAGCTGTTAGAATGTCAGAAACAAGCTTTCTGAGCTGAAAACTGCATTTTGTGACAGAGTGCATCAGTGAATGATGAGAATGTCAGTTTTGACAAAGAACACAGTTCATTACTAAAATGCTCTAATTGAGCTGTTAGAATGTCAGAAACAAGCTTTCTGAGCTGAAAACAAAGTGCATCAGAGGATGATGAGAAATTCAGTTTTGACAAAGAACACTGTTCATTACTAAAATGCTCTAATTGAGCTGTTTGAATGTCAGAAACAAGCTGTCTGAGCTGAAAACTGCATTTTGTGACAAAGTGCATCAGTGGATGATGAGAATGTCAGGTTTGACAAAGAACACAGTTCATTACTGAAATGCTCTAATTGAGCTGTTAGAATGTCAGAAACAAGCTTTCTGAGCTGAAAACTGCATTTTGTGACAGAATGTGTCATGGCTCTGGGTCTGTTCCCGTTTTCTGCCGCTAGGGCTTTGTTTTGTTTCATGTTGAACACGTGGGGAATTGTTTTGACAGTTGCCACGTGTTCAGTGTCCGCGTCACTAGCCCCGCCCTCGTGTCTCCCGCATTGGGGTTTCCCTCACTTACCTCTGATCACCCTTACACCTGTAGAGAGTTTTCGTCAGCGATTTTCACCAGCGCATCCCGCTCGCGGGTCACGCTGTGCAGCTGTGGCTCATTATGAGCTTGATAGGTTTCCTCATTTATTTCCCTCGTGTGCTCTTGTTTTTTGTCAGTCCGTTGTGTGTGTATGTGTACTACAGTAACCTGACTCCCTGTCTAGTCTAGTCTTGTCCTGTGCAGCTAGCGATTAGCGATTAGCATTTAGCAATTAGCATCTTGCATCTTGCATCTTGCTCTTGTTTTTCTTTTTAGTTACCTAGTCTAGTTTTCTCAGTTCTCTAGTTTAGAGTTTATTTTCCCCGATTATTCCCTTGATCTCCTCTGCCCTCTAGTTTCCCGCCGGCGCTCCAGTTTCCCTATAGATACTCTCACTGTGGCTTCACCAGTCCCCGGGAGCTTGTCCAGACACGCTGTCTGGGACCCCTACGGATCCACTCCGCCAACTGCCGGATCCTGTCTCGCGTTCGGTGCTCTGCAGCTGCCGTCTAGATCCCGGGCTCTCCGGGTGTGACATCCTCCATAGCTGCAGGCGCTGTCGCTCGGGGTCATCAGGGGTCTCTCCCTGCGAGGATCTGCAATCCATCTTGTGGTCCCGTGGACTGTCCTCAATAAAATTGTATTTACACCGCACTTGGGCCTCCGTCTGTTTTTGGATCATGACAGAACGGACTGACCAAACCCGAGGCCCAGCGGAGACGGACCCCGTCCGAATGGCTATCCAGCAGCAGGGGGTCCTATTGGGACAGCAAGCCACCCGCCTAACCGCCACCTCCCAGGGGATGGAATTCCTGTCTGGTCAGATGACGGAACTACGTGTCGCTCTACAAGAGGTTCAGGGGGCCATTGCCAGTGGTCGAGGGCCGTCCCCCAGCCCACCGGAACCGGAGCCCCATATCCATCTTCCTCCTACCTATGATGGTGCGGCTAATGCCTGCCGGCCTTTTCTAGCCCAGTGTGGGCTTGTGTTCGCCCTACAGAACCGCCGCTACGCCCGGGAAGACACCAAGGTGGCGTTTGTCTTGAATCTACTCACCGGGCAAGCCCGCGACTGGGGAATCGCCGTCTGGGAGGCTGAAGATCCATGCTGCTCCTCTTTTGAGACATTTAAGGCGGAGATGACTCGTCTCTTCGACAGGTCAGCCCGAGGAGATGAGGCAGCGTCCCAGCTCTCCCGTCTTACCCAGGGGAAGTCGTCTATCACCGACTATTCTATTCGGTTCCAGACCTTGGCGGCGACCTGTGGCTGGAACGCAACTGCCCTGAGGGCTCGATTTTTGGAGGGGCTCCACCACTCGATTGCTGATGAGATCGCCACCCTCGACCTTCCAGAGGAACTGGAGGCCCTTACCAACTTGTGCCTCCGGGTGGAGAGCCGACTCAAGCGCCGCCGCCTCCGACAACGCTCACCACCCCCTTGGCGCGTCCGTGATACCCCGGCGCCACCTGTCACAGCTACCCCCTCCATGGAACCCGAACCCATGCAGCTCGGGCGCACCCGCCTCACTCCTCAGCAGAAGGAGCACCGGATCGTGCATGGGTTGTGCCTATACTGCGGGGGCCCGGGGCACCAGGCCATCCAGTGTCCGGTAAAAGCTTGCGCCCACCCGTAGTTCGGGGAATCCGCGTGGGCGCCATCCCTATTTCCTCCCCGGTCTCACGAACCGTCTTAGACTTCCGCCTCTCCTTTGGGGGTCAGGACCACAGCGGGCAGGCCCTTCTGGACTCAGGAGCAGAGGGCAACTTCCTAGACGCCTCCACTGCTCGCCAATGGGGGATTCCCCTTTTGTCGTTGCCCCAACCCATACCGGTCTGGACGCTGGCGGGTCCATCCTTTGCCACCATTACTCACGTCACCCCTCACGTAAGGCTCTTCCTTTCTGGTAACCACTGTGAGATGATTGAGCTGTACATCCTAGAGTCCCCCAAAACACCTATCATTTTAGGGCACCCATGGTTGTCACAGCATAATCCTCACGTGAATTGGGCTAACAATTCCATTCTGGCCTGGAGCCCTTTTTGTCATGCGTCTTGTCTTGGTCCTGCCTTGTCTCCTGTCTCTGTCTCCCCTGTCTTGCAGGTAGAAGCGGCCGACATAGCCGGAGTCCCGGAGGAGTATCACGATCTGCGCTCGGTCTTCAGCAAGGCACGCGCCACCTCTCTGCCTCCGCATCGCCCCTACGACTGCGCCATTGACCTCCTTCCAGGCACTTCTCCGCCCAAGGGTCGACTCTATTCCCTTTCCGGTCCTGAAAGAGAGGCCATGGATAAGTATGTTAATGAATCACTTAAGTCTGGGCTCATCCGTTTTTCCTCCTCGCCGGCTGGGGCGGGCTTCTTCTTTGTCCAGAAGAAGGATGGCTCCCTGCGTCCCTGTATCGACTATCGAGGGTTGAATGAGATCACGGTTAAGAATAAGTACCCCTTACCTCTCATGTCAACTGCTTTTGAATTATTACAGGGAGCCAAGGTCTTTACCAAGCTAGACCTCCGCAATGCCTACCACCTTGTCCGCATCCGCGAGGGGGACGAGTGGAAGACTGCCTTCAATACACCATCGGGACATTATGAGTATTTGGTTCTCCCCTTCGGGTTGACCAATGCTCCGGCTGTCTTCCAGGGCCTAGTCAACGACGTGTTGGGTGACATGATCAATCATTTTGTCTTTGTGTACTTGGATGACATCTTAATCTTCTCCCCCTCTCTCCAGGCACACACCCAACATGTTCGTCAGGTCCTCCAGCGTCTGCTCGAGAACCAACTTTTTGTCAAAGCGGAGAAGTGCGAATTCCACGCCGACTCTGTTTCGTTCCTTGGTCACATAATCTCTCCTAGAGGTATCAAACCGGATCCGGTTAAGATCAAGGCCGTCGCTGAGTGGCCTATCCCTGACTCCCGTAAGGCGCTGCAGCGGTTCCTGGGGTTCGCCAACTTCTACCGGCGATTCGTCCGGGGTTTCAGCCAGGTGGCTGTGCCGCTCACCGCGCTCACCTCCCCTAAGGTCCCGTTCCGGTGGAACCCTCAAGCACAGGTAGCCTTTGATAATCTCAAGTCCCGGTTTGTCTCTGCACCTGTGCTCTGTCTTCCAGATCCGGAACGGCAATTCATTGTGGAGGTAGATGCGTCCGATGTCGGGGTAGGCGCGATATTATCTCAGCGTTCGGCTAACGACGGGAAGGTGCATCCGTGCGCCTACTTTTCCCGCCGCCTCAGCCCTGCAGAACGAAACTACGATATCGGTAACAGGGAGCTGTTGGCGGTTCGACTGGCTCTGGGGGAGTGGCGTCACTGGTTGGAGGGGTCGGCGCAGCCCTTCTTGGTCTGGACGGACCATAAGAATCTCGAGTATGTCCGTTCGGCCAAGAGGTTGAACTCGCGACAAGCGCGGTGGGCTCTGTTCTTCGCCCGGTTTAACTTCACCCTCTCGTACCGGCCGGGCTCTAAGAACATCAAGCCAGATGCTCTCTCTCGTCTGTTTGGGGCACCTGAGGGAGAGCCTGAGACTGATGCCATCCTCCCCAAGGGGAGGGTGGTCGGGGCTCTTACCTGGGGGCTCGAGCGACGAGTAGAGGAGGCCGGTCGAGGGGTGCAAGTGCCGCAAGGATGCCCACCGGGTCGGTTATTCGTGCCGGCTGTGCTTCAGTGGGGTCATTCCTCTAGGTTTGTCAACCATCCAGGCAATCGGGGAACCCTGGCTACGGTACGTCAGAGGTATTGGTGGCCGTCACTGGCCAAAGACGTTGGGCAGTTTGTGTTGGCGTGCTCTGTCTGTGCTCAAAACAAGCCTTCCCATCGCCCTCCTGCTGGTCTGCTTCGCCCTCTGCCCATTCCCTCCCGCCCCTGGTCGCACATCGCCTTGGACTTTGTGACCGGCCTCCCTCCCTCCGGGGGTAACACTGTCGTTCTGACGGTGGTGGACCGATTCTCCAAGGCAGTCCACTTCATTCCCCTGCCCAAGCTTCCCTCCGCCCGGGAGACTGCTCAACTGATGGTGGACCACGTCTTCCGTCTCCATGGGTTACCAGTCGACGTCGTGTCCGACAGGGGTCCTCAGTTCACTTCCCGGTTTTGGAATGAGTTCTGCAAGCAGATTGGTGCCACTGCTAGCCTCTCCTCCGGTTTTCATCCGCAGACCAACGGGCAATGTGAGCGCGCCAACCAGGATCTCGGTCGGAGACTCCGCTGCCTGACCTCACACTGCCCCGGTTCCTGGAGCCAACAGCTGGCCTGGATTGAGTATGCCCACAACTCTCAGCCCGTGTCCTCATCAGGTATGTCGCCCTTTGAGTGCTCTCTGGGTTACCAACCCCCTCTGTTTTCTTCCCAGGAACTCGACTCCTCGGTCCCTTCGGCCCTGGCTTTCGTCCAACGTTGCCGACGCACGTGGAGGAAGGCTAGGAGGATTCTGGCCCAATCCGCTAGCCGAAATAAGGCCGCAGCTGATCGTCACCGGACTTCCCATCCTACCTACTTGTGTGGTCAGCGAGTGTGGCTCTCCACCATGGACTTGCCTCTCCGGGTGCCTTCTCGCAAGCTGGCTCCCAAGTTCATCGGGCCATATCGCATCACCAAGGTGGTCAATCCGGTGGCCGTCCGGCTCAAGCTCCCACCTAATCTTAGTCGAGTTCACCCTGTTTTTCATGTTTCCAGGGTGAAACCTGTCTTCACGTCCCGCCTGAATCCTTCTGGCTCCCGCTCCCCACCCCCTCCCCCTCGCCTGGTGGACGGGTCCCCGGCCTACACGGTCAGGAAACTGCTCGACGTACGCCGTCGCGGCAGGGGCTTTCAATACCTGGTGGACTGGAAGGGCTATGGTGTAGAGGAGAGGTGTTGGGTGCCGTCTCGAGACATTCTGGACCGTGTGCTGATCGTGGACTTCCACCGGCGACGAGGTGAGCCCCCTCCCTAAGCGCCCGGAGGCGCTGCTGGGGGGGGGGGTACTGTCATGGCTCTGGGTCTGTTCCCGTTTTCTGCCGCTAGGGCTTTGTTTTGTTTCATGTTGAACACGTGGGGAATTGTTTTGACAGTTGCCACGTGTTCAGTGTCCGCGTCACTAGCCCCGCCCTCGTGTCTCCCGCATTGGGGTTTCCCTCACTTACCTCTGATCACCCTTACACCTGTAGAGAGTTTTCGTCAGCGATTTTCACCAGCGCATCCCGCTCGCGGGTCACGCTGTGCAGCTGTGGCTCATTATGAGCTTGATAGGTTTCCTCATTTATTTCCCTCGTGTGCTCTTGTTTTTTGTCAGTCCGTTGTGTGTGTATGTGTACTACAGTAACCTGACTCCCTGTCTAGTCTAGTCTTGTCCTGTGCAGCTAGCGATTAGCGATTAGCATTTAGCAATTAGCATCTTGCATCTTGCATCTTGCTCTTGTTTTTCTTTTTAGTTACCTAGTCTAGTTTTCTCAGTTCTCTAGTTTAGAGTTTATTTTCCCCGATTATTCCCTTGATCTCCTCTGCCCTCTAGTTTCCCGCCGGCGCTCCAGTTTCCCTATAGATACTCTCACTGTGGCTTCACCAGTCCCCGGGAGCTTGTCCAGACACGCTGTCTGGGACCCCTACGGATCCACTCCGCCAACTGCCGGATCCTGTCTCGCGTTCGGTGCTCTGCAGCTGCCGTCTAGATCCCGGGCTCTCCGGGTGTGACATCCTCCATAGCTGCAGGCGCTGTCGCTCGGGGTCATCAGGGGTCTCTCCCTGCGAGGATCTGCAATCCATCTTGTGGTCCCGTGGACTGTCCTCAATAAAATTGTATTTACACCGCACTTGGGCCTCCGTCTGTTTTTGGATCATGACAAGAATGCATCAGTGAATGATGAGAATGTCAGTTTTGATAAAGAACCCAGTTCATTACTAAAATGCTCTAATTGAGCTGTTAGAATGTCAGAAACAAGCTTTCTGAGCTGAAAACTGCATTTTGTGACAGAGTGCATCAGTGGATGATGAGAATGTCAGTTTTGACAAAGTACACTGTTCATTACTAAAATGCTCTAATTGAGCTGTTAGAATTTCAGAAAGAAGCTTTCTGAGCTGAAAACTGCATTTTGTGACAAAAGGCATCAGTGGATGATGAGAATGTCAGTTTTGACAAAGTACACTGTTCATTACTGAAATGCTCTAATTGAGCTGTTAGAATGTCAGAAACAAGCTTTCTGAGCTGAAAACTGCATTTTGTGACAAAAGGCATCAGTGGATGATGAGAATGTCAGTTTTGACAAAGAACACTGTTCATTACTGAAATGCTCTAATTGAGCTGTTAGAATGTCAGAAACAAGCTGTCTGAGCTGAAAACTGCATTTTGTGACAAAGTGCATCAGTGGATGATGAGAATGTCAGTTTTGACAAAGAACACAGTTCATTACTGAAATGCTCTAATTGAGCTGTTAGAATGTCAGAAACAAGCTTTCTGAGCTGAAAACTGCATTTTGTGACAAAGCGCATCAGTGAATGATGAGAATGTCAGTTTTGACAAAGAACACTGTTCATTACTGAAATGCTCTAATTGAGCTGTTAGAATGTCAGAAACAAGCTTTATGAGCTGACAACTGCATTTTGTGACAAAAGACATCAGTGGATGATGAGAATGTCAGTTTTGACAAAGAACACTGTTCATTACTAAATGCTCTAATTGGAGCTGTTGGAATGTCAGAAACAAGCTTTCTGAGCTGAAAACTATATTTTGTGAAAAAAGGGCATCAGTGGATGATGAGAATGTCAGTTTTGACAAAGTACACTGTTCATTACTAAAATGCTCTAATTGAGCTGTTAGAATTTCAGAAAGAAGCTTTCTGAGCTGAAAACTGCATTTTGTGAAAAAAGGCATCAGTGGATGATGAGAATGTCAGTTTTGACAAAGAACACTGTTCATTACTGAAATGCTCTAATTGAGCTGTCAGAATGTCAGAAACAAGCTTTCTGAGCTGAAAACTGCATTTTGTGACAAAAGGCATCAGTGGATGATGAGAATGTCAGTTTTGACAAAGAACACTGTTCATTACTGAAATGCTCTAATTGAGCTGTTAGAATGTCAGAAACAAGCTGTCTGAGCTGAAAACTGCATTTTGTGACAAAGTGCATCAGTGGATGATGATAATGTCAGTTTTGACAAAGAACACAGTTCATTACTGAAATGCTCTAATTGAGCTGTTAGAATGTCAGAAACAAGCTTTCTGAGCTGAAAACTGCATTTTGTGACAAAGTGAATCAGTGAATGATGAGAATGTCAGTTTTGACAAAGAACACTGTTCATTACTGAAATGCTCTAATTGAGCTGTTAGAATGTCAGAAACAAGCTTTATGAGCTGACAACTGCATTTTGTGACAAAAGACATCAGTGGATGATGAGAATGTCAGTTTTGACAAAGAACACTGTTCATTACTAAATGCTCTAATTGGAGCTGTTGGAATGTCAGAAACAAGCTTTCTGAGCTGAAAACTATATTTTGTGAAAAAAGGCATCAGTGGATGATGAGAAATTCAGTTTTGACAAAGAACACAGTTCATTACAGAAATGCTCTAATTGAGCTGTTAGAATGTCAGAAACAAGCTTTCTGAGCTGAAAACTGCATTTTGTGACAAAAGGCATCAGTGGATGATGAGAATGTCAGTTTTGACAAAGAACACAGTTCATTACTGAAATGCTCTAATTGAGCTGTTAGAATGTCAGAAACAAGCTTTCTGAGCTGAAAACTGCATTTTGTGACAGAGTGCATCAGTGAATGATGAGAATGTCAGTTTTGACAAAGGACACTGTTCATTACTAAATGCTCTAATTGGAGCTGTTGGAATGTCAGAAACAAGCTTTCTGAGCTGAAAACTATATTTTGTGAAAAAAGGCATCAGTGGATGATGAGAAATTCAGTTTTGACAAAGAACACAGTTCATTACAGAAATGCTCTAATTGAGCTGTTAGAATGTCAGAAACAAGCTTCTGAGCTGAAAACTGCATTTTGTGACAAAGTGCATCAGAGGATGATGAGAATATCAGTTTTGACAAAGAACACTGTTCATTACTAAATTGCTCTAATTGAGCTGTTAGAATGTCAGAAACAAGCTTTCTGAGCTGAAAACTGCATTTTGTGACAAAAGGCATCAGTGGATGATGAGAATGTCAGTTTTGACAAAGAACACTGTTCATTACTAAATTGCTCTAATTGGAGCTGTTAGAATGTCAGAAACAAGCTTTCTGAGCTGAAAACTGCATTTTGTGACAGAGTGCATCAGTGAATGATGAGAATGTCAGTTTTGACAAAGAAGACTGTTCATTACTAAAATGCTCTAATTGAGCTGTTAGAATGTCAGAAACAAGCTGTCTGAGCTGAAAACTGCATTTTGTGACAGAGTGCATCAGTGAATGATGAGAATGTCAGTTTTGACAAAGTACACTGTTCATTACTAAAATGCTCTAATTGAGCTGTTAGAATGTCAGAAACAAGCTTTCTGAGCTGAAAACTGCATTTTGTGACAGAGTGCATCAGTGAATGATGAGAATGTCAGTTTTGACAAAGAACACTGTTCATTACTAAAATGCTCTAATTGAGCTGTTAGAATGTCAGAAACAAGCTTTCTGAGCTGAAAACTGCATTTTGTGACAGAGTGCATCAGTGAATGATGAGAATGTCAGTTTTGACAAAGAACACTGTTCATTACTAAATGCTCTAATTGGAGCTGTTGGAATGTCAGAAACAAGCTTTCTGAGCTGAAAACTATATTTTGTGAAAAAAGGCATCAGTGGATGATGAGAAATTCAGTTTTGACAAAGAACACAGTTCATTACAGAAATGCTCTAATTGAGCTGTTAGAATGTCAGAAACAAGCTTTCTGAGCTGAAAACTGCATTTTGTGAAAAAAGGCATCAGTGGATGTGAGAATGTCAGTTTTGACAAAGAACACAGTTCATTACTGAAATGCTCTAAATGAGCTGTTAGAATGTCAGAAACAATCTTTCTGAGCTGAAAACTGCATTTTGTGACAGAGTGCATCAGTGAATGATGAGAATGTCAGTTTTGACAAAGAAGACTGTTCATTACTAAAATGCTCTAATTGAGCTGTTAGAATGTCAGAAACAAGCTTTCTGAGCTGAAAACTGCATTTTGTGACAGAGTGCATCAGTGAATGATGAGAATGTCAGTTTTGACAAAGTACACTGTTCATTACTAAAATGCTCTAATTGAGCTGTTAGAATGTCAGAAACAAGCTTTCTGATCTGAAAACTGTATTTTGTGACAAAATGCATCAGAGGATGATGAGAAATCCAGTTTTGACAAAGAACACTGTTAATTACTAAAATGCTCTAATTGAGCTGTTAGAATGTCAGAAACAAGCTGTCTGAGCTGAAAACTGCATTTTGTGACAAAAGGCATCAGTGGATGATGAGAATGTCAGTTTTGACAAAGAACACTGTTCATTACTAAATGCTCTAATTGGAGCTGTTGGAATGTCAGAAACAAGCTTTCTGAGCTGAAAACTATATTTTGTGAAAAAAGGCATCAGTGGATGATGAGAAATTCAGTTTTGACAAAGAACACAGTTCATTACAGAAATGCTCTAATTGAGCTGTTAGAATGTCAGAAACAAGCTTTCTGAGCTGAAAACTGTATTTTGTGACAAAATGCATCAGAGGATGATGAGAAATCCAGTTTTGACAAAGAACACTGTTAATTACTAAAATGCTCTAATTGAGCTGTTAGAATGTCAGAAACAAGCTTTCAGAGCTGAAAACTATATTTTGTGAAAAAAGGCATCAGTGGATGATGAGAATGTCAGTTTTGACAAAGAACACAGTTCATTACTGAAATGCTCTAATTGAGCTGTTAGAATGTCAGAAACAAGCTGTCTGAGCTGAAAACTGCATTTTGTGACAAAGTGCATCAGTGGATGATGAGAATGTCAGGTTTGACAAAGAACACAGTTCATTACTGAAATGCTCTAATTGAGCTGTTAGAATGTCAGAAACAAGCTTTCTGAGCTGAAAACTGCATTTTGTGACAAAGTGGATCAGAGGATGATGAGAAATTCAGTTTTGACAAACAACACAGTTCATTACTGAAATGCTCTAGTTGAGCTGTTAGAATGTCAGAAACGAGCTTTCTGAGCTGAAAACTGCATTTTGTGAAAAAAGGCATCAGTGGATGATGAGAAATTCAGTTTTGACAAAGAACACTGTTCATTACTAAATGCTCTAAATGGAGCTGTTGGAATGTCAGAAACAAGCTTTCTGAGCTGAAAACTGCATTTTGTGACAAAGTGCATCAGTGAATGATGAGAATGTCAGTTTTGACAAAGAACACTGTTCATTACTAAAATGCTCTAATTGAGCTGTTAGAATGTCAGAAACAAGCTTTCTGAGCTGACAACTGCATTTTGTGACAAAAGGCATCAGTGGATGATGAGAATGTCAGTTTTGACAAAGAACACTGTTCATTACTAAATGCTCTAATTGGAGCTGTTGGAATGTCAGAAACAAGCTTTCTGAGCTGAAAACAATATTTTTTTTGAAAAAAGGCATCAGTGGATGATGAGAAATTCAGTTTTGACAAAGAACACAGTTCATTACTGAAATGCTCTAATTGAGCTGTTAGAATGTCAGAAACAAGCTTTCTGAGCTGAAAACTGCATTTTGTGACAGAGTGCATCAGTGAATGGTGAGAATGTCAGTTTTGACAAAGAACACTGTTCATTACTAAAATGCTCTAATTGAGCTGTTAGAATGTCAGAAACAAGCTTTCTGAGCTGAAAACTGCATTTTGTGACAGAGTGCATCAGTGAATGATGAGAATGTCAGTTTTGACAAAGAACACTGTTCATTACTAAATGCTCTAATTGGAGCTGTTGGAATGTCAGAAACAAGCTTTCTGAGCTGAAAACTGCATTTTGTGAAAAAAGGCATCAGTGGATGATGAGAAATTCAGTTTTGACAAAGAACACAGTTCATTACAGAAATGCTCTAATTGAGCTGTTAGAATGTCAGAAACAAGCTTCTGAGCTGAAAACTGCATTTTGTGACAAAGTGCATCAGAGGATGATGAGAATATCAGTTTTGACAAAGAACACTGTTCATTACTAAATTGCTCTAATTGAGCTGTTAGAATGTCAGAAACAAGCTTTCTGAGCTGAAAACTGCATTTTGTGACAAAAGGCATCAGTGGATGATGAGAATGTCAGTTTTGACAAAGAACACTGTTCATTACTAAATTGCTCTAATTGGAGCTGTTAGAATGTCAGAAACAAGCTTTCTGAGCTGAAAACTGCATTTTGTGACAGAGTGCATCAGTGAATGATGAGAATGTCAGTTTTGACAAAGAAGACTGTTCATTACTAAAATGCTCTAATTGAGCTGTTAGAATGTCAGAAACAAGCTTTCTGAGCTGAAAACTGCATTTTGTGACAGAGTGCATCAGTGAATGATGAGAATGTCAGTTTTGACAAAGTACACTGTTCATTACTAAAATGCTCTAATTGAGCTGTTAGAATGTCAGAAACAAGCTTTCTGATCTGAAAACTGTATTTTGTGACAAAATGCATCAGAGGATGATGAGAAATCCAGTTTTGACAAAGAACACTGTTAATTACTAAAATGCTCTAATTGAGCTGTTAGAATGTCAGAAACAAGCTGTCTGAGCTGAAAACCGCATTTTGTGACAAAAGGCATCAGTGGATGATGAGAATGTCAGTTTTGACAAAGAACACTGTTCATTACTAAATGCTCTAATTGGAGCTGTTGGAATGTCAGAAACAAGCTTTCTGAGCTGAAAACTATATTTTGTGAAAAAAGGCATCAGTGGATGATGAGAAATTCAGTTTTGACAAATAACACAGTTCATTACAGAAATGCTCTAATTGAGCTGTTAGAATGTCAGAAACAAGCTTTCTGAGCTGAAAACTATATTTTGTGAAAAAAGGCATCAGTGGATGATGAGAATGTCAGTTTTGACAAAGAACACAGTTCATTACTGAAATGCTCTAATTGAGCTGTTAGAATGTCAGAAACAAGCTGTCTGAGCTGAAAACTGCATTTTGTGACAAAGTGCATCAGTGGATGATGAGAATGTCAGGTTTGACAAAGAACACATTTCATTACTGAAATGCTCTAATTGAGCTGTTAGAATGTCAGAAACAAGCTTTCTGAGCTGAAAACTGCATTTTGTGACAGAGTGCATCAGTGAATGATGAGAATGTCAGTTTTGACAAAGAAGACTGTTCATTACTAAAATGCTCTAATTGAGCTGTTAGAATGTCAGAAACAAGCTGTCTGAGCTGAAAACTGCATTTTGTGACAGAGTGCATCAGTGAATGATGAGAATGTCAGTTTTGACAAAGTACACTGTTCATTACTAAAATGCTCTAATTGAGCTGTTAGAATGTCAGAAACAAGCTTTCTGAGCTGAAAACTGCATTTTGTGACAGAGTGCATCAGTGAATGATGAGAATGTCAGTTTTGACAAAGAACACTGTTCATTACTAAAATGCTCTAATTGAGCTGTTAGAATGTCAGAAACAAGCTTTCTGAGCTGAAAACTGCATTTTGTGACAGAGTGCATCAGTGAATGATGAGAATGTCAGTTTTGACAAAGAACACTGTTCATTACTAAAATGCTCTAATTGAGCTGTTAGAATGTCAGAAACAAGCTTTCTGAGCTGAAAACTGCATTTTGTGACAGAGTGCATCAGTGAATGATGAGAATGTCAGTTTTGACAAAGAACACTGTTCATTACTAAATGCTCTAATTGGAGCTGTTGGAATGTCAGAAACAAGCTTTCTGAGCTGAAAACTATATTTTGTGAAAAAAGGCATCAGTGGATGATGAGAAATTCAGTTTTGACAAAGAACACAGTTCATTACAGAAATGCTCTAATTGAGCTGTTAGAATGTCAGAAACAAGCTTTCTGAGCTGAAAACTGCATTTTGTGAAAAAAGGCATCAGTGGATGTGAGAATGTCAGTTTTGACAAAGAACACAGTTCATTACTGAAATGCTCTAAATGAGCTGTTAGAATGTCAGAAACAATCTTTCTGAGCTGAAAACTGCATTTTGTGACAGAGTGCATCAGTGAATGATGAGAATGTCAGTTTTGACAAAGAAGACTGTTCATTACTAAAATGCTCTAATTGAGCTGTTAGAATGTCAGAAACAAGCTTTCTGAGCTGAAAACTGCATTTTGTGACAGAGTGCATCAGTGAATGATGAGAATGTCAGTTTTGACAAAGTACACTGTTCATTACTAAAATGCTCTAATTGAGCTGTTAGAATGTCAGAAACAAGCTTTCTGATCTGAAAACTGTATTTTGTGACAAAATGCATCAGAGGATGATGAGAAATCCAGTTTTGACAAAGAACACTGTTAATTACTAAAATGCTCTAATTGAGCTGTTAGAATGTCAGAAACAAGCTGTCTGAGCTGAAAACTGCATTTTGTGACAAAAGGCATCAGTGGATGATGAGAATGTCAGTTTTGACAAAGAACACTGTTCATTACTAAATGCTCTAATTGGAGCTGTTGGAATGTCAGAAACAAGCTTTCTGAGCTGAAAACTATATTTTGTGAAAAAAGGCATCAGTGGATGATGAGAAATTCAGTTTTGACAAAGAACACAGTTCATTACAGAAATGCTCTAATTGAGCTGTTAGAATGTCAGAAACAAGCTTTCTGAGCTGAAAACTGTATTTTGTGACAAAATGCATCAGAGGATGATGAGAAATCCAGTTTTGACAAAGAACACTGTTAATTACTAAAATGCTCTAATTGAGCTGTTAGAATGTCAGAAACAAGCTTTCAGAGCTGAAAACGTCTCAGGTTACGACTGTAACCGTAGTTCCCTGAGACAGGGAACGAGACACTGCGTCAATGTTGACACTTTGGGGAACGCCAGCAGCGTGACGCATCTGAATACGTTGTGTGAAACTAATCTCGCGACTTATCGTCGCGCCGCGATTTATCGTCGCGCCGCGATGACGTCACTATGACGTCACGAGTGACGCGCGGCACCGGAAGGTATAAATAGGAAGCGGACGCAATGCAAATCAGCTTCTGCAAAAATTATTGAAGCAAATGCTCCAGGCACAGGGAGTTATGGCACAACGACGCAGTGTCTCGTTCCCTGTCTCAGGGAACTACGGTTACAGTCGTAACCTGAGACGTTCCCTTTCGAGGGAACTCTACACTGCGTCAATGTTGACACTTTGGGGAACGAAATGCCCACTACGCCATAATGCATTGTGTCTGTCCAAGTGTGAAGGTGTCCACGCACATCTCAGGACAAAAGTGCCTGGGTTCCAGGTAAAGAAAGAGGTCCAGTTTGTAGTACCATATAAACATCCTGCATAGACGCCCGACAGAAGGGCCCGCGAGGAAGCCATACTCCGAGTTGAATGTGCCCTTACTAGCAGAGGTGAAGGTATTCCACGCACCTCGTAAGCTAAAGAAATTTCCTCTACCATCCATTTACAAATGGGCTGCTTAGAGGTTGGTTGACCTCTGTTACGAGGTCCAAAACAGACCAACAGTCGGTTAGAATTTTGTCATAAAGAAGACCTGCGCACATATTCTTCAAACGCCCAGACAGGGCATGACAATTATTACCTTCGGTTATCCGCTATCTCGTGAGGTGGAGGATGAAAAGCCTGGAGCTAACTCCAAACAAGATTGAGAAGCTGATAAAGCTTGAAGGTCGCCTACCCTCCAAAGAGAGGTAATGACTACCAGACAGGCTAGCTTGAGGGATAAATGAATGTCCCAGCTAGAGTCAATGGCCTTAAAAAGCATCTGGGAAAGCCCTTCTAGAATCACAGTCTAGAGCAGGAACTTTCACCTGAGATGAAGGCCTCATCCTCATGGTTCCATGTAGGAACCGAACAGCTAAGGGATGTCTCCCCAGAGAACCCTCGGGTATAGGGGGTGACAGGCCGAGATAGCTGCCACATACACTTTAATGTATGTCGGACTCTTTCTAGAAGTCCTGGGAGCAGAGCGATCGGAGGGAAAGCTTACAGATGCCGTTGTGGCAATGTCTGTACCAGGGCGTCCAGTCCCAACGGAGCTGGGCGTGTAAATGAAGACCACAGAGGACAATGAAACGTCTCTTGGGACGCAAACAGGTCGATGGAGTCTCCTCGCCCCCGGGCCTCAGCCCCTGCCTTGACAGCTTGTCTGCTCCCACATTCTGGACTCCAGGGATGTACACTGCCCTGAGCGATGTAAACTTCTCCTGGGCCCATAGGAGAACCTAGTGCGCCAGTCTGTAGAGAGGGCGTAGTCTCAGGCCCCCTTGAAGATTTATGTAAGAGAACTGTCGTATTCTGTTGATAAGAACATGATGGCCTCTAAGGACTGGAAGGAAGTACCTCAGTACTTGTAGTACAGCTAATCTCCAGGCAATATTTGTGCAGTTGGTGATGCTGCACTCCAATTTCAACCCTTGATTGAGAAACCAAGGATTCTTCCATATAACCAGGAAACGAAGGCATCTGCGCGTTAACCTGATCATACAGAACGGGTTACCTCTCGAGGAAAACCTTTTGCCTTTTAGCCACCACTGTAAAGATCTCATGTGCAGGAGGCCAAAGGAATCACGTTGGACGCTGCCGCCATTAGACCAAAAAATTCACAGAAATGCTTGACAGTGTAAGCATGACCTTACTTGATCCTGGACACCGCTGTCAGGATCGATTCGACACGTGCAGGGGACAATCGTGCCTGCATCGTGACCGAATCCTATACTACCTCTATTGAGGAGTTTAGTTGCTCTTTCTGGCATTGAGCCGTAACCCCCCACGCTTCATATGGTCGAGAACGAGATCTCAATGTCGAATCGCCATATTGTGAAACTGAACTAATATTAACCAGTTGTCTATGTAATTTAGTATATGGATCCCTTGAAGTCTCAATGGAGCAAGGGCTGAATCCATGCATTTTGTAAAGGTGCGTGAGGAAAGAACAAGGCCGTATGGAAGAACTCGATATAGGTAAGCTTTGCCCCCGAAAGCAAACCTGAGAAACTTCCGATATTGAGGAAGGATAAGAGTGTGGAAGTATGCAAATTTCAGCACTATTGTGGTTAACCAGTCTTCTGATCTGATTCCGGCCACAGTGAGTATCTTGAGCTTGTATCTCTTCAGATTTTTTGAGATTTCTCAGATATAAAAATGGGCCTCAGCCCTCCATCCTTCTTCCGACTGTGAAGTACCGGCTGTTTAAAGCCGATCTGACTCTCATGGGGGGGAACATATTCTATGGCCCCTTTCACCAAGAGAGACAACTCTTACCCTTCTACTACCCCATTAGAATTTGTAAAGCTTTCTCCACTCGTGGAGAAAGGTATGCTAAGGGGTCAACCTCTCGACATTGATGTCGGTTGTGTGAAGCCCGATGCCCTGAAGCGGCTGACCGGCAGGGAATGGTCGGACTGTTGATTTTATTTGCAGATTCACTAGGTCTACATCATCTTCGGGTAGACTCTGATGATTCCATGTAATAGAAACTAACGTGCCCCGAAACGTCTTGGACGGCAGGGTTAACGTAAAGATTTTCTGAGGACTTCTTGGAAGGATCGAACTTTTCAGTCCTCCAAGAGGAGCCGCCCTCGGATGTCCTGAAAACCCATCAGGACCTCTTTGCAGCAGCCTTCCGGTTTGAGACGATGACTGTCCTCAGATCCGGCTTCGCCTGCCTAGCAGGTTTAGGAGGTTGCTGCCTCGACCCCCAAGCTCTCTGAGGGGGGGTTCGAGTAGCTACACTCTGTTTCTGCTGCTGCCTATATGAGGAGCTTGTAGATGGCTGGGGCTGTCCTTGGACTGCAGACCCCTGGGGATAAGAGCGGAGAGGTAAATATTTATGAAAAGCCGCAGCCTGGCGTTTTGTCTCCTGGAAACGGTCAACAACTGTCTCGACCGCACCACCAAAGAGGCCCTCCGAGGAGAGAGGTGCATCAAGCAGCACAGTTTTATCTCTCTCCTTAATGCCTGATAGATTTATCCACAGATGTCTCTCTGTGGCTACCAATGCTGACATGGAGCGCCCAACAGCTTGGGCTGTCTCCTTAGTGGCCCGAAGAGTAAGATCTGCTGCTGTTCTCAACTCGTTGAGCAGACTTGGATCTATTACCTCGCCCTCTTTAATATCCCCCAGCAAGTCGGCCTGGTATGCCTGCAAGAGACCCATGGTGTGCAGGCATGATCCAGCCCGACCTGAAGCCATATACGCCTTGCCTACCAAATTAGACGTCACTCTACATGGTTTGGAGGGCAATGTCGGGGATTTCAAGGATGATGCCGAATCTGGTGAAAGATAAACGGCCAGCGTATCTTCTACCCTCGGCATCATGCCATACCCCTTATCTCTAGCCCCTAACACATTCGAGAAATTTGTGGATGTGGAAGATATGCGAGATGAGTATGGCTTTTTCCATGATTTAGACACCTCTGAATGTAAATCGGGGAAAAATGGCAACCCCCGACGCTGAGGTTGTACCCGTTTTTCCAAGAATCTTTCATCTAATTTACTGACAGACAAAACTTCTTGTTGCTCTGTGGGCCAGTCAATGCCCAGTCTGGCTACCGCCCGGTCAACAACCTCTAACAGCTCCTCATACCCAGGGGAAAGGGGAGTTTCATTGGGCTCATCTATATCTCGTGTATGAAAACCAACACTCTCTAACTCCTCAGAGCTAGAGCAGTGCATTGGGCTTCTGGATGGGGCGGGAGAAGCCGCCATGCGGGCTCCCGTATCCCTTCCAGAGGCAATGGAACTGGGGGGTTGAGAAAAGGCCGAAGCCGTCTCAGCACCCTCATAAACATCCATCTGCGAGCCCCACGAACGGAGACGCCGTGCTGCCTCGGCAGTAGCGGGTCCCGATCCGTGAGGCTGGCGAATTTTGCCTGACTCATCAAACAAAGCAGCACGAGAGTTAAGTGTTTTTAGTGATAGCCACAAACAATGTTCACAGGGATCCCCCTTAAGAGCAGCCTTAGCATGCTCAAATCCCAAACACTCAACACAGAGTTCATGTGTATCCCCACTCGTAATAAAACGAGGACAAGGGGAAACACATGGCTTAAAGGTCTTTTGTCTACTCATTTCTAAAAGAGTTTTTCAATAAACAATCTAGACAACGTTGTAAACAAACAGACAATAAACTTCACACACACAGAGCGCTTTGCTGAAATGGCAGAAGCTGATTTGCATTGCGTCCGCTTCCTATTTATACCTTCCGGTGCCGCGCGTCACTCGTGACGTCATAGTGACGTCATCGCGGCGCGACGATAAATCGCGGCGCGACGATAAGTCGCGAGATTAGTTTCACACAACGTATTCAGATGCGTCACGCTGCTGGCGTTCCCCAAAGTGTCAACATTGACGCAGTGTAGAGTTCCCTCGAAAGGGAACTATATTTTGTGAAAAAAGGCATCAGTGGATGATGAGAATGTCAGTTTTGACAAAGAACACAGTTCATTACTGAAATGCTCTAATTGAGCTGTTAGAATGTCAGAAACAAGCTGTCTGAGCTGAAAACTGCATTTTGTGACAAAGTGCATCAGTGGATGATGAGAATGTCAGGTTTGACAAAGAACACAGTTCATTACTGAAATGCTCTAATTGAGCTGTTAGAATGTCAGAAACAAGCTTTCTGAGCTGAAAACTGCATTTTGTGACAAAGTGGATCAGAGGATGATGAGAAATTCAGTTTTGACAAACAACACAGTTCATTACTGAAATGCTCTAGTTGAGCTGTTAGAATGTCAGAAACGAGCTTTCTGAGCTGAAAACTGCATTTTGTGAAAAAAGGCATCAGTGGATGATGAGAAATTCAGTTTTAACAAAGAACACTGTTCATTACTAAATGCTCTAAATGGAGCTGTTGGAATGTCAGAAACAAGCTTTCTGAGCTGAAAACTGCATTTTGTGACAAAGTGCATCAGTGAATGATGAGAATGTCAGTTTTGACAAAGAACACTGTTCATTACTAAAATGCTCTAATTGAGCTGTTAGAATGTCAGAAACAAGCTTTCTGAGCTGACAACTGCATTTTGTGACAAAAGGCATCAGTGGATGATGAGAATGTCAGTTTTGACAAAGAACACTGTTCATTACTAAATGCTCTAATTGGAGCTGTTGGAATGTCAGAAACAAGCTTTCTGAGCTGAAAACAATATTTTTTTTGAAAAAAGGCATCAGTGGATGATGAGAAATTCAGTTTTGACAAAGAACACAGTTCATTACTGAAATGCTCTAATTGAGCTGTTAGAATGTCAGAAACAAGCTTTCTGAGCTGAAAACTGCATTTTGTGACAGAGTGCATCAGTGAATGGTGAGAATGTCAGTTTTGACAAAGAACACTGTTCATTACTAAAATGCTCTAATTGAGCTGTTAGAATGTCAGAAACAAGCTTTCTGAGCTGAAAACTGCATTTTGTGACAGAGTGCATCAGTGAATGATGAGAATGTCAGTTTTGACAAAGAACACTGTTCATTACTAAATGCTCTAATTGGAGCTGTTGGAATGTCAGAAACAAGCTTTCTGAGCTGAAAACTATATTTTGTGAAAAAAGGCATCAGTGGATGATGAGAAATTCAGTTTTGACAAAGAACACAGTTCATTACAGAAATGCTCTAATTGAGCTGTTAGAATGTCAGAAACAAGCTTCTGAGCTGAAAACTGCATTTTGTGACAAAGTGCATCAGAGGATGATGAGAATATCAGTTTTGACAAAGAACACTGTTCATTACTAAATTGCTCTAATTGAGCTGTTAGAATGTCAGAAACAAGCTTTCTGAGCTGAAAACTGCATTTTGTGACAAAAGGCATCAGTGGATGATGAGAATGTCAGTTTTGACAAAGAACACTGTGCATTACTAAATTGCTCTAATTGGAGCTGTTAGAATGTCAGAAACAAGCTTTCTGAGCTGAAAACTGCATTTTGTGACAGAGTGCATCAGTGAATGATGAGAATGTCAGTTTTGACAAAGAAGACTGTTCATTACTAAAATGCTCTAATTGAGCTGTTAGAATGTCAGAAACAAGCTTTCTGAGCTGAAAACTGCATTTTGTGACAGAGTGCATCAGTGAATGATGAGAATGTCAGTTTTGACAAAGTACACTGTTCATTACTAAAATGCTCTAATTGAGCTGTTAGAATGTCAGAAACAAGCTTTCTGATCTGAAAACTGTATTTTGTGACAAAGTGCATCAGAGGATGATGAGAAATTCAGTTTTGACAAACAACACAGTTCATTACTGAAATGCTCTAGTTGAGCTGTTAGAATGTCAGAAACGAGCTTTCTGAGCTGAAAACTGCATTTTGTGAAAAAAGGCATCAGTGGATGATGAGAAATTCAGTTTTGACAAAGAACACAGTTCATTACTGAAATGCTCTAGTTGAGCTGTTAGAATGTCAGAAACGAGCTTTCTGAGCTGAAAACTGCATTTTGTGAAAAAAGGCATCAGTGGATGATGAGAAATTCAGTTTTGACAAAGAACACTGTTCATTACTAAATGCTCTAAATGGAGCTGTTGGAATGTCAGAAACAAGCTTTCTGAGCTGAAAACTGCATTTTGTGACAAAGTGCATCAGTGAATGATGAGAATGTCAGTTTTGACAAAGAACACTGTTCATTACAGAAATGCTCTAATTGAGCTGTTAGAATGTCAGAAACAAGCTTTCTGAGCTGAAAACTGCATTTTGTGACAAAAGGCATCAGTGGATGATGAGAATGTCAGTTTTGACAAAGAACACAGTTCATTACTGAAATGCTCTAATTGAGCTGTTAGAATGTCAGAAACAAGCTTTCTGAGCTGAAAACTGCATTTTGTGACAGAGTGCATCAGTGAATGGTGAGAATGTCAGTTTTGACAAAGAACACTGTTCATTATTAAAATGCTCTAATTGAGCTGTTAAAATGTCAGAAACAAGCTTTCTGAGCTGAAAACTGCATTTTGTGACAGAGTGCATCAGTGAATGATGAGAATGTCAGTTTTGACAAAGAACACTGTTCATTACTAAATGCTCTAATTGGAGCTGTTGGAATGTCAGAAACAAGCTTTCTGAGCTGAAAACTATATTTTGTGAAAAAAGGCATCAGTGGATGATGAGAAATTCAGTTTTGACAAAGAACACAGTTCATTACAGAAATGCTCTAATTGAGCTGTTAGAATGTCAGAAACAAGCTTTCTGAGCTGAAAACTGCATTTTGTGACAGAGTGCATCAGTGAATGGTGAGAATGTCAGTTTTGACAAAGAACACTGTTCATTACTAAAATGCTCTAATTGAGCTGTTAGAATGTCAGAAACAAGCTTTCTGAGCTGAAAACTGCATTTTGTGACAGAGTGCATCAGTGAATGATGAGAATGTCAGTTTTGACAAAGAACACTGTTCATTACTAAATGCTCTAATTGGAGCTGTTGGAATGTCAGAAACAAGCTTTCTGAGCTGAAAACTATATTTTGTGAAAAAAGGCATCAGTGGATGATGAGAAATTCAGTTTTGACAAAGAACACAGTTCATTACAGAAATGCTCTAATTGAGCTGTTAGAATGTCAGAAACAAGCTTCTGAGCTGAAAACTGCATTTTGTGACAAAGTGCATCAGAGGATGATGAGAATATCAGTTTTGACAAAGAACACTGTTCATTACTAAATTGCTCTAATTGAGCTGTTAGAATGTCAGAAACAAGCTTTCTGAGCTGAAAACTGCATTTTGTGACAAAAGGCATCAGTGGATGATGAGAATGTCAGTTTTGACAAAGAACACTGTTCATTACTAAATTGCTCTAATTGGAGCTGTTAGAATGTCAGAAACAAGCTTTCTGAGCTGAAAACTGCATTTTGTGACAGAGTGCATCAGTGAATGGTGAGAATGTCAGTTTTGACAAAGAAGACTGTTCATTACTAAAATGCTCTAATTGAGCTGTTAGAATGTCAGAAACAAGCTTTCTGAGCTGAAAACTGCATTTTGTGACAGAGTGCATCAGTGAATGATGAGAATGTCAGTTTTGACAAAGTACACTGTTCATTACTAAAATGCTCTAATTGAGCTGTTAGAATGTCAGAAACAAGCTTTCTGATCTGAAAACTGTATTTTGTGACAAAATGCATCAGAGGATGATGAGAAATCCAGTTTTGACAAAGAACACTGTTAATTACTAAAATGCTCTAATTGAGCTGTTAGAATGTCAGAAACAAGCTGTCTGAGCTGAAAACTGCATTTTGTGACAAAAGGCATCAGAGGATGATGAGAAATCCAGTTTTGACAAAGAACACTGTTAATTACTAAAATGCTCTAATTGAGCTGTTAGAATGTCAGAAACAAGCTTTCTGAGCTGAAAACTATATTTTGTGAAAAAAGGCATCAGTGGATGATGAGAAATTCAGTTTTGACAAAGAACACAGTTCATTACAGAAATGCTCTAATTGAGCTGTTAGAATGTCAGAAACAAGCTTTCTGAGCTGAAAACTGTATTTTGTGACAAAATGCATCAGAGGATGATGAGAAATCCAGTTTTGACAAAGAACACTGTTAATTACTAAAATGCTCTAATTGAGCTGTTAGAATGTCAGAAACAAGCTTTCAGAGCTGAAAACTATATTTTGTGAAAAAAGGCATCAGTGGATGATGAGAATGTCAGTTTTGACAAAGAACACAGTTCATTACTGAAATGCTCTAATTGAGCTGTTAGAATGTCAGAAACAAGCTGTCTGAGCTGAAAACTGCATTTTGTGACAAAGTGCATCAGTGGATGATGAGAATGTCAGGTTTGACAAAGAACACAGTTCATTACTGAAATGCTCTAATTGAGCTGTTAGAATGTCAGAAACAAGCTTTCTGAGCTGAAAACTGCATTTTGTGACAAAGTGGATCAGAGGATGATGAGAAATTCAGTTTTGACAAACAACACAGTTCATTACTGAAATGCTCTAGTTGAGCTGTTAGAATGTCAGAAACGAGCTTTCTGAGCTGAAAACTGCATTTTGTGAAAAAAGGCATCAGTGGATGATGAGAAATTCAGTTTTGACAAAGAACACTGTTCATTACTAAATGCTCTAAATGGAGCTGTTGGGATGTCAGAAACAAGCTTTCTGAGCTGAAAACTGCATTTTGTGACAAAGTGCATCAGTGAATGATGAGAATGTCAGTTTTGACAAAGAACACTGTTCATTACTAAAATGCTCTAATTGAGCTGTTAGAATGTCAGAAACAAGCTTTCTGAGCTGACAACTGCATTTTGTGACAAAAGGCATCAGTGGATGATGAGAATGTCAGTTTTGACAAAGAACACTGTTCATTACTAAATGCTCTAATTGGAGCTGTTGGAATGTCAGAAACAAGCTTTCTGAGCTGAAAACAATATTTTTTTTGAAAAAAGGCATCAGTGGATGATGAGAAATTCAGTTTTGACAAAGAACACAGTTCATTACTGAAATGCTCTAATTGAGCTGTTAGAATGTCAGAAACAAGCTTTCTGAGCTGAAAACTGCATTTTGTGACAGAGTGCATCAGTGAATGGTGAGAATGTCAGTTTTGACAAAGAACACTGTTCATTACTAAAATGCTCTAATTGAGCTGTTAGAATGTCAGAAACAAGCTTTCTGAGCTGAAAACTGCATTTTGTGACAGAGTGCATCAGTGAATGATGAGAATGTCAGTTTTGACAAAGAACACTGTTCATTACTAAATGCTCTAATTGGAGCTGTTGGAATGTCAGAAACAAGCTTTCTGAGCTGAAAACTGCATTTTGTGACAGAGTGCATCAGTGGATGATGAGAAATTCAGTTTTGACAAAGAACACAGTTCATTACAGAAATGCTCTAATTGAGCTGTTAGAATGTCAGAAACAAGCTTCTGAGCTGAAAACTGCATTTTGTGACAAAGTGCATCAGAGGATGATGAGAATATCAGTTTTGACAAAGAACACTGTTCATTACTAAATTGCTCTAATTGAGCTGTTAGAATGTCAGAAACAAGCTTTCTGAGCTGAAAACTGCATTTTGTGACAAAAGGCATCAGTGGATGATGAGAATGTCAGTTTTGACAAAGAACACTGTTCATTACTAAATTGCTCTAATTGGAGCTGTTAGAATGTCAGAAACAAGCTTTCTGAGCTGAAAACTGCATTTTGTGACAGAGTGCATCAGTGAATGATGAGAATGTCAGTTTTGACAAAGAAGACTGTTCATTACTAAAATGCTCTAATTGAGCTGTTAGAATGTCAGAAACAAGCTTTCTGAGCTGAAAACTGCATTTTGTGACAGAGTGCATCAGTGAATGATGAGAATGTCAGTTTTGACAAAGTACACTGTTCATTACTAAAATGCTCTAATTGAGCTGTTAGAATGTCAGAAACAAGCTTTCTGATCTGAAAACTGTATTTTGTGACAAAATGCATCAGAGGATGATGAGAAATCCAGTTTTGACAAAGAACACTGTTAATTACTAAAATGCTCTAATTGAGCTGTTAGAATGTCAGAAACAAGCTGTCTGAGCTGAAAACTGCATTTTGTGACAAAAGGCATCAGTGGATGATGAGAATGTCAGTTTTGACAAAGAACACTGTTCATTACTAAATGCTCTAATTGGAGCTGTTGGAATGTCAGAAACAAGCTTTCTGAGCTGAAAACTATATTTTGTGAAAAAAGGCATCAGTGGATGATGAGAAATTCAGTTTTGACAAATAACACAGTTCATTACAGAAATGCTCTAATTGAGCTGTTAGAATGTCAGAAACAAGCTTTCTGAGCTGAAAACTATATTTTGTGAAAAAAGGCATCAGTGGATGATGAGAATGTCAGTTTTGACAAAGAACACAGTTCATTACTGAAATGCTCTAATTGAGCTGTTAGAATGTCAGAAACAAGCTGTCTGAGCTGAAAACTGCATTTTGTGACAAAGTGCATCAGTGGATGATGAGAATGTCAGGTTTGACAAAGAACACAGTTCATTACTGAAATGCTCTAATTGAGCTGTTAGAATGTCAGAAACAAGCTTTCTGAGCTGAAAACTGCATTTTGTGACAAAGTGCATCAGAGGATGATGAGAAATTCAGTTTTGACAAACAACACAGTTCATTACTGAAATGCTCTAGTTGAGCTGTTAGAATGTCAGAAACGAGCTTTCTGAGCTGAAAACTGCATTTTGTGAAAAAAGGCATCAGTGGATGATGAGAAATTCAGTTTTGACAAAGAACACAGTTCATTACTGAAATGCTCTAGTTGAGCTGTTAGAATGTCAGAAACGAGCTTTCTGAGCTGAAAACTGCATTTTGTGAAAAAAGGCATCAGTGGATGATGAGAAATTCAGTTTTGACAAAGAACACTGTTCATTACTAAATGCTCTAAATGGAGCTGTTGGAATGTCAGAAACAAGCTTTCTGAGCTGAAAACTGCATTTTGTGACAAAGTGCATCAGTGAATGATGAGAATGTCAGTTTTGACAAAGAACACTGTTCATTACAGAAATGCTCTAATTGAGCTGTTAGAATGTCAGAAACAAGCTTTCTGAGCTGAAAACTGCATTTTGTGACAAAAGGCATCAGTGGATGATGAGAATGTCAGTTTTGACAAAGAACACAGTTCATTACTGAAATGCTCTAATTGAGCTGTTAGAATGTCAGAAACAAGCTTTCTGAGCTGAAAACTGCATTTTGTGACAGAGTGCATCAGTGAATGGTGAGAATGTCAGTTTTGACAAAGAACACTGTTCATTATTAAAATGCTCTAATTGAGCTGTTAAAATGTCAGAAACAAGCTTTCTGAGCTGAAAACTGCATTTTGTGACAGAGTGCATCAGTGAATGATGAGAATGTCAGTTTTGACAAAGAACACTGTTCATTACTAAATGCTCTAATTGGAGCTGTTGGAATGTCAGAAACAAGCTTTCTGAGCTGAAAACTATATTTTGTGAAAAAAGGCATCAGTGGATGATGAGAAATTCAGTTTTGACAAAGAACACAGTTCATTACAGAAATGCTCTAATTGAGCTGTTAGAATGTCAGAAACAAGCTTCTGAGCTGAAAACTGCATTTTGTGACAAAGTGCATCAGAGGATGATGAGAATATCAGTTTTGACAAAGAACACTGTTCATTACTAAATTGCTCTAATTGAGCTGTTAGAATGTCAGAAACAAGCTTTCTGAGCTGAAAACTGCATTTTGTGACAAAAGGCATCAGTGGATGATGAGAATGTCAGTTTTGACAAAGAACACTGTTCATTACTAAATTGCTCTAATTGGAGCTGTTAGAATGTCAGAAACAAGCTTTCTGAGCTGAAAACTGCATTTTGTGACAGAGTGCATCAGTGAATGATGAGAATGTCAGTTTTGACAAAGAACACAGTTCATTACTAAAATGCTCTAATTGAGCTGTTAGAATGTCAGAAACAAGCTTTCTGAGCTGAAAACAAAGTGCATCAGAGGATGATGAGAAATTCAGTTTTGACAAAGAACACTGTTCATTACTAAAATGCTCTAATTGAGCTGTTTGAATGTCAGAAACAAGCTGTCTGAGCTGAAAACTGCATTTTGTGACAGAATGCATCAGTGAATGATGAGAATGTCAGTTTTGATAAAGAACCCAGTTCATTACTAAAATGCTCTAATTGAGCTGTTAGAATGTCAGAAACAAGCTTTCTGAGCTGAAAACTGCATTTTGTGACAGAGTGCATCAGTGGATGATGAGAATGTCAGTTTTGACAAAGTACACTGTTCATTACTAAAATGCTCTAATTGAGCTGTTAGAATTTCAGAAAGAAGCTTTCTGAGCTGAAAACTGCATTTTGTGACAAAAGGCATCAGTGGATGATGAGAATGTCAGTTTTGACAAAGAACACTGTTCATTACTGAAATGCTCTAATTGAGCTGTTAGAATGTCAGAAACAAGCTTTCTGAGCTGAAAACTGCATTTTGTGACAAAAGGCATCAGTGGATGATGAGAATGTCAGTTTTGACAAAGAACACTGTTCATTACTGAAATGCTCTAATTGAGCTGTTAGAATGTCAGAAACAAGCTGTCTGAGCTGAAAACTGCATTTTGTGACAAAGTGCATCAGTGGATGATGAGAATGTCAGTTTTGACAAAGAACACAGTTCATTACTGAAATGCTCTAATTGAGCTGTTAGAATGTCAGAAACAAGCTTTCTGAGCTGAAAACTGCATTTTGTGACAAAGTGCATCAGTGAATGATGAGAATGTCAGTTTTGACAAAGAACACTGTTCATTACTGAAATGCTCTAATTGAGCTGTTAGAATGTCAGAAACAAGCTTTATGAGCTGACAACTGCATTTTGTGACAAAAGACATCAGTGGATGATGAGAATGTCAGTTTTGACAAAGAACACTGTTCATTACTAAATGCTCTAATTGGAGCTGTTGGAATGTCAGAAACAAGCTTTCTGAGCTGAAAACTATATTTTGTGAAAAAAGGGCATCAGTGGATGATGAGAATGTCAGTTTTGACAAAGTACACTGTTCATTACTAAAATGCTCTAATTGAGCTGTTAGAATTTCAGAAAGAAGCTTTCTGAGCTGAAAACTGCATTTTGTGAAAAAAGGCATCAGTGGATGATGAGAATGTCAGTTTTGACAAAGAACACTGTTCATTACTGAAATGCTCTAATTGAGCTGTTAGAATGTCAGAAACAAGCTTTCTGAGCTGAAAACTGCATTTTGTGACAAAAGGCATCAGTGGATGATGAGAATGTCAGTTTTGACAAAGAACACTGTTCATTACTGAAATGCTCTAATTGAGCTGTTAGAATGTCAGAAACAAGCTGTCTGAGCTGAAAACTGCATTTTGTGACAAAGTGCATCAGTGGATGATGAGAATGTCAGTTTTGACAAAGAACACAGTTCATTACTGAAATGCTCTAATTGAGCTGTTAGAATGTCAGAAACGAGCTTTCTGAGCTGAAAACTGCATTTTGTGAAAAAAGGCATCAGTGGATGATGAGAAATTCAGTTTTGACAAAGAACACTGTTCATTACTAAATGCTCTAAATGGAGCTGTTGGAATGTCAGAAACAAGCTTTCTGAGCTGAAAACTGCATTTTGTGACAAAGTGCATCAGTGAATGATGAGAATGTCAGTTTTGACAAAGAACACTGTTCATTACAGAAATGCTCTAATTGAGCTGTTAGAATGTCAGAAACAAGCTTTCTGAGCTGAAAACTGCATTTTGTGACAAAAGGCATCAGTGGATGATGAGAATGTCAGTTTTGACAAAGAACACAGTTCATTACTGAAATGCTCTAATTGAGCTGTTAGAATGTCAGAAACAAGCTTTCTGAGCTGAAAACTGCATTTTGTGACAGAGTGCATCAGTGAATGGTGAGAATGTCAGTTTTGACAAAGAACACTGTTCATTATTAAAATGCTCTAATTGAGCTGTTAAAATGTCAGAAACAAGCTTTCTGAGCTGAAAACTGCATTTTGTGACAGAGTGCATCAGTGAATGATGAGAATGTCAGTTTTGACAAAGAACACTGTTCATTACTAAATGCTCTAATTGGAGCTGTTGGAATGTCAGAAACAAGCTTTCTGAGCTGAAAACTATATTTTGTGAAAAAAGGCATCAGTGGATGATGAGAAATTCAGTTTTGACAAAGAACACAGTTCATTACAGAAATGCTCTAATTGAGCTGTTAGAATGTCAGAAACAAGCTTCTGAGCTGAAAACTGCATTTTGTGACAAAGTGCATCAGAGGATGATGAGAATATCAGTTTTGACAAAGAACACTGTTCATTACTAAATTGCTCTAATTGAGCTGTTAGAATGTCAGAAACAAGCTTTCTGAGCTGAAAACTGCATTTTGTGACAAAAGGCATCAGTGGATGATGAGAATGTCAGTTTTGACAAAGAACACTGTTCATTACTAAATTGCTCTAATTGGAGCTGTTAGAATGTCAGAAACAAGCTTTCTGAGCTGAAAACTGCATTTTGTGACAGAGTGCATCAGTGAATGATGAGAATGTCAGTTTTGACAAAGAACACAGTTCATTACTAAAATGCTCTAATTGAGCTGTTAGAATGTCAGAAACAAGCTTTCTGAGCTGAAAACAAAGTGCATCAGAGGATGATGAGAAATTCAGTTTTGACAAAGAACACTGTTCATTACTAAAATGCTCTAATTGAGCTGTTTGAATGTCAGAAACAAGCTGTCTGAGCTGAAAACTGCATTTTGTGACAGAATGCATCAGTGAATGATGAGAATGTCAGTTTTGATAAAGAACCCAGTTCATTACTAAAATGCTCTAATTGAGCTGTTAGAATGTCAGAAACAAGCTTTCTGAGCTGAAAACTGCATTTTGTGACAGAGTGCATCAGTGGATGATGAGAATGTCAGTTTTGACAAAGTACACTGTTCATTACTAAAATGCTCTAATTGAGCTGTTAGAATTTCAGAAAGAAGCTTTCTGAGCTGAAAACTGCATTTTGTGACAAAAGGCATCAGTGGATGATGAGAATGTCAGTTTTGACAAAGAACACTGTTCATTACTGAAATGCTCTAATTGAGCTGTTAGAATGTCAGAAACAAGCTTTCTGAGCTGAAAACTGCATTTTGTGACAAAAGGCATCAGTGGATGATGAGAATGTCAGTTTTGACAAAGAACACTGTTCATTACTGAAATGCTCTAATTGAGCTGTTAGAATGTCAGAAACAAGCTGTCTGAGCTGAAAACTGCATTTTGTGACAAAGTGCATCAGTGGATGATGAGAATGTCAGTTTTGACAAAGAACACAGTTCATTACTGAAATGCTCTAATTGAGCTGTTAGAATGTCAGAAACAAGCTTTCTGAGCTGAAAACTGCATTTTGTGACAAAGTGCATCAGTGAATGATGAGAATGTCAGTTTTGACAAAGAACACTGTTCATTACTGAAATGCTCTAATTGAGCTGTTAGAATGTCAGAAACAAGCTTTATGAGCTGACAACTGCATTTTGTGACAAAAGACATCAGTGGATGATGAGAATGTCAGTTTTGACAAAGAACACTGTTCATTACTAAATGCTCTAATTGGAGCTGTTGGAATGTCAGAAACAAGCTTTCTGAGCTGAAAACTATATTTTGTGAAAAAAGGGCATCAGTGGATGATGAGAATGTCAGTTTTGACAAAGTACACTGTTCATTACTAAAATGCTCTAATTGAGCTGTTAGAATTTCAGAAAGAAGCTTTCTGAGCTGAAAACTGCATTTTGTGAAAAAAGGCATCAGTGGATGATGAGAATGTCAGTTTTGACAAAGAACACTGTTCATTACTGAAATGCTCTAATTGAGCTGTTAGAATGTCAGAAACAAGCTTTCTGAGCTGAAAACTGCATTTTGTGACAAAAGGCATCAGTGGATGATGAGAATGTCAGTTTTGACAAAGAACACTGTTCATTACTGAAATGCTCTAATTGAGCTGTTAGAATGTCAGAAACAAGCTGTCTGAGCTGAAAACTGCATTTTGTGACAAAGTGCATCAGTGGATGATGAGAATGTCAGTTTTGACAAAGAACACAGTTCATTACTGAAATGCTCTAATTGAGCTGTTAGAATGTCAGAAACAAGCTGTCTGAGCTGAAAACTGCATTTTGTGACAAAGTGCATCAGTGGATGATGAGAATGTCAGTTTTGACAAAGAACACAGTTCATTACTGAAATGCTCTAATTGAGCTGTTAGAATGTCAGAAACAAGCTTTATGAGCTGAAAACTGCATTTTGTGACAGAGTGCATCAGTGAATGATGAGAATGTCAGTTTTGACAAAGAACACTGTTCATTACTGAAATGCTCTAATTGAGCTGTTAGAATGTCAGAAACAAGCTTTATGAGCTGACAACTGCATTTTGTGACAAAAGACATCAGTGGATGATGAGAATGTCAGTTTTGACAAAGAACACTGTTCATTACTAAATGCTCTAATTGGAGCTGTTGGAATGTCAGAAACAAGCTTTCTGAGCTGAAAACTATATTTTGTGAAAAAAGGCATCAGTGGATGATGAGAAATTCTGTTTTGACAAAGAACACAGTTCATTACAGAAATGCTCTAATTGAGCTGTTAGAATGTCAGAAACAAGCTTTCTGAGCTGAAAACTGCATTTTGTGACAAAAGGCATCATTGGATGATGAGAATGTCAGTTTTGACAAAGAACACTGTTCATTACTGAAATGCTCTAATTGGAGCTGTTGGAATGTCAGAAACAAGCTTTCTGAGCTGAAAACTATATTTTGTGAAAAAAGGCATCAGTGGATGATGAGAAATTCTGTTTTGACAAAGAACACAGTTCATTACAGAAATGCTCTAATTGAGCTGTTAGAATGTCAGAAACAAGCTTTCTGAGCTGAAAACTGCATTTTGTGACAAAAGGCATCAGTGGATGATGAGAATGTCAGTTTTGACAAAGAACACTGTTCATTACTGAAATGCTCTAATTGAGCTGTTAGAATGTCAGAAACAAGCTTTCTGAGCTGAAAACTGCATTTTGTGACAAAAGGCATCAGTGGATGATGAGAATGTCAGTTTTGACAAAGAACACTGTTCATTACTGAAATGCTCTAATTGAGCTGTTAGAATGTCAGAAACAAGCTGTCTGAGCTGAAAACTGCATTTTGTGACAAAGTGCATCAGTGGATGATGAGAATGTCAGTTTTGACAAAGAACACAGTTCATTACTGAAATGCTCTAATTGAGCTGTTAGAATGTCAGAAACAAGCTTTCTGAGCTGAAAACTGCATTTTGTGACAGAGTGCATCAGTGAATGATGAGAATGTCAGTTTTGACAAAGAACACTGTTCATTACTGAAATGCTCTAATTGAGCTGTTAGAATGTCAGAAACAAGCTTTATGAGCTGACAACTGCATTTTGTGACAAAAGACATCAGTGGATGATGAGAATGTCAGTTTTGACAAAGAACACTGTTCATTACTAAATGCTCTAATTGGAGCTGTTGGAATGTCAGAAACAAGCTTTCTGAGCTGAAAACTATATTTTGTGAAAAAAGGCATCAGTGGATGATGAGAAATTCTGTTTTGACAAAGAACACAGTTCATTACAGAAATGCTCTAATTGAGCTGTTAGAATGTCAGAAACAAGCTTTCTGAGCTGAAAACTGCATTTTGTGACAAAAGGCATCATTGGATGATGAGAATGTCAGTTTTGACAAAGAACACAGTTCATTACTGAAATGCTCTAATTGAGCTGTTAGAATGTCAGAAACAAGTTTTCTGAGCTGAAAACTTCATTTTGTGACAGAGTGCATCAGTGAATGATGAGAATGTCAGTTTTGAAAAAGAACACTGTTCATTACTAAAATGCTCTAATTGAGCTGTTAGAATGTCAGAAACAAGCCTTCTGAGCTGAAAACTGCATTTTGTGACAGAGTGCATCAGTGAATGATGAGAATGTCAGTTTTGACAAAGAACACTGTTCATTACTAAATGCTCTAATTGGAGCTGTTGGAATGTCAGAAACAAGCTTTCTGAGCTGAAAACAATATTTTGTGAAAAAAGGCATCAGTGGATGATGAGAAATTCAGTATTGACAAAGAACACAGTTCATTACAGAAATGCTCTAATTGAGCTGTTAGAATGTCAGAAACAAGCTTTCTGAGCTGAAAACTGCATTTTGTGACAAAAGGCATCAGTGGATGTGAGAATGTCAGTTTTGACAAAGAACACAGTTCATTACTGAAATGCTCTAAATGAGCTGTTAGAATGTCAGAAACAATCTTTCTGAGCTGAAAACTGCATTTTGTGAAAAAAGGCATCAGTGGATGATGAGAAATTCAGTTTTGACAAAGAACACAGTTCATTACAAAAATGCTCTAATTGAGCTGTTAGAATGTCAGAAACAAGCTTTCTGAGCTGAAAACTGCATTTTGTGACAGAGTGCATCAGTGAATGATGAGAATGTCAGTTTTGACAAAGAACCCTGTTCATTACTAAAATGCTCTAATTGAGCTGTTAGAATGTCAGAAACAAGCTTTCTGAGCTGAAAACTGCATTTTGTGACAGAGTGCATCAGTGAATGATGAGAATGTCAGTTTTGACAAACAACACAGTTCATTACTGAAATGCTCTAGTTGAGCTGTTAGAATGTCAGAAACGAGCTTTCTGAGCTGAAAACTGCATTTTGTGAAAAAAGGCATCAGTGGATGATGAGAAATTCAGTTTTGACAAAGAACACTGTTCATTACTAAATGCTCTAATTGGAGCTGTTGGAATGTCAGAAACAAGCTTTCTGAGCTGAAAACTATATTTTGTGAAAAAAGGCATCAGTGGATGATGAGAATGTCAGTTTTGACAAAGAACACAGTTCATTACTGAAATGCTCTAATTGAGCTGTAAGAATGTCAGAAAGTCAGTTTTGACAAAGAACCCAGTTCATTACTAAAATGCTCTAATTGAGCTGTTAGAATGTCAGAAACAAGCTTTCTGAGCTGAAAACTGCTTTTTTGACAAAGTTCATCAGTGGATGATGAGAAATTCAGTTTTGACAAAGAACACAGTTCATTACTGAAATGCTCTAGTTGAGCTGTTAGAATGTCATAAACAAGCTTTCTGAGCTGAAAACTGCATTTTGTGACAAAAGGCATCAGTGAATGATGAGAATGTCAGTTTTGACAAAGAACACTGTTCATTACTAAAATGCTCTAATTGAGCTGTTAGAATGTCAGAAACAAGATTTCTGAGCTGAAAACTGCATTTTGTGAAAAAGTGCATCAGTGCATGATGAGAAAATCATTTTTTACAAAGAACACAGTTCATTACTGAAATGCTCTAATTGAGCTGTCAGAATGTCAGAAACAAGCTTTCTGAGCTGAAACTGCATTTTGTGAAAAAAGGCATCAGTGGATGATGAGAAATTCAGTTTTGAAAAAGAACACTTTTCATTACTAAAATGCTCTAATTGATCTGTTAGAATGTCAGAAACAAGCTGTCTGAGCTGAAAACTGCATTTTGTGACAAAGTGCATCAGTGAATGATGAGAATGTCAGTTTTGACAAAGAACACTGTTCATTACTAAAATGCTCTAATTGAGCTGTTACAATGTCAGAAACAAGCTTTCTGAGCTGAAAACTGCATTTTGTGACAAAGTGCATCAGTGAATGATGAGAATGTCAGTTTTGACAAAGAACACTGTTCATTACTAAAATGCTCTAATTGAGCTGTTAGAATGTCAGAAACAAGCTTTCTTAGCTGAAAACTGCATTTTGTGACAAAGGGCATCAGTGGATGATGAGAATGTCAGTTTTGACAAAGAACACTGTTCATTACTAAAATGCTCTAATTGGAGCTGTTAGAATGTCAGAAACAAGCTTTCTGAGCTGAAAACTGCACTTTGTGAAAAAAGGCATCAGTGGATGATGAGAAATTCAGTTTTGACGAAGAACACAGTTCATTACAGAAATGCTCTAGTTGAGCGGTTAGAATGTCAGAAACAAGCTTTCTGAGCTGAAAACTTTATTTTGTGACAAAGTGCATCGGTGAATGATGAGAATGTTCGTTTTGACAAAGAACACTGTTCATTACTAAAATGCTCTAATTGAGCTGTTAGAATGTCAGAAACAAGCTTTCTGAGCTGAAAACTGCATTTTATGACAAAGTGCATCAGTGAATGATGAGAATGTCAGTTTTGACAAAGAACACTGTTCATTACTGAAATGCTCTAATTGAGCTGTTAGAATGTCAGAAACAAGCTGTCTGAGCTGAAAACTGCATTTTGTGACAAAGTGCATCAGTGGATGATGAGAATGTCAGTTTTGACAAAGAACACAGTTCATTGCTGAAATGCTCTAATAGAGCTGTTAGAATGTCAGAAACAAGCTTTCTGAGCTGAAAACTGCATTTTATGGAAAAAAAATCAGAGGATGATGAGAAATTCAGTTTTGACAAAGAACACAGTTCATTACTGAAATGCTCTAGTTGAGCTGTTAGAATGTCAGAAACAAGCTTTCTGAGCTGAAAACTGCATTTTGTGACAAAGTGCATCAGTGAATGATGAGAATGTCAGTTTTGACAAAGAACACTGTTCATTACAAAAATGCTCTAATTGAGCTGTTAGAATGTCAGAAACAAGCTTTCTGAGCTGAAAACAAAGTGCATCAGAGGATGATGAGAAATTCAGTTTTGACAAAGAACACTGTTCATTACTAAAATGCTCTAATTGACCTGTTAGAATGTCAGAAACAAGCTTTCTGAGCTGAAAACTGCATTTTATGACAAAGTGCATCAGTGAATGATGAGAATGTCAGTTTTGACAAAGAACACTGTTCATTACTAAAATGCTCTAATTGGAGCTGTTAGAATGTCAGAAACGAGCTTTCTGAGCTGAAAACTGCATTTTGTGAAAAAAGGCATCAGTGGATGATGAGAAATTCAGTTTTGACAAAGAACACTGTTCATTACTAAAATGCTCTAATTGACCTGTTAGAATGTCAGAAACAAGCTTTCTGAGCTGAAAACTGCATTTTATGACAAAGTGCATCAGTGAATGATGAGAATGTCAGTTTTGACAAAGAACACTGTTCATTACTGAAATGCTCTAATTGAGCTGTTAGAATGTCAGAAACAAGCTGTCTGAGCTGAAAACTGCATTTTGTGACAAAGTGCATCAGTGGATGATGAGAATGTCAGTTTTGACAAAGAACACAGTTCATTGCTGAAATGCTCTAATAGAGCTGTTAGAATGTCAGAAACAAGCTTTCTGAGCTGAAAACTGCATTTTATGGAAAAAAAATCAGAGGATGATGAGAAATTCAGTTTTGACAAAGAACACAGTTCATTACTGAAATGCTCTAGTTGAGCTGTTAGAATGTCAGAAACAAGCTTTCTGAGCTGAAAACTGCATTTTGTGACAAAAGGCATCAGTGGATGATGAGAATGTCAGTTTTGACAAAGAACACTGTTCATTACTAAAATGCTCTAATTGGAGCTGTTAGAATGTCAGAAACGAGCTTTCTGAGCTGAAAACTGCATTTTGTGAAAAAAGGCATCAGTGGATGATGAGAAATTCAGTTTTGACAAAGAACACTGTTCATTACTAAAATGCTCTAATTGACCTGTTAGAATGTCAGAAACAAGCTTTCTGAGCTGAAAACTGCATTTTGTGACAGAGTTTATCATTGAATGATGAGAATGTCAGTTTTGACAAAGAACACTGTTCATTACTGAAATGCTCTAATTGAGCTGTTAGAATGTCAGAAATAAGCTTTCTGAGCTGAAAACTGCATTTTGTGAAAAAAGGCATCAGTGGATGATGAGAAATTCAGTTTTGACAAAGAACACTGTTCATTACTAAAATGCTCTAATTGAGCTGTTAGAATGTCAGAAACAAGCTGTCTGGGCTGAAAACTGCATTTTGTGACAAAGTGCATCAGTGGATGATGAGAATGTCAGGTTTGACAAAGAACACAGTTCAACACTGAAATGCTCTAATTGAGCTGTTAGAATGTCAGAAACAAGCTTTCTGAGCTGAGAACTGCATTTTGTGACAAAGTGCATCAGTGGATGATGAGATAGTCAGTTTTGACAAAGAACATTGTTCATTACTAAAATGCTCTAATTGAGCTGTTAGAATGTCAGAAACTAGCTTTCTGAGCTTAAAACTGCATTTTGTGACAAAGTGCACCAGAGGATGATGAGAAACTTATTTTTGACAAAGAACACAGTTCAACACTGAAATGCTCTAATTGAGCTGTTAGAATGTCAGAAACAAGCTTTCTGAGCTGAAAACTGCATTTTGTGACAGAGTGCATCAGTGAATGGTGAGAATGTCAGTTTTGACAAAGAACACTGTTCATTACTAAAATGCTCTAATTGAGCTGTTAGAATGTCAGAAACAAGCTTTCTGAGCTGAAAACTGCATTTTGTGACAAAGTGCATCAGTGGATGATGAGAATGTCAGTTTTGACAAAGAACACAGTTCATTGCTGAAATGCTCTAATTGAGCTGTTAGAATGTCAGAAACAAGCTTTCTGAGCTGAAAACTGCATTTTATGGAAAAAAAAATCAGAGGATGATGAGAAATTCAGTTTTGACAAAGAACACAGTTCATTACTGAAATGCTCTAGTTGAGCTGTTAGAATGTCAGAAACAAGCTTTCTGAGCTGAAAACTGCATTTTGTGACAAAAGGCATCAGTGGATGATGAGAATGTCAGTTTTGACAAAGAACACTGTTCATTACTAAAATGCTCTAATTGGAGCTGTTAGAATGTCAGAAACGAGCTTTCTGAGCTGAAAACTGCATTTTGTGAAAAAAGGCATCAGTGGATGATGAGAAATTCAGTTTTGACAAAGAACACTGTTCATTACTAAAATGCTCTAATTGACCTGTTAGAATGTCAGAAACAAGCTTTCTGAGCTGAAAACTGCATTTTGTGACAGAGTTTATCATTGAATGATGAGAATGTCAGTTTTGACAAAGAACACAGTTCATTACTAAAATGCTCTAATTGAGCTGTTAGAATGTCAGAAACAAGCTGTCTGAGCTGAAAACTGCATTTTGTGACAAAGTGCATCAGTGGATGATGAGAATGTCAGGTTTGACAAAGAACACAGTTCATTACTGAAATGCTCTAATTGAGCTGTTAGAATGTCAGAAACAAGCTTTCTGAGCTGAAAACTGCATTTTGTGACAAAGTGCATCAGTGAATGATGAGAAACTCAGTTTTGACATATAACACTGTTCATTACTAAAATGCTCTAATTGAGCTGTTAGAATGTCAGAAACAAGCTTTCTGAGCTGAAAACTGCATTTTGTGACAAAAGGAATCAGTGGATGATGAGAATGTCAGTTTTGACAAAGAACACTGTTCATTACTGAAATGCTCTAATTGAGCTGTTAGAATGTCAGAAACAAGCTTTCTGAGCTGAAAACTGCATTTTGTGACAAAGTGCATCAGAGGATGATGAGAAATTCAGTTTTGACAAAGAACACAGTTCATTACTGAAATGCTCTAGTTGAGCTGTTAGAATGTCAGAAACAAGCTTTCTGAGCTGAAAACTGCTTTTTTTGACAAAGTTCATCAGTGGATGATGAGAAATTCAGTTTTGACAAAGAACACAGTTCATTACTGAAATGCTCTAGTTGAGCTGTTAGAATGTCATAAACAAGCTTTCTGAGCTGAAAACTGCATTTTTTGACAAAAGGCATCAGTGAATGATGAGAAAGTCAGTTTTGACAAAGAACACTGTTCATTACTAAAATGCTCTAATTGAGCTGTTAGAATGTCAGAAACAAGCTTCCTGAGCTGAAAACTGCATTTTGTGACAGAGTGCATCAGTGACTGGTGAGAATGTCAGTTTTGACAAAGAACACTGTTCATTACTAAAATGCTCTAATTGAGCTGTTAGAATGTCAGAAACAAGCTTTCTGAGCTGAAAACTGCATTTTGTGAAAAAGTGCATCAGTGCATGATGAGAAAATCAGTTTTGACAAAGAACACAGTTCATTACTGAAATGCTCTAATTGAGCTGTTAGAATGTCAGAAACAAGCTTTCTGAGCTGAAACTGCATTTTGTGAAAAAAGGCATCAGTGGATGATGAGAAATTCAGTTTTGACAAAGAACACTTTTCATTACTAAAATGCTCTAATTGATCTGTTAGAATGTCAGAAACAAGCTGTCTGAGCTGAAAACTGCATTTTGTGACAAAGTGAATCATTGGATGATGAGAATGTCAGTTTTGACAAAGAACACTGTTCATTACTAAAATGCTCAAATTGAGCTGTTAGAATGTCAGAAACAAGCTTTCTGAGCTGAAAACTGCATTTTGTGACAAAGTGCATCAGTGAATGATGAGAATGTCAGTTTTGACAAAGAACACTGTTCATTACTAAAATGCTCTAATTGAGCTGTTAGAATGTCAGAAACAAGCTTTCTGAGCTAAAAACTGCATTTTGTGACAGAGTGCATTAGTGAATGGTGAGAATGTCAGTTTTGACAAAGAACACTGTTCATTACTGAAATGCTCTAATTGAGCTGTTAGAATGTCAGAAACAAGCTTTCTGAGCTGAAAACTGCATTTTGTGACAAAGTGCATCAGAGGATGATGAGAAATTCAGTTTTGACAAAGAACACAGTTCATTACTGAAATGCTCTAGTTGAGCTGTTAGAATGTCAGAAACAAGCTTTCTGAGCTGAAAACTTTATTTTGTGACAAAGTGCATCAGTGAATGATGAAAATGTCAGTTTTGACAAAGAACACTGTTCATTACTTAAATGCTCTAATTGAGCTGTTACAATGTCAGAAACAAGCTTTCTGAGCTGAAAACTGCATTTTGTGACAAAGTGCATCAGTGAATGATGAGAATGTCAGTTTTGACAAAGAACACTGTTCATTACTAAAATGCTCTAATTGAGCTGTTAGAATGTCAGAAACAAGCTTTCTTAGCTGAAAACTGCATTTTGTGACAAAGGGCATCAGTGGATGATGAGAATGTCAGTTTTGACAAAGAACACTGTTCATTACTAAAATGCTCTAATTGGAGCTGTTAGAATGTCAGAAACAAGCTTTCTGAGCTGAAAACTGCACTTTGTGAAAAAAGGCATCAGTGGATGATGAGAAATTCAGTTTTGACGAAGAACACAGTTCATTACAGAAATGCTCTAGTTAAGCGGTTAGAATGTCAGAAACAAGCTTTCTGAGCTGAAAACTGCATTTTGTGAAAAAAAAAATCAGAGGATGATGAGAATGTCAGTTTTGACAAGGAACACTGTTCATTACTAAAATGCTCTATTTGGAGCTGTTAGAATGTCAGAAACAAGCTTTCTGAGCTGAAAACTGCATTTTGTGACAAAAGGCATCAGTGGATGATGAGAAATTCAGTTTTGACAAGGAACACTGTTCATTACTAAAATGCTCTATTTGGAGCTGTTAGAATGTCAGAAACAAGCTTTCTGAGCTGAAAACTGCATTTTGTGAAAAAAGGCATCAGTGGATGATGAGAAATTCAGTTTTGACAAAGAACACTGTTCATTACTAAAATGCTCTAAATGACCTGTTAGAATGTGAGAAACAAGCTTTCTGAGCTGAAAACTGCATTTTGTGACAGATTTTATCAGTGAATGATGAGAATGTCAGTTTTGACAAAGAACACTGTTCATTACTGAAATGCTCTAATTGAGCTGTTAGAATGTCAGAAACAAGCTTTCTGAGCTGAAAACTGCATTTTTTGACAAAAGGCATCAGTGGATGATGAGAATGTCAGTTTTGACAAAGAACACTGTTCATTACTAAAATGCTCTAATTTGAGCTCTTAGAATGTCAGAAACAAGCTTTCTGAGCTGAAAACTGCATTTTGTGACAGAGTGCATCAGTGAATGATGAGAATGTCAGTTTTGACAAAGAACACTGTTCATTACTAAAATGCTCTAATTGGAGCTGTTAGAATGTCAGAAACAAACTTTCTGAGCTGAAAACTGCATTTTGTGAAAAAAGGCATCAGTGGATGATTAGAAATTCAGTTTTGACAAAGAACACTGTTCATTACTAAAATGCTCTAATTGAGCTGTTAGAATGTCAGAAACAAGCTTTCTGAGCTGAAAACTGCATTTTTTGACAAAAGGCATCAGTGGATGATGAGAATGTCAGTTTTGACAAAGAACACTGTTCATTACTAAAATGCTATAATTGAGCTGTTAGAATGTCAGAAACGAGCTTTCTGAGCTTAAAACTGCATTTTGTGACAAAGTGCACCAGAGGATGATGAGAAACTCATTTTTGACAAAGAACACAGTTCAACACTGAAATGCTTTAATTGAGCTGTAAAAATGTCAGAAACAAGCTTCCTGAGCTGAAAACTGCATTTTGTGACAGAGTGCATCAGTGAATGATGAGAATGTCAGTTTTGACAAAGAACACTGTTCATTACTAAAATGCTCTAATTGAGCTGTTAGAATGTCAGAAACAAGCTTTCTGAGATGAAAACTGCATTTTGTGACAAAGTGCACCAGAGGATGATGAGAAATTCAGTTTTGACAAAGAACACAGTTCATTACTGAAATGCTCTAGTTGAGCTGTTAGAATGTCAGAAACAAGCTTTCTGAGCTGAAAACTGCATTTTGTGACAGCGTGTATCAGTGGATGATGAGAATGTCAGTTTTGACAAAGAACACTGTTCATTACTAAAATGCTCTAATTGAGCTGTTAGAATGTCAGAAACAAGCTGTCTGAGCTGAAAACTGCATTTTGTGAAAAAAGGCATCAGTGGATGATGAGAATGTCAGTTTTGACAAAGAACACAGTTCATTTCAGAAATGCTCTAATTGAGCTGTTAGAATGTCAGAAACAAGCTTTCTGAGCTGAAAACTGCATTTTGTGACAAAGTGCATCAGTGAATTATGAGAATGTCAGTTTTGACAAAGAACACTGTTCATTACTAAAATGCTCTAATTGAGCTGTTAGAATGTCAGAAACAAGCTTTCTGAGCTGAAAACTGCATTTTGTGACAAAGTGCATCAGAGGATGATGAGAAATTCAGTTTTGACAAAGAACACAGTTCATTACTAAAATGCTCTAATTGAGCTGTTAGAATGTCAGAAACAAGCTTTCTGAGCTGAAAACTGCATTTTGTGACAGAGTGCATCAGTGAATGATGAGAATGTCAGTTTTGACAAAGAACACTGTTCATTACTAAAATGCTCTAATTGAGCTGTTGGAATGTCAGAAACAAGCTGTCTGAGCTGAAAACTGCATTTTGTGACAGAGTGCATCAGTGAATGATGAGAATTTCAGTTTTGACAAAGAACACTGTTCATTACTGAAATGCTCTAATTGAGCTGTTAGAATGTCAGAAACAAGCTTTCTGAGCTGAAAACTGCATTTTGTGAAAAAAGGCATCAGTGGATGATGAGAAATTCAGTTTTGACAAAGAACACTGTTCATTACTAAAATGCTCTAATTGAGCTGTTATAATGTCAGAAACAAGCTGTCTGAGCTGAAAACTTTATTTTGTGACAAAGTGCATCAGTGGATGTTGAGAATGTCAGGTTTGACAAAGAACACAGTTCATTACTGAAATGCTCTAATTGAGCTGTTAGAATGTCAGAAACAAGCTTTCTGAGCTGAAAACTGCATTTTGTGACAAAGTGCATCAGTGAATGATGAGATACTCAGTTTTGACATATAACACAGTTCAACACTGAAATGCTCTAATTGAGCTGTTAGAATGTCAGAAACAAGCTTTCTGAGCTAAGAACTGCATTTTGTGACAAAGTGCATCAGTGGATGATGAGAAAGTCAGTTTTGACAAAGAACACTGTTCATTACTAAAATGCTCTAATTGAGCTGTTAGAATGTCAGAAACGAGCTTTCTGAGCTGGAAACTGCATTTTGTGACAAAGTGCACCAGAGGATGATGAGAAATTCAGTTTTGACAAAGAACACAGTTCATTACTGAAAAGCTCTAGTTGAGCTTTTAGAATTTCAGAAACAAGCTTTCTGAGCTGAAAACTGCATTTTGTGACAGCGTGCATCAGTGAATGATGAGAATGTCAGTTTTGACAAAGAACACTGTTCATTACTAAAATGCTCTAATTGAGCTGTTAGAATATCAGAAACAAGCTTTCTGAGCTGAAAACTGCATTTTGTGAAAAAAGGCATCAGTGGATGATGAGAAATTCAGTTTTGACAAAGAACACAGTTCATTACTGAAATGCTCTAGTTGAGCTGTTAGAATTTCAGAAACAAGCTTTCTGTGCTGAAAACTGCATTTTGTGATAGCGTGCATCAGTGGATGATGAGAATGTCAGTTTTGACAAAGAACACTGTTAGCATTACTAAAATGCTCTAATTGAGCTGTTAGAATGTCAGAAACAAGCTGTCATAGCTGAAAACTGCATTTTGTGAAAAAGGCATCAGTGGATGATGAGAATGTCAGTTTTGACAAAGAACACAGTTCATTACTGAAATGCTCTAATTGAGCTGTTAGAATGTCAGAAACAAGCTTTCTGAGCTGAAAACTGCATTTTGTGACAAAGTGCATCAGTGAATGATGAGAATGTCAGTTTTGACAAAGAACACTGTTCATTACTAATATGCTCTAATTGAGCTGTTAGAATGTCAGAAACAAGCTTTCTGAGCTGAAAACTGCATTTTGTGACAAAGTGCATCAGAGGATGATGAGAAATTCAGTTTTGACAAAGAACACAGTTCATTACTAAAATGCTCTAATTGAGCTGTTAGAATGTCAGAAACAAGCTTTCTGAGCTGAAAACTGCATTTTGTGACAAAGTGCATCAGTGGATGATGAGAATGTCAGGTCTGACAAAGAACACAGTTCATTACTGAAATGCTCTAATTGAGCTGTTAGAATGTCAGAAACAAGCTTTCTGAGCTGAAAACTGCATTTTGTGACAAAGTGCATCAGTGAATGATGAGAAACTCAGTTTTGACATATAACACAGTTCAACACTGAAATGCTCTAATTGAGCTGTTAGAATGTCACAAACAAGCTTTCTGAGCTGAGATCTGCATTTTGTGACAAAGTGCATCAGTGGATGATTAGAAAGTCAGTTTTGACAAAGAACACTGTTCATTACTAAAATGCTCTAATTGAGCTGTTAGAATGTCAGAAACGAGCTTTCTGAGCTTAAAACTGCATTTTGTGACAAAGTGCACCAGAGTATGATGAGAAACTCATTTTTGACAAAGAACACTGTTCAACACTGAAATGCTCTAATTGAGCTGTTAGAATGTCAGAAACAAGCTCCTGAGCTGAAAACTGCATTTTGTGACAAAGTGCATCAGAGGATGATGAGAAATTCAGTTTTGACAAAGAACACAGTTCATTACTAAAATGCTCTAATTGAGCTGTTAGAATGTCAGAAACAAGCTTTCTGAGCTGAAAACTGCATTTTGTGACAAAGTGCACCAGAGGATGATGAGAAATTCAATTTTGACAAAGAACACAGTTCATTACTGAAATGCTCTAGTTGAGCTGTTAGAATGTCAGAAACAAGCTTTCTGAGCTGAAAACTGCATTTTGTGACAAAGTGCATCAGAGGATGATGAGGAATTCAGTTTTGACAAAGAACACAGTTCATTACTGAAATGCTCTAGTTGAGCTGTTAGAATGTCAGAAACAAGCTTTCTGAGCTGAAAACTGCATTTTGTGACAGCGTGCATCAGTGGATGATGAGAAATTCAGTTATGACAAAGAACACTTTTCATTACTAAAATGCTCTAATTGAGCTGTTAGAATGTCAGAAACAAGCTGTCTGAGCTGAAAACTGCATTTTGTGAAAAAAGGCATCAGTGGATGATGAGAATGTCAGTTTTGAAAAAGAACACAGTTCATTACAGAAATGCTCTAATTGAGCTGTTAGAATGTCAGAAACAAGCTTTCTGAGCTGAAAACTGCATTTTGTGACAGAGTGCATCAGTGAATGATGAGAATGTCAGTTTTGACAAAGAACACAGTTCATTACTAAAATGCTCTAACTGAGCTGTTAGAATGTCAGAAACAAGCTGTCTGATATGGCAAGCCATTTTGTCATTTAATCCTTGACGTTTACTAGTATCTATTTATAGGCTACTAGTACTTATTGTTTAGTTACTAGTATCTATTCCGTTAGATACTAGTACTATTCATTAGATACTAGTACCTAAATATTAGATACTAGTGCTTATTAATTAGATACTAGTACTTATTCAGTAGATACTCATACTTATTCAGTAGATACTAGTACTTATTCATTAGATACTAGTACCTAAATTTAGATACTAGTGCTTATTTATTAGATACTAGTACTTATTCAATAGATACTAGTACTTACTCATTAGATACTAGTACTTATTCATTGCATACTAGTATTTAATCATTAGATACTTGTACTTATTTAATAGATACTAGTCCTTATTTATTTTATACTAGGACTTATTACATCAGTGACTAGTAATTATTCTATTGTTACTAGTAACACATTTCAGATTTTTGCCATTGATTTCTATAGAGGTCTGTCATGTGGATGTCAACTATTCAGTTCTGACTAGTGTGTCTTCTGATGTTCACTAGTACCTACTTAATAGTTACTAGTATTTATTCAAAAGCTACTGGTGCGTATTTATTATGTACAAGTACTTATTTTCAAGATACTAGAACCTGCCAAACAGATACCAATGCTTATCTTTTAGATACTTGCACTTATTCATTGGATAATAGTACCTATTAAATATATACTAGTATTTATTCTATTTAAACTTGTATTTATTCATTAGATACTAGTACTTATTTATCAGAAACGTATAAGTGTTTATCAGGATCTAGTATTTATTAGATTTATACTAGTACCTATTCATGAGATACTAGTACTTTTGTCAATTGTGACTAGTAAGACATTTTATTTTACTAATAAGATTTGTGATTGAACTCTACAATGGCCGTTCTGACTAGTCATTACATATGACAGGTCAAAAAACAATTGTAACCAGTAAGATGAGAAATGTTACTTGTAACAACCGTAAAATACACTAGTGTCTAATATATAAGTACTAGTACTTAATTAATTACTACTAGTGCCTATATAATATTTACTAGTATACATTGAATACAACTAAAGTATTAAATAACAAGTACTGGCATTAAATGAATACATACTAGCAGTATTAAAAATATACTAGTCATTATTGTAATAAGTACTTGTCAGAAATTAGTAACTGATATCAAAAACAGAATAACTACAAGTAACTATTCATTTAAAGATATCTTCCGCCTCAAAAGGAACTAGTAAGAATGGGTTTGGAGATATCTTAATTCAAATAGATCATTACATAAACATGATTGCCTTTCAGCCACCCAATCAGAGTTAACATGCTAATACTGTGCAAAATGACCTTGCCTTGTTAGCTTGTCCAGCTAATTGGTTAGCACGAAAACACAAAGAAGGGTTTGTTTGTTATCACTATTTTTGTTTTTTAATGTTTAATATCATGTGATAAGCTTAACTTCGTTAGATGGTAGAGTTATATGGGGTCTTGCACAGCAGCTTTTACACGATCCTGCATGCTGCAAAGTTGCTGCAATATTACATTTGCAATGAGCAATAATCATATCACAGTTTAAATTAAAGTTTTAGCTCATCATGCTGCTTCTGGTCTGCTTCTGGTTTTACTTTATTTATAAATCAGGCTTATATTTTAACTATAAAGTATGTTTAAAACCTAATTCTGTTCGGTTAGGATCGTGGTGATTCTGTCAAACGGGCAGGGTGAGGTACGGAATTAAATTAGTGCTGCCGGACGGGTCGGGTGGTCTTTTAATAACTATATAGGTGGGGCGGGTTCGCTTTTATCAAACAGTACCAGTGCAGGACTCTGCTTTTGATTCTATTGGCAGTTGATCCAGAAACTATTTAATTAATGCCAACCAGACAAACAACCTTAATACAAAGTAGAAAATGTACTTATGTTGGAATGAATAGCTATATGACAAAATATAGGCTATGTGCCTCTTATTGCTTTTTGACGGCGAGATCGAGCTTTCGAAGGAAATGCACGGGGCAGAACTTGTGGGCCATTTTAAACAATATCGTGTTGCACAGGGCATACGGGGTATTAATGATGACAAAACAATAACGTGTCAGTGTTAAAGAAAAACTGACTAAACTCACGGAGTGTAGTTCTTTACTGAAGGACGCTGAATTAATTCAAATCACATGCCGTCATTTTACCAGCAGGAGCCACGACTGAAGAGCTATGAAGTGTGTAAACCACCCTCTCGACCAACAGAGACGCTTTAGCCTCCTCGAAAGATCGGCCGTCTCCCGTTCGGAACGACATTAGTTCGAAGCCCGTGTAGAGCGGGCGAGGAACTTTAATTTCGGTGCAGCTTGCAATCTGAATTGAGATTTTACTGTTAAACAATGATAGTTTTTTGTTTTACTATTCTGTTTACTGAAGAAAAGTTTGCACCTTTAAGGGTGCTTCATAATGGAATTATGCTTAGGGCACCAAAATGGCTAGCAGCGGCTTGTTGGGTACTTAGTTGGGGCTCCTTTTGCCTGAATTACTGCAGCAATGCGGCGTGGCATGGAGTCGATCAGTCTGTGGCACTGCTTGCTCAGGTGTTATGAGGGCCAAGGTTGCTCTGATAGTGGCCTTCAGCTCTTCTGCATTATTGGGTGTGGCATATCGCATCTTCCTCTTCACAATGCCCCATAGATTTTCTATGGGGTAAAGGTCAGGCGAGTTTGCTGGCCAATTAAGAACAGGGATACCATGGTCCTTAAACCAGGTACTGGTTGCTTTGGCACTATGTGCAGGTGCAAAGTCCTGTTGGAAAATGAAATCTGCATCTCCATAAAGTTGGTCAGCAGCAGAAAAGCATGAAGTGCTCTAAAATTTCCTGGTATACGGCTGCGTTGACCTTGGACCTCAGAAAACACAGTGGACCAACACCAGCAGTTGACATGGCACCCCAAACCATCACTGAATGTGGAAGCTTTACACTGGACCTCAAGCAACATGGATTGTGTGCCTGTCCTCTCTTCCTCCAGACTCTGCAATAAACCCCTTACTTTCAGCAGAGAACATAACTTTGGAACACTCAGCAACAGTCCAGTCCTTTTTGTCTTTAGCCCAGGCGAGACGCTTCTGACGCTGTCTGTTGTTCAAGAATGGCTTTACACAACAGCTAAAACCCATGTCTTGCATACGTCTGTGCGTAGTCGTTCTTGAAGCACTGACTCCAGCTGCAGTCCACTCTTTGTGAATCTCCCCCACATTTTTGAATGGGTTTTGTTTCACAATCCTCTCCAGGGAGCGGTTATCCCTTTCTTTGTACACTTTTTTCTACCACATCTTTTCCTTCCCTTCGCCTCTCTATTAATGTGCTTGGACACAGAGCTCTGTGAACAGCCAGCCTCTTTTGCAATGACCTTTTGTGTCTTGCCCTCCTTGCAAGGTGCAAGTTGTGTTAATGGTCGTCTTTTGGACAACTGTCAAGTCAGCAGTCTTCCCCATGATTGTGTAGCCTACAAAACTAGACTGAGAGACCATTTAAAGGCCTTTGCAGGTGTTTTGAGTTCATTAGCTGTTTAAAGTGTGGCACCATGTGTCTTCAATATTTAACCTTTTCACAATATTTTCACACATTATATAATACATACATTTGTTTCCTTTCAGTATAGTTTTAGATTTTTCGTGTCATTAAGGTTTTATTGCAATATATAAATACCTCATGGTAGAGCGCATTCATAGCAAAAATCATAATGATTTGTTGTAATTGCGATTATTTATGTTAATTATATTGACATCAAAATATTTCTAAAATGTTTCAAAACTTTCTGTCTGGTATACTGTATGCCGTATTCTTTAGGCTAAATATTCTGTTCCTGAAATACTTGATTAGCATGTCTCAAAGGTTCAGCACATTTTACATATTAAAACTATTGAATTAACATGAATTATTTGTGATTGAAAAAATCTAAAGTAATTCTAAAGTTGTCTACAATATTATCTACAACTGTAATAGGCCTACTCGTGAAGAAAACAGTCAGTCACGGTCCAGAAACGCAGCCAGTATGAAACACGTGCTTCGCCCATTTTGGGAACCTCTGAGAGCACTGGACCTAAATTTTCTTGTTGAAATGTTTGTTCACATGTTTGTTCAAGACATAACTTTCTATTTAAATTCTGAAAAATATTTTTTATTTGACATTAAAAGTCTATACTTTGTGCATAAGGGTTTGTTTTCAAAATGAACAGGCCCCCCTAGCTATACGTAAATATTGAACTAAATATCTACGTCCAAGAGGGGTCGTTGTCCGACGTCCAGATACTGACCAGATTTGCACGTCGTGTAGACGTACAGATATGGTCCAGGACAGACCGACTTAATATAGACATGATCTGCAGGTCTGGCAGACGTCACCTGTTTGTTGGGTGGCATTTGTTCGCCTACTATATGATTAATGACTATAGGTAACAGGACAATATAGAAGGAACATTCCACATTCTCCCCTATATTTGTATATTATATTTACAACTTTTGTGCATTTCATATTCTATTGTGTCTGTGATTATGGAGTAAGATGCGCTGTACCCTTCAAAGCTGTCTTCCTGTTATCACTTTGATAATGGACTAATATTTGAATTCCTTATCAGCACAGAGTGATCGCAGCGAGCTACAAACGACATAAATGTATTTTCACACGTAGTTCATGGTGAGGCTGTAACCGGTCCCACTCGCCCCGCTCTGCGCGGGCTCCGTACCGACGTCGGTCCGAATGGGGATCAGAAAATATAAATCTTTAAAATAAATACGAATGACAAAGGTGCGTTTGGTCAAGTTTTTTTATTTTATCCAAGTTTAACTTTCACCATTGTGTTGTTTCTAAGCTGGAGAGCAAAAAATAGCGCAACTTTTCAGATCCGTTTCCACTCCGGTCATAAGAGCAAATATGGCAGTTAATAACACAGGAACCTTTCTACATTCTAATATCATTTAAATAAACATTTAAACGGCAACTCCACTATGATATTTCCCAGCCAATACTGCAGTCCTAAGTGCCATATTGAATTGCGTTGCTGACGTCATGTTCCCATTTTCTATGCCCAGCCCCTAATGTAGTGACGTCGCATTGCCGCACTTTTTTATAAGCATAGACCACTGCAGCGTTATAATATCGAGTTAGTTGATATGGATGGCACGCAACAGCAAAACAGCTCCAATTTTACACAAAATGAGCAACCTGTAGTAGCCGTTTTTGATAGAGTGTTTAATGCCCTTCAGCGTGCAAGACGCGAATTAATGGCTTCCACATCAGCTAATGGAGCATCCAACATTTTGACCACGACCAGAACACTCTTCAGGAGGCGTAGAAATCATGTTCAATGTAAGTCATTTGTAAGTGGATGAATTATTGTTTTATTGTGTAAATACATAATATGCAGCTTTTAAAGCGTCAATTGTGATGATCCTGCATATATTTTACAGTTAGTAAGATGGATGACTGGTCGTAAAAATTTGTCGTATTCAAAATATTCAAGGCATATAAAAATAAAATTGATTCGGTCAATGTCAATTTTGTCTGCGAATAAAGCGATCCCAGTAACTTCCCAAACAAGCCTGCGTTAGCATAACATTTTTCAAAAGGCGCGTTATTGTTGATGTGAGGTCCCGTGGCCTTGTGCCGCTTCCCTAAACATACTTAATAGTATTTTTTTTATGGTAATAAATCATTAGCAACATTAATGTATTTAAGTTATTCAATTTGTTACTAAATGTTGACATTACAGGTAGGGGTACAATCTTTGCGTGTCAGGAGGCAGCTGGCAGCTGCCTCGCGACCCGTCAGTCTGCCACGTGACCCCACGGCGAAATATCGTTGACAGGCGTTCTGGCCACTGACCGTTTGTTGGGCCCTCACTAAATCCTTGCTGTTTCAAGTTGTAAAAAAAGAAAATCTAAATTAAGAACAACACAGGCTCTGAAACATGTTATACATTTTTATTCATACTCTGAGAAATATTCATTTTATTTTAATTAATTTCATGAAACTATAACATTAATAGCATATTTTAGGCACAATTAGTTAGTTCAATTGCCTTTTGCTTAAGTGTATAGTTGCCAAGACAGGGATTCAAGCATACCTGTGTGTGTATCTGAAAATGTTGTGTAATAAATAAGTTGCGAAAAATAACTTAATCTAATACTTGTTGCAAGCAGCTTGAGAGGATGAGGCAGTGTGCGCATGCATTAGAGGACACTGACTGAAGACCTAAGATTCAAGTTCTTTATGCTTTACAATTATAGATCTGAACAACAACATTTACAATACAACTTTCAATTAGGCGCATCCTCAAGAAGAGGACGTTCATCCTGGCAAGTGGGCCTTTTTCTTCTCCCAGGACCAGACATTCAAAGCCTTCCATCATTGTTTAACCGAAATGCACTGACGAATAATGGTTTAGGTTTGTCATGTACTCATAAGCAATGGAGTAATTACTTGTATTATAAAATTATTTAAAATAATGTTTACAATGCATCATTTTAAAACATTTTAAGTCAGTGCTTACAGTAAGTTTTAAAGAGAATTGTTCTCTTTAACTTTTTTTATTTGCAAAATATTTTTTTCAAGGAGTTCCAGCAAAAGAGGTAGCCGATGGCATGCTGTCAACTATAGACTTAAACTGGAGTCTGGCAGATCTGAACCATTTTGTTTGTCAGAGCTTCCCTTTGATTAGTTTGAATCTTGTGGGCTTTGAGTTGGCTAAGTTGACAAGGGTAAAAAAATCAAGAAGGTCCAAGCAAACTCTGTGAGAGATCTCAAAAAGGTTGTTGGGAAAAGCAGGCTTTATGTTGTCCCTCGTGCTGAAGTGAGCCAGGTACAGAACATAATTTAAATTTTTTGGTAACTTCTGAATTTATGATTTTATCCATGTTTTCTGTAATATTGTAACAATACGTGGCGATGCAATTACAGGCAAGCAACGTGCCTCAGACTCAACCTCCAAACATTAGTGCTACAGATCCTGCAGGAAGTCTACAGGAGATGCTTCCTGCAACAACAAGTGATCTAGAGGTGATTTTATTCTTAAAAATGATTCAGCTGATTACATGAATTGAGAATCTACATGATGTTGTTTATTGCTATGGTAACTTTGCATTTACATTATTGCATTTGGTGGACACTTTTTGTCCAATGTGATTTTGAGCATTAAAGATGACTTTGAGCATACGAAGCATACGTACATGACTTTGAGCATACGAAGATTGTTTCGACTAAGGATGGTATGAAGATGGGTGGGCTTGTTCCTCCATTTTTAACATTTCTGTACCCAGAGGTGACGTTTTGATCTTCCATTGGTCTATTGGCACTCGCCTGATGCGAATTTGCATGTCACAGTTCACCAAACTTGAACGTTGCTACGCAACGAAATATAGTTGTACGGGCTTGCATTTCCGGTCTGTCAAACTCGCATGTGTATGAATGGAAGTCAATGTAGGGATAAGTCAAGTGTGACCGCGGCTTTACTTTGCATATACTCTATAATTGTGTTATATCAGTAAGCGTGTTCCCTGGGTTTGAACCCACAACACTTTGTATTGCTAGCGCAATTATCTACGTAAAAAAAGCTCTACGTGTTGAACTGGTTTGGTATGCATTGTTTTAACACTTGTTCTTAGCACTGCAATGATTTTATCCATGTTTTCTGTAATATTGTAACAATACGTGGCGATGCAATTACAGACAAGCAACGTGCCTCAGACTCAACCTCCAAACATTAGTGCTACAGATCCTGCAGGAAGTCTACAGGAGATGCTTCCTGCAACAACAAGTGATATAGAGGTGATTTTATTCTTAAAAATGATTCAGCTGATTACATGAATTGAGAATCTAACGTGATGTCTATGTCATTAGTAACTTTGCTGTCTTTTGTCCCCAATGTTGAAAAGCATATTTTAGGACTGCATTTCTTTTTGTAACCAATAGACTATATAACACATTTCTTTATAGGAATGGAGGGCTTTAAGGAGGCAACAAGACATAGAATATGATGAATCATTAAGAGCTGATCAGGAAAAAGTATTTCTTTTTTTTAAGTATGCGTATGTCAATGTAAGCAAAATTATTCTTGATTTTTGAAAACTGATGATTCACCTATTGACAGGATCAGCGAAGACAAGAATTGTCAGAACATGAAGAACGACGCTTAAAGGTAGATTGTATTGTTTTTTTTCTTACATTTTCTCAGAAAGCCAGTCTTCTCCCTATTACAGTGGGTTTCCTACAAATAATATAGTTTGTGACCCAGTTTGCGAAAACCCAGAAAAGGTTACTTTTCTTTGTGTTTTAAAGTTTCTAAATAAATTGTGTGAAAAACATTAAATAAAAATGAAATCTTCCTATCCTTTATATTAACTGAATTTAAATCATAGTGAAATTAGTGCTTCCAATAAAACTTTGATGCTTGTTATCGCATAAAGACATTTGGAGGCTTCAGCCCTGTTTTCACAGGCAGTGTCATATATTTTTGTCTCAGAGAATAGAGGAAAGACAAAAGAGGAGGACCGAGGAACCCACTGATGGCATACCTCTGAAATTTACTTTCCCGGATGGGACAGTAGAAATTCGAAAGTTCCTAACATCAGAACAAATACAGGTAAAAGCTGTTGAATAATAAAGACAATGTCATATACAGAACTTGACCCTTATTAACAAAGTTTTTGTTTTCTTCTTCTGCCATTGCATCTATGGCAGCCCATAGAGCTGTATGATAAAATGTTATGGAATTTGAACATAGAACAGTCTTATATGTGACCTTGGCAAATTTGAAGCCTCTAACGCAGTCCCTCTAGTACCACCAAAAACTGTACTTACATTTTAGTTCAAACCGCACTCTGTTTTAAATATTTTTCAAATATCATCAAAACATTCTTTATTGTGCTTTTCAATTAATATCAATCAAACTGCAGTTTTTTAATTAAAGCCATAATAACAAAAAAATAAAGATAACTACTGCTAAAATTATGATACCAAACTTACCTCAAATCAAATACACTTGGACTGTATGGTCAATACAATTATTGTCTGTTTTTCAGGTTCTGTTTGACTTCATTGGCTCACATCCCTCAGCCAGTGAATATTTTTACATTAGGGCAGCTACATCCTCTGTATCTATTATCAACACAGTTTCTGGAACTCTTCTTGATCACTATGTTTCCCGAACCTTGCGCTTAAAGAAGATTAAAAATGACAGACCGACACCGTGGAAAAATGAACACACTCAGGCTCTAAAGAAAGCGGCACGAAAAATGGAGCGCAACTTTAAGAAGACTAAATTAGAGGTATTTCGTACTGCCTGGAAGGATAGTACAAAAAAATACAGGAAAGCCCTAAAAACGTCTCGATCCGCCTACATTTCATCATTAATAGAAGAAAACCAAAATAACCCTAGGTTTTTATTTGATACAGTGGCTAAATTAACCAAAAATAAATCGTCAGCGACTTCTGATGCTGTATACCAGCATAGCAGTGATGATTTTATGAACTATTTCACAAATAAAATCCAAGATAGTCGGGAGAAAATTATAACTATGCAACCAGATGCGAAACCCGCTGAACATATGACTAACTACAGCACCCCTAAGGAGAAATTATGTTTATTTTCTACTATAGATCACGATGAACTATCGAAAATCATTAGATCATCTAAATCGACTACATGCCTAGACCCTATACCTACAAATCTTCTGAAAGAGATGCTCCCAGAAATTATAGATCCTCTACTTAGCATTATTAACTCATCTCTGACATTAGGACATGTGCCTAAAGCATATAAGGTGGCTGTTATAAGGCCCCTTGCCAAAAAACCCCATCTGGACCCTGGAAAACTAGTTAACTATAGACCTATTTCGAATCTACCTTTCTTATCTAAAGTTCTGGAAAAAGTAGTCTCAATTCAAATATGCTCCTTCCTCCAAAGGAATGAGATTAATGAAGATTTCCAGTCTGGATTTAGAGCACATCACAGTACAGAGACTGCTCTGATTAGAGTTACAAATGATCTGCTTATGGCGTCTGACCGAAGTTGTATCTCCTTATTGGTGCTGCTAGATCTTAGTGCTGCATTCGACACCATTGACCACAGCATGCTCCTACATAGACTTGAAAATGATGTCGGTATTAAGGAAATAGCTTTGAAATGGCTTAGATCTTATTTATGCGACCGTTTCCAATATGTAAAAATAAACAATGAGGTATCACGCAAATCGCAAGTCCAGTACGGTGTACCACAGGGCTCAGTACTAGGGCCTATGCTCTTCGCATTATACATGTTACCCCTAGGAGATATAATAAAGCGACACGGAATAAGCTTTCACTGCTATGCTGATGATACGCAACTTTATATTTCCTCGAAGCCTCACGAAACACAGCAATTCCATCGAATAGTGGAATGCATAGTCGATATAAAAAAGTGGATGAGTAGCAATTTTTTATTACTGAACTCGGACAAAACTGAGGTGTTACTTATCGGACCGAAAACCGCCCTACGTAACAACCAAGAATACTGCTTAACTATTGATGGATGTTCCATAAAACCCTCATCTTCAGCTAAGAATCTTGGCTTTATATTCGATAGTACTCTGTCATTTGAGAACCAGGTCGCCAACACCTGTAAGATTGCGTTTTCCATCTTAAAAATATATCTAAATTACGTCATATGCTGTCATCATCAGATGCGGAGAAGCTTATACATGCCTTTATGACATCACGACTAGATTACTGTAATGCACTATTAGGTGGTTGCCCTGCAGGCCTATTACAAAAACTCCAACTGGTCCAAAATGCGGCAGCTCGAGTTCTTACACGTACAAAAAAGTATGAGCATATTAGCCCGGTTATGTCAACCTTGCACTGGTTACCTATAAAGCATCGCATAAATTTTAAAATCTTGCTTATTACCTATAAAGCCTTGCATGGTTTAGCTCCTCACTACTTGAGAGAACTTCTAACGTATTATAGTCCATCACGTGCACGCTCTCAGGCGTCAGGTCAGTTGGTAATACCTAGAATTTCAAAATCAAGTGCAGGCGGCAGATCCTTTTCTTATCTAGCGCCTAAACTTTGGAACAGTCTTCCCTGCAATATCCGGGAGGCGGACACACTCTGTCAGTTTAAATCTAGACTAAAGACGCATCTTTTTAATCTTGCATACACTACATTATCATAATATATGTATTTCAAAGATCTAGGCTGCACTAGTTAGATCAACCGGAACCAGGGACACTTCCAATAACAACTGATGCATTTGTTGCATCAAAGAGTGCAGAACAGTACTCTACTCTCAGCCAGTCTTGTCTCATTGTTCCAAGGTTACAAGAGCGGAGCGGGCAGGGCGCAATCCATTCCTAGACCTGACAAATGCTGGACGAAGGAAGTGACGTCCCTACAAAACTTCAGCCACTATTAGATTATTAATGATAATTTTAAATCTAATTTTTTTATTTTGCCTTGTTGTGCAAGCACTGTTGAGCTTGTGCAGAGGCAGCAGTTTTTGCCAGAGGGGAACTGGAATCCCCTGGTTAGGCCTGGTTTCCCTCCGAGGTTTTTTTTCTCCTCCAATGGAGTTTTGGGTTCCTCGCCACCGTTTGCATACTGTTTTGCACTGTTTTGCCTGGCCGGGGGGGCTGCTAGAATTTGGTAGTCTTAATTAATTAACACTGCATATAGGAATTTATTGTGTGTCTGATATTTGACCTGTGTTTTGAATTCCATAACCTTTTATGTTTTACTTATAGTCATTTTTTCTTGTACAGTTTAAAGTCATTTTTTCTGACTTTAATCTCAGAATTCTGACTTTAATCTCAGAATTCTGACTTTATTCTCAGAATTCTGACTTTAATCTCAGAATTCTGACTTTAATCTCAGAATTCTGACTTTATTCTCAGAATTCTGACTTTAATCTCAGAATTCTGACTTTAATCTCAGAATTCTGACTTTAATCTCAGAATTCTGACTTTATTCTCAGAATTCTGATTTTGATCTCAGAATTCTGACTTTATTCTCAGAATTCTGAGATTAAAGTCAGAATTCTGACTTTAAAGTCAGAAGTATGGGTACCTGTAAGGGACCAATGAGAGGGAGTAACTTTGCATGATGGAGAACCACACACTGAACATGTCGAACTTGGATATAAGTGAGTTTTTGCGTAGTCGAGGGGTCCCAGATGAAGCAATTACATTAGCCTACTGGAAGAACAAAAGGTGAGTAAAAGAGAATTATACGTTGGTTTGGTGCACATATAGGCTGCACACCAGCTGCTAACGTTAGCTAGATTATTTCAGTTAATATATGTATATATATATATATATTTGAATTAATATAGGCACATACAAAGTAACGTTAGCGCCTGACTAAAACTAACTAGCTGAATAGCTAGCCAGTGAAGATAACATTGTGAGCCTTAGCGCTTGTTCTATTCAACGCTCACTTCAGTTTGTCATTATATTTGTTATGCTTCACAAGTAAATGCGTGTTAACATGTTAACATGATGAGGGCCAGTGCCGATTTGTTCCTGGTGATAAGGCCGAGATTTCGGCGACGGTCTCTACGCCGACTCGTCCCCAGCGAACAGGGTTTTCGATGTTATGATGCTTCATCCATACACTGTATAAAACAATGGCCAAAGCTAACAAAGCGGTCTCCGCACTGCGATCGAGTTGCAAAGTCAACAAACACCTCAAACTATTTCTCGTTTGTAACGTTAGGTATAAACACTTTAGAAAAGAGTATGCCACACATCTGGATTATCACAAGTTAATTCATCCACCAATTCAACTGGGCTGTGGACAAATAGAAGTTAAATTAAGCAAATAAAGGAGTATGACAAGGAGTGTTCAAAGTTACTGACAGACATTGTATGATTTCAAGTTTATATAAATATATGCACAGGTATTTTATTCCTTAGAATAAATGAACCTATCAATTTGCTTTTGAACCATTGTATTTAAAATGATTGAGAGATCTGGTAAATCTTGACTAGTTGTCAAAGGTTTCAGTTGGATTGACACAGAGCCTACTTTGAAAAGGGTCGATTTATGAGGCTTAACCTTATTATTTATGGAATGTGCACTTTGGAGATAATTGTCTTTTTTCTTTGTTATTCTGTGCAGATTGACAGCGACGTCATCGTGCTCATGGATGATGCAACACTGGCAAATTACATCCCCTCCTATGGAGACCGAATCGCCCTCTTCAATTACTGCAAAAGTAAAAAGCCCATCTCAAAGCGAAAACAAGGGCTTTTAGAAAAACTTTGTGAGAAAATGAAAGTCAGAAGGAAGGCACCAAGGAAAACATATCACATGCTGACACAAGAACAACACAGACAAAGAAGCTAAAAACAACACGAAATGTAGAGATAGGATGGATTCACAGTGACGGTCACATAGCCAAACAGGTGAGGGCAAAGCAGGGAGGTGGCACCAGAAAAATTCAATTGGCAGTTAATGCTGGATTAAAAGATATCCTTCAAGAAGGAAAGAAACTTTTTTTCCCCGATGGAATATCTCCTAAAGGACCAGAATCAGATTTTGAGTTTGAGGTGTGGGACTTCAAACAGAACCACCTTACTGTTGACACTTGCCTGTCCATTGGCACTATGTATGAGACTGCAAGGCTCACAATGTTGCGCTTTTACATTGCAACAAAGCCAAAAGAACTTGAAGATGATGCCAGCGAGACCTCTGAAGTCATTCTTGTCTCTGCACACAGTGGCAATGAAATCAGTACAGCAGAACTACAAGTGGGAGAGGTCATACTTGGTTTTGATGGAGTCCAGTCTTCTTTAAATGTGTCTGTGGACTCTGAAATTACCTTTGGTCCCATTTACGGCACTGAAGAAGACACAGAGGACACATTGATCTATGAGGGTTTTCCTATGCCCACCAGTCCAGCTCCTCCAGAGGATGTGATAATGATCACCATACATCATGCTAACACTTTAAATGACATGATTACAGCTTTCTCGGATGAAGAGATTTTGAAGAAAGCACTGAATGTGAAACGCATACTTCCAGACAACAAAGAAGAAGCAGGCAGTGGATCTGGGGTATTAAGAGATGTTCTCAGCTGCTTCTGGCAGGAATTCTATGATCGATGTACACTTGGTACAACAGTTAAAGTGCCCTTCATTCGCCACGACTTCCTGCTGAAACATGGAAGGCAATTGGCAGAATCCTTGTGAAAGGTTACCAAGATTGTCAATATTTGCCAAACAAACTTGCACTCCCCTTCCTTGAACAGGTGCTTTTCAACAATGTGTATAGTGACCTTAAAGCACATTTTCTGCAGTTTGTGAGCAGCCAAGAACGTGAGGTTTTGATGCAAGCAATGAGTAATTTGTCCGCAGTTGACTCTGATGATCTTGTGGAAGTTCTAGACAGCTATGACTGTAGAAGGAGAATCACAGCGGAGACTCTTCCTACAATAGTTGATGAAATATCGCACAAAGAACTTGTCCAAAAACCCATGTTTGTCATTGACTGCTGGAGGGAGATCACCCATCATCATCCTCTCTCTCTCAGTCCAGAAGCACTGACCAAGTTGTTCTCTGACCTGCAACCAACCACAAAAAAGGTCTGCAAGCTGCTGAAATTTGACGTTGATTTGACTACAAAACAGAAGGAAGTCATAAATCATCTTAAAAGATTCATCAGGGAGCTAGATGAAAGTAAACTTCAGAAATTCCTGCACTTCTGCACTGGATCTGATCTCATAGTTACAGACAGCATCTATGTGGAATTTGAAGAAATGACAGAGTTCACAAGAAGACCAGTTGGGCACACATGTGGGAAGATTCTGCATATAGCTGACAGCTATGAGAACTTCCCAGACTTTCGCTCAGAATTTAATGCAGTTCTTGAAAGCAATGTCTGGGTAATGGACATTGTTTAGATTGACAAAACCTGTCCAACAACAAGCAATTGTTAAGACTTTTCACATTTGAACTAATGCAGGATTTCAAGGATAGAAATGCAAGGAAGTGTGAGGAATAGATACTTAGGACATACTGTATAATAAGCACTTCAGCATGACCCTTAATAGTCAGAGACAAGTTGCTCCAGCTGTGCAGAAGGAAGCCCAGCTTTTGCTACAAAAACTATATTATCGTTTCATGTGTTTTGGTCGTGCATTCACATACCACAACAAACTGTCATACTGATCATTACCAAAGCTATATTCATCTCCACCAGATCAAGTTATCCAGCTGTACAACACAAACCTTCTTGCTGTCCAGAAACATGTTTTGTTTGTTTAATTAAGGTTAAGAATTCCATTCCAACAGCAGCAACAACTGTGGCGTGCTTCATCACTGCTTTATGCAGTCAGCTATATCAGCTATAGGATTTTTGTGTAAGTTGCAAAATAATGACCCATGTTAAAGTTGTGTGTAAACAACCATTTCATTTCAGCCAAGTGTTCCCAAGCCACAACTGACTATTGGCTGGTGGAATGTCATGTTGGACCAGCAAGCGTATTGTTCTAGTCAGACTAGTTAATCTAGACCAATTTTTTTAAATCTGAACTAATTACAACCATACATAATCTAAAAGTAAGGCTGGCAGTTTTTCAACACTATTGTTATTTTCCCAGTCTATACTATTTTGCATTAGCCATGTTTGCAAAATGTTGCATTATATGTCTTTCAGGTCTTTAAAGTTTAAATAATGCTGATTATTGTTAAAATACCTATTACCTAAATACCTAAAACCTATTTAATGGTATCTTGTGATGTCATGTTGGAATTTTTATTTCTTCTGAACAGACAATGTCTGATACAAATTGTCTTTAAAGTTTACTTATTACTATCTGATTATTATGTGCTAAAATTGCAAATATGACTTTGTTACTGAAACAAAGTTTGATTAAGTCATCCAAATCCGGCAATGCAAGAATTGTGAGCAGCAAAACTGATGGCTTTAAATTTGAATAGATTTACTGTTTGATATTGCACATGCACTATACAATGCAGTCTGATAATTGTGCGTTCTTACATTACCTCGTGGATCAACACATTTGATACTAGCAATGCCAAATGGCTGTAGTTGTTTAGGAATCCATGTTCCAAATCCTCAGGTTCTCATTTTAATTATTATTTCTATTATTTATTTAGGTATTTCTTTGTTACTAAAAGCAATTCTGCCATATAGCTTTGCAGGTTGTCATAAGTATTAACACTTGCCTTAATTCTACACTACATGTATGATTTTGATTTTATGATATAACTTTTGCGGTAACAGACCCTGGTTGAATAGCCAATGTTGACCTGGGGTGTTAATGATCTTTTACATTAGGTTACTGTTGTAGAAGATGCATCGATAGAGGCTATACGAGACAATGTTAAGGATATATATTTTATTTTTTAAAGCATCAATATAAAATTGCATGCTTCATATACTGCATGTATTATGTAGAATTGGTCATGTGGTGTTCATGCACGTTTAGCTTGTGACCATCTCATTAGTTGAGATTTCTTTTAAAGCCTCTTTACTGTAAACATGTTAAATGTTACTTTTAATAGTCAAATGTTAGTTTAAAAAGTCAAGTCATTCTGGTTATATGCACTTTACAGACCAAGCTATGTGGTTATGAGATTTAACCATCTTATTATTGTATTACCAATAAAATGTTTAATTTGAAGTTTTAATGTTAATAAAATGTTACTTTTTCACATTTGTATTCAGGTATTCAATTGAATGTTGATGAAGCTCTCTTTCCATATGGGTAAAAGTGATGTGGTACATGAGGTTTAAAATACAGTTCAAGAATATTAGTGTTAAAGTGTTTATTAGTCATTCATATTTGACACAAGGATGAAAAAATCATTCCACTGGGATTAAAAACAAGTCATCCAGTGCAAGGTGTCAACTAGTCACAATTAAACAGAGCTAGCAAATTACCTAGAAAGAGCTGATCTTACACAAAAACTAAAACAGTTATGCTGAAAGTTTTAATAGTAGATAGACGATGATCAGAGAAATACATGAAAATGGTGTTGCTGGGGGTCAAACATTTCTTAGGAACACACGGAATAGCAAGGCCTATATTTTTGATACATATTTGGCAAATTAAAACAACTTAATATACATATAACACTATGGTGGGTTGTTTTAAACCATCTTAAGTTCTTTCACTGCTTACAAGCTCTAGAACCCAGTTTATTCCTCATATGTCCTCACTGCATATAGTATAGTACCTAACACTTTTATTTGTCCCCATTTTTTGCAGAAAAAAACAAATTGACTAATTACTTTTTTAAATAAAAATGTAACTACAATTGCTATTTTTATTAAGGGTCTTGAATTGTAGTTTTCTAATTTCATCTCTTAAGAGTTGGAATTTTGTTTACATCCAACATCCATTCATCTTAAACACATCAAATACATGTCTGTATTTCCTCTCTTAACAAGATGTACAGATCAGCTGCATCAAGTGGATCTGCTGGAGCATTCTATCCTTTCTCCTCCATTAGGAGACAACACAGTTCAAAAACAGTTTCGTTACACGGAAACTGGCCTTTAGGAGTACACTCTTCCATACACAAAGTGACTTCCTCCATGACAATTGGTTTCAGTCTATCCTCAGCACTGTGCAACTCTGGAAATGAGTACATCACAAATGGCCGACCCGACGCCGCATCATCACTTGATCGTGCTCTGATTTTGTGTGAATTCCATGTGTTGACAACTTCATCCAGTTCATCCTGCAGAGAAACAAACACAGTAAATACAGACTACAAACATGTGATATACAGTACAGGCCAAAAGTTTGGACACACCTTCTCATTCAATGCATTTCCTTTATTTTCATGACTATTTACATTGTATATTCTCACTGAAGGCATCAAAACTATGAATGTACACATATGGAATTATGTACTTAACAAAAAAGTGTGAAATAACTGAAAACATGTCTTATATTTTAGATTCCTCAAAGTAGCCACCCTTTGCTTTTTTTGATAACTGCAAACCCTTGGTGTTCTCTCAATGAGCTTCATGAGGTAGTCACCTGAAATGGTTTTCACTTCACAGGTGTGCTTTGTCAGGGTTAATTAGTGGAATTTTATCCCTTATTAATAAAAATAAGCAAAAGGTGGCTACTTTGAAGAATCTAAAATATAAGACATGTTTTCAGTTATTTCACACTTTTTTGTTAAGTACATAATTCCATTTGTGTTCATTCGTAGTTTTGATGCCTTCAGTGAGAATCTACAATGTAAATAGTCATGAAAATAAAAAGGAAACGCATTGAATGAGAAGGTGTGTCCAAACTTTTGGCCTGTACTGTAGTTGGTCTTAAACTATGCAACTGCTGCCTAAATTGAAACCTAGGTTTTCTGCATTTCAGCAGCTAAGTCAACAGTGAACAGATACAGCATGCCACACTAATCACTGTAAAACTAAGCAGCAAGAGAATGTAATTTTCACCAAACAGCACAAGCACACAGAACAATGCTGCACTGATACTGTAATACTTTACTTTACTTATACTTTGTCAGTGCATACAGTAACTGTATCCTAACAGGAGGCTCTGAATGAAAGTTTCAAGCTGTAACTGATTAATGATCAATCATATTGTGATTAGTTGCACTAATTGAACATTCATATCATAGTTATCATGTTACAGTATTTCATTAAATGCAAAATAAGCAAGAGGTTTTAATGTAAAATAACCTAAAAATGTTTGAACCGAGACACTGCAAATCACTGGTAGCTGCATGACTGCGCTTGATGACCAAATATATTTTTTAGATTTCCAGGGAGCTTCTTATCTAAACAATACGGTTACATCTCTCGTTGGTGACATGATGTCGCAGGGTCGTGGCATTATTTTTGCTATTGCACAGACTTGTTTTGCTGACTCCGATTTTTTTTCTTTTTCTTTATTCTAAGGTTTATGAATGTGAAGTATAGGAATAGGTTTTTCTGCCTCAGAGATGAGATGTTCAATTGTCATGCTGCAGATTTATGATCCCGTGTTACCAATAACTTTTATACTGATTTAAAGTTGACTGTAGGAGATAGATTGGCACATGTTCACTACTGAATGTATAGATATAATTCCCTAATAGGTGTGAGACCTCGTGTCTGCCATCAAGAGGTATATAGTGGGCGAATGAGGAAAAATACCGAGCAATAATAGATTTTAACAGGTCCAAGATAAGCACAGTTCATAGTATATTTGTGTAGCTAGATAGAGCCTATATTGAATACCCTTTACCTGCCATTGTAAATGAAAAAAAAAATAAGTGATTAAATGGGACATTAAATCACCTTCCAGGCTTTGCTATTATTATTACTATATTCCATTTATTACTGACTCATTTCAGAAGGTGAGGAAAGATTATTACCTGAACAAGATTTAGGAAGCAGAATTGGATGAGATTTTTGTCCAAAAAGTCTCCTGTGAAGTGGCCATTATCCTGAAAAGTTTGAAATAAGTTCATCCAGAACTGTGCACTTTGTTTGCGGAGGGTACCCCACCCTCCCTCAATGCGCTGGTTTGCTGTGCTTCTTCCATAAAGGAAACTTCTCTCCCCTGCAAAACTGTCTGGGTGGTTGCGCCGCAAAAATATCTGCATTTCTTCTACACAACCATTTTCTGTTCCCCTGTCTGCACGAATCCTCTCTGGACATCCCCCTATGCTTGAAACTGTTTTGATGAAGTAACTTGCAACTACTTTAGGATCACTGTTCGTAGTATAGGCCTCCATCCATAACACATAGCGACTTAAGCCATCTATACAGCCATTGATGGCAATGCCATAGGGCTTTAACTTATCATAGCCATCCATATGCCAAAGCGCATTTGGCCCTCTGCAGCTGTATTGACGTCTTCTCAAGCGTCTGGCTCGTCTTAATTCCACACCTTGTGGATCAACCAATTTGATGATGCGTCTGATGGTATCTTGTGATACAACAAATCCCCGTTGAACTGCACGAAGATGTAGCCAACGGTAACCCTGCATCTGTCCATTGGTCATGATCTCATGTTGAACAAAGGCCAGCACTTCATTCAAGTCAGACTGGTTCTTCCTTCTGAACAGACCAAGTCTTCTACAAATTCTCTTTAAAGTCCGGACACTTATTACTATTTGATTGTTGTGTGCTAAAATTGCAAGTATTTCTTTGTTACTGAAAGAAAGTCTGAAGTAGAGTTTGATATATTCATCCAAATCTGACATAGCAGGCATTGTTGTGAGCAGCAAAACTGATCAAATCATATTGAGGGAAGGCTTTAACAGTAATTGAAGAGGGCGATTCGGTCTCCATAGGAGGGGATGTAATTTGCCAGTGTTGCATCATCCATGAGCACGATGACGTCGCTGTCAATCTGCACAGAATAACAAAGAAAAAAGACAATTATCTCCAAAGTGCACATTCCATAAATAATAAGGTTAAGCCTCATAAATCGACCCTTTTCAAAGTAGGCTCTGTGTCAATCCAACTGAAACCTTTGACAACTAGTCAAGATTTACCAGATCTCTCAATCATTTTAAATACAATGGTTCAAAAGCAAATTGATAGGTTCATTTATTCTAAGGAATAAAATACCTGTGCATATATTTATATAAACTTGAAATCATACAATGTCTGTCAGTAACTTTGAACACTCCTTGTCATACTCCTTTATTTGCTTAATTTAACTTCTATTTGTCCACAGCCCAGTTGAATTGGTGGATGAATTAACTTGTGATAATCCAGATGTGTGGCATACTCTTTTCTAAAGTGTTTATACCTAACGTTACAAACGAGAAATAGTTTGAGGTGTTTGTTGACTTTGCAACTCGATCGCAGTGCGGAGACCGCTTTGTTAGCTTTGGCCATTGTTTTATACAGTGTATGGATGAAGCATCATAACATCGAAAACCCTGTTCGCTGGGGACGAGTCGGCGTAGAGACCGTCGCCGAAATCTCGGCCTTATCACCAGGAACAAATCGGCACTGGCCCTCATCATGTTAACACGCATTTACTTGTGAAGCATAACAAATATAATGACAAACTGAAGTGAGCGTTGAATAGAACAAGCGCTAAGGCTCACAATGTTATCTTCACTGGCTAGCTATTCAGCTTAGTTTTAGTCAGGCGCTAACGTTACTTTGTATGTGCCTATATTAATTTAAATATATATATATATATATATATATACATATATTAACTGAAATAATCTAGCTAACGTTAGCAGCTGGTGTGCAGCCTATATGTGCATTTCTGTAGTCTTTACAAACACCTAGGCACCAAACCAACGTATAATTCTCTTTTACTCACCTTTTGTTCTTCCAGTAATGTAATTGCTTCATCTGGGACCCCTCGACTACGCAAAAACTCACTTATATCCAAGTTCGACATGTTCAGTGTGTGGTTCTCCATCATGCAAAGTTACTCCCTCTCATTGGTCCCTTACAGGTACCCATACTTCTGACTTTAAAGTCAGAATTTTGACTTTAATCTCAGAATTCTGAGAATAAAGTCAGAATTCTGAGATTAAAATCAGAATTCTGAGAATAAAGTCAGAATTCTGAGATTAAAGTCAGAATTCTGAGATTAAAGTCAGAATTCTGAGAATAAAGTCAGAATTCTGAGAATAAAGTCAGAATTCTGAGAATAAAGTCAGAATTCTGAGATTAAAGTAAGAATTCTGAGAATAAAGTCAGAACTCAAATATTTTTTTCACCAGTGGCCCTAATCCTCTTCCGTAGTACTCAGCCTTTTCACATTTTTCTCTTTTTTTTCCAGAAGGCAGCTCTAACTGCTCACTGGACAAAATTCTTATGTTTGCAACTGGATGTAGTGTTCTACCTGCCATTGGATTAAAGCCACAGCCATCCATTGAGTTCTTACACGCTGTAGATGCCTTACCTTTGTCTGCTTCAGTGAGGGAAAAGTTTCCAACTGCAAACACGTGTGTGAACTGCTTGCGTCTCCCCTTGCACAAGGACTATGCCACTTTTAAGTCTAATATGGACTTTGCCCTTTGCAACACACAAGGGTTTGGTCAGGAGTAGGATGAAATTTACCCAAGTTAAACAACAGTTATTTTGTTCAAAAGTCCCTTTTTGGCTTCAAACACTAGAGCTTAATTTCATTTTTTTTAAACGAATAAAGCTATACTTAGTTAATTTTTTGACAGTTTGTGTTATTTTAGCCTTTATGACTTTAAACCTGTTCCTAATACAAGGAACCAGAAACCTGCTCTTAATACAAGTGACCAGAATTACTGAAGTGTTACAATAATTCAAGTTTATTGAATATAAATGTTACATTTACACAAATAAATGGAATGTTGATGTTTTCAAGGAAGTTGACCATTTCTTAGTATTTAATGTAATATTGAATTATGTTTAATTCAAAAAGTAATTTAATGGTTCTGCATTGATCGTAAAAAGAAGATAAAAACAAACTACAGATAAAGGGAGAGACACACTCCAACATTCACAAACTTGTCATACAGTTAGAGATTTCATTGCAGCACATTTGATATTTTACTTTTAAGTCTGCAATGTCCGCTATGGCTCTCAAAACACCTTCTTGTTGTTCCTGACTAAGGTCAACACTGGGTTGTTGGACATGAACGGAAGGGATCTCGTTTCCCAAATCAGCTGGGAAGTCGTGAATTCCATGTTGTGCCAAAAGTGCCTCCAAATTGTGTTCCCTGAATGGATCATCACCAAATACATTTTTGATAGAAGTGCTGTCTACCCACATGTTGGCAAGCATGCCTTCAGTCCAGATCTAAAAATGGTGTTCGGTTGTTTTCTGTTCTTAGGCAGTGGTGATTCCAGGCCTCTCGAAACCTGCTCAGTCTGCTCTGTATTTCTGGTAAATACACAAGATGAAGGGAAAGTTTGTGGATGTCATTTGCAGGATCAAGTTTGCCATTGTCCTCAAGGCTATAGAATTCGGCATAGAAACTGTGCAAAACATGCAAGAAACCGTCTCTCCAAAGGCGCTCGATTCTCTGGTTGTGCACAGATTCCCCTGTGATGTGGCTTCTACGCTCAACACCATGAAGAACATTCATGAACAATGCCACTTGTGTGTTCTCTCCTCCGTGATCGCACTCTAGATGGAAGTCCATAAATGCATGTGGCTTTTACAAACTGTGTAAGCACAGTGGCAGCTCTGTTGTTGGCATTACAATTCAGGTATGTTATCAGGCGAGAGTATCCATCTATAGCTCCATGAATCACCAAGCCCCATCTAAAAAGAAACAAATGAAAATTCATAAATCGAAATAGATTATTAGTATTTTAACCAAACAAATCTTATCAAACAAACTAATGATATACTGGAACTTTGATTAGTGTACATATTGTTGCTGTGCATCCATAGAAATAAGTTATCACACTCTGCATATGTGATTCTCAAAAAACTTTGCTTTCAAATGTATAAAACATTTTTGCATGTATGTGTCTTTTAAAAGCTTTTAATTAAAAATATATTTTTCAAAATGACTCCATTATATGTGTTATGAATACCTTATAAGGCGCATATTCCCATCGATATGCCACAGACTGTTTGGATATGGCACATAGTAGGTTCTTCTGGCCACAGCAGAGCTCCATCTACGTGCAGCAGCCGCTTGGTCAATGTTAGCCAATGTCAGTCTAACTCTCTGACGAGTGACCAGCAATCCCTCTGCTCGCAGCAATGCTCTCATCATCTGTTTTGATGGGGTATGCTTGATTACTATAAGAATCTGAAGTATTGCACTTTTTATGCATTTGGTTGATGCTTTTGTCCTAAGTGACTGAAATTCCATTCAAGGCAAGTATTTTTTTTATGAATATACCTGTTCCCTGGGATAAATTCCCATGACCCAACACGGTGCTCTACAAAGTGAGCTATAGGAACACTTAATTTTTAAGACTAGTTCACCCATTAAATCCAATACCAGTAGGCCTACTACAGTTTGTCATTAAACATTAAAAATGTTAGGGATGATACCCTGTTGTCAGTTTAATTAAGTTAATTAGGCCTACTAAACATATCAATCACCTAAAATCTTGGCATTCGAAATGACTTTGTTTACAAACTAATTTTGGGTGAATAATAACAAAGTTGTTCCTTATTTTTACAATACATCATTAAACTGAAAATTATTTTAAATGTAAAGATGAAAAGGTTAAAAGGTTAGTAGTACTGTACCTCACTGCCAGATCTAGGATACAGATTGTGGAGTCGTCTGGTGTGCTGTTCTAACTCCTCATCTGTCAACATACTTGATGTGGAATTCCGTATTGGCATCCCCAGAGCTTTTGTCCTCTTATATAGAAATGATGCAGAACATCCCAAAAGCCGTGCCATGCGTTTGATGGTGTAGCCCTGAGTCATTAGGAATTGCAGCTGTTGTCTTGTAACCGTAATTGCAGGTCTCCCTCGCTGACCTGTTAATATACATATTTGTAGAGCACAGTTAACATAAATACTTAGGAACATGATTTGATTTAAATGTAATCTAGTTATTTACAGTTTTTCTCAATTGTTTACACACATTTTCTGAAAGCATGCCTCATATTCTCAGAACTCTACACACAAATAATAAAACACAAACACAATGGGCAAAACCCCTCAATTCTCCTGCAAAATGAAACTTCACATTCAAAACAATGTTCTTTCTTCTCAAAATGGTATTTTGTTTTCAAATGACACACACAAACCATCATATGAATAGACATTTATAAGAACCAGTTGAACACTGATGTGCTCAATATAAAACACTATGATGAATGGAAAACACTTCTCCATTCATCATAATGACTTTGGTCTTTATGTGGTTCAGTGTTACACTTATACAGACAGTACATACATAAGTGTGTTGTAAAATATTTGAAGAGTATATATAAATATATATATATACATACTGTACTACAAATATATATATATATATATATATATATAAATAGTTTTTATAGTCAGAACACACAAATGAGCGTACATCCCAAACAACTTACAGTAAAGTTGCACATACAAAAAACTGTAATAACAACAACGTCAAACAATCATTTTAGATCCCCATTTACCTTAGGGATGGGGGGGTTATGCATGCGCGAGTCATCTTGCGTGTAATCACCGACCAGTGGTGGTTCTACATTGAAGTGCACCCTGGGCGAGAACACCTTTGAGTGCCCCCCCCGCGCTCAAAGTAGTGTCTTAAGTTCAATAATTAATCTGCTATGTCATGTTTTATGACAATTATGACAGGTTATGGTGTATTGGTTAATGTAAAGTTGTCAACAAAGACCTCAAACAAACAATATTTGCATTAAAAATGTCATAATTGAGCGAATGACACTTAATGACAGTTGTCATAAACATGCATAAAACCTCCTTCATATTCATGACATGTGTGATGTAGCAAATAAATAGCAAAGGTTATGTTCGTCTTAGAAACTAGCTACAGATTTGAAAATTCTGTTTGCTAATTACGGGCCTTACGTTAACCCAACTGATGGAAAAAAATAATAATAACTGAAATTGTAACAGTTTTGTTGCAAAGCACAATATTATGGTGAAATTAGATCTCGTGTTAGTTGACTTAAAACCAAATTTGTTATGTAAGTGTGGACGTTCTACCCGCGGACCCTGAACCGACGACCTTCCGAATGAGAGTCAAGTGCTCTGACGATGAGGCTAAACACCATGAGCTTCACAGCTCTATACTAGCTTGCCTTCAAATAAGCATAGCAAGCATCATAGCAAAATGGCTAACAAACGTAAGAGTTATTAAACCTACAATTAACATTAACCCTTCAGATGACAACATGGATACAGTAGGCCTAATCATAACACAGAGAGAACATTATAGTTGTATACCTTTATCTTTTCAGCTTGCATGGGTGCCAATTTGCCAATTCCCCACACAATGATTAATTGATAGATAATAGGAAACCGCTTCGCGGCCCAGAGATTTTTTTACTGCTCGTGCCGGTGCCGCCAACCATGTGACATGAAAAATGCCGCCCCGGGCGACTGCCACTGACTTTAGAGAAACACTGACGAGCGATCACGCGCTGATGCGCAGTCACGTATCACACTGAAATGTGATTAATGACAACGGTCGCATAAAAAACACACGCAAGGGAATCATTATTTACACAGCCTTGAAAAGATTCATAGATTAATGCAGAACTGAAAAACATACAAAAGCTGAATGAAGAAAGAGAGATGAGCTTGTAAAAATGAACATTAATCAATGTCTCAAAGATCAGCCAGTTGATTGCGATCAACGGTGCTCTATAGTGTGTAATGTTATACAAATACAGAAGTGCAAAAAACAAGATCCGCAATTTGCACGAGGCTGGTTTAATAGCTGTAACGTTAAATGTAAAAAAAGATTTTTAAATGTTTTAAAGTAAAATCCACAAGAAAACGACTGTGCATGTCAAAAAAATAAATAATAAAGAAATTACACTGCCGTAGGCTACATACCTGAGCGAATTCGAGGGACAGTGTAAGCTTCTTCCCTCACCTCCTACACAGACTGTCTAATAACAGCTCTGAGATCTGTCAGACTACTAAAAAGATTGTCCATTGTTTCACCGGAAAGCGTGCCATCGATTATTCTTAAATTCACTAAACACGAATGAATGGCCCTAAGCTGTGGGCTGCTGAAGTGACCATGTTGAAAAGTTCTTTCAATAAAGCTGCATTTTCTCTGTATTTGCTCGAGAACCTCCATTTTTCACCTTCTTCAATACTCTCCTGCCCGATCTCCCTTATATATTACATAGCAGTGGTGTGCGGTGGACTCAAAAAATGAGGAGGCAGATTTCTACCCATGTAATTTTTGTTCATCTCTGTCAGGGTTCGAATTACAAAGTGGCTTTCGGGGGAGCCCTATTTTCCGATCCTCCCTGACCCTGACCGACTTTAACGCTTTTGGTGTATGTTCGGGCATTTAAAACAATAGGTTTACAGTAAACCTATTGTTTACTTAGTTAACCGTTTACTTCAAAACGCAAGCTTCAGTCAGTGTTGTCAGTGTTAGGGCAAACAGCTCTGTCCACGGTTCTGAATCAACCGCGCTTAGCCCCACATCATGCAAATTTTGATAAAAACAGAATAACTCACATAACAATTATAAAAAAAATACATCGATATTAAATAGGATTAGGGCCAATCCTCACAAACGCACAGATCAAGTAAGTAATACCACGATTCTTACCTTAAATCAGAAGTGACCACAGAGGCCTGGGGTCTTCTGTCTTTGCTTTCCGTCCTGTAACCCAGGATGTTGAGGGTCGGTGACCGGCTTTAATCCAAGATGATACAAAAGGCAGAGTGTCAAATTGCTCCAAAGGGGGTCCATTCAGATCCACGAAGAGAAGCGAGGAGAGGCTTTGTTCACGCAACTTGTTGCGATACTTGCTGTCAGTAGAATTCACGGCAGAAAATCCCCTCTCACACTCAGCTGAGGACGGCAAGTAGGTCAGACTTGCTGTTTGAAGTTTGACAAGCGTTTTCCCTGGTGCTCTGTTTTGCAATTTAAAGTCCCGGAACTCCTCGACAGCCTCTCGGGCCGGTTCTCCCAGTGTTTTTGCCAATGCTCGAACTTCAGTTTCCCCATATAGGATACGGGCGCTATGTTGCTGTGGCCAAAAGCGTTTATCCAGCGGTTTCAGCATCTGGACAAGGTCCGGTTCGGGCAATCTCTTCTTTAGGCTGTTGATAATAGACTGATTGAACTGAAGACGGTTTATCTTCGGCCTGCTCTCTGAAAGCTCAACATCTTTGAACAGGCCAGTCGATATGCGTTGTTCGGCTTTTTGTGTGGATTTTCCTCCACTTGCTTTCATGGCTGTCAAGACGTCAATGGTCTGCTGAATGTGGCAACTTGCATCAACTAAAGATGTTTGTTTGCGTTGCAGTTTTAGCGACAGATTTTGTAATTCTCGCAGGACATCCTTCATACATGCCATATCAGCCAAAAAACCTGTGCTTGTAAGGAGTTTGTGCAGGCCCCTGAATTTCTGCCTCTCTGTGTCGCAGCGAGATGTGTCTTCCATGGCTGTTCTGAATTGGTGCGCAAGTGCAGGATAATCGTTCCATACTGCCTTCACAGTGCGAAAACTACTAGCCACCCAACGAATTGTAAAGATTTGACCTATTTTTAAGATTTGCATGTTTAAACCTGTAGCTGCCTCCTGGAGCAAACGGGCGTTTTTTGATGACTGGTTATAAAGGGTGTAAAGTTTTGAAATAAAAAACTCAAATTGGTTACATCCAGCTACTTCCTTAAGTGAGTCTTTGACAGCTAACTCAAGTCGGTGAGCTAGACAGTGTATTGAATGAACTTTGGGGAAATCTTGTTTGAGTTTAGTGACGAGTCCGCCGACTCTGCCCGTCAGTACCGCTGCTCCATCTGTTGCAATGCCGATGAGATTTTTTCCCAGAAACTCATCATCCAGTCCCGCTTGTCTCAAGCTTTTCCTCAAACTTTTGTACATCGATTCGGCATCCGTGCCTTCTGAAAGCTCAACGATATCTAAAAAAACATTATCCACTTCCCCCGTTCCTGTCATGTCACACCGCACATAAATGATCATATAAGCCAGGCCATGAACTGTGCTCTCATCTATCGTGATACTGATTCGTGATCCCAGTTCTTTTACTTTTGAAACAAATTTAGCTCTCATTTCATTGGCGATATGTCCGATTATTTCAGCACAAGCATGGTCTGATTTGTGCACATTTCCCACGTTTGCACCATTAAGTTTTTGAAGGGACATAACAGCAGGGAGCTTCCTGTAGGCCATTTTTTCCTTGGCCACCATATAAGCAGATCTGAAAGACGTAGCTGTTTCTTGCATTAAATTAGCATTTACTTCAAGCACCTTGTTTGGGAGCACATCCCTTACCTTCATCTCCGAAATCTCAACCGCTCTTTTGTGTGCCAAACTGTCCCGATGCTTGTAAATCTTTTTCCGCAGGTTATTCTGTGACTCGCTGCTGACCTCTCCATTCATCCATTCCTCTGACAGATGTACTCCCGTTGCTCTTTCGGCGAGCAACAGGCTTTTTGCCTCCATGAATACTGTACATCCTAACTTCTGATTTTTGGAGTAGAGCCATGTATTCCTGATTCTCCACTCACTCCATTGCTTTGTTGTCCAGTTGAAAGGTGGTGCTGTTGCATGATCGCCTGGTCTGCTGCAGGTCGCAGTGGTGGTTTCTGGCGCCAAAGTCTCGCTCTCCTCGGTGCTGGTGCAGTCACTAGCAGCAACTTTTAGCGGCGGCGGTAACACCGGCAAGCTAGTTGTAGCTGGTGCGCTGTCATCACTCCTCTTCGTTTGTTTAGTAAAAAATCCAAATTGACTGAGGTTTGGCTGCTTTCTTTTTGACATTCTTAGTATCCACAGAGTGTTCCAAAATACGAAATTATGTTTTGAGCTTGAATTTAAGCTAGCAACATTCAAATACTAAGTTCAATTGGTGACGTAAACGTAGTAATTTCAGTGCAGCGCCGCCACGCATGGATGGTCACAGCAGGAGACACATAATTGCGTTTATTAGTGGAGACAGATGTTCGGAAATAGTAATGTAATGAGCGAATAAACACACAACATTGACACATTTTTAATATCATCATTTATTTCAGGAAATAAAATCTATATGCGACACAAAAAATGGACAGTATTTTAGAGCTCCCCCTAAATGTCTCAAAGTAGGCTTTCAGGGGAGCCCAGGTCCTTTTCAGGGGAGCCGAGCTCCCCTTAGCTCCCCCGTAATTCGAACCCTGATCTCTGTACTATTAACAAGTGCGTTTGTCAGTCATTTCAGTGTTTATGTGTGAAAAAATCCTTTTAATTACTACAAGTTCATTACAGTATGTACTTCTGATTTTTGTAGTTTTATATTTTCCCTGCTTTGGGAAAAGGTACATCAACACCACCTTCATCTTCCTCTGGTACTATATTTCCTATATACGAATTACATCATTACCAGGGCCAGACGGAATCTGCAGACTTTTTTTGTTAATTCTGCGCAGAATTTTTTTCTTAATCTGCCGAATAGTTTTTATATTGTTTGAAATATGTTATAAGTTGAAAAAAGGTTTTAAAATAAATTTGTTAAAAGATTTGAGAGAATGGGCCTTTAAACTTTACAAAATAAAAGCATTTACAAATCAGCTGTCAAAATTGCAATTAAACCTAAATAAAAACGTTATCAACATGTTTTATAAACACCATTATTGAATATAGACCTACTTGGTTATTTATAATATACATTTAACATGCAGAATGACATATTTTTATAATGATGATCATGTAAATGCTGTTCACAGCTTTAAACTATGACGATCTCAGTCGTGTTTTTGACTACTTTAATGGATCTTTCAGTGTTACTGTCTCAGCACATGAGATGAAGAAGAAAGGAATTTATGTGGAAAAAAACATAAGCGCTTTAACAAACTTGTTCGCTCATTGCATTATTGTGTGTGAGTTTGCTGCGTCTGATTACGCAGCGCTTCTTAAACCCAAGTTTTATGTGTAGGCTAAGCTTGCTTTTATCAACAAAAACATGCAATACGAACACGACAACCATATCGTGTGGACATTTATATAGACAGATTGCTTCATTAGTGGTTTTTACTTTTGCTTTGCGTGAGGTAAAATTCGCTTGTTCTGTAGCCTATTTTAGAAACGATTACGATCTATAAGATTCGCTTGAGAAGTAGACTGTGGGTGTCTTTGGAATCGATCACGCCATAAAATCATCAGATTGAAACACTAAACAGCAGAGTACTTGATGCTTACTCTTCCGCGGAAATATCCGCGGGTACCCGCGGTCCGCGGACGCGCATTCCGTCTGGCCCTGATCATTACCAATACCATCAATTTAATTATTAGCAGTCCCAGAAATATTCAAAGCATTTAAGAGATCAAATCAAATAGATGTGACTTACTTTAAACTTGCTCTTATCCTGAGCAAGCCTGATCACAAGCAAACGTTTTTGAACAAATCTGAACCACGTAATATTCTGTCAACAATAGATAACTCCTCTGCCTCTGCCATCTCCGAAACGAATCCTAAACTCCGATTAATACAAATAATAAAACTATTTAATTAACGTTCAATCTAATTTAGCGCCCGCAGTTTAAAATGAATGACGAAGACGAGCAGGAAGGCGGGATCTCGCTGATGAGTTAATCCAATCATAGCCCATTGGAGGCATTGCCTCCTCTCACGTGACTTTTCTCCATTCTTTTCAATTACCCCCACTCAAACTCACGGCACGCTTTAGCGGGTATATATAAAGTCAATGAGCTTAGAGGAGGCAAGAGAAACGCTGCCTCCCTTTGGATTTCTTTCGAGCGGGGTCGCTGTTTCACACTGTTTTATACGCTGATTGATCTCATATATCGCTTAACACATTCTATCAGTTGTCCCATTTTATTTCTGAACTGTTAATAATATTCTCATTCGATTAATTTCGAGGGGGAGGGGAGACACCGCCTCCCTTGCCTCCTCGGAGGAAACGCCCCTGTTACATAGTCTTATTAATATTCAACATGTTATTTGCATACTGATCATAAACGTAAACTAGTATCTATTATGTTAAGGATATTTTTGGTCCACAAAACCACTAGTAACTGAAAGAATAAGTACTAGTATCTAATGAGTAAGTACTAGTATCTATTGAATAAGTACTAGTATCTAATAAATAAGCACTAGTATCTAAATTTAGGTACTAGTATCTAATGAATAAGTACTAGTATCTACTGAATAAGTACGAGTATCTAATGAATAAGTACTAGTATCTAATAAATAAGCACTAGTATCTAATATTTAGGTAATAGTATCTAATGAATAGTACTAGTATCTAACGGAATAGATACTAGTAACTAAACAGTAAGTACTAGTAGCCTATAAATAGATACTAGTAAACGTCAAGGATTAAATGACAAAATGGCTTGCCATAGTCTGAGCTGAAAACTGCATTTTGTGACAGAGTGCATCAGTGAATGATGAGAATGTCATTTTTGACAAAGAACACTGTTCATTACTGAAATGCTCTAATTGAGCTGTTAGAATGTCAGAAACAAGCTTTCTGAGCTGAAAACTGCATTTTGTGAAAAAAGGCATCAGTGGATGATGAGAAATTCAGTTTTGACAAAGAACACTGTTCATTACTAAAATGCTCTAATTGAGCTGTTAGAATGTCAGAAACAAGCTGTCTGAGCTGAAAACTGCATTTTGTGACAAAGTGCATCAGTGGATGATGAGAATGTCAGGTTGGACAAAGAACACAGTTCATTACTGAAATGCTCTAATTTGAGCTGTTAGAATGTCAGAAACAAGCTTTCTGAGCTGAAAACTGCATTTTGTGACAAAGTGCATCAGTGAATGATGAGAATGTCAGTTTTGAAAAAAAACACTGTTCATTACTAAAATGCTCTAATTGAGCTGTTAGAATGTCAGAAACAAGCTTTCTGAGCTGAAAACTGCATTTTGTGACAGAGTGCATCACAGTGAATGATGAGAATATCAGTTTTGACAAAGAACACTGTTCATTACTAAAATGCTCTAATTGAGCTGTTAGAATGTCAGAAACAAGCTTTCTGAGCTGAAAACTGCATTTTGTGACAAAAGGCATCAGTGGATGATGAGAATGTCAGTTTTGACAAAGAACACTGTTCATTACTGAAATGCTCTAATTGAGCTGTTAGAATGTCAGAAACAAGCTTTCTGAGCTGAAAACTGCATTTTGTGACAAAGTGCACCAGAGGATGATGAGAAATTCAGTTTTGACAAAGAACACAGTTCATTACTGAAATGCTCTAGTTGAGCTGTTAGAATGTCAGAAACAAGCTTTCTGAGCTGAAAACTGCATTTTGTGACAAAGTGCATCAGAGGATGATGAGAAATTCAGTTTTGACAAAGAACACAGTTCATTACTAAAATGCTCTAATTGAGCTGTTAGAATGTCAGAAACAAGCTGTCTGAGCTGAAAACTGCATTTTGTGAAAAAAGGCATCAGTGGATGATGAGAATGTCAGTTTTGACAAAGAACACAGTTCATTACAGAAATGCTCTAATTGAGCTGTTAGAATGTCAGAAACAAGCTTTCTGAGCTGAAAACTGCATTTTGTGACAAAGTGAATCAGTGAATGATGAGAATGTCAGTTTTGACAAAGAACACTGTTCATTACTAAAATGCTCTAATTGAGCTGTTAGAATGTCAGAAACAAGCTTTCTGAGCTGAAAACTGCATTTTGTGACAAAGTGCATCAGAGGATGATGAGAAATTCAGTTTTGACAAAGAACACAGTTCATTACTAAAATGCTCTAATTGAGCTGTTAGAATGTCAGAAACAAGCTTTCTGAGCTGAAAACTGCATTTTGTGACAGAGTGCATCAGTGAATGATGAGAATGTCAGTTTTGACAAAGAACACTGTTCATTACTAAAAGGCTCTAATTGAGCTGTTAGAATGTCAGAAACAAGCTTTCTGAGCTGAAAACTGCATTTTGTGACAAAAGGCATCAGTGGATGATGAGAATGTCAGTTTTGACAAAGAACACTGTTCATTACTAAAATGCTCTAATTGGAGCTGTTAGAATGTCAGAAACAAGCTTTCTGAGCTGAAAACTGCATTTTGTGACAGAGTGCATCAGTGAATGATGAGAATGTCAGTTTTGACGAAGAACACAGTTCATTACTAAAATGCTCTAATTGAGCTGTTAGAATGTCAGAAACAAGCTGTCTGAGCTGAAAACTGCATTTTGTGACAAAGTGCATCAGTGAATGATGAGAATGTCAGTTTTGACAAAGAACACTGTTCATTACTAAAATGCTCTAATTGATCTGTTAGAATGTCAGAAACAACCTTTCTGAGCTGAAAACTGCATTTTGTGACAAAGTGCATCAGTGAATGATGAGAATGTCAGTTTTGACAAAGAACACTGTTCATTACTAAAATGCTCTAATTGGAGCTGTTAGAATGTCAGAAACGAGCTTTCTGAGCTGAAAACTGCATTTTGTGACAAAGTGCATCAGTGAATGATGAGAATATCAGTTTTGACAAAGAACACTGTTCATTACTAAAATGCTCTAATTGAGCTGTTAGAATGTCAGAAACGAGCTTTCTGAGCTGAAAACTGCATTTTGTGAAAAAGTGCATCAGTGGATGATGATAAAATCAATTTTGACAAAGAACCCAGTTCATTACTAAAAAATGCTCTAATTGAGCTGTTAGAATGTCAGAAACAAGCTTTCTGAGCTGAAAACTGAATTTTGTGTCAAAAGGCATCAATGGATGATGAGAATGTCAGTTTTGACAAAGAACACTGTTCATTACTAAAATGCTCTAATTGGAGCTGTTAGAATGTCAGAAACGAGCTTTCTGAGCTGAAAACTGCATTTTTTGAAAAAAGGCATCAGTGGATGATGAGAAATTCAGTTTTGACAAAGAACACTGTTCATTACTAAAATGCTCTAATTGACCTGTTAGAATGTCAGAAACAAGCTTTCTGAGCTGAAAACTGCATTTTGTGACAGATTGCATCAGTGAATGATGAGAATGTCAGTTTTGACAAAGAACACTGTTCATTACTGAAATGCTCTAATTGAGCTGTTAGAATGTCAGAAACAAGCTTTCTGAGCTGAAAACTGCATTTTGTGAAAAAAGGCATCAGTGGATGATGAGAAATTCAGTTTTGACAAAGAACACTGTTCATTACTAAAATGCTCTAATTGAGCTGTTTGAATGTCAGAAACAAGGTGTCTGAGCTGAAAACTGCATTTTGTGACAAAGTGCATCAGTGAATGATGAGAAACTCAGTTTTGACATATAACACAGTTCAACACTGAAATGCTCTAATTGAGCTGTTAGAATGTCAGAAACAAGCTTTCTGAGCTGAGAACTGCATTTTGTGACAAAGTGCATCAGTGGATGATGAGAAAGTCAGTTTTGACAAAGAACACTGTACATTACTAAAATGCTCTAATTGAGCTGTTTAGAATGTCAGAAACAAGCTTTCTGAGCTGAAAACTGCATTTTGTGAAAAAGTGCATCAGTGGATGATGAGAAAATCAGTTTTGACAAAGAACACAGTTCAACACTGAAATGCTCTAATTGAGCTGTTAGAATGTCAGAAACAAGCTTTCTGAGCTGAAAACTGCATTTTGTGAAAAAAGGCATCAGTGGATGATGAGAAATTCAGTTTTGAAAAAGAACACTTTTCATTACTAAAATGCTCTAATTGAGCTGTTAGAATGTCAGAAACAAGCTGTCTGAGCTGAAAACTGCATTTTGTGACAAAGTGCATCAGTGGATGATGAGAATGTCAGTTTTGACAAAGAACACAGTTCATTACTGAAATGCTCTAATTGAGCTGTTAGAATGTCAGAAACAAGCTTTCTGAGCTGAAAACTGCATTTTGTGACAAAAGGCATCAGTGGATGATGAGAATGTCAGTTTTGACAAAGAACAATGTTCATTACTGAAATGCTCTAATTGAGCTGTTAGAATGTCAGAAACAAGCTTTCTGAGCCGAGAACTGCATTTTGTGACAAAGTGCATCAGTGGATGATGAGAAAGTCAGTTTTGACAAAGAAAACTGTTCATTACTAAAATGCTCTAATTGAGCTGTTAGAATGTCAGAAACGAGCTTTCTGAGCTTAAAACTGCATTTTGTGACAAAGTGCACCAGAGGATGATGAGAAATTCAGTTTTGACAAAGAACACAGTTAATTACTGAAATGCTCTAGTTGAGCTGTTAGAATGTCAGAAACAAGCTTTCTGAGCTGAAAACTGCATTTTGTGACAAAGTGCATCAGTGAATGATGAGAAACTCAGTTTTGAAATATAACACTGTTAATTACTGAAATGCTCTAATTGAGCTGTTAGAATGTCAGAAACAAGCTTTCTGAGCTTAAAACTGCATTTTGTGACAAAGTGCATAAGAGGATGATGAGAAATTCAGTTTTGACAAAGAACACTGTTCATTACTAAATTGCTCTAATTGAGCTGTTAGAATGTCAGAAACAAGCTTTCTGAGCTGAAAACTGCATTTTGTGAAAAAAGGCATCAGTGGATGATGAGAAATTCATTTTTGACAAAGAACACTGTTCATTACTAAAAAAATGCTCTAATTGAGCTGTTAGAATGTCAGAAACAAGCTTTCTGAGCTGAAAACTGCATTTAGTGACAAAGTGCATCAGAGGATGATGAGAAATTCAGTTTTGACAAAGAGCACAGTTCATTACTGAAATGCTCTAGTTGAGCTGTTAGAATGTCAGAAACAAGCTTTCTGAGCTGAAAACAGCATTTTGTGACAAAGTATATCAGTGGATGATGAGAATGTCAGTTTTGACAAAGAACACTGTTCATTACTAAAATGCTCTAATTGGAGCTGTTAGAATGTCAGAAACGAGCTTTCTGAGCTGAAAACTGCATTTTGTGAAAAAGTGCATCAGTGAATGATGAGAATGTCAGTTTTGACAAAGAACACTGTTCATTACTAAAATGCTCTAATTGAGCTGTTAGAATGTCAGAAACAAGCTTTCTGAGCTGAAAACTGCATTTTGTGACAAAAGGCATCAGTGGATGATGAGAAAGTCAGTTTTGACAAAGAACACTGTTCATTACTAAAATGCTCTAATTGGAGCTGTTAGAATGTCAGAAACGAGCTTTCTGAGCTGAAAACTGTATTTAGTGACAAAGTGCATCAGTGGATGATGAGAGTGTCAGTTTTGACAAAGAACACTGTTCATTACTAAAATGCTCTAATTGAGCTGTTAGAATGTCAGAAACAAGCTTTCTGAGCTGAAAACTGCATTTTGTGACAACGTGCATCAGTGGATGATGAGAATGTCAGTTTTGACAAAGAACACTGTTCATTACAAAAATGCTCTAATTGGAGCTGTTAGAATGTCAGAAAAAAGCTTTCTGAGCAGAAAACTGCATTTTGTGACAAAGTGCATCAGTGGATGATGAGAATGTCAGTTTTGACAAAGAACACTGTTCATTACTAAAATGCTCTAATTGGAGCTGTTAGAATGTCAGAAACGAGCTTTCTGAGCTGAAAACTGCATTTTGTGAAAAAGTGCATCAGTGAATGATGAGAATGTCAGTTTTGACAAAGAACACTGTTCATTACTAAAATGCTCTAATTGAGCTGTTAGAATGTCAGAAACAAGCTTTCTGAGCTGAAAACTGCATTTTGTGACAAAAGGCATCAGTGGATGATGAGAAAGTCAGTTTTGACAAAGAACACTGTTCATTACTAAAATGCTCTAATTGGAGCTGTTAGAATGTCAGAAACGAGCTTTCTGAGCTGAAAACTGTATTTAGTGACAAAGTGCATCAGTGGATGATGAGAGTGTCAGTTTTGACAAAGAACACTGTTCATTACTAAAATGCTCTAATTGAGCTGTTAGAATGTCAGAAACAAGCTTTCTGAGCTGAAAACTGCATTTTGTGACAACGTGCATCAGTGGATGATGAGAATGTCAGTTTTGACAAAGAACACTGTTCATTACAAAAATGCTCTAATTGGAGCTGTTAGAATGTCAGAAAAAAGCTTTCTGAGCAGAAAACTGCATTTTGTGACAAAGTGCATCAGTGGATGATGAGAATGTCAGTTTTGACAAAGAACACTGTTCATTACTAAAATGCTCTAATTGGAGCTGTTAGAATGTCAGAAACAAGCTTTCTGAGCTGAAAACTGCATTTTGTGAAAAAAGGCATCAGTGGATGATGAGAAATTCAGTTTTGACAAAGAACACAGTTCATTACTGAAATGCTCTAGTTGAGCTGTTAGAATGTCAGAAACAAGCTTTCTGAGCTGAAAACTGCATTTTGTGACAGAGTGCATCAGTGAATGATGAGAATGTCAGTTTTGACAAAGAACACTGTTCATTACTAAAAGGCTCTAATTGAGCTGTTAGAATGTCAGAAACAAGCTTTCTGAGCTGAAAACTGCATTTTGTGACAAAAGGCATCAGTGGATGATGAGAATGTCAGTTTTGACAAAGAACACTGTTCATTACTAAAGTGCTCTAATTGGAGCTGTTAGAATGTCAGAAACAAGCTGTCTGAGCTGAAAACTGCATTTTGTGAAAAAAGGCATCAGTGGATGATGAGAAATTCAGTTTTGACAAAGAACACTGTTCATTAGTAAAATGCTCTAATTGAGCTGTTAGAATGTCAGAAACAAGCTTTCTGAGCTGAAAACTGCATTTAGTGACAAAGTGCATCAAAGGATGATGAGAATGTCAGTTTTGACAAAGAACACTGTTCATTACTAAAATGCTCTAGAGCTGTTAGAATGTCAGAAACAAGCTTTCTGAGCTGAAAACTGCATTTTGTGACAAAGTGCACCTGAGGATGATGAGAAACTCATTTTTGACAAAGAACACAGTTCAACACTGAAATGCTCTAATTGAGCTGTTAGAATGTCAGAAACAAGCTTTCTGAGCTGAAAACTGCATTTTGTGACAAAGAGCATCAGAGGATGATGAGAAAGTAAGTTTGACAAAGAACACAGTTCATTACTGAAATGCTCTAATTGAGCTGTTAGAATGTCAGAACCAAGCTTATTGAGCTAAAAACTTCATTTTGTGAAAATAGTCTAACAGAGGATGATGAGAAACTCAGTATTGACAACGATCACAGTTCATCACTGAAATGCTCTAATTGAGCTGTTCGATTGTCAGAAACAAGCTTATTGAGCTAAAAAAAAACTGCATTTTGTGACAAAGTGCATCAGAGGATTATGAGAAAGTCAGATTTGACAAAGAACACATTTCATCACTGAAATGCTCTAATTGAGCTGTTAGATTGTCAGAAACAAGCTTATTGAGCTGAAAACTGCATTTCCCTTTCTGTCGGTCTCTCGACGTTGTGTCGACAGAATGGGGTTTGACTTGAGAACCTACCTTCTCTGACTGACTTGAACAGGCCAATGAAAATTGGCGAATGAAATTTGCATGCCGGACTCCGCCCCCGGATATCCGGGTATAAAAGGGAGCCGGCGTGCCGCATTCATTCACCTTTTGTTCTTCGGAGCCTTCGCATCCTGATGCTGACGACTCTGCAGATATTTTCTACGTGTTGCTGGTCTTACGACGTGGTGCAGCGGACTGTCCCTTTTCCTGTGACTTCCCCTGGGCGTCTCGGCAACTTCCAAGGCATCTCTCTAAAGCGAGCCCTTTTCAGGGCTTAAGTGTTTCTTCAGCGCGGCATGTCCCGCTGTGCTCGTGGGTGCGGCGCACTCATCGAGGAAGGGGACGGACATGATGTCTGCCTCGTGTGTCTGGGACTCCAGCACGCTGAGGCAGCGTTTGTGGATACATCTTGCCCGCACTGCGGGCGGATGGTAATTCAGACGTTGCGGTCACGGGTAGCTGCGTTCTTCCGAGAATCAGCCGCCACCTCGAGTGCTTCCCATTCTGCGGCAGCAGTGGCATCAGCCCTGCCGTCCGCTTCGGTGAGCACCGAGGGTGATCGGGGAATTACCTTGAGCCTCAATCCGTCAGCCATTGGCTCGCGGACCGTTCACGCCCCGCCTCGCTCGTCTGACCGTTCCGGAAAAGGCGGTACGCTGCCTTGTTCCTCCGTCACGTACTCGGACACGCGGCGTGACGACGATGAGATGTCGCTCGCAGCATCGGAGGGCGACCTCTTGGCATCCGACCCCGAGGATTCCTTAGAGCTTCCCCCTCCGGGGGGTCGAGCTCAGGATGAAGCGGACGTCGAGATGTCAACCATGCTTTCCCGGGCCGCCGCGAGTATTGGGCTGCAGTGCACCGCACCGCCTCTTCCCCAACGCTCGCGGTTGGACACGTGGTTTCTGGGGACCGGCCGTGACTCTAAGCCACGGTCGGCGCCGGTACCATTCTTCCCGGAAGTGCATGAGGAGCTCAGTCGGACCTGGAACGCCCCCTTCTCGGCGCGTGCACGTCAGACTAGCTCGGTCGCCCTGACTTCCCTCGATGATGGGGCAGCTAAGGGCTACGTCGACATCCCTCAGGTGGAACGTGCAGTCGCGGTGCACCTGTGCCCGCAGACAGCTGCCACCTGGAGAGATCGACCAAGGCTCCCTTCCAAGGTTTCGGCATCGCTGGTGTCGAAGGCTTACAACGCTGCGGGTCAAGCTGCCTCGGCTCTTCACGCCATGGCCATCCTGCAGGTCCATCAGGCCAAGGCGTTGAAGGAGTTGCACGAGGGAAAGTCCGACCCAGGGATTATGCAGGAACTCCGCACTGCCACTGACCTCGCTCTTCGGGCGACGAAGGTGACGGCGCGAGCCCTGGGTCGTACGATGTCCACACTAGTGGTCCAGGAGAGACACCTCTGGTTGAACCTTGCGCAGATGCGGGACGCTGAGAAGGTTCGCTTTCTCAACGCCCCCATCGCGTAGGGTGGGCTGTTTGGTGATACGGTCGAGGACTTCTCCCAGCAGTTCTCGACTGTAAAGAAGCAGACGGAGGCGATAAAACACATCCTGCCCCGCCGCGACCCGGCCGCCTATCGTCCGTCGAGGTCCTGCGCGGCGTCTGCTCCCCGGCAGCCCCGCCCCTCGCCGACTCAGACTCCGGTTCCAGTGCCCCCTGCACAGGCGGCCTCCCGGAGAAGGACGTCGTCGAGGAGAGCACCATCCCGTCACCAACCTCCGCGGAAGCAGATGCGTTCCTGACGGGGTGAACCCAGGGAGATCGAGTTCACCGGGCCCGACCCTGGCAACTACATCGCTAGAGGGTCGGAATGGGACGGTGCTTGCCCCGTCCCAGCAACACCAGCGGGGTCCTTTTCAGGGCCTGGCGCCCACATTCTCACAGAAAGAGCTTTCTCTCTCCCTGGGTCTTTTTCACAGCCGCTCTCACCCTCCGCAGGACGGTGTTCTGCAACCCCACGTTGTGTTTCGGCGAGACACACGGTTGGGTATACTCTCAGTGGCCACCAGCACCCTCAGTCAGACAGTGCGGTATGCCGCGATATCGCCCGACAGGCACCTCGGCAGAGCCACTCTCCTCCCCGGGGTCCCCCCCGCGTCGAGGGAGCCGTACTGCCAGCCATCGAACCACCCCCCACGGGGGCAATGAATCAGATCGAACCTCTGGTCCCCCTGTCTCGGTACCTGGGAGCCTGGTTGGCTCTTCCCAGACCAGCACGGTGGCTACAGAGAAAAAATCCGTCTCGGCTATGCGATTCAGTTCGCCAAGCGCCCACCCAAGTTTCGGGGCATCCTCTTCACCTCAGTGGGAGGGGTAGATGCTCCCGTGCTTCGGGCCGAGGTCGCTACCCTTCTGGCGAAGGGGGCGATCGAGCTCGTCCCTCTGGCCGAGATGTACTCCGGGTTTTACAGCCCGTATTTCATTGTCCCCAAGAAAAGTGGCGGGCTGCGCCCCATCTTGGACCTGCGTACCCTGAACAAGCACCTACACAAGCTGCCGTTCAGGATGCTAACGCAGAAGCACATCCTGACGTCCATCAGGCTTCAGGATTGGTTAATGGCGATCGACCTGAAGGACGCGTACTTCCATGTGTCCATCCTCCCTCGTCACCGCCCGTTCCTACGGTTCGCTTTCGAGGGACAGGCATATCAGTACCGCGTCCTCCCATTTGGTCTGCCCCTGTCTCCTCGAGTCTTTACGAAGGTCGTGGAGGCCGCCCTCACTCCCCTCAGGGAGCAGGGGGTGCGCATACTCAACTATCTCGACAACTGGCTCATCTTGGCGCACTCGCGAGATCTGTTGTGTACACACAGGGACCTGGTGCTCCGGCACCTAGACCATTTGGGGTTACAGGTCAACCGAAAGAAGAGCAAGCTCTCCCCGGTGCAGAGCATCCTCTTCCTCGGTATGGAACTCGACTCTGTCTCCATGACTGCACGTCTTTCTTCCGAGCATGCCCAGTCAGTGCTGACCTGCCTGAGGAACTTCAGGCAGCAGCCAGCGGTCCCGCTGAAACTTTTTCAGAGGCTCCTGGGACACATGGCGTCCTCGGCGGGGGTGGTCCCCCTCGGGTTGATGCACATGAGACCGCTACAGCACTGGCTACAGAGCAGAGTTCCTTGGAGTGCGTGGCACACCGGCAACAGGCGCGTCGCGATCACGCCCTTCTGCCGGCGCACCCTAACCCCATGGTCTTCAATGACCTTTCTGCGGACAGGGGTCCCTCTTGGGCAGGTTTCGAGGCGCGTCGTGGTGACGACAGACGCCTCCCTGCAGGGTTGGGGTGCTGTGTGCAACGGGCACGCAGTGTCGGGTCTCTGGACGGGCCCCCGCCTGCGCTGGCATATCAATCGCCTAGAGTTGTTGGCGGTGCTGCTTGCACTGAGGAGGTTCCTTCCCCTCGTGCAGGACAAGCACGTGCTGGTCCGGTCGGACAGCACGACTGCCGTGGCATATATCAACCGACAGGGTGGTATTCGTTCACGGCAGCTATCGCAACTCGCCCGACGCCTCCTCCTGTGGAGCCAGCAGGTGACGAAGTCTCTGTTAGCCACGCACATCCCGGGCGACCTGAACCAGACAGCCGATGCGCTCTCTCGTCAGTCGACGCCCCGCGGAGAGTGGCGGCGCCACCCCCGCGCAGTCCAGCTCATTTGGGTGCAGTTCGGGCAGGCACAGGTGGACCTGTTCGCCTCCCTGGACACCACCCATTGCCCGCTTTGGTACTCCCTGACCGAGGGCCCCCTCGGCACGGATGCCCTGGCGCACAGCTGGCCGCGGGACAAGCGGAAGTACGCCTTCCCCCCAGTGAGCCTCATTGCACACGTCTTGTGCAAAGTCAGGGAAGAGGAGCATCAAGTGCTACTAGTTGCACCTTACTGGCCCAACCGGACTTGGTTCTCGGAGCTAATGCTCCTGACGACAACTCCCCCCTGGCCGATTCCCCTGACGAAGGACCTTCTTTCTCAGGGGAAGGGCACGTTGTGGCATCCGAGACCAGACCTCTGGAACCTCCATGTCTGGCTCCTGGACGGGACGAGGAGATCCTGAGTGGTCTACCCCCAGCGGTGGTGGAAACCATTACTCAGGCTAGGGCCCTGGCCACGAGGCGGTTATACGCATTGAAGTGGCGCCTCTTCTCGTCCTGGTGTTCTTCTCGTGGAGAAGACCCACGGATATGCTCGATCGGGAGCGTGCTGTCCTTCCTGCAGTCGAGACTCGAGAGCAATCTCTCCCCTTCCACGCTGAAGGTGTATGTAGCCGCTATTGCCGCTCATCACGGACCAGTTAGTGGGAAGTCTCTGGGACAGCACGACCTGGTCATTAGGTTCCTGAGGGGCGCGAGGAGGCTGAATTCAGCCCGTCCGCGCCCCGTTCCCTCTTGGGACCTCAATGTGGTCCTGGCGGGCCTCCAGAGGCCCCCCGTTGAGCCCCTCGGAGATGCCGCTCTTTCTCATCTCTCGATGAAGACGGCTCTCCTAGTGGCGCTCGCCAAGAGGGTAGGGGACCTACATGCATTTTTCGTGGCCACGGATTGCCTAGAGTTCGGGCCTGGTCAATCTCACGTTATCCTGAGACCCCGGCCTGGCTACGTGCCCAAAGTTTCCACCACTCCCTTTCGGGACCAGGTGGTGAACCTGCAGGCGCTCCCTTCTGGGGAGGAAGACCCAACCCCTTCCGTGTTGTGTCCAGTGCGCGCGCTGCGCCTCTGCCTGGACTGCACGCAGAGCTTCTGGAGCTCTGAGCAGCTTTTTTGTCTGTTTTGGGAGGTCAGCACAAGGGAGGGCTGTCTCCAAACAGAGGTTGGCGCACTGGATCGTGGACGCCATCAATGGCTTACCGATCACAGGATCTCCCGTGCCCGCTTGCAGTGAGGGCACACTCCACCAGGGGTGTGGCCTCCTCGTGGGCACTGGCTCAGAGCGCCCCTCTGGCAGACGTATGTAGAGGTTGGGCTACGCCCAGCACGTTCGCGAGGTTCTACAGCCTCCGCGTGGAACCGGTATCGGCCAGAGTCTTACGAGACACCACCAGGTAAGTCCGGCAGCCGGTGGGCGTACGCCTGCGATAGCACCCCTCCATAGGTGAGACGTGGTGCTATCCAGCCTCCCCTCTTCCCCCCACGTGGGCGAAGAGTAGGCATTCCATCCATCACTAAGTACTCCTCGACGGCGGGCCCGGCGGAGCGGCCCTGCCTCCCTTGGCCTGTTTCTGAGCTCTAGCAGTGACTCAAACAAGGCCTAGTGCTCCACACGTAGTAACCCCCCAACAGGGCGGTTCCGTCTGTTGTCTTCTCATGAATGGCTCTCAATCGATGGCCCATGACCTCTCCCAGGTGTACTTCACCTGCTCGCGACACCCTCTCGTGTCTGCATGTCTCCCACGTGCTCTCCCCTATCCGGTGAGACCGTGTGTGGATCTCCACTAAACTCCTCCCTGCGGTAGGAAGTGGTCTCCGTAGCGCGTTCCCTCAGGGGGGAATGACGCTTCCCAGTGGCCCTTACGGTGCCGGGCGGCTTCTCGCTGTTAAGAGAACTAGGCCGCCGTCCGTGACGGCCGGTGGAAGGGGCTCCCATCTTTTTAGAAAGCTCTGGACTCCTTCCCTTCCACTGGAAGGTTGCAATTCATGCTAAAGCGCTCACGTCTGACACGCCCAGGCCAGTCAGCGTCGCTTCACGAGGAATTGTGACGCGGCACAGCGCTGTGGCGTTTTCCGAGGAACCCCGTTCTGTCGACACAAAGTCGAGAGACCGGCAGAAAGGGAACTTCTCGGTTACGTATGTAACCTCCGTTCCCTGATGGAGGGAACGAGACGTTGTGTCCTTCATGCCACAACACTGGCCGCCCGCTGCAGCAGTCGGGGCAAGATCCTCAGGCTCCTCAGCACAAAAGGTGAATGAATGCGGCACGCCGGCTCCCTTTTATACCCGGATATCCGGGGGCGGAGTCCGGCATGCAAATTTCATTCGCCAATTTTCATTGGCCTGTTCAAGTCAGTCAGAGAAGGTAGGTTCTCAAGTCAAACCCCATTCTGTCGACACAACGTCTCGTTCCCTCCATCAGGGAACGGAGGTTACATACGTAACCGAGACGTTTTTTGACAAAGTGCATCAGTGTATGATGAGAAAATCCATTTTGAGAAAGAATACTGTTCATTACTAAAATGCTCTAGTTGAGCTGTTAGAATGTCAGAAACAAGCTTTCTGAGCTGAAAACTGCTTTTTGTGACAAAGTGAATCAGTGGATGATGAGAAAGTCAGTTTTTACAAAGAACACAGTTTATTACTGAAATGCTCTAATTGAGCTGTTAGAATGTCAGAAACAAGCTTACTGATCTGAAAACTGCTTTTTGTGACGAAGAACATCAGAGGATGATGAGAAAGTAAGTTTGACAAAGAACACAGTTCATTACTGAAATGCTCCAATTGAGCTGTTAGAATGTCAGAAACAAGCTTTCTGAGCTGAAAACTGCATTTTGTGACAAAGTGCACCAGAGGATGATGAGAAACTCATTTTTGACAAAGAACACAGTTCAACACTGAAATGCTCTAATTGAGCTGTTAGAATGTCAGAAACAAGCTTTCTGAGCTGAAAACTGCATTTTGTGACAAAGTGCATCAGAGGATGATGAGAAAGTCAGTTTTTACAAAGAACACAGTTTATTACTGAAATGCTCTAATTGAGCTGTTAGAATGTCAGAAACAAGCTTACTGATCTGAAAACTGCTTTTTGTGACGAAGAACATCAGAGGATGATGAGAAAGTAAGTTTGACAAAGAACACAGTTCATTACTGAAATGCTCCAATTGAGCTGTTAGAATGTCAGAAACAAGCTTTCTGAGCTGAAAACTGCATTTTGTGACAAAGTGCACCAGAGGATGATGAGAAACTCATTTTTGACAAAGAACACAGTTCAACACTGAAATGCTCTAATTGAGCTGTTAGAATGTCAGAAACAAGCTTTCTGAGCTGAAAACTGCATTTTGTGACAAAGTGCATCAGAGGATGATGAGAAACTCAGTTTTGACAAAGAACACTGTTCATTACTGAAATGCTCTATTTGAGCTGTTAGAATGTCAGAAACAAGCTTACTGAGCTGAAACTGCTTTTTGTGACAAAGAGCATCAGAGGATGATGAGAAAGTCAGTTTTGACAAAGAACACAGTTCATTACTGAAATGCTCTAATTGAGCTGTTAGAATGTCAGAAACAAGCTTACTGAGCTGAAACTGCTTTTTGTGACAAAGTGAATCAGAGGATAATGACAAAGTCTGTTTCGACAAAGAACAATGTTCTTTACTGAAATGCTCTATTTGAGCTGTTATAATGTCAGAAACAATCTTACTGAGCTGAAAACCGCTTTTTGTGACAAAGAGCATCAGAGGATGATGAGAATGTCAGTTTTGACAAAGAACTGTCATGATTCTGCTGCATCATGTCATGTTTCTCTTAGTGTAGTGGCAGGATCATGACAGAACCGCATGTTTAATGTGGAGAGAGGCAATTATTATGGTCTTACAGACACTCTCTCTGGTCTCGTCTTTGTTTCCATCCTCTCGTTACCCTCGTTATTGATTAATGCCCTACACCAGATTCCCTCTTGATTTGCTCCCTTACTTAATGCCCTTGTGTCTTCTGTCTTGTGCTGGTTCTTTGTGATTTGGTTGGTGAGTTCATGTCTTATCAGTTTAGTTATTTGTAGATCATGTCAAAAGTTAATTTAAGTCTTGTTTAAGTGTAGTTAGTTTTAGTCCTGTCCTGTCCTGTTATTGTATCGCTGTTTTGTTCTGTTACCCCCACGTGGGTCTATGTCTTATTATTTATTATTAAAATATGTTAACCCCTTACCCGCTGTCTGCACCTGGGTCCTCTCTCCGTGTCTCACCACGAGAATCATGACAAGAACACAGTTCATTTCTGAAATGCTCTAATTGAGCTGTTAGAATGTCAGAAACAAGCTTACTGAGCTGAAACTGCTTTTTGTGACAAAGAGCATCAGAGGATGATGACAAAGTCTGTTTCGACAAAGAACACAGTTCATTACTGAAATGCTCTAATTGAGCTGTTAGAATGTCAGAAACAAGCTAACTGAGCTGAAAACTGCTTTTTGTGAAAAAGAGAATCAGAGGATGATGAGAAAGTAAGATTGACAAATGACATAATTATTTACTGAAATGCTCTAATTGAGCTGTTAGAATGTCAGAAACAAGCTTACTGAGCTGAAACCGCTTTTTGTGACAAAGTGCATCAGAGGATGATGAGAATGTTAGTTTCGACAAAGAACACAGTTCATTACTGAAATGCTCTTTATGAGCTGTCAGACGGCCAGAAACTAGCTTTTCACACTGAAAACGACTTTTTGTTAAAAAGAGCATCAGAGGATCATGAGAAAGTTGGTTTTGACCAAGAAGACAGTTCATTACTGAAATGCTCTTACTGAGCTGTGAGTAGGCCAGAAACAAGCTTGTCACACTAAGAAAACTGCATTTTGTGATATAGAGAATCAGAGGATCATGAGAAAGTGAGTTTTGACAAAGAACACAGTTCATAACTGAAATGCTTTTTGAGCTGTCAGAAGGCTAGAAACGGCTTTTCGCACGGAGAACTGCTTTTTGTAACAAAGAGCATAAGAGTATCTTGAGAAAGTTACTTTTGACAAAGAACACGTTTCATTACTGAAATGCTCTTATTGAACTGTCAGAAGGCCAGAAACAAGATTTCTGAACTGAAAACTGCTTTTTGTGACATGAAGCTTTAGAGGATTATGAGAAAGCTAGTTTTGAAAAAGAACACAGTGCATTACTGAAATGCTCTTATTGAGCTGTCAGATGGCCAGAAACAAGCTTTCTTAACTGAAAACTGCTTTTTGTGACATAGAGCATCAGAGGATCTTGAGAAAGTTAGTTTTGACAAAGAACACTGTTCATTACTGAAATGCTCTTATCGAGCTATCAGAAGGCCAGAAACCAGCTTTCTGAACTAAAATTAGCTTTTTGTGATTTAAGGCATCAGAGGATCATGAGAAAGTTGGTTTTGACAAAGAACACGTTTCATTACTAAAATGCTCTAATTGAGCTGTCAGAAGGCCAGAATCTAGCAGTCTGAACTGAAAACTGCTTTTTGTGACATAAAGCATCAGAGGATTATGAGAAAGTTGGTTTTGACCAAGAACACTGTTCATTACTGAAATGCTCTTATTGAGCTGTCAGAAAGCCAGAAACCAGCTGGTTTGATCAGACTTACAAATGATCTGCTCATGTCATCTGACCGAGGTTGTATCTCTTTATTGGTGCTGCTAGATCTTAGTGCTGCATTCAATACTATTGACACAGCACATAGACTCAAAAATGATCTCGCTATTAAGGGAAGGCTTTCAATACGTAGCAATAAACAATGGGGTGTCACGCAAATCGCAAGTACGGTGTACCACTATGCTCTTCATTATACATGCTACCTTTAGAAGATTATACATGCTACCTTTCACTTTTATGCTGATGATACGTAGCTTTATATTTACTCAATGCCTCATGTAACACAGCAATTGAATTACTGAAGATTACTGAACTTGGACAAAACTGAAGTGTTACTTATTGGACCAAAAACCGCCAAACGTAACAACCAAGAATACTGCTTAACTATTGATGGATGTTCCATAAAACCCTCATCTTATGACTCAGCAAAGAATCTTGGCGTTTTATTCGATAGTACTCTGTCATTTGAGAATCAGGTTGCCTACACCTGTAAAATTGCGTTTTTCCATCTTAAAAATATATCCAAACTACGTCATATGCTGTCACCATCAGATGCAGAGAAGCTAATTCATGCCTTTATAACATCAAGACTAGATTACTGTAATACACACTTAGGTGGTTGCCCTGCAGGCCTATTACAAAAACTCCAACTGGTACAAAATACGGCAGCTCGACTTCTTACACGTACTAAAACGTATGAGCATAGGTTCTGTCACCTTGCACTGGTTATCTACAAAGCATCGAATTTATAATCTTGCTTATTGCCTATAAAGCCCTGCATGGTTTAGTTCCTCACTACTTGAGTGAACTTCCCTCGTATTACAGTCCTTCAAGTGCACTGCGTTCTCAGGCGTCCGGTCAGTTGGTAATACCTAGAATTTCTAAATCAAGTGCAGGCGGCAGATCCTTTTCCTATCTAGCGCCTAAAAGGTCTGGGAGGCAGACACAGTCAGTTTAAATCTTGACTAAAGACGCATCTTTTTAATCTAGCATACACTACACTATCATAAAATATATACTCCGCTGGATCCAATCCTATCTCTCCGGCAGATCCTTAAAGGTGTCATGGAGGGGCTCGCTGTCCACAGCTCACCATATGATCACTGGGGTACCTTAGGGATCGGTACTTGGACCGCTGCTTTTTTCCATCTACATGAAATCCATAGGACGCATCATACTGGCACACGGCTTCTCGTATCACTGTTATGCTAATGACACCCAGATCTACATCTCGTTTCACCCAGTCGATACCACTGTAGCAGCTCACATAACAATCTGCCTAGATGACATCTCAGCTTGGATGAAAGAGCATCACCTGCAGCTGAACCCGGCCAAGACAGAACTACTTGTGTTTTCGGCACACCCCACGGTCCAACATGATCTCACCATCCAGCTTGGCAATTCCACTATCACTCCCTCTGAATCAGCCAGGAAACTCTGAGTCATATTTGATGAACAGCTCTCCTTAAATGATCATGCCGATATGTCTTATTAAACATTCGCAAGGTTAGACCCTACCTCACTGAGCATGCCGCACAACTCCTTGTCCAGGCCCTGGTAATCTCAAGGTTGGACTCCTGCAATGCTCTCCTTGCTGGTCTTCCTGCAAAGGCTATCAAACCACTTCAGGTCGCCAATACCTGTAAAATTGTGTTTTTTCATCTTAAAAATATATCTAAACTACGTCATGTGCTGTCACCATCAGATGCAGAGAAGCTTATACATGCCTTTATGACATCAAGACTAGATTACTGTAATGCACTATTAGGTGGTTGCCCTGCAGGCCTATTACAAAAACTCCAACTGGTCCAAAATGCGGCAGCTCGAGTTCGTACACGTACACGTAAAAAGTATGAGCATATTAGCCCAGTTCTGTCAACCTTGCACTGGTTACCTACTGGTTACCTCCTCACTACTTGAGTGAACTTCTCACGTATTACAGTCCATCACGTGCACTACGCTCTCAGGCGTCAGGTCAGTTGGTAATACCTAGAATTTCAAAATCAAGTGCAGGCGGCAGATCCTTTTCCTATCTAGCGCCTAAACTTTGGAACAGTCTTTCGCTGCACTGTCCGGGAGGCAGACACACTCTGTCAGTTTAAATCCAGACTAAAGATGCATATTTTTAATCTTGCATACACTACACTATCATAATATATATATATATTTGAAAGATCTAGGCTGCACTAGTTACATCAACCGGAACCAGGAGCATCAAAGAGTGCAGAACAGTACTCTACTCTCAGCCAGTCTTGTCTCATTGTTCCAAGGTTACTAGAGCGGGCAGGATGCAGTCCAAGGTTACCAGAGTGGGCAGTCCATGCCCAGACCTGACAAATGCTGTGATGATAGAGCTGGTCAACCTACGTGACCGAACACAATGATTGGTCGTGTGTACATTTTCTGTCAACGTATTGTGCAATGTCAATCCCATTCCGCACCCTGTTCACTCAGACACCATACATCATCAGCACAGTCACATATGCTGACTAAGGCTTATGGGCTACATAAAATATATTAACAAACAGCTCAGTATGTCAGAATGACATTATTGTATTGCACTGCCAAAAGTAGCTTGTTGCTTCAATAAAACAAATCCTTGAAGTTATGCCCTGCTGGGGTCTGTTTCAGTGTATTTTATAGTAAGATACGACCCCAGATCATAATGATGTCAATCATTCCAACTAATCCAAGTAGAATTGCCTCTCTATTTAGTTACTTATTTAAATGCAATTATCTTCCAGCGAGCCAGGCGCGAGACTTGCTATCCAAAATGCTTGTAATAGATGCATCTAAACAAATCTCAGTGGACGAGGCGCTCCAGCACTGCTACATCAAAGTGTGGTATGATCTATCAGAAGTTGAAGCGGTGAGTGGCTTGGTGTTAATTATCTCTGAGATTGCCTACTGTTAGGTTTCTCATTGACTTCAGAGTCCAGATGGGTTCTCGTTTCTGCGTGACACTAATCTCTCCAAAGAGCATTTTTCTTTTTCGTTGCTTGTGACGCATTTCACTGACATTTATCAGTCCCCACCGATGATCACAGATAAACAGCTAGATGAGAGAGAACACACAGTGGAAGAATGGAAAGGTATTTTAAAGAATTTACTTTAATGTGCGGTGTGGGTCACATGGTGTGTTTATTTTTTGGTGGAAATTCACAGAGGGAAAGGGTTATGTATTAAATAACTGTTTGATCATATATATTTTTGATATGAACTATTCTCAAGTGTCAAAGTTGCCTGAAACAGTCTCTGAAATGTCTTGTGCATCTCTGTCCCTATTATCTGATCAGAGCTTATATATAAAGAAGTGCTGGACTGGGAGGAGAGGACGAAAATTGGGGTGATCCAAGGACAGCCGGCCTCGTTGCTTTCAAAAACCACTCTCCTAGGCTAATCACACAGTTTTGCAGTGCCAAATGTATACATTGGTATATAGCATCATATCTCAAATCATTCTCATGGACCCCAACCCTGTGAACACACCCAGTCACATTTTCTTTCCACAGCACAACTACATATTTCCACTAAATTAGATAAATTAAAAGATTGGTAAAGTAAAAATAAATATATTTGATAAGTCGATAAAAGCCTAACTTAACATTACATGTGACAATTTAATGGTTTTATGTTACATTAAAATTACACAATATTCACATTTATGTCGCCAAAACATTACATTTCAGTATCTCCAACAGTATAAACACACTTTACTGCAGTTTATACTTTTGACATTAATTTGTCAACAAGGACTTAAACAAACCATTATCACTTAGCATTATAAGGTAACCAACAATTAAATAATGTTTAAATGTGTAGAAAATGATTAAAAACAAGAAAACAGATTTTCCCTGATATAGAGGCCATTGTTTGATAAAAATTAAATAAAAATAAATTTTAAACTTCTATCAGGAGTGGACTTTGAACTCTGGTGTGTCAACCTATGAGTTCCGCATGTTTAACTGATGAGGTGAAACTGATGCCATTACTGTTTTTTGCCAAGTGCTTAAACTCATGAATATGGTAATGCATGGTGCTTCAATTCAAATATGCTTGTTCAACTTTATGTAGGGGTGCGCAGAACCACCTGGCAAAGTACTGCAAGTCAAGAGCAATTCAAAAGCAAATAGATCAGTCGACTCTCTTTCGTGGTGCTGTGATGTCTTACACCAACCACTCAAAATGATGCCGCATGAGTGGTATGTTTGAGTCAGAAATATATAATTATATCAGTATCATTAAAAAAGGTTACCTATTTAACCTCCGTTCCCTGAACGAGGGAACGAGACGTTGTGTCGACAGAAGGGGTTTGAGAACCTATCATCTCTGACTGACTTTTGCTTGCCGGTCTCCTCCCAAGATATCTGGGTCTAAAAGGAAGATGGCGTGCTGCATTCATTCACATTTTGTGCTGAGGAGCCTGCAAATCGTGTCTCGACTGCTGCAGCAGGCAGCCAGCATTGTGGCATGAAGGACACAACAACTCGTTCGACGTTGTTCGACAGAATGGCTATCCTATGAAAACACCATGGCGCTGTGCCACATCACAATCTCTAGCGGAGCGACGCTGACTGGCCTGGGAGTGTCGGACGTGAGCGCTAACGCGAAATTGTAACCTTCCAGTGGAGAGTTATGAGGTCCCAGAGCTTGGGAATGGTGCCCTCCAGAGTTGAAGCCACCAGAATCCTCCATCCACAACAGATCCCCAGCCGGGCATTCCAGGTCGGTTCATGCGGCCATTCCTGCCCAGTGCATGCGGCTGTTCCCGCCCTGGCTATCCTTTCCATGTCCTGTCAGCAATCCTGCTCCGTGTCTGTCGACTGATCAGCTGGCAATCCAGTCTTTGTCATGCTGGCAATCGCGTCCGTATATGCCCGTGTTTGGACTTCTTTTGGACTTGTGTTCCCCTGTTTTGCACTTGTTTGAATTTCCCCTGTTTGGACTCTTATGTTCCCCTTCCCTTGGACAGGTAGTTCCCTGTTTTTGTAATTATCATGTTGCATTGTTTTTGTCTGTCACAGTTTGTCTTGTTTGTGCCTTGAGGAGCATCATGTTGCTGCTCCTTAAGGAGGGGCTTCTGTCATGATTCTGCCGCATCATGTCATGTTTCTCTTGGAGAGAGACGACTATTGTTTATTTGGCTTGCCATATGCTCTCTCCGGTCTCGTCTCTGTTCCCATCCTCTCATTTCCTCATTATTGATTCATGCCCTACACCTGTTCCCCTCTTGATTTGGTCCCTTATTTAAAGCCCTTGTGTCTTCTGTCTTGTGCTGGTTCATTGTGGTGAGTTCCTGTGTGGTGTTGGTTTAGTAAGTCTAGTGTAGTTTTGTAGTTCATGTTTAAAGTTAATTTTAGTCTTGTTAAGTGTAGTTAGTCTTAGACCTGTTGTGTCATGTTATTATTTTCCTGTGTTTTGTTATGTTACCCCCTCGTGGGTGTTTGTTTTGTATTTATTACCCCTTACCCACTGTCTGCGCCTGGGTCCTCTGTCAGTGTATCACCCCCGTGATCATGACAGTAATGCTCCTAATTTACGTAACATATTCAATTATTTGAATATAAAAATTTACATATTAAAAGACTGTAATGAGCTTCCATTGAAATGACAAACCAATTTTTTCATATCTTCTTTATCAATACATCACTTTATAAAGTATGTCCAGTTTTTCACTAAGCTACCTACTGTAGCTCAATAAACTCCCCACTGGAAGGTCTCAGGACAAGCATGGCGGATACAACTCGAGCCACTTTTTGAGTATTAATTTAGAACACATACACAGCTAGTTATGTGTGACGTTTAGCTCGTCATTTAATAACTGAAAGATCGCTAGGTTGTAAACCTGCAAAAAAACCACAAAACAATAGATCAAAATGAACTAATGAAATGACACAATCTGGAAATATTAACTTTCAATCCAAATTACCAGCAATGCCAGTTTACAGATACTCACCGGCAAGCGCACCAGTCCTGATCAACAACAGAATAAAAAATGAAACTAAAGGCAGCACCTGTGCACTCACCAACCACACATATACAAACACACAATCTGGTAACTAGGAACAACAATAAACATATCTGCGACCTAGTTAAATTATACCATAAATGTACCCGCAATTAGAATAAGAATAAATGTACACTTATTTCCTCAAACAAGAAAAATAAAAAATAACATCCATCAATCCTAATATACACCCGCAAACAGTAGTGACACCCGCTGGAAAGTTCTGCACCTCCCACTGATTCTAGAATAAAGTAGACCACCATAACCAAACAATTCACTTTTAGATTGGAAATTCTCCCCATGACCATGCAAATAACATTACATACTTAGTTATGAACCAATGCATGTTACAATATGAATAATTATATACTGAAGGTAGTTTAAAATGTCCAATCAACACACGTTGTTCTTGCTGATATTACGAACTCCTTTACCGAAACACACTACCAGCCACGAGGAGGATGATAGTGGGGAAAGTCTTGATCCTTTACCGAAACGCACCATGGTGGGGATCCTTTACTGCTCCTCCACTGGAAGCAGAACCACTAACCTCCGAACATCCCTGTGGAGGATGGCGGAGGGATAGGTCTCCTCACCTCAGTTTCTCTTGGACTGTCCACCGGAAACTGGGAAACTGCGACATGTTCTCACTCTCACATCTCGTACTACACCCCTCGCATCAGGACACACCTCTACAACTCGACCCAGCCTGAACTGGCGCCTCAGTGCGTTCTGATCAGCTAACCATACCAGATAAACCCGCTGCAACATTCCTAGCAGGCGCATGCCACTTTTGGCGGATGTAGAGGTTTGGACCTGCCAGATGACTCCACCGCTTCCAGAATTTATCAACCTCAATCTGGATTGCTCTCAGACGAACGACGGGGGAAATTGGATACTCAAACCTTGCAAGTCCCCGCTGGGTCCTGCACGACCAAGCAGTAGTGAGTTGGGAGTGATTACTTCCAAGGTCTCATCTTGTACCTGAGCTCTGGCACCGATAGGTCTCTCATTTGACAGATTAGCAGCCAGGTACAGAAGGGTCTGGAACTCCAGCGCTGTCAGATTACATCCCTTGCCAACACTACTTAACGCTCTCTTGAGTACACGAACTGCTGCCTCAGCTGCTCCGTTTCGATGGGGAGAGTCTGCCGGGTGAAACACCCATGTCCAGTCGGTTCCGTTAACTACAGCTTTCTTCTGGACCGTGTCCTAACATGACACAAGAATCAACGACATTTCTAGCAATCCTAGAACCCCTCACCACCCATGCTTTAGATCTCACACGAAGGTGTGTGCCAGCAACCCCTTTGTGGTTAGCTTCATGGGCCTCTCTCTCGAAGAGTGCTAATCCATGCCTTGTAGGGAACCAAAGGTACACCACTCTCTCCCTGGGTCAAATCCTGGACTCTACCATGACATCTCAGCAGCCCTGAAGCCTCATCCCTGCAGACAAACAGCCTGTTTAGCATCGTCACAGGAAATCTTACTCCATTTTGGGCGGCTAAGCACAGGTCTTGGAATGCAGCTTTGCGTTCACTTACTGCCAATACTGCCTCCCACATTGCTTGCTTGGAGGCCCTGCCAACACGGGCCAACCACTTCTTAACAACTCTGCGGACATAACCAATTATCCCACAAAGTCTAGTAAGAGAACTGCACCTTGTTGGATCCACTAGGTCTATGAGAGCGGACCCCCACAGAGTCTCCTCCTCCTTAGTCTCAGATGAGGTCACTATAATCCCCTTTTCTGAGGACACTAAAGCTCCCCTAACTCCATCTGTGACTTGGATCTTCACCACCAAAACTTCCAGGAACAATTTCGTGGCTTGAACTCTGGTAAGGACTGCTGAAAAGGCTTTTCTCTGGAGTCTACTCACTACCTCTCTAGCATTAGCTGCCACTTCTGAGGCGGACTTTATGGGCCAATCTTCCACTGTACTAGACAGAAACTCAGGACCTTTCTGCCACACAGAATTCTCACCCAGCAGTTCAGGAGAGCACCCTCTCGTGACCAGATCAGCGACGTTGACTTCGCCTGGTATCCACCGCCAGTCATTCACAGGTCCAGCCTTCTGAATCTCCCCGATTCGGTTTGCAAAGAAAGTCTGGAAACCGTAGCTCTCTCGCTGGATGGCTCCAAGCACCGTCTGACTGTCAATGAAATGATACCACTTCTCCACATTCAATCGTCCATGCTTCAACATGTATCCCTTCAGACGTGTGGCAAAGACAGCTCCACATACCTCAGCCATGACTGCATCACCTCTCTGGTTGAGAGGAGTTAACTTGGCCTTTGACTCTACCAGCCGAGTGACCACACCATCTGACGTCTCCCATCGTAAGTACAGTACTGCACCATAGGACTCACAGCTCCCGTCAGAAAACGTGATTCCCCAGGGTCTACCCTTCCAGCCTGAAGGCATAAGGCTTCTGTAGAACTTAATACTACTCAGACGAGCATACTCCTAGAACAGCTCAATTACCTTTCCTCAGAGCTTGTCAGACAGAGGTTCATCCCAGGTATCTTTAGTAAGCTTGCCAGCTTTTCCTTCCAGGGATACGTCGAATCCCAGTGGGGCTGGTCGCTGTGGTCATCTTTCTCTCTGAAGGTTAGACCTGCCTTTATTATCTCCAGCTCTTTCTCATTAACCAGGGACATCTCCTTTCCTCCCGGCGAGCACTTTCCACAACAACATCCTCCACAAATAGGATCACAGGCAGCCCCGATGCTGTCCCACTTTAGCCACTCAAGGACTTCTTTATTGCATGCTGCTGTTGTTCGAACTTCCACTCTATTTTCTTGCCCCAAATGGCCTCCTGGCCTTCCCACGAAGTGTTATTCAACTTTGATGGCTACTGTCCTCATTGAATGAGCAAAGCGTGTCTTCGACCGCCATGCAGCCACCTCCACATCTTCAAAGAGGTCTGGATGCACACCACTCACAATCTTGCCCAGAGGTCCATAACACTAGATCACCAACCCTTTGCAGTCTTTGTGGAGATAATCGGCCTTCACGAGTGCTGATTAATAGATCGATCGTTTCAGGGTTTCTCGGGAGGTCCATACTTTTACTTTCACAAGATACCTTTTTGTATCAACTCTCACCTTCATTGTACTGACACCATACACAACAAGGGAGACCGGTTCACCATCCAGACCGAGCCTTTTCGCTGCTTGGTGTGTAATGTAATTTGTGTCAGAAGCGAGATCGACCAAAGCTCCAAGTCTGTCTCCTCTTTTTGCCGTGACATGTACGAGCATCATAAGGACTGGATGTTCTTTCAAGCCACTGTGTTCTATCAGACTCTTGCCAGGACACACTGTCGAAGTTGCCTTGTTAGTACAGGCTCTGCGGACAGCTTCCAACTGATGGGGAGTCAGTCCCAGCTCTGCGAACACAGCCTTTTGCTCCTCTGTCGGACCTCTACTTTATTTTCCCTTCTAGCAGTGTCCTTCTTTGTTGACGCCTTAGGGCAAAGGAAATAGTGGTGGTCCGCTGGAGTCTCGCCTTTCTTACACTCATCTTTTTGACAGAGAAACTTTGGAGTGCAGCCACTCTCGACAATGTGAACATCTAAGCACTTTGTACATGCTTTCATCTTTTTCACTTGAGCTTTCTTCTCTGACAGATTGGTTTTTCTGAAAGTTTTACAACGAAAAAGTTTACCTCCGTGATCTCCATCACCACACACAGCACATGGTAACTGCTTGGAGTCTCTTTTGACTTCACTTGCTGTAGTCTTAGTCAACGACTTCTTCTCTCTCCATCTGTCACCAGGAACATCAAGAGCCTGTCAAAACGGTTTCCAGAATGGACATCATTCACAGGATTTTTCACACACATGAGCCACTCTCTTTTCATAACATCAGGGAGTTTACTCTCCAATGACCGAATCACTAGTTGATTTCGTACAGCGTCTTCACACCCCAGGTCTGAGAGGTCCAATACTGCCCTTTCCACTGCTAGAATCAACTCTAACGTTTCTCATGGCTGATGGTTCCTTATGGCAGGTCGTGTTTGAAGCTCCAACACAATCTCTTCAGCCGTTTGTGTTTTGTCACCATAATGGTTCTCCAATTCCCTGAAGATACCGATCGCATCTCTGCAACGCAACAGCCTTAGTTCACTTTTCACTGACTCACTTATACTATCTAGTAAGTGAAGTTTCTTGCATTCCCTTGACCCTGTAGGTTCCGCTTGCGCCTGGATACTTTCCCATTCAGCCTTCCAACGCCAATAACACCTCCTGTCCCCAGAGAATTTAGGTAAGCTGATGGGTGTCAGCTTTATTCTTGATCAGGCCCACTGAGAGCTGTTATCCTCACCAGTGTGCGAACCAGGGCTTCTATATGGCATGCTACTACTATGTCCCATGCTGAGATCGACTGGCAGAGTAGCATGATCGCTCAACAATTGCGGCATGCTGGTAAGAGTTGGAGGTAGGGCAAAACTGACTCCAAGACCACTATCAGACCTTCTTGACTGCAGGATGGGCTGTAACATTTGTTGGGGGGTGTTGTGCGGTAGCTGCGACATACCTGCTCTGAGGTTGACTAGTGACTGTAGAACCTTGAGCAGCACAGGTAGAGATGCTTTCTCTGTCTGTATACGTGAATGAAGGAGAACTCGTAACATATACATCTTCCTGCCCCTCGACGGGCGGATCGACAACAGCAGGCTGGCTATTAACAGGAGGAGTGGCAATAGCAAGGGTTACTGGTTGGGCAAAGGTGGTGCTATCTGCAGTTGTAAGGCTGTTGATCCCTGTTATGACATGCCCACCGACCGCATCACAGCCTCCCTCATCTTCGTCCTCTGCCTCTTCACATCTGTACACCCACCCATCCACCAGTTTCTCTTTATCCTCTCTCAATGATAAAAACAGCATCCATTTGTCTCTTCCACGTGGCCGGTAATCTCTCCAAGTGTACACAGTCCCCCTGAGTTCATGGAGTTTCCTTTCCAGTTTACTACTTTCAACCCTTTGCTGTGTCAATGGCACTTTACTCGTGCCGAGTGCTTCAGCTTGATTAAAAGCAGATATAAACTGTGCCACAAGAGCCTCTATGTCGGGCTCTGCATACTTAGACCACAGTATTTCCATGATTTTTCTCTCAGTTTCGAGGAATTTTTGCTCACTGGTATCTGTCCTCGCCAGGGCGTCCAACTCACTGTCGTCACCTGTAGCGTCTATCTTATCAGTGCATCAACATACTCATTACTGACATCCAGGAGTGTGTCATAATCATCCTTCAATCTCGACAGCTCTCCTGACAACTCAACTTCACGTAAACGGCCAGCACTAACTTCAAGACGGTTTATTCTTGTTGTAAAGATTCGTTGCGCATTTGAGCGTTTCCACTTTATACTTTCCGGATCTGGATTTTCATCTGTCATTTCTGTATCTTTTTCCTCTTCCTGATGATCAGAATCACTATAATAACTTTTTAGTAAAAGGAATCGTTCAAAAGAATCGACTCAGCTGTAACGGCTCGTAGTCGCATTGCTAGCCCCGCAGCTATTTTTAGCTTATTAGCTTACTCACGGTTATTAGCCCTTTTAAGAGCCTTCGGCTCTTCCGTTGCAATGGTGTTGTTAACGGCCGCTTCCTCATCAGGTCTCCGATCCCGACTTCGGTTATCAACGATGGCTTCTCCCTCGTTTGCTGTCCGTGAATTCTCTAGCGCGGCTCCGACGGCGGTTTACAACTGTCCAGTTTTTCACAAAGCTACCTACTGTACCTCAATAAACTCCCCACTGGAAGGTTTCAGGACAAGCATGGCGGATACAACTCGAGCCACTTTTCGCTAGGTTGTAAACCTGCAATAAAACCACAAAACAATACATCAAAATGAACTAATGAAATGACACAATCTGGAAATATTAACTTTTAATCCAAATTACCAGCAATGCCAGTTTACAGATACTAACCGGCAAGCGCACCAGTCCTGGGGTCTCATTTATAAAACTGTGCGTAGGATCCTTACTAAAAGTGTACGTGTCACGGTGTGTGGACAGAACCCAAACGCAGGCAGCAGAGTTAAATAACAAAAACTTTATTTAAACAAAAGACCCTCGATGGGGAGAACATGATCTAAAACAAGACAAAACTAAACTAAAACTTTCCACAAGGGGAACAAAACAAACAAAGTCCTTTGAATAATAAATCAACAAAATCCACAAACTTAGAACAGGAACAAACACGATAATCCATAGACAGGAATAATCCAACAAGGTGACGTGAGGAGGTACGATAATGACAAAATGACAATGAACCGACCAGGGACAGAGGGAAAACTGGGGCTTGATAAAGGGAAACACTAACAAGGACAGATGACACAGGGAGAGTGGCCACAGGTGACATGGATAAAACACTAAGGGAAAGCTAACAGGAGGATTGCACGAGGCAGGTGAGGGGACTGAAACACTAAGGGAAAGATGGATCAGGGCTGGAGACAAGACTAACACTAATGGACTGCAAACAGGGAAACAAGGGGGCGGGGCCAAAGGACATGACACCGGAGAGAGAGCATGGCTTCTCAAACCAAAACAATGCTCTTTCTCCACACAAAACACATGGGACTGACATGATCCTGCCACAAGACTCGAAAACCAAGACAAGGAGAGGCAGGATCATGACAGTACGTGCGCCCGAAAGCCAAAAATGGCGTACGCAAAAAAATGTAGACTTGCACACGCACACCTGCACGGAATTTTACATATATAAATCACAGTCTACCTGATAATTTGCGCACGTGAAAAAAATCGACATCCCGCCCTTAACACGCCCCTTTTAAACCATATATAGCCCATGCAAATAACCTCATGAATGGCCGTGCATCTTAATGAGCAAGGGGTTCTGTATGCGTGATAATAGCAGCAATGGAAACTAAGGGGAAAAAGAGAAATTTCACAGACACAGAAATAGAGGTTCTTGTGACTGAGGTGGAGGAAAGGAAATTTATTTTGTTTGCTAGCCTTACTATATGCGTCACGAACAAAAAAAAGTGTGGAATGGCAGCATGTGACTGCAGCTCTAAATGCAGTTGATTCAGCTAACCAGCCGGTTCCCGAAATAAAAAAAGAAGTGGTCCGACTTAAAAGTGGGGGCAAAAAAAAGTCTCGCCAGTCACCGACAGAGTGTGTCTGGGACTGGTGGGGGTCCTGGGACGTCCGATCTGTCCCCCTTGGAGACCCTGTTGGCTTCTTTAATTGGAGAAACCAGTGTGTGAGGTATTCTGCCTGACACGGAGGGAGACACAGACATGGTGGAAACGGGTAAATAATTTTATTGCATTAGCACAATTAAATAAAATATAGCACAATAAGTAATTGTGGTATTGTTTTTCCAGAGGATATGGGAGCACAGGGTGGCGAGGAGACTCCCAGCGCTGAGTCTGCAGCAACTATGGAGTGTCCGGACTCGGAGGTCCCCAGCAGGAGTGCGTCCAGACCCCATGGCACGGTTGGAAGTGGCCAGGTGTTAACGGAGGCCGTCCTTCAGACACAGAGGGACACTATTGACGCAATTACGGTTACAGCAGAAGAGCTAAAACAAATAAGGGTTGTTTTGGGCGACAATGTGTCTACATTAAAAGATCTTGTTAAAATATTAACCTTTGTGTTGTTCCTTCAAAAATGTTGCATTATTTCCTCGCGGATCCTTGCTCCCTGATGATGCCGCAGGGGGGTGTAAGGGAGGTCAGGGGGGAGAGCAACACCATTCCTCTGTGCCATGTTGTGTAGAATGGCACATGCCATGATGATCTGGCAGACTTTTTTTGGTTGATGTAAAAGTCTACCACCCGAAACATCAAGGCAACGCCATCTACACTTGAGGAGGCCAATGGCTCTCTCAACTACAGAGCGCGCACGAGCATGGGAATCATTGTAATGCATTTGCTCGGCACTCTGAGGGTTTGGAAATGGGGTGAGGAGCCAACGTCTCAGGGGGTAACCACTGTCACCTACCAGTATAACAGATTAATTTTACATTAGGCTTTAACTGTTAGAAAACAGACCATTATTTAATTTTCACTTACCGAGAAGCCACCCATCGCACACAGCACCTGCCTCAAGTCTATACCCTACACTGCTGTGCACTACAATAAACGAGCCATGTGTTGAACCAGGCCATCGCGCCACAACGTTTGAAAAATCATGTTGGCCTCACAAACAACTTGCACATTTATGGAATGCACATGTTTTCGATTCACATAAATGTACTCGTTCTCATGTGGAGCCCTTAAAGCAATATGAGTGCAGTCAATTGCACCGATTACATTTGGGAATCCGGACATTGCTGCAAATTGTCTTTTGATATTGGCCTGTTCCCCAATAGTGTAAGGAAACTTTATGTATTGATTTGTCATTTTAATAATCCCTTTCAAAACAGCAGGCATTGATGGCAGTGAAATTCCAGACCTATGTCAAATTAACAGAATTATAAGTTTCCACATCAAGCTTTGCGCAGGAAGAAAAAAGTATCATCATATTGTTAACTTGCCTATCAGCTAACTCCTGCTGGTAACTCCCGGTTGCCAAAAATCCTAAAACTGACAGGACTTGGGATGGTACCGGGATGGCGCGGGTTCGCGTAGTTTGCCTTTGTAATGTTAGCCCCAATTCAGCACACAGATCCAAAAGCATGGCTCTAGGGAATCTAAATCGGCTTATTAGCCAGTCATCATCGTGGGCTAGAAAATCTTTGCAGTGTCTAAACACCTTTTCCCTCCTAAGTCTGCCATTGGCATAGTCCTCCAGCAATGCCAGCGCATCCATCATGTCGTAGATGCAGGGGTTTCACCGTGGTATTTATGTTTGCAGCGATCACATTCAAGCCTTTACACCTGTCATACCAATCAGACAATGAGTGGTAAACCCATACGCCCACCCTTAGATCATTAGCAAATGAAAGTAAAATAAATTAAATTGATGCACTTTTATTTGATAAATTATTACCATTTATTTATATCAATTGGTATTGTGGAAATGCATGTTTTATGATTAGGACGCATAATGAGGTTGAAAGTGATTTGTTTATGGTTATATGGATAGGTCTATATGCGCAACTTTTCAAGTTCAATGTGTTTAATTTCATTAATCTACCGTCAATCCCTAAGATCACCATCGGTTGTCGCCAAAACTGCTCCGTCTCCAAAATGTTCGTACGCATGGGTCACAGTTTGCATGCAGGTACGCAAATATTCCCGTCAAGTTTGTTTTTATAAATCACAATTTATGCGTGTGAAGTGGCGTACGCCTGTTTCAGTGCCTTTTTTTGTGCGTACGCAACGGTTATTAATGAGACCCCTGATCAACAACAGAATCAAAAAGGAAACTAAAGGCGGCGCCTGTGCACTCACCAACCACACACATACAAACACACAATCTGGTAACTAGGAACAACAATAAACCTATCTGCGACCTAGTAAGATTATAACATAAATGTACACTTATTTCCTCAAACAAGAAAAATTAAAAATAACATCCATCAATCCTAATATACACCCGCAAACAGTAGTGACACCCGCTGGAAAGTTCTACAAAGTAAGAAAGGTAAAAATTCCTGTTTACATTTCAATCTTTTTTAAAATATGCAACTTCTCAGTAGACACATCTTTTGAGTTTTCACTGTAGTGTCGGGTGATTTCTTCTCGCAGCAGGATGTGGGGTTGATAGTGGAAGCTTCAGATAACTGGAAAGTCTACCCTGGCAACATTCATTTCTAAAATCGGTGGCCAAATCATAACTAAACTAATTTCCGATCACTAATTAAACCATCATAGTTGACATCAACAATAGCATACATTTTTTTCCTAAGCTTAAACTGTGCTAGAAATTACCTTTTAAATTGCTTCTGCTCAAGCAAATTGCGAAAGCGCTGTCTCAAATTGAGCCTTGCTCAAGAACATAATTATTTCTGCCACATTATAAAGAACTTTAAAAATTCTAACATTTTGAAAAAAACTACTGCAGAGTACATTTCTTGATTTATGACAACATATCCCCAATGTGTGTGAATGTAGCCTACCTATATGAATATGTGAATGTTTATAACTTAATCCTGGGTTATCATCGGCAAATCACAGCTATGTTTGCAGTGATATTTATTCTATATGGGGGATATATGCTGATAATCCAACAAAATTATAGAGCACATTTGGTTTTAAAGGAAATAAATCTAAAGCATTTTAGAGTTGGGTTTTGCCATTTTTTATGAATGACGCGCATCACAATACACACAAGAAAAGACACAGAGTTTTGCACAGGCACTCTGATCTCACTCACTGTATTTCTCAATTTGCACAAAACACAGAGAGAATACAAATATTAAAGCGTTAAAAATATCAACAACTGTCCCTACACTTCTTGTATATTCAAAATGATTCAAACCGCATAAAGCATTGATTGAATGCATGTAGCAAATTTAAAACTATGTTGTTTATCCTCCCAATGTATGGATACAACGTAGCCTAAATAAAAAATTGTAATCATTACTGGTTAAAAGTAACTTAAAATGGCAAGAGTGCAAACACACAACAAGGATATTTATATGTATCTATAGAAAAGGACAGTTTAGTTTAGTTTTGTCACAGAAGTTCCTTTGGCTCGCATCAGACGGGGGAAGAGGTGATATGGTCTTTAACAATGTCCAGCTAACAAGAGGGCCTCTAAAACCCCTGAAGAGATTAGGTTTGGGCAGGCGCAGGCGGAAGGGCACGTTGTGGCATCCGAGACCAGACCTCTGAGACCTCCATGTCTTGCTCCTGGATGGGACGAGGAGACCCTGACAAGGGCCCAGGCCACTTAAAGGCTGTACGCCTTTAAAGTTTGAAGTTATTTTAATGACTAAGTAGTGGAGGTTCCTTAAATGGCACCTTGATGTCTTGGCTGGTATAATATTGGCAATGAGTATTTCCACACTGTTAACTACAAACGACTAACTACAGCGCCTCTAAGGAGAAATTACGTTTATTTTCTACTATAGATCACGATGAACTATCTAAAATCATTAGATCATCTAAATCGACTGCATGCATGCTAGACCCTATACCTACAAATATACTGAAAGAGATGCTCCCAGAAATTATAGATGCTCTACTTAGCATTATTAACTCATCTCTGACATTAGGACATGTGCCTAAAGCATATAAGGTGGCTGTTATAAGGCCCCTTGTCAAAAAACCCCATCTGGACCCTGGAGAACTAGTTAACTACAGACCTATTTCGAATCTACCTTTTTTTATCTAAAGTTCTGGAAAAAGTAGTCTCAACTCAAATATGTTATTTATGCAACCGTTTTCAATATGTAGCAATAAACAATGAGGTATCACGCAAATCGTCCAGTACGGTGTACCACAGGGCTCAGTCTTAGGGCCTATGCTCTTCGCATTATACATGCTACCTCTAGGAGATATAATAAAGCAACACAGAGTAAGCTTTCACTGTTATGCTGAGGATACGCAACTTTATTTTTCCTCGAAGCCTCATGAAACACAGCAATTCCATCGAATAGTGGAATGCATAGTCGATATAAAAAAGTGGATGAGTAGCAATTTTTTATTACTGAACTCGGACAAAACTGAAGTGTTACTTATTGGACCGAAAACCGCCCTAAGTAACAACCAAGAACTATTGATGGATGGTCCATAAAACCCTCATCTTCGGCTAAGAATCTTGGCTTTATATTCGATAGTACTCTGTCATTTGAGAACCAGGTCGCCAACACCTGTAAAATTGCATTTTTCCATCTTAAAAATATATCTAAACTACGTCATATGCTGTCACCATCAGATGCAGAGAAGCTTATACATGCCTTTATGACATCAAGACTAGATTACTGTAATGCACTATTAGGTGGTTGCCCTGCAGGCCTATTACAAAAACTCCAACTGGTCCAAAATGCGGCAGCTCGAGTTCTTACATGTACACGTAAAAAGTATGAGCATATTAGCCCGGTTCTGTCAACCTTGCACTGGTTACCAATATAGCATCGCATAAACTTTAAAATCTTGCTTATTACCTATAAAGTCTTGCATGGTTTAGCTCCTCACTACTTGAGAGAACTTTTCACGTATTACAGTCCGTCACGTGCACTACGCTCTCAGGTGTCAGGTCAGTTGGTAATACCTAGAATTTCAAAAAGTGCAGGCGGCAGATCCTTTTCCTATCTAGCGCCTAAACTTTGGAACAGTCTTCCCTGCACTGTCCGGGAGGCAGACACAGTCTGTCAGTTTAAATCTAGACTAAAGACGCATTTTTTTAATCTTGCATACACTACTAGTACAATAACACACTACACTATCGTAATATATATATATTTCAAAGATCTAGGCTGCACTAGTTAGATCAACCGGAACCAGGAACACTTCCAATAACAACTGATGCATTTGTTGCATCAAAGAGTGCAGTACAGTACTCTACTCTCAGCCAGTCTTGTATCATTGTTCCAAAGTTACTAGAGTGGGCAGGTCAGTTGGTAAAACCAAGAATTTCAAAAAGTGCAGGCGGCAGATCCTTTTCCTATCTAGCGCCTAAACTTTGGAACAGTCTTCCCTGCACTGTCTGGGAGGCAGACACACTCTGTCAGTTTAAATCTAGACTAAAGACGCATCTTTTTAATCTTGCATACACTACTAGTACACTAATACACTACACTATCATAATATATATATATTTCAAAGATCTAGGCTGCACTAGTTAGATCAACCGGATCCAGGAACACTTCCAATAACAACTGATGCATTTGTTGCATCAAAGAGTGCAGTACAGTACTCTACTCTCAGCCAGTCTTGTCTCATTGTTCCAAAGTTACTAGAGCGGGCAGGATGCAGTCCAAGGTTGCCGGAGCGGGCAGGACGCATTCCATTCCCAGACCTGATAAATGCTGGACGAAGGATGTGTCGACTCTACAAAACTTCAGCCGTTATTAGATTATTAATGATAATTTTATATCTAACTTTTTTATTTTGCCTTGTTGTGCAAGCACTGTCGAGCTTGTGCAGAGGCTGCAGTTTTTGCCAGAGGGGAACTAGAATCCCCTGGTTAGGCCTGGTTTCCATGTGAGGTTTTTTCTCCTCCAATGGAGTTTTGGGTTCCTTGCCACCGTTTTGCACTTTTTGCCTGGCCGGGGGGGCTGTTAGAATTTGATAGTCTTATTTAATTAACACTGCATATAGGAATTTATTGTGTGTCTGATATGTGACCTGTGTTTTGACTTCCATAACCTTTTATGTTTTACTTATAGTCAATGTTTTCTTGTACAGCTGCTTTGTAACTGTCATGAAACTGCTCCGAGACAGGCAGGTCAGATCCAAATGCAGCTTTATTTCACAGAATGGTCAAACAGGCAGTGATCAACAACAGCGTCAGGTATGTCAGGGTATATCCAAAATCAGAAACGGTAACAGGCAGAGGTCGGGGCAGGCAGCAGAGAATCAGATAACAAACAGTCCAAGATAAAATACGGCAGGAACAAACACAGGGAAATCGCTTGGAAATGTCAGACAGGCTAAACAAGACTTCGCAGTGTGTGAATAAGTGCACATGGTATATATAGAGTGAGATTAACAGGGTGATGAGATACAGGTGAATGTAATCAGTGATGATGAGTCCGGGAAGTGTGTTATGGGAGATGTAGTTTTGTGAGTGAATGATAAGTTTGATGTGGAGTGCCCTCTGGTGGTTTTCAAGGGCACTCCAGCTGGTGATTGTTACAGTAACAATGAAAATTGTAAAAAGCGCTATATAAATAAAGCTGACTTGACTTGACTTGACTACTGTGTGGAGTAAGTGGTGTTTAAGATTTTTTTATATGCCACAGTTTTAGTTTTGGCAAAAACGAACTGTGTAGCAAAACTAGTTGGTTGGCTTAAATTATTTTTTGTGCGTTTAGGGTCTGTATGCTATTCTTTATTCACCTCTGATTTTAGTACTCAAGATGTAATTCACATAGGCTACTCTGTTTTTTTTATTTCACATTATTTAATGTAGTTTGTACATATTTAAACATAAAACAAAGAAAACAGGAATCCAGAGCTATCCATTATGCTTTTCTTCAGTGCTATATAGTTCAGTAGAGTGCCAATGTACGGCCCAAATTTATATTAACCTGTGTTAAATTTTTTACAAACATCTAAATATTCCTCCGTCTTACTGACTGTTATGGAAAACAAAAATATCCTACAACTGTGGTTTGATATCAAATCATTCTGAATGGATGGAGATATATCAAGATGCTATATAGCGATATAAAGAGTCTGTAGGTTAAACGTGAATCCCAAAGAGGTAATTTTTGGAAAAGGTTAAACATTTATAAAGTTATCAATTTGACAAATATGTTGTTTAGAATGTAATTATGTTTCCAATCATTTTAGTATGCAGGCCTAAATATGCTCCACCCATTCACATGATGAAGATCATACAATATAACCATACTGAGCTGAAGTTTTAAGTGCTAAATTTAGAATGATAATTTATTATGAGTTTAAACCTAGGGTTTTTGCTTATAAAATGTATTAAGTGCCTGAGACCAGCATTCATTCCTGATTAATTTGAAAGATGGAGACATTTGGATTTTCCTCAGTAATACTGTACATATCATGTGTCTATTTTTCTATTGTGGTGGTATATCATTGATCGAAATGCTTGTTGAAAAGATCAAATAGGATGACACTCAAAGCTGCAATCTGTAGCATTTAGGATAAACATTTATGAAATCATGCATTACATAAAAAGTCATACTGACTCTCAATATTAGCTGTTGGGTATATTTCTAGCTGGAATGTCAGCTTGACACCATTAGAGATCAACCCACATAAAGTAACCTGCAATTTTATATTTCAAGCAGATATTGGTGATAGACTAGAGAAAAGTTACAGACTGCAGCTTTAAGGACTTGTTTGTAAAGTTTGTATATTTCATTAAGGTTTATCATCAAAGTAATGGAAAATGGTTCTTTGGTATGTGTATATGGTTTGCAGCTTCATTTTGTTTATGGAAATATGCAAGATGTTGCATGAAATGCTGTAGGTGTGTGGTTTAGAATGTACTGTGCATATGAAGTGGCAGATAGAGAATGTAGGAAACGTGAACATTACATTTGTTTGTGTAACCATTGGCTTGAGTTACAACCCATGCATAACCATTTAGATTTTGGGGGAATTTTGTTTTATTCTTATTCCAAGTGCTCTTTTTTATTTCTGATTACTGTTTTGCTATGCTAGGAAAGCTGATGGATTTTAACTTTAGATGTTTGGTTACATTTGATTTTATTTAATCTCTCAAAATGTTAATTAAGATCAAAGTAGATTTCTACAAAAAATTTTAAACACCTGCCCGTCACATAGATGTCAATACAGATCATTATTTATTTATTTTGAAAGTGAACTATTGTCGATAGTAGGCAACATATCAGTACAGTTTAATACATTTATGTATACTTCAACTAGAAGTAAAATAACTGAAATGTAAATTTGATCTTTGTTCATTTAATTTTCTTTGTATCCATTTGTTTTCTTTTACAGTTCCTGTGCAATACCAACAGCTGTCAAGCTAGTTGTAATCAATAGATGTAGACATTTTAGTTTTATGTACCGAGAGGAAAAGATATGGTACTGTCAGTTAAATCCATGTCGTCTAAGGCCACGTTAACACGATAAAAAACGGAAAAGTTTTTCTTTTGCGGTTTTGAAAAGTTTCACGTACACACGACACCGTTATTAAAACAATCCGCATTTACACAGATCCGCAAAAATGACTAAAACACTGTATTACGACATCACTTTGTAAAGAAAAAAGAACAGAGTCCCTGACGATTGATTGGCGTTTTATTGTAAGGCGGACCTCCGTCGCTAAAGAGACCATAATACAGAGCGCTGCATTTCTCCTCTTTCATAGTGAAGAGAAGCGTGCGCACATAAACAAACAAGATGGCGAAAAGTTTGGACATTCGAAAGGTTTCCTTTCATTGAAGCTGGTGGTTATAGCACTGATGTAGTAAATCTACACTTTGCTGGTGAAGCATTAACAAACTATTACGCAGTGCAAAAAAACAATATAATCCGCCATTGATGTATTTATAAAATTACATCCAATTTGTTTGGATGTAATACCACACCCCCACACCTAATACACATGCGCATTATGTCGTTTTCTCATTCCTGCGTCCTTCGGGGTTTACACGGAAATGAGAACACTGTGGTTTTCAAAAACTTTCACTTTGAAACCCGTTTTCAAAGGTTTGAGTTATCAGTCCCCTAAAACACAGTTTCCGTGTAAACGGACAGCTAAATCACATAAATTGTTTTGCGCTTTCACTTGAAAACGGTCTTGTGTAAACGGCCTGTAATCATATAGTTTTTATTTGACTCCTCATGGTCAATGTTACATTACCTTTCTTACCGAAATGTTATGTTTAGCCATTGTATTTGTATCAACCTGGTAAGGCCAATTTAAAAGCATCTGTAAAATATATTGAATTACCAATTTTTTTATATTTGGTACTGGAATGTGATATTTGCTAGCAATGCCAGTGTGATGTCCTGTTGTTTATCAAGTAATGCCAGTAATCCTCTGTTATTGAGTTTAAGTTCATTCTAAATATGTATTTTGATCGTGTATGCTACACGCGAGCATCGTAATGGCATTTCTCATAGAAGTTAGCCTTAAGCTAACGCATGTGTTTCTGAATGCTTTTATCAGACAATATTTCAAGTACGTCTGTATCTTACATTGTCTGTATACTGAGTCTGTATACTGAGATGTATTTTTGTATCTTTGTAGTTTTACAGTGCTTCTTGAGTAAAGTTTGAAAGGATACACAAGCTTCATTCTTTGTCTTGGGAAACTGTTATCTATCTGCCGAACTAATGTACCAGGCTAGACCACGCCACTCACACACAGAAGCAGGGGCAGAATAGTAAAAAGGCACTCCTTCAGCGGTCAGCTTTCGTCTAACGGTTTAAAAAAAATACACCATGGCATATAGAATAGAAGAAGAGGATTTTGTTGAAAGGGAAACAAGATCTCAAATATCCAACTGCTCAAGAACCAGCAGTCTGTAGCTAATTCCTTGGCATTGAAAGCACGGGCTAAAGCAGAAGCCGCACGTGCAGAGCTTGCGTTCGCTAGAGAAGAGGCAGAGCTAATGAAACAACAAGCCATTCTAAACGCCAGTCTGCATGAACTGAAATTAGCAAGGGCAGCAGCGGCTGCTAACGCTGAAGCTGAAAGTCTTGAAGCAGCTGCTGAAGAAGAATATGAACTGCCAAATCCACTTCAGCAAATTAAAACTAACGCAGTGCCTCTGACTCCAGTCGAAATTCATAGTGAAAATGTTGCAGTGCAGGTTCCTATTATACGTCCAGGCCACCAGTCTCATCAGAGTGCAAAGGCAGCCAACAAAGTAAATTCGGTTACAGTCTCACAATCAGATGCAAGACCACAGACGACCTCACATTCGCCAGTGCGCCAACCTTCTATGGACAGCAGTGAAGCAAACAGATGTGAAAATCAGTGCAGCGTGTCACCAAGTGAGCTCAGTGACCACGAGTTTAGTGAGCCGACTCAACACCACTCGCACAGAGGAGGAGCCAACTGGATCCCAAGTCAGATACCCAGCACTGCACATAGAAAATCATACAGTTACAAGGAACTATCCAACGATGGGAAACAAATCAGTGGAGAGCCCAATGCTCAGTCATTCCCTACGTACGACACAAGACCACCCAGTACAGTGGCCGCAACAGACCTAGGAAGGTACCTGATGCGACGAGAGCTGGTGAGTTCAGGCCTACTGAAGTTTGATGACAAACCAGAGAACTACTGGGCCTGGAAGGCATCATTTATCAGCTCTACTGATAATCTGAAACTCACCGCCAGAGAGGAACTTGATTTGCTATGCAAATGGCTTGGACCTTTGTCATCTGAGCAAGCTAAAAGGATCCGAGCAGTACACATTCACAATGCGCTCACAGGCCTCAGGATGTTATGGCAAAGACTGGAAGATGTTCACGGCTCACCTGAGGTGATTGAAAACGCTCTTCTGCAAAAGGTTGAAGATTTTCCTAAGATCTCAGCTAAAGAAAACCACAAGCTAAGAGAATTGGGAGACATTCTCATGGAACTTGAAGCAGCCAGAGCAGATGGATACTTACCTGGTCTCTCGTACCTCAGCACCTCCCGTGGAGTAAGCCCAATAGTCCAGAAACTCCCTCCCAACCTACAAGAGAGGTGGATTACTGTAGGATCTCATTACAAAGACCAACACAGAGTGCCATATCCTCCTTTTGCAGTCTTCGTCAACTTTGTCTGTGAACAGGCAAAAACACGCAACGATCCCAGCTTTGCCAGCATAACAGGAGCATGGTATTCATCAAAGACAGAAAAGAGTGTTTTCCAGCCAGCCAGTCATCGCGTGAGAACATCAGTTGCTGTGAGAAGGACTGAAATCTCTACCAGCGGCAGCGATAGCGATAATACAACAGTAGTCAGGAAACATGAGGATCCCGACAAACAATGCCCACTACATAACAAGCCTCATCCATTGAGAAAATGTCGTGGCTTCAGAAACAAAACTCTGGATGAAAGGAAAGCATATATGAAGGAAAAACACATCTGCTTCAAGTGCTGTGCTTCATCCACTCATATCGCTAAGGACTGTAACAGGCCTCTGCTGTGTCAGGAGTGCAACAGTGACAAACACCTGTCAGTGCTACATCCTGGACCCGCCCCATGGAAAACTGATGTCTATGGGAGTACCGTGGATCACAGCGGTGAGCGACAGCCGTCGGAGGCCATTCCGTCAGTGACATCCAAATGCACGGAAATCTGTGGGAGTGTGAACACGTCAAAATCCTGCTCCAAAATCTGTCTAGCATTAGTGTATCCTGCTGGCCAAAGAGACCGAGCTATGAAGACCTACATTGTTCTTGACGAGCAGAGCAACAAGTCCCTTGGAAGAACAGAATTCTTTGAACATTTCAGAATTCAAGGCGCAGGATCAAGGTACACTCTGAAGACATGCTCAGGGGTGATGGATACAGCGGGGCGACGCACCAGTAACTTCATAGTGGAGTCAGTGGATGGCAACTTCCACATTCCCTTGCCTACTCTGATTGAGTGTGACATGCTGCCAGACGACAGGTCTGAAAAACCATCACCAGAGGTAGCCCTCACCTCAAACACTTGTCAGACAAAATCCCAGCCCTGGATCATGACGCCTCCATCCTTCTTCTCCTTGGGCGAGACATATGCAGACCACAACCCTGCAGACCATGGGACTCGCTCAGTGCCAGCAGCCATGTTGAAAGACACCAACTGGTTCAAAGGCCCCGCCTTCTTGGCTAAAGATGCCTCACAACCAGAGGAGTTTGAGCTCGTCGACCCTGAAGCAGACGCAGACATTCGCCCACAGGTACAAGCCTTCATAACCAAGGCCTTCGAAAACAAGCTGGAGTCAAATCGATTTGAACGCTTCTCCAGCTGGAAAGCACTCATTCGAGCCGTTACTAAGCTCATACACAAGGCCAGGTCCTGCGCAAAGGGCTCAAACAGTAATACAGACGAGTCGGCTCAAGCAAAAGTAATAGTCATCAGAAATGCTCAACACGATGCATTTGCTGAGGAGATTAAATGCCTTTCCAGAGGTGAAGTCATTCCAAAGTCAAGTCCTCTCAGGAAACTGAATCCAAGTGTGGATATGGACGGCCTGCTGAGAGTTGGAGGACGCATTCCTTTAGCTGACATACCCTGGGAAGAGAAACACCCAATCACTGTACCCAGAAAACGTCTCGGTTACGTATGTAACCTCCGTTCCCTAATGGAGGGAACGAGACGTTGTGTCGACAGAATGGGGTTTGACTTGAGAACCTACCTTCTCTGACTGACTTGAACAGGCCAATGAAAATTGGCGAATGAAATTTGCATGCCGGACTCCGCCCCCGGATATCCGGGTATAAAAGGGAGCCGGCGTGCTGCATTCATTCACCTTTTGTGCTGAGGAGCCTGAGGATCTTGCCCCGACTGCTGCAGCGGGCGGCCAGCGTTGTGGCATGAAGGACACAACGTCTCGTTCCCTCCATCAGGGAACGGAGGTTACATACGTAACCGAGACGTTCCCTTTCTGTCGGTCTCTCGACGTTGTGTCGACAGAATGGGGTTCCTCGGAAAACGCCACAGCGCTGTGCCGCGTCACAATTCCTCGCGAAGCGACGCTGACTGGCCTGGGCGTGTCAGACGTGAGCGCTTAGCATGAATTGAAACCTTCCAGCGGAAGGGAAGGAGTCCAGAGCTTTCAAAAAAGATGGGAGCCCCTTCCACCGGCCGTCACGGACGGCGCCCTAGTTCTCTTAACAGCGAGAAGCCGCCCGGCACCGTAAGGCCACTGGGAAGCGTCATTCCCCCCTGAGGGAACGCGCTACGGAGACCACTTCCTACCGCAGGGAGGAGCTTTAGTGGAGATTCACACACGGTCTCACCGGATAGGGGAGAGCACGTGGGAGACATGCAGACACGAGATGGTGTCGCGAGCAGGTGAAGTACACCTGGGAGAGGTCATGGGCCATCGATTGAGAGCCATTCATGAGAAGACAACAGACGGAACCGCCCTGTGGGGGGGTTACTACGTGTGGAGCACTAGGCCTCGTTTGAGTCACTGCTAGAGCTCAGAAACAGGCCAAGGGAGGCAGGGCCGCTCCGCCGAGCCCGCCGCCGAGGAGTGCTTAGTGATGGATGGAATGCCTACTCTTCGCCCACGTGGGGGGAAGAGGGGAGGCTGGATAGCACCACGTCTCACCTATGGAGGGGCGCTATAGCAGGCGTACGCCCACCGGCTGCCGGACTTACCTGGCGGTGCTTCGTAAGACTCTGGCTGATACCGGTTCCACGCGGAGGCTGTAGAACCTCGCGAAGGTGCTGGGCGTAGCCCAACCCGCAGCTCTACATACGTCTGCCAGAGGGGCGCTCTGAGCCAGTGCCCACGAGGAGGCCACACCCCTGGTGGAGTGTGCCCTCACTGCAAGCAGGCACGGGAGATCCTGTGATCGGTAAGCCATTGATGGCGTCCACGATCCAGTGCGCCAACCTCTGTTTGGAGACAGCCCTCACCTTGTGCTGACCTCCCAAAACAGACAAAAAAGCTGCTCAGAGCTCCAGAAGCTCTGCGTGCGGTCCAGGCAGAGGCGCAGCGCGCGCACTGGACACAACACGGAAGGGGTTGGGTCTTCCTCCCCAGAAGGGAGCGCCTGCAGGTTCACCACCTGGTCCCGAAAGGGAGTGGTGGGAAATTTGGGCACGTAGCCAGGCCGGGGTCTCAGGATAACGTGAGATTGACCAGGCCCGAACTCTAGGCAATCCGTGGCCACGAAAAATGCATGTAGGTCCCCTACCCTCTTGGCGAGCGCCACTAGGAGAGCCGTCTTCATCGAGAGATGAGAAAGAGCGGCATCTCCGAGGGGCTCGACGGGGGGCCTCTGGAGGCCCGCCAGGACCACATTGAGGTCCCAAGAGGGAACGGAGCGCGGACGGGCTGAATTCAGCCTCCTCGCGCCCCTCAGGAACCTAATGACCAGGTCGTGCTGTCGCAGAGACTTCCCACTAACTGGTCCGTGATGAGCGGCAATAGCGGCTACATACACCTTCAGCGTGGAAGGGGAGAGATTGCTCTCGAGTCTCGACTGCAGGAAGGACAGCACGCTCCCGATCGAGCATATCCGTGGGTCTTCTCCACGAGAAGAACACCAGGACGAGAAGAGGCGCCACTTCAATGCGTATAACCGCCTCGTGGCCAGGGCCCTAGCCTGAGTAATGGTTTCCACCACCGCTGGGGGTAGACCACTCAGGATCTACTCGTCCCGTCCAGGAGCCAGACATGGAGGTTCCAGAGGTCTGGTCTCGGATGCCACAACGTGCCCTTCCCCTGAGAAAGAAGGTCCTTCGCCACGGGGAGTTGTCGCCAGGAGCATTAGCTCCAAGAAACCAAGTCCGGTTGGGCCAGTAAGGCACAACTAGTAGGACTTGATGCTCCTCTTCCCTGACTTTGCACAAGACGTGTGCAATGAGGCTCACTGGGGGGAAGGCGTACTTCCGCTTGTCCCGCGGCCAGCTGTGCGCCAGGGCATCCGTGCCTAGGGGGCCCTCGGTCAGGGAGTACCAAAGCGGGCAATGGGTGGTGTCCAGGGAGGCGAACAGGTCCACCTGTGCCTGCCCGAACTGCACCCAAATGAGCTGGACTGCGCGGGGGTGGCGCCGCCACTCTCCGCGGGGCGTCGACTGACGAGAGAGCGCATCGGCTGTCTGGTTCAGGTCGCCCGGGATGTGCGTGGCTAACAGAGACTTCGTCACCTGCTAGCTCCACAGGAGGAGGCGTCGGGCGAGTTGCGATAGCTGCCGTGAACGAATACCACCCTGTCGGTTGATATATGCCACGGCAGTCGTGCTGTCCGACCGGACCAGCACGTGCTTGTCCTGCACGAGGGGAAGGAACCTCCTCAGTGCAAGCAGCACCGCCAACAACTCTAGGCGATTGATATGCCAGCGCAGGCGGGGGCCCGTCCAGAGACCCGACACTGCATGCCCGTTGCACACAGCACCCCAACCCTGCAGGGAGGCGTCTGTCGTCACCACGACGCGCCTCGAAACCTGCCCAAGAGGGACCCCAGTCCGCAGAAAGGTCATTGAAGACCATTGGGTTAGGGTGCGCCGGCAGAAGGGCGTGATCGCGACGCGCCTGTTGCCGGTGTGCCACGCACTCCAAGGAACTCTGCTCTGTAGCCAGTGCTGTAGCGGTCTCATGTGCATCAACCAGAGGGGGACCACCCCCGCCGAGGACGCCATGTGTCCCAGGAGCCTCTGAAAAAAGTTTCAGCGGGACCGCTGGCTGCTGCCTGAAGTTCCTCAGGCAGGTCAGCACTGACTGGGCACGCTCGGAAGAAAGACGTGCAGTCATGGAGACAGAGTCGAGTTCCATACCGAGGAAGAGGATGCTCTGCCCAGGGGAGAGCTTGCTCTTCTCTCGGTTGACCTGTAACCCCAAATGGTCTAGGTGCCGGAGCACCAGGTCCCTGTGTGTACACAACAGATCTCGCGAGTGCGCCAAGATGCCAGTCGTCGAGATAGTTGAGTATGCGCACCCCCTGCTCCCTGAGGGGAGTGAGGGCGGCCTCCACGACCTTCGTAAAGACTCGAGGAGACAGGGACAGACCAAATGGGAGGACGCGGTACTGATATGCCTGTCCCTCGAAAGCGAACCGTAGGAACGGCCAGTGACGAGGGAGGATGGACACATGGAAGTACGCGTCCTTCAGGTCAATCGCCATGAACCAATCCTGACGCCTGACGGACGTCAGGATGCGCTTCTGCGTTAGCATCCTGAACGGCAGCTTGTGTAGGTGCTTGTTCAGGGTACGCAGGTCCAAGATGGGGCGCAGCCCGCCACTTTTCTTGGGGACAATGAAATACGGGCTGTAAAACCCGGAGTACATCTCGGCCAGAGGGACGAGCTCGATCGCCCCCTTCGCCAGAAGGGTAGCGACCTCGGCCCGAAGCACGGGAGCATCTACCCCTCCCACTGAGGTGAAGAGGATGCCCCGAAACTTGCTTGGCGAACTGAATCGCATAGCCGAGACGGATCGTTCGCTCTAGCCACCGTGCTGGTCTGGGAAGAGCCAACCAGGCTCCCAGGTACCGAGACAGGGGGACCAGAGGTTCGATCTGATTCATTGCCCCCGTGGGGGGTGGTTCGATGGCTGGCAGTACGGCTCCCTCAACGCGGGGGGGACCCCGGGGAGGAGAGCGGCTCTGCCGAGGTGCCTGTCGGGCGATATCGCGGCATACCGCACCGTCTGACTGAGGGTGCTGGTGGCCACTGAGAGTATACCCAACCGTGTGTCTCGCCGGAACACAACGTGGGGTTGCCGAGCACCGTCCTGTGGAGGGTGAGAGCGGCTTTGAGAAAGACCCAGGGAGAGAGAAAGCTCTTTCTGTGAGAATGTGGGCACCAGGCCCTGAGAGGGGCCCGGCTGGTGTTGTTGGGACGGGGCAGGCACCGACCCTCTAGCGATGTAGTTGCTTGGGTCGGGCCCGGTGAACTCGATCTCCCTGGGTTCACCCCGTCAGAACACTTCTGCTTCCGCGGAGGTTGGTGACGGGATGGTGCTCGCCTCTTCGACATCCTTCTCCGGGAGGCCGCCTGTGCAGGGGGCGCTGGCGCCGGAGTCTGAGTCGGAGAGGGGCGGGGCTGCTGGGAAGCAGACGCCGTGCGGGACCTCGACGGACGATAGGCGGCCGGGTCGCGGCGGGGCAGGATCGCCTCCGTCTGCTTCTTTACAGTCGAGAACTGAGAAGTCCTCGACCGTATCACCAAACAGCCCACCCTGCGCGATGGGAGCGTCGAGAAAGCGAACCTTCTCAGCGTCCCGCATCTGCGCAAGGTTCAGCCAAAGGTGTCCCTCCTGGACCACCAGTGTGGACATCGTACGACCCAGGGCTCACGCCGTCACCTTCGTCGCCCGAAGAGCGATGTCAGTAGCAGTGCGGAGCTCCCTGGGTCGGACTTTCCCTCGTGCAACTCCTTCAACGCCTCGGCCTGCCTGCAGACTGGCCATGGCGTGAAGAGCCGAGGCAGCTTGACCCGCCGCGTTGTAAGCCCTCGACACCAGCGATGCCGAAAACTTACAAGCCTTGGAAGGGAGCCTTGGTCGATCTCTCCAGGTGGCAGCTGTCTGCGGGCACAGGTGCACCGCGAGCAGTGGAAGCAAGTACAGGCGTTGGCCGACGCATTCTGGCAACTCTAGGCAATCCGTGGCCACGAAAAATGCATGTAGGTCCCCTACCCTCTTGGCGAGCGCCACTAGGAGAGCCGTCTTCATCGAGAGATGAGAAAGAGCGGCATCTCCGAGGGGCTCGACGGGGGGCCTCTGGAGGCCCGCCAGGACCACATTGAGGTCCCAAGAGGGAACGGAGCGCGGACGGGCTGAATTCAGCCTCCTCGCGCCCCTCAGGAACCTAATGACCAGGTCGTGCTGTCGCAGAGACTTCCCACTAACTGGTCCGTGATGAGCGGCAATAGCGGCTACATACACCTTCAGCGTGGAAGGGGAGAGATTGCTCTCGAGTCTCGACTGCAGGAAGGACAGCACGCTCCCGATCGAGCATATCCGTGGGTCTTCTCCACGAGAAGAACACCAGGACGAGAAGAGGCGCCACTTCAATGCGTATAACCGCCTCGTGGCCAGGGCCCTAGCCTGAGTAATGGTTTCCACCACCGCTGGGGGTAGACCACTCAGGATCTACTCGTCCCGTCCAGGAGCCAGACATGGAGGTTCCAGAGGTCTGGTCTCGGATGCCACAACGTGCCCTTCCCCTGAGAAAGAAGGTCCTTCGCCACGGGGAGTTGTCGCCAGGAGCATTAGCTCCAAGAAACCAAGTCCGGTTGGGCCAGTAAGGCACAACTAGTAGGACTTGATGCTCCTCTTCCCTGACTTTGCACAAGACGTGTGCAATGAGGCTCACTGGGGGGAAGGCGTACTTCCGCTTGTCCCGCGGCCAGCTGTGCGCCAGGGCATCCGTGCCTAGGGGGCCCTCGGTCAGGGAGTACCAAAGCGGGCAATGGGTGGTGTCCAGGGAGGCGAACAGGTCCACCTGTGCCTGCCCGAACTGCACCCAAATGAGCTGGACTGCGCGGGGGTGGCGCCGCCACTCTCCGCGGGGCGTCGACTGACGAGAGAGCGCATCGGCTGTCTGGTTCAGGTCGCCCGGGATGTGCGTGGCTAACAGAGACTTCGTCACCTGCTAGCTCCACAGGAGGAGGCGTCGGGCGAGTTGCGATAGCTGCCGTGAACGAATACCACCCTGTCGGTTGATATATGCCACGGCAGTCGTGCTGTCCGACCGGACCAGCACGTGCTTGTCCTGCACGAGGGGAAGGAACCTCCTCAGTGCAAGCAGCACCGCCAACAACTCTAGGCGATTGATATGCCAGCGCAGGCGGGGGCCCGTCCAGAGACCCGACACTGCATGCCCGTTGCACACAGCACCCCAACCCTGCAGGGAGGCGTCTGTCGTCACCACGACGCGCCTCGAAACCTGCCCAAGAGGGACCCCAGTCCGCAGAAAGGTCATTGAAGACCATTGGGTTAGGGTGCGCCGGCAGAAGGGCGTGATCGCGACGCGCCTGTTGCCGGTGTGCCACGCACTCCAAGGAACTCTGCTCTGTAGCCAGTGCTGTAGCGGTCTCATGTGCATCAACCAGAGGGGGACCACCCCCGCCGAGGACGCCATGTGTCCCAGGAGCCTCTGAAAAAAGTTTCAGCGGGACCGCTGGCTGCTGCCTGAAGTTCCTCAGGCAGGTCAGCACTGACTGGGCACGCTCGGAAGAAAGACGTGCAGTCATGGAGACAGAGTCGAGTTCCATACCGAGGAAGAGGATGCTCTGCCCAGGGGAGAGCTTGCTCTTCTCTCGGTTGACCTGTAACCCCAAATGGTCTAGGTGCCGGAGCACCAGGTCCCTGTGTGTACACAACAGATCTCGCGAGTGCGCCAAGATGCCAGTCGTCGAGATAGTTGAGTATGCGCACCCCCTGCTCCCTGAGGGGAGTGAGGGCGGCCTCCACGACCTTCGTAAAGACTCGAGGAGACAGGGACAGACCAAATGGGAGGACGCGGTACTGATATGCCTGTCCCTCGAAAGCGAACCGTAGGAACGGCCAGTGACGAGGGAGGATGGACACATGGAAGTACGCGTCCTTCAGGTCAATCGCCATGAACCAATCCTGACGCCTGACGGACGTCAGGATGCGCTTCTGCGTTAGCATCCTGAACGGCAGCTTGTGTAGGTGCTTGTTCAGGGTACGCAGGTCCAAGATGGGGCGCAGCCCGCCACTTTTCTTGGGGACAATGAAATACGGGCTGTAAAACCCGGAGTACATCTCGGCCAGAGGGACGAGCTCGATCGCCCCCTTCGCCAGAAGGGTAGCGACCTCGGCCCGAAGCACGGGAGCATCTACCCCTCCCACTGAGGTGAAGAGGATGCCCCGAAACTTGCTTGGCGAACTGAATCGCATAGCCGAGACGGATCGTTCGCTCTAGCCACCGTGCTGGTCTGGGAAGAGCCAACCAGGCTCCCAGGTACCGAGACAGGGGGACCAGAGGTTCGATCTGATTCATTGCCCCCGTGGGGGGTGGTTCGATGGCTGGCAGTACGGCTCCCTCAACGCGGGGGGGACCCCGGGGAGGAGAGCGGCTCTGCCGAGGTGCCTGTCGGGCGATATCGCGGCATACCGCACCGTCTGACTGAGGGTGCTGGTGGCCACTGAGAGTATACCCAACCGTGTGTCTCGCCGGAACACAACGTGGGGTTGCCGAGCACCGTCCTGTGGAGGGTGAGAGCGGCTTTGAGAAAGACCCAGGGAGAGAGAAAGCTCTTTCTGTGAGAATGTGGGCACCAGGCCCTGAGAGGGGCCCGGCTGGTGTTGTTGGGACGGGGCAGGCACCGACCCTCTAGCGATGTAGTTGCTTGGGTCGGGCCCGGTGAACTCGATCTCCCTGGGTTCACCCCGTCAGAACACTTCTGCTTCCGCGGAGGTTGGTGACGGGATGGTGCTCGCCTCTTCGACATCCTTCTCCGGGAGGCCGCCTGTGCAGGGGGCGCTGGCGCCGGAGTCTGAGTCGGAGAGGGGCGGGGCTGCTGGGAAGCAGACGCCGTGCGGGACCTCGACGGACGATAGGCGGCCGGGTCGCGGCGGGGCAGGATCGCCTCCGTCTGCTTCTTTACAGTCGAGAACTGAGAAGTCCTCGACCGTATCACCAAACAGCCCACCCTGCGCGATGGGAGCGTCGAGAAAGCGAACCTTCTCAGCGTCCCGCATCTGCGCAAGGTTCAGCCAAAGGTGTCCCTCCTGGACCACCAGTGTGGACATCGTACGACCCAGGGCTCACGCCGTCACCTTCGTCGCCCGAAGAGCGATGTCAGTAGCAGTGCGGAGCTCCCTGGGTCGGACTTTCCCTCGTGCAACTCCTTCAACGCCTCGGCCTGCCTGCAGACTGGCCATGGCGTGAAGAGCCGAGGCAGCTTGACCCGCCGCGTTGTAAGCCCTCGACACCAGCGATGCCGAAAACTTACAAGCCTTGGAAGGGAGCCTTGGTCGATCTCTCCAGGTGGCAGCTGTCTGCGGGCACAGGTGCACCGCGAGCAGTGGAAGCAAGTACAGGCGTTGGCCGACGCATTCTGGCAACCAAGGATAAAGTGGCACGTCGACAAGCCAAACCTGAGCGAAGGAGATGTCGTGCTGTTCAAGGATGCTCAGGTCAAGCGGAATGAATGGCCTGTCGGAGTGGTGGTGAACGCCATTCCCAGCAAAGACTTTAAAGTTCGCAAAGTGGACGTGAGGGTGGTTAGACAGGGTACTCAGCGGGTGTATTCTAGACCAGTCTCAGAAGTTGTTCTACTTGTAAAAGGGGAGTAGTGTTATAATACATTATAACAAGCGGGGAGTGTGATGTCCTGTTGTTTATCTCGAAAAAGGGGGACCTCTAGTGGTGACTCTTACGTAACGTTATGTTTATTTTTGTACTATCAGTCTTGCCGTAGTTCGAATATTTATGGTGAAGTAAACGGTTACGCATTTTTTCTCTCTCGACTTAAGTTGGCCTGAAAAACGTTTGCCTTTAAGTACAAACTCGGAGTTATCTTGTTATTGAATACTAGTAATGCAAGTAATCCTCTGTTATTGAGTTTAAGTTCATTCTAAATATGTATTTTGATCGCGTATGCTACACGTGAGCATCGTAATGGAATTTCTCATAGAAGTTAGCCTTAAGCTAATGCATGTGTTTCTGAATGCTTTTATCAGACAATATTTCAAGTACGTCTGTATCTTACATTGTCTGTATACTGTTGAACATTTCTTCAATGTTCTGCGCGTTCAGAATTGGAGAGAGGCCAGTCAAAGTAAAATCTTGAAGTTTATTGATCAGAAGATTCAAAAATACAACAGCTGCTGGGTGGGTTGCCTCAGACGCACACGTCTCACACAAAGAACCAACGTCTTACAAAGGACCCACCCAGAAGAACAATTTTACATGGTATTTATAATCCTTCTGGTGTCTTTTATTAGCTGGGGAAGTTGGTGTCCTTTCTTGGACGTGAAAGCCTGGGAACACGTCCAATCCGCTTTCTCTCCTTTGTTCTGCTCAGCCAACTAGCTCACACTGCTTTTCCCGACCATCTGTGGAGCATCGCATGAAACCCCACACCTTCACCAAATTCCGACGAGCTCTGCGTATTCTGATCTTTACACACACACATATTATTCTGGTACAGAAAGTTCACTCAAAATCAGCCCTTCACTCAACTCACACACTGGTTATATTTTCAACATATTATGTACAGTTAGTGATCAATAATGAAATCATAAAGCATATTAAATATAAAAGCATGTTTAAACCACAATAAAAATCCATCAATACTGAGTCTGTATACTGAGATGTATTTTTGTATCTTTGTAGTTTTACAGTGCTTCTTGAGTAAAGTTTGAAAGGATACACAAGCTTCATTCTTTGTCTTGGGAGACTGTTATCTATCTGCCGAACTAATGTAACAGGCTAGACCACGCCACTCACACACAGAAGCAGGGGCAGAATAGCCAGCTCTACAGTTAGTTATAAAATCCTAGCTCGGTGTGCAGTGAACAGCATACAGACAATAAGTGCACTACAAAAATTGCACCGGGATCTTACGATGCCAATGTGTACATGTACTGCAACTAAAAAGGTTTGAATCTGAACTTTCTCCAGTTGTCTCATTGCAAGTGTTATTTAATTTAAACCAGACACACAATTCAGTGGCAGGTCTAGACAAATTTAGGTTTTTATTTATAATTACAAAGCACCACCGTGACAATTTTGGTAAGATTTCAGAACAGAAATCTGTGGCCTAATGGTTAGAGCGTTGGGCTTGTGATCAGAAGGTTGCCGGTTCTAATCTCAGTGCCAGCAGGTAATGACTGAAGTGCCCTTGAGCACGCCACCTTACCCCTGATTGCTCTGCAGTAATGTGCCACTGTATAAAAACTTATTGTAAGTCGCTTTGGATAAAAGCGTCTGCCAAATGAATAAATGTAAATGTATAACATCTTAACATCATTTAAATAGGCATAACGTCTTTTGTAAAAGCAGTTATTCTACAAATAAACATATATATATATATATATATATATATATATATATATATAATGGACTGACAACTGAAACTTGAGCAGCAAATGTTTTTTGAAGATGGCACAGTGGTGATATCTAGTCTCTCCTATTCTTAAGATAAAACCTGAAACCTTTGTATTAGCAGCCTGGAAAGTTAACCCTTAGGCTACAACCGTCACGCTATTTTATATTATTAAGTATTCAATCAGAAATGCTATTTAAAAATGAGCTGAAGGTACAAATCTATGGCTTGATGTTGATGTACATTTAAGAGACATCTGCATTTTACACTTTCTATACAATAGTGTAAAACTAAATAAATAAAACAAAATACTTAAACTGACAAGTAACATTTCTAACAAAATTTCGGAAAGTGACACAAATGGCCACTTTGGCAGTCTTATATTAGCCTACCCAATATTGTATAAATAGTATTCAATGTTGAGATCCTGAACGTTTTTAGGCACGTTAGCAACATTACATTTTCAAAAAATGAGAATGCAGATTTCTATGATTTAGAGCTGGATTGAGATGACCATTAACCATTTCCTTGTCCATCTGTCTTTTAAACAAACAATTCTTTATGCAGATCTAATTTTGACAATAAAATATGGTACATTGTTGGAATATAGGGACATTGCACAATGCCCTTAAAGGGGAAATTCCCCCAAAAATCGATTTTTTTACTCACCCACGTGATGTTAAACATGTTTAGAGAACTTCCGGCATCTTCAGAGATTTCCAGGCCTACTCAAAGACATCATGGTGTTATATTTTTTGCCAAGGTCCAGAAAAGTACTAAAGAAATCGTTAAATTGGTCCATCTGGGCATAGTGGTTCGTTTGAATTTTTTTGAAGCGGCGAGAATGCCTTTTGTGTGAAAAACAAACCCAAATACAACTTTAATTGATATATTCTCTTGTGTCTTGTCAGTGTATGGCGAGCGTTCACAGGAGCACTTTGTCTTCTTCTTGGACAAAAGCAGTTTGACGCATGCGTATTAGGTTTGTGCACCAAACGCCACTTTGGGCTGCATAGGGCTTGCCCCAATTAGACGCCGGCAAAAACTGACACCATGATGTCTATGAGGAGGCCTGGAAATCTCTCGGATGTCACATAAATATCTTAATTTGTGCTCCGAAGTTGCCGAACGTTCTCTTAACATGTTTAACATCATGTGGGTGAGTAAAAAATCACACAAAGTTGATTTTGCTTTAACTTCCCCTATAACTTCTTTTCTCTAGTTACCAACTAATTTTGGATTCTTTTAAAATAATTTGCTGAGAGGCCTGAGGTTCACTGATACAACCATTTTGATACACATCTTGCAAATCTTTGTTTTGAGTGTTTATTCTTGTGTTAAATGTCACTGGTACGGCTTCCAAGAGCCAGGTCCCCAAGTGTGGAAAATAAATCTTCCATTTCTTTTTCAAGGAGGCGATTGCGATTTTCTGCGTCCTCACGGGCCCGTTCAGAGTTCCGGAGTTTGATCTCAAGCATTTTTTTTATTTTCCTTTCCTGTTGCATCTCTTGCTCAAGTCTCTCCATCTGTGCACACATGGCTGCACTTGACTCTTCCAACCTGCAGGGGTCAGCAAATATAGGTTTGTAAATATGTGTTACAAATATGGCAAAAATAAACATTATGTGAAGAGCATCACCACCCGAATTTGCGAGTGTGTATTGTTAAGCATTTTTAAATAGCACACTTTTAAATTGGAATATTAATTGTGACAATAAAGATTTTTCACACAGTATAAGCATGTTTTTTTAATTGTTTAAATTAAATATTCTGCTAAAGTATAGTTAGTTATTATATAAATAGCACCACCAACACGCTGTTCTTTTGTGTTGTGCCTTTAAAGTGATAGTTGATCCAAAAATTTAATTCTGTCATCATTGAGTCACGCTCTTATCATTTCAATTGACTTTCTTTCTTCCGCAGAACACAAAAAATATTTGCCACCGAAAATTGGCAGCACTTATTTCACTTCTATCTTATATACACAAAACTAGTGCAAATGAATGGGTGCCGTTGTTGTTCAGTTAATAAAATTATTTTAAATATCTTCTTTTCTGTTCAGCGGAAGAAAGTCATACAGGTTTGAAATGACAGGAGTGAGGAAATTAATAAAAACTTTTGGTTGAACTATCACTTTAAGAAACATCCTCTTTGCAATTTTAATAGAAAACAATCATTTTAGATTTTTACAGATTCTTAAAAAAAGAAACATCAAAGGATTAAAAAAACTCATTTTTTATTTTCCCTTTAAATTATACAATAAGGAAGTCATTTAATATAAACTATAGCCTTACTTTTGAATTCTAGATTCATATGCTTTTTTCTGCTTTCTCAGTTCTTCTTTCAGCCCTGCCACCTCGGCTGAAAGACATGAGCTTTCCTCTGTGTCTTCATCCACAACTCTAATGACGGGTGCTACGTTTCCATTGTCACTGAAGGGCAGACTGCCTGCAACGTTCTCTACACTGATGCTGCTGTCCTCTTTCTCAATGATTTTCATGTCTTCTTCAGATTGTGGTGTTTCTTGACCACTTATTTCTGACTGCAGCCTGTCCTCTGTCCTCAAGTCTGTCCCCATTGGGTCACTCCCTGAATCTGGAACGGATATCTCACAAGAAGAGGTGGTCCATGGTGTGCTGTCTATACTCAACACGCTACCCAAACTTGATGAAGATGTAACGTTGTCATAAGTAGACAGTCTCTGAGAGGAACCAGAATCTTTAGAGCGTTCTCCAGAGGAGGTACGTCTGTGTCCCCGAAGTGAGGACAGCCCATTCATGAGCCAGTTCCCACTAGAAGCGGTGGACACATCTACCGTAGAACCACCCACTTTGGCGGACTGTGGACGGGGAGAGGAACCTTTGAAAGAGTACTTCCACCCAGGTAGGGTCTTAGCCTGCTTACTAGGACTGACAGCGGTGTCCCCCTTTCCCTGAGGAACAGACGTTGAGTAGTAAGACACCTGGGAGGCATCTACAGATGAGGCACTGTTATTAGAAGGGCTGTCATTTGGGTTAGCAATTATCCCTGTGGGTGGGCAGGGATGGAGGTCCTCCTCAGAGATCCAGTCAACCAGGTTGGTTTGCTGATGTGGTTGGCCTTGGTATCTTACTTCCACCATGGACTGAGACAATTCAGAGTCTTTTTCAATATAGAGGTGATCATGTTTACTAATAAGTACTGTCATGAGATGCTGAACAAGGGTGGTCCCTGTAAAATACATACAATATAATTTGTCTAATCCATTAGTCTTATCCATGAGGGATATACATACACTAAAGTTAAATTTTTAAATTAATTTAATTACCTTCCATAATTGTTACCGGGTCCTCCATTTTAGGACGAAGGATATTTGGTCCGAACACTGTGGCCAAGTTCTGCACACCCATTTTGTTTTCATACGAGTGAGATTGCACTTCATCCAGAAATCTACAAAAAAGAAGTTGATTCTTGAGCACTGAACCATGACAACAACTGACGAATATGTGTCTGACAATGAACCTGTCACACCTACTTGCATACGTATTTCAGGAGGTTGTAATTTGCAACTGGAAGGGTCTTCACTAGCCTTCCCAATTCTTGTATTCCCTGTGTTAACACGAAATAATTTACACAACCACGGATTCTTTTGGCTAAAAGAAGTTATTTTACAGAATAAGACCAATAATGCATGTAATGAGTGCAAAACCATAGAATCACAATTTCCTAGCCCCGGTTTTGCCTTTAGCTTTATGCATCATCTGCCTTTGTATCTCATTTTGTCAGTTGCAAAATATGTGGGTGGAATATTGGCTAAAAACCTACACTGATAAACTGCTTCATATGAGCACATTCCTTGAACCGCCACCTTAACGTGGTGGAGGGGTTTGAGTACCCGAGTGACCCTAGGAGCTATGTTGTCGGGGGCTATATGCCCCTGGTAGGGTCTCCCAAGGCAAACAGGTCCTAGGCGACGGGTCAGACTAAGAGTGGTTCAAAAACCCCTTATGATGTTGAATATAACAAGGACCGTGACGTCGCCCGGTATGGCGCAACCGGGGCACCACCCTGGAGCCAGGCCCGGGGTCGGTGCTCGTAAGCGAGCGCCTGGTGGCCGGGCCTTTCCCCACGGGGTCCGGCCGGGCTCAGCCCGAAGGAGCAACGTGGGGCCGCCTTCCCGTGGGCTCACCACGTGCGGGAGGGACCATAGGGGGTCGGTGCGTAGTGGAACGGGCGGCAGTCGGAGGAGAGTGCCTCGACAGCCCGATCCCTGGACACGGAAGCTAGCTCTAGGGACGTGGAACGTCACCTCGCTGGCGGGGAAGGAGCCTGAGATGGTGCGTGAGGTTGAGAGGTTCCGACTAGAGATAGTCGGGATCACCTCTACGCATGGCTTGGGCTCTGGAACCACACTCCTCGAGAGAGGATGGACACTTCATCACTCTGGAGTTGCCCATGGGGAGAGGCGGCGGGCTGGTGTGGGTCTGCTTATAGCCCCCCAATTCTCCCGCCATGTATTGGAGTTTACCCAGGTGAACGAGAGGGTTGTTTCCCTGCGCCTACGGGTCGGGATTAGGTCTCTCACTGTTGTTTGTGCCTACGGGCCAAACGGCAGTGCAGAGTACCCGACCTTCTTGGAGTCTCTGGGAGGGGTGCTGGAAAGTACTCCGACTGGGGACTCCGTCGTCCTACTGGGGGACTTCAACGCCCATGTCGGCAACGACAGTGACACCTGGAGGGGCGTGATTGGGAGGAACGGCCCCCCTGATCTGAACCCGAGCGGTGTTCAGTGATTGGACTTCTGTGCTAGTCACAGTTTGTCTATAACGAACACCATGTTCAAGCATAAGGGTGTCCATCAGTGCACGTGGCACCAGGACACCCTAGGCCGCAGGTCGATGATCGACTTTGTGGTCCTTTCATCTGACCTGCGACCATATGTTTTGGACACTCGGGTTAAGAGAGGGGCGGAGCTGTCAACTGATCACCACCTGGTGGTGAGTTGGATCCGATGGCAGGAGAGGAAGCTGGACAGACTCGGCAGACCCAAATGTACTGTAAGGGTCTGCTGGGAACGCCTGGCCGAGTCTCCTGTCAGAGAGATCTTTAACTCCCACCTCCGGCAGAGCTTCAACCAGATCCCGAGGGAGGCTGGAGACATTGAGTCCGAGTGGACCATGTTCTCCGCCTCCATTGTCGAAGCGGCCACTCGGAGCTGTGGCCGTAAAGTCTCCGGTGCCTGTCGAGGCGGGAATCCCCGAACCCGGTGGTGGACACCGGAAGTAAGGGAAACCGTCAAGCTGAAGAAGGAGTCTTATCGGGCCTGGTTGGCTTGTGGGACTACTGAGGCAGCTGACAGGTACCGGCAGGCCAAGCGGACTGCTGCCCGGGTGGTTGTGGAGGCAAAAACTCGGGCCTGGGAGAAGTTTGGTGAGGCCATGGAGAAGGACTATCGACTGGCCTCGAAGAGATTCTGGCAAACCGTCCGGCGCCTCAGGAGAGGGAAACAGTGCCCTACCAATGCTGTTTACAGTGGAGGTGGGAGGCTGTTGACCTCAACTGGGGATGTCGTCGGACGGTGGAAGGAGTACTTCGAGGATCTCCTCAATCCCACCATCACGTCCTCCATTGAGGAAGCAGAAGCTGAGGGCTCAGAGGTGGACTCGTCCATCACCCAAGCCGAAGTCACTGAGGTAGTTAAGAAACTCCTCAGTGGCAAGGCACCGGGGGTGGATGAGATTCGCCCTGAGTACCTCAAGTCTCTGGATGTTGTGGGGCTGTCTTGGCTGACACACCTCTGCAGCATCGCGTGGCGGTCGGGGACAGTGCCTCTGGGATGGCAGACCGGGGTGGTGGTCCCTCTTTTTAAGAACCGGGACCGGAGGGTGTGTTCCAACTACAGGGGGATCACACTTCTCAGCCTTCCCGGGAAAGTCTATGCCAGGGTACTGGAGAGGAGAATACGGCCGATAGTAGAACCTCGGATTCAGGAGGAACAGTGTAGTTTTCGTCCAGGCCGTGGAACGCTGGACCAGCTCTACACCCTCTGCAGGGTGCTGGAGGGTTCATGGGAGTTTGCTCAACCAATCCACATGTGTTTTGTGTATTTGGAGAAGGCATTCGACTGTGTCCCTCGTGGCATCCTGTGGAGGGTGCTTCGGGAGTATGGGGTCTGTGGTCCTTTGCTAAGGGCTGTCAGGTCCCTGTACGGCCGAAGCAGGAGCTTGGTTCGCATTGCCGGCAGTAAGTCGGACTTGTTCCCAGTGCATGTCGGACTCCGGCAGGGCTGACCTTTGTCACCGGTTCTGTTCGTAATTTTTATGGACAGAATTTCTAGGCGCAGCCAGGGGCCGGGGGGTGTCAGGTTTGGGGACGACACGATCTCGTCTCTGCTATTTGCGGATGATGTTGTCGTGTTGGCCCCTTCAAACCAGGACCTTCAGCATGCACTTGGACGGTTTACAGCAGAGTGTGAAGCGGCTGGAATGAAAATCAGTACCTCCAAATCCGAGGCCATGGTCCTCAGTCGGAAAAGGGTGGCTTGCCCACTTCAGGTTGGTGGAGAGTTCCTTCCTCAAGTGGAGGAGTTTAAGTATCTCGGGGTCTTGTTCACGCGTGAGGGAAGGATGGAACGGGAGATTGACAGACGGATCGGTGCAGCTTCTGCAGTAATACGGTCGATGTACCGGTCCGTCGTGGTGAAGAAAGAGCTGAGCCGCAAGGCGAAGCTCTCAATTTACCGGTCAATCTACGTTCCTTCTCTCACCTATGGTCATGAGCTTTGGGTCATGACCGAAAGGACAAGATCCCGGATACAGGCGGCTGAAATGAGCTTCCTCCGGAGAGTGGCTGGGCGATCCCTTAGAGATAGGGTGAGAAGCTCGGTCACCCGGGAGGAGCTCGGAGTAGAGCCGCTGCTCCTCCACATCGAGAGGGGTCAGCTGAGGTGGCTTGGGCATCTGTTACGGATGTCTACTGGACGCCTTCCCCGGAAGGTGCTCCGGGCCCGTCCGACCGGGAGGAGACCCCGGGGAAGACCTAGGACACGCTGGTGGGACTATGTCTCCCGGCTGGCCTGGGAACGCCTCGGTGTCCCCCCGGAAGAGCTGGAGGAAGTGTCTAGGGTGAGGGATGTCTGGGGATCTCTGCTTAGACTGCTGCCCCCGCGACCCGGCCCCGGATAAGCGGTAGAAAATAGATGGACAACTTCTGAAATATTTTGCTCTCATAGTATGTTTGTTTACATTCTCATCAATACAGAAAATATCAGTAAAAAAGGAACAACCAAGTAGCCATATTTACAGTATATGAAGTTTCACAATTTGGGAATTCATTGAGCTCTGTCCAACATAGCAGCTGTGTTCTTTGGATTTGATTGTATTACCTTTTATAGCAACCGTGAGCGGATACCACCCTGGCGGTTGATATATGCCACGTCAGTTGTGCTGTCTAGGCATGAGAGGTTGTAACCTCTTCAGTGCAAGTAGCACAGCCAACAACTCTAGGCAATTGATGTGCCAGCGCAGGCGGGGGCCCGTCCACTGACCCGACACCGTATGCCCGTTGCACACAGCACCCCAACCCAGCAGGGAAACATCTTCATTGTCCATAAAAAGGTCATCGAAGACCATGGGGTTAGAGTATGTCGGCAGAAAGGCATGATGGTAACATGCCTGCTCCCTGAGGGCATAAATGCACCGCCCTCGAGAGAAGTGAGGGCGGCCAAACTAGTTTGATGGGAATGCGGCAAGAAGGGGGCATTCCATATCTTACTAAGCTCGTGACCGGTCCCGAGAAACCAAGTGTCCAACTGCGAGCATTGGGGGAGGGGCGCTGCACTGCAGCCCAATACTCGTGGTGGCCCGGGAGAGCATGGTTGACATCTCGACCTCTGCTTCATCATGAGCTTGACCTTCCAAGGGAGGGTGCTCCATGGAATCGTTGGGGTCGAACGCAAAGAGGTTGCCCTCTGAGACTGCAAGCGACATCTCATTATCATTACGGACTGTTTCCGAATACGTGGCTGAGGAGCAAGACAGGATGGGCCGTCTTTTGAGGAATGATCAGACGAGCGAGATGGGGTGTGAATGGTCAGTGAATGATCCCCGAACGCTGCCTTTTTTGTAGTTTTAGTCATTTTAGTATTCTTGCTCCATCAATTGCGCTAGCAAAAATAAAAACATCTGCGAGTCATATATGTAAATGTTCTACACCCCACTGGCTGAATGCTTGTATACAGTACACTGACAAACACACACTATTGATGTTATAAGGGCACTAACTTCCTCCTCATCTTTGGCCAGCAGCTGAGCACAAGTGAGGAAGTCCTCATATTTAGAGAAAGGAATGACCGGCTCGGGCAGTTTTCTGAGGTACAGCTTTAGCAGGGAAGCCACAGTGTGCACATCAGTGTCGCTATGAATGAATATTATAGTGTTAGTACACGAAGAGTTAAAGACATTTAATTAGAGTTATGTTTGTGCTAAGAGTTATTTGTACTTGTCAAACTGGGGTTTATCGCCACAATCAAAGGCCTCCTGAAGGTCCTTCACTAAGTTGGCTTGACCTGGCATCCGGAAAAGACCTTCTTCACCGAGTCCCTGTTCCCTGATGAAATCCGCACACTGCTGAACTATAAGAGGCGCGAGACGAGGACCAAACTTCCTCTCGTACTGGACAGTGTCCTCCAAATGCTGCCCAAATATGCCTGTAGAGATCAATACAACTTTTTTTGTAACTGGCTAAACACATGGACAGTAATATAAGCAACTGTATCCGAGTAAAAGGCAAAATAATGTTTCCTTGTCATTACGTTTTATATTCATATTACTTAATACTTCATATTAAGTTTTAATGGTAGATGATTGTACCTAAACTGTGTTTAATGGACAAAATGAATTCTGTGATGTGAGATTTATGCAACTGAAATGTACTGTATATAGTACCTATTTTTATCTTTAAATTTTATTTGAAGTAATCTTGACTTCGGATTCACTGCAAATCTTTGAAAACTGAAATTCAGCATTATACATCGCTGTTGGGAGTTTTATGTTAGTACCGTGCAGCCAATTTATATTCATAGCTGATATGCATTTGTGTTTTTATTATTGCTATTTAAGCTCAAATATAAATGTATAAATATATAAAAAAATATGAAAATAAAACAAATTTGCCCCTGCATGCTAGTGAATTAATCTTGTTAATCTGGCATACTGTGTTTGACTGAATTTTCAACGTTATAGCAGTGTTTGTGTTCCACCTGGTTATTACCTCCTCCGAACGGAGCCCATATGACTCGCCTAATGGCCTTCACCCAGTCGTCCATGTCACTTTGGGAGTTTGCCATGAGTAGAAAGGATTCATGGCTTATTGCAGCCTTGTCTTTCTCACCAGCTAAGAGAGAAAATGAGAGAGACAACCTGTCAAGTGCTGGCATTCTTTATTAATTTCTTTGTCACTACACCACAAAAGGCAGAGCACTGTTTATTATGTCCATGCATACATAGACCGGGAACGGTCTAAAAGCCTAAGTTGTATCTGTGTTTTTACGAGCCAAACAATACTAGTCACCACACAGCTTCACTCACTCTCACCAACTGCTGCCGATAAAAAACTCCCACTGAATGCTGCATTTTGATTTGAAACTAGTGTGCATTGTTTATCAACTACGACGTTACTTCAACGTAGTTACTAGGTCTGTCATGTGTGAGTGTCGTTGCGAGCTAACGGCGGGCACCTGTTTAACAGCTGGCGGCATTACCAGGCTGTGACAATGAAGAGAGAAGTCAAAATCAGATTTTTAACAAATTAACTGGCAAAACAAAATGAGCAAACTACTCTAGCTTCCACTGTGGCCTCAACAACAGACCCGGAGCGAGGGTCCATCTCAACCACGGACTCCGACGAGCCCTCTCCTCCAGCTTCAAGACAAGCTACCGACAGCCACTGTAGATGAGTTGTGGTTGTGGACTGGACTTGATGTACTATGTTGTTTGCTATAGTTTCATCTGTGCGTTTATGTGTAAATAGGCTTGGCCTGTTGTGTGTGAATGTTAGAGTGGGATCAGAGGGGTTAATCTGAGCAAGCATGTGTGCGTGTTCATCATGTGTGTACTGTAGATGTGACTGTGTGGTGTCGGAATAAAATAAAGTGCTCCGCAACGTTATTTAATACATCAGTAATATTGTCTGTTTCAATGCATATGCGCCCCCACCCCCTCCGTGTGACTTGAAATTATGCCCCCCCCCCCTTGTTCAGATGGGTTCCGCGGTCCATAATAAATAAATGCTAAGTAAGATAAGTCTAACTTCTATAAAAGCATACATTTTAAAGAATAAAATTTTTCTAAAATATGTCTAAACATTAAGGTAACACTTTACAATAAGATGCTATTTGTTAACAGTAATAAAGGTATTTTCTAGGAATTAACATTTTCATTTTTCACAATGTCTTGATCCTTGTTAAAGGTGGTGTGTCCGTTTTCTGAATTAAGCTTGTTAAAACAAAGTCAGGTCGAGTACCAAAACAACCTTGCAGCCAATCGGCAGTCAGGTGCATAGTGCACAGGATGGACATTAGTCAATCCGAGAAAGCGAAAGATGGGGTAGGTGTGTGTTTGTTTATTCAATTCAATTCAACTTTATTTATATAGCATTTTTTACAATTTGCATTGTTCCAAAGCAGCTTTACAGGGGAAAAATTAAAAATAAAAACCCCAAAAAAGGGTAAAACACGCTACATGGTGTTTTATATAGTAAATTAAATTATTCTAGTAAATAATATCTAATGTCAGCATCTCCTGGTGGTTTATTTAGCATATGTTGCATTAAGTGAATGCTTGGCTGAAAAGATGCATCTTTAGTCTAGATTTAAATTGGGCGAGTGTGTCTGATTCTCGAATAATATCAGGAAGGCTATTCCAGAGTTTAGGTGCTACTTATGAGAAAGCTCGACCCCCTTTGGTGGATTTAGTTATTCTAGGTATTATCAAAAGTCCTGCGTTTTGAGATCTTAGAGAGCGTGATGGCTTGTAGTGTGCTCTTAGGTATGTTAGGTATGTAGGGGCTAAACCCTTTAAGGCTTTATAAGTGATTAAAAGAACTTTAAAGTCAATCGATACTTAATGGGTAGCCAGTGAAGGGTTGATAAAATTGGCGTTATGTGATCGTATTTTCTGGACCTGGTTAGAGTTCTGGCAGCTGCATTCTGAACTAACTGTAGTTTGTTTATTGATGATGCAGGACAACCAGCGCATTACAGTAGTCAAGTCTTGAGGTCATAAATGCATGAATAAGCTTCTCCGCGTCAGCAACACATAGAATATTTCGTAACTTGGCAACATTTCTTAGGTGGAAAAAGGCTGTTTTTGTGACATTTGAGATGTGATTTCGAAATGACAGGTTGCTGTCTAATATAACACCTAAATCTTTTACAGTATTAGTTGGAGTAACAGTACATCCTTCAACTTGCAGTTTATAATCAGAAATATTCGGTTTGCGTGTCTTTGGTCTGATAAGTAATATTTCTGTTTTATTAGAATTTAAAAGAAGGAAATTAAAGGTCATCCAATGTTTTAAATCTTCAATGCACTCTGCCAATTTGGATAGCTGGGAGGAATCATCTGGTCTTGATGAGATATATAGCCGAGTATCATCTGCATAGCAATGGAAGCTAATTCCATGTTTTTTAATAATGTTTCCGAGGGGCAGCATGTATATGGAGAACAGCACTGGTCCCAGAACCGATCCCTGAGGTAATCCATTGTAGTGCCTGTCCCTCAATACAGGTATAATTGTATAAACGATCTAGAAGTATGTTATGGTCTACGGTATCGAACGCAGCACTTAGGTCAAGCAGGACCAGGAGTGAGATGTTACCTTTATCTGATGATATAAGCAGGTCGTTTGTAATTTTAACGAGCGCAGTTTCAGTGCTATGATGCGTTCTAAAGCCTGACTGAAATTTTTCATGTATGTTGTTATTTTGTAAGAAAGAGCACAACTGAGTGCACACTACTTTTTCTAGAATTTTAGACAGGTATGGGAGATTTGAAATCGGTCTATAGTTTCCTAGTTCATTTGGATCTAAGTTTGGTTTCTTGATTAGAGGCTTAATGACGGCCATCTTAAAGGGTCCTGGGACATGGCCTAGATTAATTGACGAGTTGATAATGTTATAAATGGGCTCAATTGCAACAGGTTGTACGTCTTTTAATAATTTTGTTGGTATGGGGTCTAATAAGCAAGTTGTAGGTTTAGATGTTGCAATAAGTTTAATAAAATCTTCCTGTTTTATAGGTGAAAAAATCTGTAGCCTTTCTTTTGATTGTGGTTGGTGCTAATTCATAGGACAGATTTGGAGGTTGAGTTTTTACTATTTTGTCATGAATGTTTTCGATTTTCTCTGTAAAAATATCATTAATTCATTGCTACCGAGGTGCGGCGGAATAGACAGGTCAGGTGGAATCTGTATATTTGTAAATTTAGCGACTGTGCTAAACAAAATCCTTGGGTTGTTTTTGTTGGTTTCTATGAGGTTACGGAGGTGCTCAGCCTTGCTGCTTTTAGTGCCTTTTTATAACAATTTGCACTCTCTTTCCACGCCATTTTAAAGACCATTTTAAAGAGTGGTGCTATTGTACCATGGTGCAATATTTTTCTCATTAATCTTTTTTGACTTCGTAGGTACGACAGCTTCTAATGTATTAGAGAAAACAGTGCCCAATTTGCTGGTCATGTCATCGAGCGATTCTTTATTTATTGGTATGGTTATTAAAGGAGTCAGATCTGGCAAGCTCTTTGCGAAACTATCTTTAGTAGCGGAGGTGATTGTTCTACCCTGTCGATAACGAGTTAAAGGGCTGATTCCTGCCGTGCGCAAAGTACCCGTTATAAGATAGTGATCGGTGACATCGTCGCTTTGAGGCATAATATCTATTGTAGCTGCCTGCAGAAACAGTTGCATAATTTAAGTTCCATAAAATAATATTTTATTTTATAAGTTTTATTTAATAAGTTTCCACGTTCAATATATCATAATATATTTGTATTTATCTGCATTTATTTTACTTTGAAATATATGTATGGGCTGACTGGTTTATGTAAGCTATTATAGCGGAACTATTGTTTTTTAAGAGTTTCGGTTGTTTCAGACGTCTCTCAATGTTACACCAGCTTCGTGATATAGACATCTCTGGTAGTCGGTAGCGCACATGGATATCGCATGCCGAGCTAACTTCGGCTCATTTTAGTATATGGTGATGTTATTATGTTTGTAAGTTTACCGAGAGTCACACGGAAGAGAAGTTGCCTCTGTTACCTGTGTTTTCACTCCCTTGGAGTTAACGCTGCCAATGAGGTATGCATAGGTTCATGTGTAATTATCAATGTAATGCGTTATGCGTTAACGCATAACTGTGTGATTGTTATTAGCAGCCAATCTAACGTTGTGTTGTTTGTTGTTTAATATGCTATTCTCTGTGAGAATATTCTTATTTCTGTGACTTATGTGATTTTATGTTTGATTTAGTTCTCACGGCATGTTGGATGGCATCGATGATGACTAATAAATGCCCGTAAACAAGAACGCCTTGTGTCCGTGTCTGTTAACCGAAGGGAGTTACAGTGAGAACTCAGCCTGCTCGACACGAGGTGGAGAAGATAATTCACGCCTGCTGTTCGTCGACGGAGCTGCACGCACGTTTACATTGAATGTGAGCGTTAAAAGATAAGACTGTGCATACAATGTTAACATATTAAGAAGCAAGCAGAACCCGGGAGCATTGCATTGTTAAACCTACAAGAAGTCGAATATTTAAAACAAGTTAAATATTAAGAAGTGGAATGGCATTCAACTGCTAAAGGGGCTCTATAAGTGCTAGACGTTATATGTTAATTTGTGATGTGCATGTTTTTAAGTTATTAACTGCTAAGCTGTTTGAAGGGTAAAAAATAATTTAAAGGGACCATCATAATATTTCCAATTTTTGTATTATTTTGGTGTTAAAGATAAGTGAAAGTAACTTAATTTGCATTGTGAAAAGTGTATCTAGCAGAGTACACTGTAAGACATACTGGGTTAAATCTAAAGTTAAAGTTGAGGTACATTATTACAATGTAATCAAAGGCTCGCTGGTAACATTAAGCTAGGTTTGTCACTTGCTTTATTTATTCTCTTTTGCTTTAAGTTTTCGCTACTAAACAAAGGGTGTTAATGCACAATTTCAGGAAATATTGAAAATGTCTGAGCACGAGTGTGAGACAAGTGAAAGGGGCATAGATGCTAACAATAGAGCAACAGAATTACAGCAGCAGGTTAAAGACCTTGATTTAGAGGCAAACTCATCAAAAGAGACTGAAGTAGCTTTAGAAACCCAAGCTGCTGTAGAGGAAAGTCTAAGAAGAAGCCAAAGAAAACGAGAGCTTACTGAAAAGGGTCAAGAACTGTATGACAGCCAAACTAAAAAGCTTCAACAACGCTTTACTACCTCTTATGACAAATGGAAAGTTCTTGCTAAAGAGACTAGGAAGGCAATCGATGGAACGTTCTCCACTGAAACCCTGCAAACCTACATAACCAAGATCAGTAACGCTTCAACAAGTGTAAAACAAGCTTATCAAGATTTACGCCAACACACTACTCCGGATGGCAAGACGCGCCGCCGAGTAGACACGTGTAATACTGTCTCAGGCAAACTAATGGAACATGCAGAGGATTCTCTTGAATTAAGAGAAAAGGTACCATCTACTCACAAAGAACGAGCATACTGGACGGAGACCGGCTCAGTGCTTACACATGCAACCTCCAGAAGATCTAGTATGTGTTCACAAGGCTCAAAGTTTACAAGCATCAGTTCAAAGCAATCAAGCCGGATCTCTTCAAAGAAAATGGAAGCTGCAGCAGAGATAGCTGCAACTCAAGCCACGTTAAAAGTATTAGAGGACATGGAACTTAAGGAACAAGAGCTTGGGAACCTCGAAGTTGAGAACAGAAAGAGGCTTGCACTGCAAGAAGAAGAAAATGCTGCAAGGAAAAATGTATTAGAAGAGAAGCGCAGGCAGTTAGAGCGCTTGGAGACAGTTAAGAAAATGAACGCTGCAAAGGCACGTCTACAGGCCTACGAACAGGAAATGGGTTCGGACGAAGAGATATCGGAGCTGCTCCATTGCGGTAAGCATTTGAAAACCGAAACTAAAACTGCCCAAAGAAGTCTTTCTGTGCATCATGTGGCAACACCACAAAGCGCCACATATGTACAACCTGCTGCCATTGCTCATCAACAAGATGGCACCACAGCACTTGCCAAAGCAATAACAGAGTCGATCAACGCAAGCCATCTCCCAATACCAGAGCCTTCTGTTTTCAATGGAGATCCACTGAGGTACAAAGACTGGAAAACGTCTTTTGAGACATTGATCGGTAGGAAGAATATTCCAGTAAATGAGAAAGTCTACTACCTCCGCAAGTATGTTGGAGGACCTGCAAAGAAAGCTATTGAGGGTTACTTCCTTTTAGGCACGGATGCAGCTTACTATTCAGCATTAGACATCATGGAAGAAAGGTATGGAAGCCCCTTTGTGATTGCTAAGGCCTTCAGGGATAAGATAACTTCATGGCCAAAAATAGGACCCAAGGACAGCATTGAACTAAGAGAATTATCAGATTTTCTACGAAGCTGTGAAGCAGCAATGTTGCAGATCAAGAGTCTTACAGTCCTAAATGACTGTAGTGAAAACCAAAGAATGCTGAACAAGCTTCCTGATTGGCTGATAGCCAGATGGAACAGAGAAGTCCTGGCGGTTGAAGAATCAACACATGATTTTCCAAGTTTTGGTGAATTTGTCAAGTTTGTTGCAAGAGAAGCAAAGATAGCATGCAACCCTGTGACATCTCTTCATGCTTTGAAGTCTGGTGATGGTGAAAAGTTTAAGACACCAAAGCCTCAAAATGTTGGTGCAAAGGTGCTGGCAAGCAGCTCAGAAGAAAACCCCGACCCTAAAACATGTGTCTTTTGTGAGAAGTTATACCATGGCATTCAAACGTGTAGAAAGTTCAAAGAAAAGTCAATTTCAGAAAGGGTCAAGTTTGTGCAAACTAAAGGACTGTGTTTTGGATGCTTAAAGACAGGACACCGTTCTAGGAACTGTGAAAGGAGGAGTGTCTGCGATACATGTAAAAGGAAGCACCCAACCTGTTTGCATGAAGATCGTGTCAAGGAAGATGGAAAGAAAGATTACAGAGATGACGAGAGAAAGGAGAGTTGGAACCAAGCCAAACCGAAAGAAAGGATGGATTCTAAGCAGTCTAATGAAGCTTCTAAGGAAGCCATTGCTAACCGTGTGGTGCAAAACATGAATGGAACATACACGTCCACCGTTATTCCAGTGTGGTTATCAACAACGAGTAGCCCAGGGCATGAAGTTCTTGTATATGCTTTACTGGATAACCAAAGCGACACCACCTTTATCCTGAAAGAAAAGGCAGACACTCTAGACACACAGAAGGAGCCAGTTCAACTAAAACTCTCAACCTTGTCATCGAGAAGTACAGTCATTCCAAGTCAGAAGGTAACTGGGTTGCAGATCAGAGGGTTTTATTCAGCGAAGAAAATCACTCTTCCGGTAACCTATTCAAGAGACTTCATTCCTGTCAATGTAAGCCACATTCCCACACCCAAGACAGCAAGAGCATGGCCTCATCTAGAGCATCTTGCAGATGAGATTGCTCCTTTAATTGACTGTGACGTTGGTCTGCTTATAGGTTACAATTGCTCTCAAGCCCTGTTACCTAGAGAGGTTGTGTCAGGCAGAGATGAGGAGCCTTTTGCTCAAAAAACAGACCTCGGCTGGAGTATTGTTGGCTCTAGTGGTTCCTGTGTCGACTATGGAGATGCCATTGGAAGCAGTCACAGAACTATTGTCAAACAAGTAATGCCATGCATTCAGTTGTCTGCCAATCTGACAAGTGAAGTCCGATACATATGTCGAACACAAGTCAAGGAGTTAGTTACTCCGCCAAATGTCATGAAGATATTGGAGTCCGACTTTAATGAAAGAAGCGTGGAGGATGCTCACTTCTCACAAGAGGATTTTCGTTTTATTTCAATTATGGAGGAAGGAATTAAGAGCAAGCCTGATGGTCACTGTGAAATGCCTTTGCCATTTAAAGAAGACAAGCCAAATCTGCCAGACAACAGGAAATGTGCCGTTCATCGCCTTACGTGTTTGAGGAAGAGATTTGAAAAAGACAAACCGTACCATAAGGACTACTTAAGCTTTATGAACGAAACTATTACGCGTGGAGATGCTGAGAAAGTTCCTGAAGAAGAAATCAACAAGAGCCCTGCTTGGTATATCCCTCATCACGGGGTGTATCACCCTCAAAAACCAGGCAAGATACGCGTTGTGTTTGACTGCTCAGCAAAGTTTCAAGGCGTGTCATTGAACGATCATCTGCTTACTGGGCCAGAGCTGACCAATACGTTGGTAGGTGTTCTCTGTCGTTTCCGCAAGGGTCCAGTAGCAATAATGTGCGATATAGAACGCATGTTCCATCAGTTTCACGTAAGTGCAGAAGACCAAGACTATCTAAGGTTTCTCTGGTGGGAAAATGGTGACTACCACGTCGAACCATCCGTCTATCGAATGAAAGTGCATTTGTTTGGTGCAGCCTCATCACCCGGCTGTGCAAACTATGGCCTCAAACACGTTGCTGCACAAGGGCAAGGTCGCTTCAGTGAAGCATCCATCCGCTTCATTGAAAGAAACTTTTATGTGGATGATGGGCTGATCAGTGTATCAACAGAAGAAGAAGCGAAACAGTTAGTCAGTGAAGCAAGACAACTTTGTAGCGATGGTGGGCTACGCATCCATAAATTTGTTTCTAACAGCAAGGAGGTGCTAGAGTCAATTCCCAAAAAAGAGTGTGCTCAAACAGCAATACATCAAGACCTAGCCTTGGGAGAGTACCGAATGGAGAGAGCCCTAGGGGTTAATTGGTGCATTACTTCAGATCAGTTCAGATTCAGAATAGTGGTGAGTGATCAACCGTTCTCTAGAAGAGGAGTGTTATCGACCGTTGCGTCTGTCTATGACCCTCTTGGATTCGTAGCGCCGTTCGTTCTAGTCGGAAAGCAAATGCTTCAGCAAATGTGCCGGGACAAGGTCGGATGGGATGAACCACTGTCACACGATCTTCGAACACAATGGCAATCCTGGCTCTTGGACCTACAGAATCTATGTGATCTCAAGATAAACAGATGTTACCTTCCCACAAGTTTTTCAGAAGACCGGAAACATGAGCTCCATCACTTCTCTGATGCTAGCGTCACGGGATATGGAGCGTGCAGCTACCTGAGAGTGATCGGGACATCAGGACAAACGCACTGTGCTTTGGTGATGGGCAAAGCTAGAGTGGCTCCTACAAAAGTCACTACTGTTCCAAGACTTGAGCTTTCTGCAGCTGTTGTTGCTGTGCGTATTAGTGATCTGCTCAGAAAGGAGTTGGATATATCAGAGATTCAGGAATTCTTCTGGACTGATTCTAGAGTTGTCCTTGGATACGTCAACAACGATGCAAGAAGATTCCATGTTTATGTGGCGAACCGTATTCAGCGCATCAAGGACAGTACCGAATCAAGTCAATGGAGATACGTGTCTTCGGAAGAAAATCCAGCTGACCATGCGTCAAGGGGCCTTAAGGCAAAAGAGCTTATCGCCTCTAACTGGTTTAACGGTCCAGATTTTCTTTGGTGTGAAGAGCTTCCCAGTGAAGATAGTAAGGTGAAAGATGTTGCAGTGGAAGACCCAGAAGTTCGTAAGGTCTTTGTGCATAAGACATTGACAACAGAAGAGTCACTGCTTGAACGCTTCCTCAAGTTCTCCAGCTGGACGAGGTTAGTTAAAGCCATCGCTCGACTTAGGAGATGTGTCAGAGAGTTCAAAGGGTTGACATCAAGAACCAATGAAGTCAGCAGCCTGGAAGAGAGAAAGGAGGCAGAACTTGCCATCATAAGTATCGTCCAGAAGAAGAACTTCTTTGTGGAGATGCAAAGTCTTCAGTGCAAGGAGGAAATAACCAAAAGCAGCCTGCAAAGGTTAAATCCTTTTGTGGATGGACAAGGCATCCTCAGGGTGGGAGGTCGATTAGAGCATGCTGCTCTGCACCCTCACATAAGGCATCCGGCAGTCTTACCAAAGACCAGTCACATTACCAAGTTACTGGTTACACACTACCATCTGCGAGTGCAACACCAAGGACGTGGCATTACAATGAATGAGCTGAGGGCTAACGGGATCTGGATACTTGGATGCAGTCATGCGGTTTCGTCCTACATCTACAAGTGTGTCAAGTGTCGAAAGCTCAGAAGGCGTACAGAAGAACAAAGAATGGCAGACTTACCTCGTGAACGTATGGAGACAACGCCCCCCTTCACATATTGTGGGATGGATTGTTTCGGGCCATTCTACGTTAAAGATGGAAGGAGGGAAGTGAAGAAATATGGCCTGCTATTCACTTGTCTGTGTTCTCGTGCTGTGCACATAGAAGTACTTGATGATATGACGACCGATGCATTTATCAATGCTCTTCGTGCTCTCATTGCTCTGCGTGGTAATGTTCGACAACTTCGTTCTGACCAAGGCACCAACTTTGTTGGTGCAAGACGTGAGTTCCTGGACGCAATTAAAGAGATGGATCAAGAATGCCTCAAAAATTTGGGATGTGAGTTTGTCATGAACCCTCCGTCTGCTAGCCACATGGGTGGAGTCTGGGAAAGGCAGATCAGGACAATACGAAGCGTGTTGACATCCGTGCTAGATCAGGCATCACGAAGACTTGACAGTTCATCTTTGAGAACTTGCCTTTATGAAGTAATGGCAATTATAAACAGTCGACCTTTAACAGCACATTTGCTGAGTGATCCAGCTGGGCCACAGCCTCTTACGCCCAATCACATTTTGACGATGAAGTCTTCCATAGTCTTGCCGCCACCTGGAGACTTTGTGAAAGAAGACCTTTATCTTCGCAAAAGATGGCGTAAAGTTCAGCACTTGGCCAATGAGTTTTGGTCTAGGTGGAAAAAAGAGTACCTGTTAAATCTTCAAGAGAGACAAAAATGGCACAAAACCCGCAGAAATGCGCAGGTCAACGACATCGTGATTGTGCAAGATGACAATGCACCACGAAATGAGTGGAAACTTGCCAAGGTCACTGAAGTGTATCCTGGTGACGATGGACATGTGAGAAAGCTGCGATTGCTGATCAGTGACTCAGCACTGGATGACAAAGGAAAGCGGCTCACAAAGCAGACTTACCTAGAACGACCTATTCACAAGACGGTAACACTGCTTGAAGCTGATTAATGCAGTCTTGGTTGTTGCTAGCTCACTTAGAAAGTCTCATAATTTTAAGTGGAATCTTATGTTTATTAAGTTAATAAGAAATCACCAGTGATTTGGTGGGAGTGTAGCTGCCTGCAGAAACAGTTGCATAATTTAAGTTCCATAAAATAATATTTTATTTTATAAGTTTTATTTAATAAGTTTCCACGTTCAATATATCATAATATATTTGTATTTATCTGCATTTATTTTACTTTGAAATATATGTATGGGCTGACTGGTTTATGTAAGCTATTATAGCGGAACTATTGTTTTTTAAGAGTTTCGGTTGTTTCAGACGTCTCTCAATGTTACACCAGCTTCGTGATATAGACATCTCTGGTAGTCGGTAGCGCACATGGATATCGCATGCCGAGCTAACTTCGGCTCATTTTAGTATATGGTGATGTTATTATGTTTGTAAGTTTACCGAGAGTCACACGGAAGAGAAGTTGCCTCTGTTACCTGTGTTTTCACTCCCTTGGAGTTAACGCTGCCAATGAGGTATGCATAGGTTCATGTGTAATTATCAATGTAACGCATAACTGTGTGATTGTTATTAGCAGCCAATCTAACGTTGTGTTGTTTGTTGTTTAATATGCTATTCTCTGTGAGAATATTCTTATTTCTGTGACTTATGTGATTTTATGTTTGATTTAGTTCTCACGGCATGTTGGATGGCATCGATGATGACTAATAAATGCCCGTAAACAAGAACGCCTTGTGTCCGTGTCTGTTAACCGAAGGGAGCTACATCTATATTGGTTAGATCGGCTCCGTGAGATATAATCAGGTCTAGTGTATGATTAAATCGATGAGTGGGTCCTTTAATGTGTTGTATTACCCCAAAAGATTGTAGTAGTTCTGTAAACGCCAGTGATAATGCATTTTTAGCGCAATCTACGTGGATATTAAAATCTCCGACAATTAGTATTTTATCAACGTTAACCAATAGGTCCGATAGGAAGTCCGCAAACTCTTTCAGAAAATCATTATAGGGACCAGGGGGTCTATACACCGTAGCCAATGTAAAAGAAAGCAATGTTTTTTTACTTTTGGTAGGAATACTTATGTTCAAGGCAAGCACTTCGAATGATTTAAATTTATGCTCTGTTCTCTTAGTTACAGTAAGAAAGTTTCTAAATATTGTAGCGACGCCGCCACCCCGACCAACCGGACGTGGCTCATGCATATAACAGTAGCTTGGTTGGGTACACTCATTTAGACCGAAATAATCATTTGGTTTAAGCCAGGTCTCGGTAAGACAGAGTATATCAAAACTGTTGTCCGTGATCATTTCATTTAGGCTACAATAACTGCCTTTGAATTTAGTGATCTAATATTAAGTAGGCCGAACTTTATGAATTGGTTTTGGTTGTTTATTACATTGTCTTCAGGTTTAATCACGATCAGATTTCTTCTTTGACTTTTGCCAAAATATTTACTTTGTAGTATTATTCGGGGGACACATACGGTCTCTATATATTTGGAAACAGTAACATTTATAGCAGTTGAGGAGCACAGACTATGGTTAAAGTTTTGACTTACCTGAGGGAGACATAGTCAACAGGTGCGTTTGTTTATGTGATTTGAACATCAACAACGGCTAAGATAAATCGGACACCCAGCCTTTAATATTAGTTAATGTCAATACAGTTATTAATGTTAGTTCACGGTGCATTAACTAATGTTAACAGACAAAACGTTTGATTTTAAAACAGTTTAAGTAAATGATTAAATTAACATGATCTAAGATTGAGAAATGCAGTAGAAGTATTGTTCATTGTTAGTTCATGTTAGCTAATGCATTAACTAATGTACTTTTTTCAGAAGCATGTGAAGACACATTCAATGGTCATCAGCACTGTAAATCCTATATTTTCTTTTTTTATATGTATGTCCGTTTATAACACTATACTTTGTGTTATATTTATTTTGCATCAAATTACAAAAAATACTTAATGATAATGCGAGGTTGTTTCTTACACAGCATGGAAGTCATAGTAAATTTGACATAATTCTCTCTATTGACTGCCGTTTTCCGACTCTCTATTTTTTCAAATAGTTGAAAGTAGTGAAAACACTGTCGTTCAGTTCAGTTTCTTTTGCTATTTGAACAAATGACAATGCAAAAACATATATTTGTGGTAATCTCCCATTCACAATCATTTCATATACAAGGCTCTATATTAATGATTTGTACTTTTTAATTACTAAATACAGGGTTTTGTTGCCTCTCTAGTTGGTAATATTAAACTGCCACCTTACAAATCATTAAAAATGTAAAGAAAAAAGGCACTTAAAAAAAACGAATTTACAACAAACTACTTTTTAAGTGTATGGACAAAAAAAACTCCACATTTCCTTCAGTTTTAAAATTCACAAACCAGAAAATTACTACGTTTACATGCACCAACATAATTTGATTATAATAGGATTTTCGCAATACTGCGATTACACTTAACCTCATGTAAACACAACCATTCTGTGATGGATTTACATGAAGAAACACAGAACATGGAGGATCAAAACAAACACCAGTTACATTTTAGACTAGACAAAGAACAAAGGAACAGGCAGAGTATAAATAGTGTCCGTTACATTTTAGACTAGACAAAGAACAAAGGAAGAGCAGAGTATAAATAGTGTCCGGGTAATGAATCTGATGAAGGGCAGGTGCAGGGATAAGGAAGAGTGACAGGTGAGGAAGGGGTGGGAAATTAAGTGCTAGGGGCAAAAACGTGGAAAACTGGCTGGGCACAGACAGGATTGTTATACATTCGATTTAAATAATGTGATTAAGGTCATAATCGCAGTAAGCATAATCAAAGTAACAAATGTAGTGTACACCCGTTTTTTTATCACAATATGAATGCATGTTAACACCTTAATCATATTTATGCTGATCTGATCAAGATGCGCATGTGCTTCTGTGCTTCTATCACTCACCTTAAGCGCAAATTCATGGTAAACATGACTCTGAAGTCTTACCGTGAACACAACTTGCTGTCAGCAGTCTCTGCTCCTTTCCTTCATTCAGAAACAGTGCAAGCACGATGACAGCGTACAACACCGTTGCGGAGACATTTTATCATATTTCTATAATCATCACTGCGCCAAATAACTAGAAAATTATGGTGTTTTGTATTTGATGCACATATATTAAAACGATAGCCAGTAACACTGTAACTGTATCTGATCATAGTTTGTGCTGTGTATTATAGCAAATATTCAGACTAATAAAACATCCATGTAAACAGGAGCAAAGAGGTGTTCTCATGTCATGTAAACATGTTACTGCGATAAAGTCCTTACTCTGATTATTGGAAATGATCAAATTATTGATGTGCATGTAAACGTAGTAATTGAACAGCCAATATTCATCTGGCCAGATAAATGACTAAAGCAATTAAGTAATTAAAAGAAAAGCATTCACAGCAATCCAGACTGAAGTCACTATTAAAAGATAAATCAGACAATTAACCATGACTGAAGCTTACAATCTCCTACAGAGACTTAAGTAGACCTTGGTAAAGGCCTTGGTCCGCACGTATTTTGAAGCGGTCAATATGTCCTCTGAGAAGCAGTTATATCTTATTATTGAATTCTGAGGTTCTTTTTCTTATTTCAAACAACTACAGATTATTTGCTGAAGCATTTGCTCAATTGACCACAGGCTTTGAAACACAAAACTATGTACACCTGTTTATAAATTGCACCGTGAGTGTTGATTACATCCCTTCTCATGCAATTATTCAGGACTGGAGAAGATTATCTCCTGCTGACCTTTAGAGACATTATGAGCAGAAGTGATTATACCCATAAATAACATCAACTGACAGATGCTACATAGCAGGCAAACACTTACAACAAAATAAACAGACTGACTCTAATGAAAACGCTACAACAAACCATTATGCTTATGTCTATGTATTGACAGGATACAAATTTAATAAGTGAGTATTAGTATTGGTCCACTGGACATTGCGTGTAATCTGATTTATTGTTACAGGCCGTTAATAACGTAATAATTATATATTATTAAAAAGGCTTATTATTTGGTCACAAACTAAGGTTAAGGATTTGTAAATGTAAATTAATTATAAATAAAGTATTAGTTAAATGTACATTTTTTGTTAAAAGTTTGTTTTTAAAAATGTAATTAATTTTACTATAAAATTGTATTATTATTATTAATTTCATTTATAAGTACATATCAAATTTAACATTTTGTAGTATTCACTCTCAAAATATAAATTCTGTCAAACCTATTGTTATTTTAAATGTGTGATTTTCTTTATTCTGCAAAACACAAAAAGAAGATATTTAGAACAATTTTGTAACCAAAAACCATTGGTACCCATTGAAGTCTATTGTATGGCACAAAACCAATGCAAGTCAATGGGGACTAATGATTTTCAGTAACCAACATTATTCAAAATATCTTTTGTGCAGAAGAAAGTAAGTGATACAGGTTTAAAATGACAAGAGGGCGTGTAAATAAAAGCAGACTGTTCATTTTAAAGGTGAACTATAGCTAAGTATTGAACTATTCTAAGTATTGTTCATTGTGGGTTCGTGCTAGATAATGCATTAAATGCTAACACATACAATATTTTTGCAAACTTTTACCCAGTTATATATGGGTAAATTTATATTTTCTCAAAATATTTAAAATTTGCATGAAAATATATTAAAAAAATGTTAAACAGCAAATGATGATAGTGACGTATAGATAGATGCAATTTATAATAAAATAGTTATTGTTTAAGTATCAAAAAAGTTTAAAGCATTATTCATTTGCATTTTAGATTTAAACACTTATACACCTATAATTATAACCAAGCTTTAAAAAACAAAGCAAGACAGCTATTCCCATCCTGTGCAGATAATTTTATTGAAAGTACTTTTTAGTAAAATAATCCAGTTTCATGAACATAGAATATACTTTGAGGAAGTGGTGGTTTGTGCTTCCCTCGCTTACAACAGCCCTGTCCCATGATGCCCTCAAAGGGATTAAGAAAGCCAAGTACTAATGCTGTGGCATGTTTCTTTTACCAACAGTTAGGCTGACAGCCAAAAAACAGCACGGGTTGTTTTTACATCCCTCAAAGGTTCATAATTCTTAAAACATCCATCACTTTAAAAAACTTGGAATAGGTTTATTCCTCACTGAAACATTCTTATTTACATCTTTCCACAGACAGGACAAAACAATGCCAAATACAGTAGGTCCAAGAAAAAAAGTGTTTTCAATTTCAGTCTCTTTCAGTCACCTAGAGGCTCGAGCGCAACCACTTCACTTTTATTTCTCTAATTCCCTTTGACTTCTAGACTGACAGAAGGAGACAGTCTTCTCTGTAGCCCTTTCTAAACACCTCAGTGCACTTAAGAAAAACAAACAGCACACCTGATGCATCAAAACCCAATACTCGAGGATATCTCACCATATTTCTATATTCTGCTTCAATAATTATTTGTGGATGCCAGATTAAATAGGAATTGTTGTTATGCTTTCCACATTTTAAACCTGTTCTCCAAGTGGGTAACAAACACATACTGCTCTTTCTGTGGTAGTATTTACCATTTCAGGGGTCAGCTGTGGCCTAATGATTAGAGCGTTGGGCTTGTGATCATAAGGTTGCTGGTTCTAATCTCAGTGCCAGCAGGTCATGACTGAAGGGCCCTTGAGCAAGGCACCTGACCCCTGATTGCTCTGCAGTAATGTGCCACTGTATAAAAGTACTTGTAAGTAACTTTGGATAAAAGTGTCTGCCAAATGAATAAATGTAAAATTTACACCTCTTTTGGTATTTTGTAACTAATCAAGAAACACCTAGAATAATACAAGTTGTCTTTTGCTTTTAGCCATGCTGAATTCAAAGCTTTTTTTCTTCTAATTTTATTATTTAAAAAAATCAGCTTGGAACTCCAAACCATAGTTCTCAATCATTTTAGTTTTTCTTCATAATCATTTACTCATCAGTTACTCTATATAGAATAATATGTTCTTAGGGATTGTCATGTCGTATTGATTTTTAAAGTTGAATTTAATAACGGAACAGGTAATATTTTGTTTTCCAGTTTGAGGGAGTTCAGGGACCCGTTTCAATAAGGAGGTTCAAGCAACACTGAGTTAAAATATGAACTCGGAGTTGATTTACTCAGATAATCGCTACTCTGAGTTTTCTGTTTCAGAACAGCTGGTTTCAATGAGTTCAATCCACTCTGAGTAAGTTTACTCTAGGTTACGCGCGTTCACCGCGGCTTTAAAAAGCCATCATCAATTGAGCGAAGATAACACGATTCACCATGGCAACACCACGTGACAAAAAGCACTCCGTTTATTTCTCGCCAGTCGAATTGGAGGCACTATATATATATATATAAACATATATACCTACGATTTTTGTCATGTAAGTTAAATCCTTCTGCAATAAAAAGAACATGGCAGCAGCTGAAAATGAAATATATAAACATCATTCAGTCCGGTGAGTTTAAATGTTCTTGCTAGTAGGATGCCTGACTGGGAAATGTTTGATATATTTAATAAACAGGCCTTGAAAGTTATGAGGACATGAGAACAGATAACCTGGCTATAGAAGACAAAAAACTGGCCATGCTCGCCCCTGCTCCAGTGTGTAACGGAGGCCAGCTAGTGAAGAGCTGTGCAGTGTGAGCCTCACTCCCCGACCAACAGACAGACGCTATAGGGACTGCGGTCTTTAGGCTCCTCGTTAGAGCGCCCGTCTCTCATTCGGACCGACATCTGTTCAAAGCACGCGCAGAACGGGGCGAGTGGGACCTTTTAAATGTGCACCCAATCACATTGGGAAATCCTAAAGGGTATTTGAATTATTAGAGGTGGCAGCAAGACCACATTTATTTGTTCAGCCTAATTCAGAAAGACGTTCACCATTCACCTGTAATCCTATGAACCTCCTCTTTGAAGGCTCTCACAGGAAACTTAACACAAATGTATAAAAAGTGCTTGAGAGCGATGCACACTTTTCTTACTGCTCTGCATACAGTTGCCTTGCTAACGTGTTCTGCATCCCCCGTGTTATAGGCCTATAGAAAGCTTCCGTTAGCAAAGAAACATAAGGCCATACAGAGAATATGCTCAGATGTAAGAGCGCGGCCCCGACGAGTGAGGTTTGTGATGTGAGGATGAAGCAGATTGTGAATATATTTAATGGACTGTAAAGAAAAACGTTATCGCTCAAATAAAACATCCTCCGGATATGGAAAAACATCCAAACGGGGCTTCACCATATATTCTCTACCGACGTGAATTTAACTCTCTCTGAATGAATGCAGCTTCCTCATCTACGGGTTCCTCGCTCTAGGATCACAATACTCCATACTTCTGATAGTACTTACACTCCATGCCATAGAACAGGGGTCTCCAACCTTTTTGTAAGCGAGGGCTACCAAAATATCGAAAATCCTCTAGAGGGCTACTTGTTGATAACATACTTTCAAACTTTAAACATGTGATGCCTTATTTTTACACTCACAGAACCAAATTCAGTTTTCTTTCAGATATTTTTGCACTTGAATATATTAAAGCTTATAACACTTGCTAATAATAAACTTTCATGACGATGTAGCACTTGGCTGAGCGGTATAGTCACAGATTTGTCAACTGTTTTGAGCATTATTGGTAAGCCCTTGTAAGGATCTGTCTGCAATGACTCTCCCAACCACCAGGTGGCGCTGCATGACTTCTACCCTACAACGACTCTCCCAACCACTAGGTTGCACCAACCACAAACTATTAGCGAGGCTCATTAGTTATAACTTGCATCACCTGATTTTTGTCTATTCAAGTTTGGCCAGTGCTTTATTCCTCGTTCAGTCTTGAGTTCTTGCGGTTGATACCGTTGTTTTAGTTGCGCTGTGATTTTGCTGTTTGTTTGTAATGCCAAGTAAAGCGTGCCAAAGTGTGAACAGTTTCAGACTCCTGGTTCTTTCTTTCTCTGCACGTGGGTCAGCAGACCCACTTCTGAGCACTTAACTCATTACAGCAAGACTGACCCATGAATGTAGACCCAGCAGATGTAACCACTCCTTCCTCCAACGTGGATCGTATCCTGTCTCAACTCTCGAGTCAAGCTGGAGCCATTCAGAAGCATGAACAGATGTTATGAGAGATTCTTCACCACCTCAGGCACCAAACCCCATCTGAGACTTCCCCTTCCACAGCAACCCAGCCTACACCCCCAACTCCTAGGGCCACCAGCAGGCCTTCAACTCAAGCCCAGACTTCCAGCTCCTGAGAGGTACGATGGAAACCTGGAAAGGTGCCGCAGGTTCATCACACAGTGTACTCTGGATTTTCAGCTGCAGGCTAACAGTTTCCCCACAGAGAACAGCAGAGTGGCATATATGACAACTCTTCTCACGGGAAAGGCATTGGAATGGGCTACATCCCTCTGGGAGAAGGAGTCTCCTCCAACAGCAAGCTCTTTATGGTGGAAATGAAGAAGGTGTTTCATCACCCTGTTCGTGGAAGAGACATTGATCATTGTTTGCTTCAACTCACTCAAGGAGCACGTAGTGTGGCAGAGTTTGCCATAGAGTTACGCACCCTAGCTGCAGAGAGTCAGTGGGAGTCACAAGCTCTAAAGGCAGTTTATCAAGCCTTACTACCTGAACTAAAGGATGAACTGTCCTATAGAGAGCCAGCTCCAGACCTGTACTCCCTAATCGACACCGCTATTAGACTGGACAATCGTATTCGAGCTCGCCAAGGCAAGCGCTGTTGTGAGACCTGGCTACCCCGGAGCTATACACCAACAGCCCCATCATCTATGGGTAATGCTGAGGAGCCAATGCAGCTGGGCGGGACCCGATTGTCACAAGCTGAGAGGGACAGACGGATGAGGGAGAGGTGTTGCTTATACTGTGGGGAGGCAGGACACTTCCGAATCAGTTGCCCGCAGCTGGTGGGAAAAGGCAACTCTCGCCCGAGGAGAGGGGGCCTAGGACGAGAGTAATTACTTACCCCCAACCAGCAGCCTCCGGTTTTTTGATTTCCGTTACACTTTCTTGGAAGGAGGAGGTGCACGAGTTAAGGGCCTTTATAGACTCTGGGGCCGCTGGAAATTTTATGGATCGAAACTTGGCCATAAGGTTAAGAATTCAACCCATCACCCTCCACGACCGACTCTCCGTCACCACATTGGATGGTAGACCCCTCGGCTCTGGTCAGGTAAGCCAGTGTACCTCACTTCTATGTTTGCAAGTGGACTCTCACAGAGAAGAGATACAGTTTTTCATAATTAACTCTCCTGAATTCCCTTTGATACTTGGTTACCCCTCGCTAGTTCACCACAATCCCCAGATCAATTGGTCCTTCAACCATATAAGGGGGTGGGGTCCCAATTGTGATATATCTGGCTTGTCGCTTTGTCACCCTCTCGAGTCACAGGAATTTCCAAGGTCTGCCTGCGCCGCCAGTCCGACCCATGGAGGTGTTGGCGGTCTCCGGGTTAAAACAAGTGGATCCCCGTGCTCCTGGGGAATCCCCAGATGTATCCGCCATACCCACGGAGTATACCGACCTGTCTGAAGTGTTCAGCAAGGTACTTGCAGCCGCTCTCCACCCCCCACAGACCATATGATTGTACCATTGAATTGTTCCCAGGCACTTGTCCTCCTCGAGGAAGGCTTTTCTCACTGTCAGCCCCCGAGAGAGCGTCCATGGAGGAGTACATTAACAAGTCCCTCGAAAGTGGATTTATTCGTCCATCAACCTCACCGACAGGGGCCGGGTTCTTTGTGGGGAAGAAGGATGGCAGTCTTCAACCCTGCATTGACTACCGGGGACTCAATCGGATTACAGTGAAGAACCGTTACCCACTGCCGCCGATGACCACGGCCTTTGAGCTCCTGCAGGGTGCAACCATATTCACAAAGCTGGATCTGCGGAATGCCTATCACTTGGTGAGGATCCGGGCCGGGGATGAGTAGAAGACGGCCTTCAATACCCCGACAGGTCAATATGAATATCAGGTAATGCCTTTCGGGCTTGTCAATGCCCCAGCTGTTTTCCAAGCCCTCATCAATGATGCCTTACGAGATATGCTAAACAAGTTTGTATTCGTGTACCTTGATGACATTTTAATCTTCTCCCAATGTTACCAAGAGCACGTTCGGCAGGTTCTGTCTCAGCTCTTAAGAAACAACCTCTTCGTGAAGCTGGAGAAGAGTGAGTTTCATGTACCCACTGTCTCCTTCCTTGGTTTTATAATCTCAGAGGGCAACATTCAGATGGATCCTGGAAAGACTCACGCAGTCCTGAACTGGCCACAACCCTGCTCTGTGAAGGAGGTACAACGCTTTCTCAGTTTTTCTCACTTCTACAGAAGGTTTATTTGGGATTTCAGCTCCATTGCAGAACCTCTCACAGCCCTTACCAAGGGGACACAGAAACCGTTCAGTTGGTCTGACAAGGCAGACATTTAGCCTGCTCAAGCAACGCTTCACCTCAGCACCCATTTTAACCCTCCCTGATCCCGAGTTACCCTTCGTAGTAGAGGTGGATGCATCAGACGCTGATGTGGGGACGGTTTTGTCCCAAACTTTCATAAAGATAACAAGAAGTGTGCCTTCTTTTCACGTCAACTCACACCAGCAGAGAGCAATTATGACAGGTAACCGAGAACTGTTGGCAATAAAACTGGCACTTGAGGAGTGGAGACCGTGGCTGGAGGGGGCCAAGCATCCATTTGTCATATGGACAGACCATGAGAACCTTAGATACATCCAAGAGGCTAAGAGGTTGAGTCCTCGCCAGGCCTGGTGGGCTTTATTTTTTAATCGTTTCGAATTTCTTCTCTCTTATAGACCAGGTTCCAAGAATTCAAAGCCAGATTCCATTTCGAGACAATTCAACAGGCTGGAGGGAGAGGACAGAGCTGAGCCCATTATCCCCAGTACAAAGATGGTGGCAGGAGTCCAGTGGAGTATTAAGTTGGCAGTGAAAAAGGCCCAACAACGGCAGCCTGACCCAGGTAATGGCCCCCCAGGCCGTCTCTTTGTTCCGAAGGTTGTCCGATCTGATGTTTTGCAGTGGGGACATGCATCTGTCCTTTCGTGTCACCCTGAGGCTACAAGGACTTTGAAGCAGATCCAGAACCAATTCTGGTGGCCGGGCATGCAATCGGATGTTAGAAACTTCGTGGCAGCCTGCTCTGTTTGTGCTCAGAATAAGGAGCCTAATGCCCACCATGATGGCCTTCTTCATTCATTACCCATCCCTAAATGCCCTTGGTCTCACATTTCATTGGATTCTGTTACTGGACTTCCCAAATCACAAGGTAACACAGTCATTCTGGTGGTGGTCGACAGATTTCCAAAGGCTTGTCATCTAATACCTCTGCCCAAGATCCCTACAGCCTGCCAAACGGCAGACCTCATGATGCAGCATGTTTTCAGAATCCACGGGTTCCCTCAGGACAGCGGAATCGGTTTGTTGTATCACTGCACTTGTACTTTCTATCGTATTAGTGTATTTTATTCATAGCATACATTGGTACTTATCACTGCTGTTGCTAAACTTATCCTGATATCTCAATGACCATCTCCTGGTTATTTACTTGAAGATCTTAAACCAAAACACTCAGCGCCGTTAGCATAGCACAAGCGTGCTAGCGGGCTTTCTGTTTACTTTGCTAAATATCATCTCGCCTTCTAGTTTTCTTGTGTGCTAACGGTTTCTCTCTTAAGCGTATATACTAAGAATCACCGAGCAGCCTTGGTAAGTTGGAATTACTCCTCAAACCCGGTGAGTTACGGCTTCTTCTCTTATTATTGTCACTTGCACATGTCAAATGTTTAGCTTAGCCTTCTCTGTCAGCGGCGAGGGCTTTACATGCGATAAATGCAGGGAAATAGCTAGGCTGACAGAGAGGATCTCAGAATTAGAGTCTCGCATCCAATCTTTATCTGAGGATAGTAAGAATGTAAGGAGCTTAGAAAACACTTTGGATGCGAGCAATATTAGCGCGCACAGTTCGGTTCCGGTTGAACAACCCCCGCAGCTGGGAAGCTTTGTGACTGTGAGACGGTGTAGTCGCAGGTCAAAACATCACTCAACCGTTCTGACTACAGTCTCGAACAGGCTTGCCCCGCTCAGTGACGCACCGACTGAGAAACCTGCTGAAAGTGCCCTAGTTATTGGTGATTCTATTGTTCGGAATGTTAACATAGAGGCACCAGCCACCATAGTCAAATGTTTACCGGGAGCCAGAGCGCCTGACATCAAGTCAAATTTAAATGTGCTGGCTAAGGCTAATCGTAAATTCAGTAAGATTGTTATTCACGTCGGCACAAATGATGTTCGACTCCGTCAATCGGAGATCACGAAAGATAATATTAAAGAGGTGTGTGAGCTCGCAAGCACTATGTCAGACACTGTAATATTCTCTGGCCCCCTCCCCGCTTATTGTGGTGATGAGATACATAGCAGATTATCATATCTAAATGGCTGGTTGTGTAAGTGGTGCCTGCAAAATGATATTGTTTTTATAAATAACTGGAAGAGTTTTGAGGGCAGACCTGACCTCTTGAAAAGTGATGGTCTCCACCCCTCCTGGGCTGGAGCTTTTCTTCTGTCTAGAAATATGGCACATAGTCTTAATGCTAAAACTTGACTCACTGGGGCCCAGATCAGGGAGCAGACAGAATGGCTTAACCAACGGTCTGCTTGCCGTCTCACGTTGCAGAACACACTAAATACACAACATGCGATAATACTTTCTCCCAAACATCATAAAATAGAGACTGTGTCTGTCCCCCGGATTAGCAAACATAAAATAATGCGTAAACCTCTCAAAGGTAATTTAATTAACGTTAAACTAACTAAACATGAACATAATACAGATAATCAACTGTTTCGTCTCGGATTGCTAAATATTAGATCTCTCTCTAATAAAGCACTTTTTATTAACGATATGATAACAGATCATAAAATAGACATGATCTGTCTGACAGAAACATGGCTGAAGCCAGATGATTATATTGCTTTAAATGAGTCTGTCCCCCAAGATTATTATTATAAACACGAGCCTCGCCTAAAAGGCAGAGGGGGAGGTGTTGTTGCACTTTACCGTAACTCTTTTAGCATTTCTCAGAAGTCTAATCCTAAATAGAATTATTTTGAAGTCATGGTACTTGATGCATCAATACCTAATACTAAGGACAAAACATCTTTAAAATTTATTCTGGCTATTGTATATAGGCCTCCAGGGCACCACACAGATTTTATTAAAGAATTCGGTGGGTTCTTATCAGAACTAGTACTGGCTGCAGACAGAGTCCTTGTTGTTGGTGACTTTAACATTCATTTAGATAATGATACAGATGCTTTAGGAATGGCTTTTAAAGACACTCTTAACTCCATGGGCGTTAGTCAACATGTGTCGGGACCTACTCACCTTCATAATCATACTTTAGATTTATTATTGTCTTACGGTATAAACGTGGGCGACGTAAATATCCTTCAGCAGAGCGAAGACATTTCGGATCATTATCTGGTATCATGCTTGCTTCACTACCCAATGGTGGCAAATCAAACTCAAAGTTACAAATATTGTAGAACAATAACTTCAACTACAAAAGATGCGTTTCTTGATAATTTGCCTGAATTGTCTCAAATCTCTAGCATTAGTAATAACGTTGACGATCTTGACTTTACCATTGAAAATATTAATGCCACCTTCTCGGAAACGCTAGACATAGTTGCTCCTCTGCGCTTAAAGTAGATTAAAAATGACAGACCGACACCGTGGAATAATGAACTCACTCAGACTCTAAAGAAAGCGGCACGAAAAATGGAGCGCAACTTTAAGAAAACGACCGTATTTCGTACTGCCTGGAAGGATAGTATTAAAAAATACAGTTCATGCATGTTAGACCCTATACCTACAAATCTACTGAAAGAGATGCTCCCAGAAATTATAGATTCTCTACTTAGCATTATTAACTCATCTCTGACATTAGGACATATGCCTAAAGCATATAAGGTGGCTGTTATAAGGCCCCTTGTCAAAAAACCCCATCTGGACCCTGGAGAACTAGTTAACTACAGACCTACAGTCTCAATTCAAATATGCTCCTTCCTCCAAAAGAATGAGATTAATGAAGATTTCCAGTCTGGATTTAGAGCACATCACAGTACAGAGACTGCTCTGATTAGAGTTACAAATGATCTGTTTATGGCGTCCGACCGAGGTTGTATCTCCTTATTGGTGCTGCTAGATCTTAGTGCTGCATTCGACACCATTGACCACAGCATGCTCCTACATAGACTCGAAAATGATGTCGGTATTAAGGAAATAGCTTTGGAATGGCTTAGATCTTATTTATGCGACAGTTTTCAATATGTAGCAATAAACAATGAGGTATCACGCAAATCGAAAGTCCAGTACGGTGTACCACAGGGCTCGGTCTTAGGGCCTATGCTCTTCGCATTATACATGCTACCTCTAGGAGATATAATAAAGCGACACGGAGTAAGCTTTCACTGTTATGCTGATGATACGCAACTTTATATTTCCTCGAAGCCTCATGAAACACAGCAATTCCATCGAATAGTGGAATGCATAGTCGATATAAAAAATGGATGAGTAGCAATTTTTTATTACTGAACTCGGACAACACTGAAGTGTTACTTATCGGACCGAAAACCGCCCTACGTAACAACCAAGAATACTGCTTAACTATTGATGGATGTTCCATAAAACCCTCATCTTTAGCTAAGAATCTTGGCTTCATATTCGATAGTACTCTGTCATTTGAGAACCAGGTCGCCAACACCTGTAAAATTGTGTTTTTCCATCTTAAAAATATATCTAAACTACGTCATATGCTGTCACCATCAGATGCAGAGAAGCTTATACATGCCTTTATGACATCAAGACTAGATTACTGTAATGCACTATTAGGTGGTTGCCCTGCAGGCCTATTACAAAAACTCCAACTGGTCCAAAATGCGGCAGCTCGAGTTCTTACGCGTACAAAAAAGTATGAGCATATTAGCCCGGTTCTGTCAACCTTGCACTGGTTACCTGTAAAGCATCGCATAAACTTTAAAATCTTGCTTATTACCTATAAAGCCTTGCATGGTTTAGCTCCTCACTACTTGAGAGAACTTCTAACGTATTATAGTCCATCACGTGCACTACGCTCTCAGGTGTCAGGTCAGTTGGTAATACCTAGAATTTCAAAATCAAGTGCAGGCGGCAGATCCTTTTCCTATATAGCACCTAAACTTTGGAACAGTCTTCCCTGCACTGTCCGGGAGGCAGACACACTCTGTCAGTTTAAATCTAGACTAAAGACGCATCTTTTTAATCTTGCATACACTACACTATCATAATATATATATTTCAAAGATCTAGGCTGCACTAGTTAGATCAACCGGAACCAGGGACACTTCCAATAACAACTGATGCATTTGTTGCATCAAAGAGTGCAGAACAGTACTCTACTCTCAGCCAGTCTTGTCTCATTGTTCCATTGTTTTGCGCTGTTTGCCTGGCCGGGGGGGCTGCTAGAATTTGATAGTCTTATTTAATTAACTCTGCATATAGTAATTTATTGTGTGTCTGATATTTGAACTGTGTTTTGACTTCCATAACCTTTTATGTTTTACTTATAGTCAATGTTTTCTTGTACAGCTGCTTTGTAACAATGAAAATTGTAAAAAGCGCTATATAAATAAAGCTGACTTGACTTGGTCTCTGATCGGGGACCGCAATTCACGTCTCGGTTTTGGAGAGCTTTTGATCGTCTAATTGGGGCATCCATCAGTCTATCCTCTGGGTTCCACCCCCAGCCCAACGGTCAGACAGAACGGGTCAACCAGGAGATCGAGAAGACCTTGTACTAGACAAGAGGTGCCATCAGGCCTGGAAGAGAGCACCTACATCCCTAGTATCAGCATCTCAACGGCAGCAGAAACAGGCCAATAGGCACAATTGACTTGGGCCATCACTACGCCAGGGCCAGAGGGTGTGGTTGTCAACTAAGGACCTTCCACTCCACCAAGAATATTGGAAACTGGCTCCTCGGTTCATTGGGCCCTTCAAGATCCTTAAGAGAATCAACCCTGTATCCTATCGGCTACTTCTACCAAGGTCCATGCACATTCACCCCACCTCCCACCTTTTGTCTGCTCTCCTTCATCCACAGCAAAGAAACCCCCCCTACCCCAGCTCATTGGTGGGAAACCAGCAAACTCCGCGTATCGACTCCTTGATGTACGCCGAGTCCGGGGCAAGGTCCAATACCTAGTGGACTGGGAGGGTTATGCCCCAGAAGAGCGGTGCTGGATCCAGCAGGAGACATTCTTGACACGAACCTTATAAGAGACTTCCACTGTGTTAGGCCCCAGCCATGATCAAAGGAACATCAAGAGCCGTCCCTGAGAGAGGGACTCCTGTAAGGATCTGTCTGCAATGACTCTCCCAACCACCAGGTGGCGCTGCATGACTTCTACCCTACCACGACTCTCCCAACCACTAGGTTGCACCAACCAAGAACTATTAGCGAGGCTCATTAGTTATAATTTGCATCACCTGATGTTTGTGTATTTAAGTTTGGCCAGTGCTTTATTCCTTGTTCAGTTTTGAGCCTACCCATTGTATGGAGTACCTGAGTTCTTGCGTTTGACATCTTTGTTTTAGTGGCTCTGTGATTTTGCCGTTTGTTTGTAATGCCAAGTAAAGCGTGTGAACAGTTTCAGACTCCTGGTTCTTTCTTCCTCTGCATGGGGTCAGCAGTGGTCTAGAGGTAGTTAAGTTAAGTTGTGCTCTCAGCAGGAATCTAGACCCACTTCATACACTACAGAGCACTTAACTCATTACAGCCCTGTGTTTAGCTGGCACCTTACAGAGTTAATGCAGGGTACCAGGTGCCCAAGGGCACCGCGTTGGAGACCCCTGCCATAGAAGAACATTTTTTGTCTAAATGGTTCCATAAAGCACCTTTAAAATGGGAAGAAAATGTTCTTTGTGGTGAAAAAAAGATCTTCAGATTATGAAAAGGTAAGAGATGGTTCTCTAAGGAACCTTCGACTGGTTCTTTGTGGAACCATAAATGGTTCTTCAATTGCAGTGGTTCTCAAACTGGGGTCATGGAATAATTTCAAGGGGTCGCGAGAGGGTTTTAAAAAAAAATACATCAAATTTTTTACTGTCATCGCGAAATTAACTCGCACGATGAAAACATCGCAACAGACAGCCTGACATGCCCTAAGCGCATTTAATAAATGTTTGACCTGTCACGGTTAGCCCTGAAGACATGGTTGGCGCATTCATGCTATTTGGCCAATCAGGTGAAGCCCCATGAAGTGGTAGCTACGCTCAGATTTATTTGTGAGGTGTCTGTCAATTTAGTTGCGACCGTGAGCCGTTATACGATGGCGGAGGAAGGAGAGAAGAGTGAGGTAAATGTGGTGGCTGACGAAGACCTTGTGGTGAAAAAGATCAACACTTCAGCTATATGGAATTATTTAGGATTTAGGAGAGATGACGCGTTTAAAACACAGGTACTGTGTAAAACATGCTGAACAGTTGTGGCAACTTCAAAAGGAAACACGCCTCATGTGTAATTTGTTCAATAAACGCATGTCAAAAATGATCTATTTGATTTCTTTATTCAGTGGGAATAGGCTATTCAATGTTTAGGTTCGCAAAGAACCTATTAAAGCACTAAGACATGGGTAAAACAGTAAAGTTAACATTCACATTTGAATATTTATTGCAAGTCATATCGTCATCGCAATGTTATCGCACATCGCAGCTTTTCCTCATATCGTGCAGCCCTATAATAATACATATTTTTCAATATTAAGAGTAAATACACAAATAAATATTTGAGATATTACGGATTAGCGTGCTTAAAAATTAATGTAAAATAATTTTTCGCGACTCAAAGATATGACATCACTGTGCAGCCGCTGGTTATATAACTACAGTATGGATTCACTTGCTCTACTGTCAGCAATGTACATTATCCTCAATGTGTAATCTGTTCAGAACTGCTTGCCCATGAAAGTATGAAGCCAAACTAAATGCAAAGACATTTGGAGACAAAACATCCTTCTGAAAAGCCTATAAACTTTTTTCGCCAAAAAGAAAAGGTTCAAAAAGATATAATGGCACAAACAAGCCAAAATTTATTCTAATGCTCTGGCGGCTTCATATGAGGTGTTGTACTTAATCACGCAGACCAAAAAGCCACACACAATCAGGGAAACCCTGTGTGTCGGGCCATGAATGGTGAGAAAATAGCAAACGAGCTCCTGACTGTTCCATTGTTGAATGACACAGTCGCTCGCCGTGTACATGATATCGCAAATGACAGTAAGTGTCAATTGATTGAAAGTATAAATGGAAAAAAAAAATTGCAACAGGTCAACGAATCTGCTGATGTGTCTAATTCTGTTCAGTTGCTGCCGTTCATCAGATACACATTTGAAAAAAAACGACATGAGGATATGCTCTTCTGCTCGGCACTCGAGAGGACTTGTACAGGCAGTGACATTTTCACCAAACTGGACACCAACACAATTATCCCATGAAAATCCCATCCCTTTTATTTTGAAGTATGTACTGGTTTTAGAAGTGGCACCTCAAGTGAAGTCTACACACTGCATCATACACCGCGAGTCTCATGCTTGCAAAACACTTGATTCTGAACTAAATTCGTAAATCAATTAAAATCTCGTCCAGTAAACACCACACTTTGCAATGAGATGGGCTCACAGCACGAAGCATTGCTGTTTCAAACTGAAGACATATTTTTGAATTGCGCAAAAAAGTGCACTCAATTGTGAAACACTCGAAATTGGAATTCGGCCACTGCCTGACAGATCCAGCTTGGTTGTGAAAACTTGCATATTTGGCATGTGTTTCGAAAACATAACATGCTTCATCTATCATTACAAGGGCCCAACACAAATATACTGACAATGAATGACCAAGTTGGTGCATTTATGAAAAAGCTGGAAACATGGGCAGAGCAAGTTGAACAAGGGAATGTGGAGATGTTTTTTGAAAGAGAACATTTTGAAAGTAATAAATATCTTACTGCTGGATAATGAAATAATTTAGTTACTTACAGGTTTACAGTGCACAGCTGTAATCTGATATCCTGTTTACTCCCTTGTAATATTATATTAAAAAGAAAACTGTCAATCACACTGATTCTGGCGCATCTCTGTAAGTGCACATCCCCCTATTGAGCTCTGTGTGGTGTCACGCCCCTGTGTCATATTGACATAAATAATCCCCCAAAAAACCTTCAATAAATCTGAATGAACAAGATTACATGGAAGACCACTCTAGTAAGAAAATGATAGAAGAACATGTGAAATACGGGTCAAAACATTCTTTATGATTATTAAAACCTTTTGGTCTTTCTTACATCAAAAGGGTACAGATATGATTCTAAGATCGGCTCACCTGGCACAATCTCAAAAAGGTGTCGACCGGGCTCTTCTGGATTGGCTGTCAGCTCAGTCACTTGGCTGCCTTTCAATGGGATGCAGCCCTACAGAGATGAATAGTTACAGAAAAGTATCACTGTATCACGCGAATGTTAAGTGAGGTTAAGAGTCGACTCCATTTGTGAGGTTAAGAGTCTACTCCATTTTTCCCAAGCCAATAACTTTGTTATTCGTTCACTTTCGGCTTCGCAACTTGGCAGACTGCTTACATTCACACACAGCAACATTACATACAGCATGAAATGTAATTTTAAGGACATTGTAATATTTACTTTTTAAGCTAACCACAACATGACTCTATACTGTTAGCCGGTAAAATGTTAGAGTTCCTACACACACTATAACAAATAGCCTATTGTAGATAAATAATGAACACATAGCAAAACGAAAACACAGATACTACAACAGCACGAATATCCTTTCACATTTGCACTTTTTCTGATGCTCTCCAACACAAAATGCTCTCTCTCCTTTCAAAAGATTCATTATCGCGAGATCTGGCAACAGTGAGCCTACTAACTTTCAAGTTATATATAATTCAAATGTTTTAAATGTTTACTTGATGATGTCATAACAAGCTATTTTAACACTTTTTGGCTACACTCATTACTGGTCTGAATCTGGGCTAAAGCCAAACAGTTGAAATTGGAGTATAAATCAGATTTCGCCGGGTGGACTAAAAGCAGACTGCACATAGCCCATCCAATTCAGAGCTAATTCATGAAAACAGATCGACCATGTAATAAAATTACATTTAAATATTGAGATATATCAACAATCTCTGCACTGACTGGCCAAAAACGAAAATGAACCAGTCTTGACAATAAGCTGCTACAAATAGCCGATCTGAATACGAACTGAGTCATGGCACATTTCACTAATGACTTTGCTTATATGATGAAATCATACATCATACAAGTTATTTTGGCAAAAACAAAACGTAACCTAATTTAAGATTATTTTAACTAGAAGTGGGTTATTAACACTTGACGGTGAAATGGCGCCTATTGCTTGCTGGGGGGACACTAGTGCATCATTCTGCACTGTTAAAAAATGGTAGCCTAATATTCCGGCATTTGGCAAAAAAAGTACACTAAACATATGTTTTTAATAAAGTGTACATGTTTTATCATGTTATTTTAAACCCTCCATGTAAATTTGTAGTTCTTTAACTTGACATTTTTTCCACATCTAAAAAGATTAACACTGTAATTTAAAACAGTAAAATTCCATAAAATAATTTAATTGAACAAACTAAAAATGGCATATTATCATAGGTGTGCATTTTAATTAAAACTGACATGGACAATCTCGTTTTTTTAGTTCTGCGAGACATTCCCTCTAAATGTTATTGAGCTGTAAATAATCATATATCATTTGAAGGAACCCATTTTGTAGATGGGTATAATATACAAAGCAAAACACATAGCAATATTTACATTTACTTGACAGTTAACTGTAATAAAAAAAAGTTCTAAATGTGTGCATTATTGCAGACACCCACATGAACACTGTAGAGCTGGTTTTGTGGTCTAAGTTATTCCCTTTAAATGCTACGGAGGTAAGAAACGTGTATTAATGTGTATATAACTTTGAAGAAAAATTAAATTCACAAATATCAAACGTCCAATGTCAAGCAACTTTAGTGTCCAAATACTCGTGTAATGTCACAGTCATTAAATAAATTAAGTACTAAAAGGACATTTCCAAATTTGCCTCTAAAGCTTTAATCGCGAGTCATAAAAATAGCGTCTCTTGTTTCCAAAAGTTTTTTTGATCAGAAACTTAAGGGGCCCACTGGTGTTTTAGAGGCCCCCTGCGTAGTCTGCGTATAGGAAGGATCGGTTAATGGTGTTGGGTACTGTTGAGTATTGACAGTCTCTTCTGAGGAACGCTGCCCATCACACACATCAGCTCGACCGATGGGCTTACTACGTTTATTCTCTAATAAGAGAACCTGTTAAAACCTGTTAAAAACGATGTGTAAGCTTCGATTGTTGCGGCAAAGTGAAAATTTAAAAGCTCCATCTTATTGTCTTACAGTGACATATGGCCAAAGATACTGTCCCATAAAAAAACACTTCATATTTAGAAAGCTTAACAAAGTTAAGTCTTTGTACAAATGTACAATTATTTATTCTTTAATATTTTTTACTGGTGTGTGATGTAGAAGTAATTGTCTTGTGGCTTTAGTGCCTTCATCTTATCTTAGAACTGGAGCTAAACTCTGCAGGAAAGTGGGCTTCAAAGGATCAAAATTGCACACCCCTCTTCCAGACAGAACTGCATTTACATCTCTATAGCTGTATATACCTGGGGTTTAGTCTCTTCCTCATCCTTGTAGAAGTAGAGGTGGTCAGCACGCAACACAAACCAGCGTAGCTGCCAGTTTTTCATGATGCTCCTTTGCTTTTTCAGCCAACCAGCCTTCAGTGCCCCATCTTGGAGGCCTGGTGAAGTGGGCCGACAAGAGCCACGGGTTGCCTCACCCATCACCATACTCTTGGACCTGGCTGCAGGTGACAAGCCAAGACATATATGTCAGTGATATTAACAATATCAGTTTTTTTAACCAACGAATATGACAATTTCTTAAAAAAGCAGAGAAGAAAAATAATCAGTAAAAGTACAAAAACCATCCAAAATACTTATAAACAACTTTTTCCGTAGATTACACTTTTGAGAAACAAATCAACTTTGATCAAACGTTTTGAATACTTCCTTATTTACAACTTGGAGAGCTTCTCCAACACAGGCAACTGGCAAGCTGTGGTGCCTCCAGGCTCAAGGATGGTGTATGACCAAATCTATGCCATTATTTATAGGAATTAGTCCACCACACACACAGTCATTTAATGCCTTTGGGCTGTAGATTCGAAACCAATGCTTGTGTGCTTTTTAGAAAAACAAGATAAATGTTGTTTTTTCATATTGTATACTGTTCTATTTTAGATTATATTATAAATTGTCTTAATGCGTTTAAACACATACTTACATGGTGCATATAATGCATGAGTTCATTGCCGCGTTTCACTGGCATAAAGTTGGTTTGACATTTAACTTTCGATATTCGTGAATTTAGGGGCCATCTCTTTCTACATTAAAATACCTTTTCCAACTTCAAGAGCATTTAAAGGGAATGACTTAGAGCCACAAAACGAAATGTACAATGTTCATGTGTGTGTCAGCTATTATGCACAACTTAAATCATATGCACATATTCCATACGTATGGTTGCATGTGATTTGTAATATAATGGTTGCATGTGATTTGACGGTTTATTTCAATACATATCAATAATCTAAAAGGTGTGCATTATAGCTGACACACACATGAACACCATGTAGTTGAGTTTTTGCGAAATTCGAATCGCGTTTCTTTTTCAATTTAGGAATGTTGAAGGGTAATGTAAACCTGGCTACTGATTTTCCCATTCTTTTCTATAGGCTTTTACACCATTGTGGCTATTATGCTGTTAAATGCAGCTTTACCAGGCTGATTGTGTGCCATTAATGACGCGCTATTGGTTATTTTAAAAGGGGGAGGGGTCACTCGATAAATCTTCTCTCTGCATTTTTCTGTTGAAATTACGTCAACACATCAAATAATGCTGCGTGTTCCAAGGCATTGCAGTGGGGCTTTAAGTCTAAATGATTTTATAACAGTACTTTGTAATGTATTATTATGGTTGGTCAACCGCATTATACTGAGGGGAAATATTTTTTTGTATGATTTGATTGCTAAATCGTAAAACTGACAATTGTCCTATTGCTTACATACTGTAAAAAATCCTGTAAAATAGCTGGGGCGCTGGAAAAATCCCGTAAATAAGAGTTTTGTCATGTAAAATTAAGTAATTTAAATAAATAATTGGACTGTAAACACTTAAATGTACACATTTCTTTATTTGATGAATAGTCAATGAGAAGGATGATGTTGACCAGTCATTATCACAAAAGTTTCTCATCCAAATTCATTTTCCCTCTAATATTTTTTAAACATTTCCACAGCCTTTTCATAAGTAAAAAGGTCTTTACCATGAAATGGTACATTTCTGACCATTCTAACCAAATAAAAAAATGACTTTTCACTGTATCCACTGCAATGAAAATGGCACTTCAGAAGTGGAGGTATTGAGCCAGCCTGGCTATTAGAGACATGTGATGGCTGCCTGCTCAGTCCCCTCGGCCTTTTCCTAAAAAAGCTCCTCATCAGAGCTGCAGACTTTGATTACATTACCCATGTCCTGGGGTGTGTTGGATGTAGTAGCTGCCTAATAGAGAACAGAGGAAAATAGTGGACTGGATATAAATGTCCACTTTTAATGAAAGTCAGTTCACCCAATGGTTATCTAGATATTACACCTGCATGGTAATTTTCTATGAAAATGCATTTCTAACAAATCACCTCTTAGACTTGGGTTGCAAGTGTTTTATTGGACTAGTTAAAGGATTTAGCTATTGTTTAACTAAATTTTAAATCAAATGGAGCCAAGTGCAGAGACAGCAGTTTTCAAATCTCTCTACTCTATGATTCATACCTTCCCCCTTTGCCATGGGCGTTTCTAGGATGTGGTCATCAAAACTGTTTTGGCATGGAGGGGATCAACTCTGAGAATAGTTGCCCTAAATTAACTAAAATATGGTGGAAAGAATGTTTTCAAGTTGTGCATGATGATGATTTTTGTTAAATGAAAAATCACCAGCTCCACTTGTTGTAACATAATTTTCCCTCTTGCTGACAGATTAAAATGAGACTTTGTGTTCACCTACTAGCTAGAGGCTAAAACACAAAATATGTGAATTTTAGGTTAATAGTAAGGCAAAATGTATGGGGTTTTTGTTCCGTTTAGTATGGTTATATAAACCTACACAGGGTGATTAAGGCCGTAAGGTAAAGCAGATAGTGCTTACGATAGTGACCGTCATCACCCTCATTAGAGTACTACGAAATAATTTAACAATTGGATAGTATAAAATATTAAAATAATGTTAAATAATATTAATCTGAGTAAATATGAAATATATAAAAAAAATATGATAAGACAGACTGTGAGCCATGTAAGAACAACAGTAAATCTAACTGCCGAATACTACAATCGACCAATCTGAATAAATTATTCAAAAGAGCTGTGTAATAAGTTAAACCTAAATTGTAACCACTGTTTAAATAGTAACAATTTGGTTTATGGTTCATGCCTTCTTTCAGTAGATGCCTTAATGTTCTGCAGGTAGCATGAAGCCTGTGGGGGGATGGGGAATGAAAAGAGCTACAACCATTGTTGAGATAACAGTAAGAAGAAAATGTATACAGCTCCTTTATACAAATTGAGCTTTGGTTATTACTTTAGTGTCAGCCATCAAATTGATGTATGATGAATGAAGCCCTGTGCTTGAGATCTTCTCCTTCCTGAGGTTTCACATCTCACACAACACGGTGGTGTAGGATGTTGATTAATGACCATGAGCCAATCGTGGGCGTGTGCCGGTGATGCGTACAGCGTGCTGCGGATGATAGTGGAATGTGTGCCTTGATGCTCAACTGTTGTGATGTGTAACAGGCGTCGCTGGCTGGTCGTGGTTTGTCATAGGGTAAGCCACACAGTACAATGAAAGCAGAGCAAGAGGGTTCACATGCTTTGGGAATGATCAGCTGCGCAGCTGTTATAAGCTGTATAATTTTTTATAAAGATGTGTGACATAGGTTTTGCAATATGCAGTGTATTGATTTAGAGGAGGTGATGTCATCTATGATGACATTTACGGAAAAAATCTAAAGCAGTAAGTGCACTTTTATTTGTTAATTTATCATTTCTTTAGCAGAATAATTTAGGACAATTTTCTCTTATTATAAATTGATCATAAAAATTAATTTGTTTTATGAACCTGAAATGAAAGATATTGTGGAAAAATATTCATACGTGTATACCAATCTTTATCATCTTTAGTTTAACTCAGATCAGCAAAATGATTTTGTTTTTTTTCATAAAAAAAATCATTTTGGTGATTTTTTAAAGCTGGAATTATGCGATCAGTAATATTATACTGATTGACCCAATCAAACGGCATAATTCCAGCTTTAAAATCCGAACATCAGGAGCAGAGATGATCCAAAGTGATGAATGAACCAGTTGTAGCAGAGATGCTGAGAGATGGAACATGTATGGCGTGTGACGCTGCGACTGAGAGGAATCAGTGACAGATGTAATACAAATTAAGTGTACTGTACCTCTTCTGGTCTGTCTGATCTTTGGGCTCAGCATGGCTGCCATCGATGGGCTGCACTTCCTCTGCTCGGCATATTCCTCCTCCTGAGATCTTCTCTCAGCGCATTCTCCTCTCCTCTTCTGTCTCTCCTCCTACCCGCTAGCTCGCTGACCTCATGTTGCAGGCACCGGCTGGTTGGGGGAGGGATTCCTCACACACACTGACGTGTGCACATGCCGGTTCTTACAAGCACACATGAGAGCTTACGCGCTAGTTTACACCCACTGTGCTTTGCATAATTCATGATCTGCTCATCTATGATGACCAGCCCTTGTGCGTGTGATCACAGCAGCCAGTCCAGAAGAGAACCGTGCGCCTCCTAATTGGCCATAGGCATGTTTGCCTCTGGCCCTTGATCTCTAGGGACGTCTCACCCTGCTTGCCTCACTCTTTCACACATATGAACCCTTTTGTGTTTGCTTTTCCTTTCTCTCCATTTTCCCCCAACAACATGCCCTGAAAACACTACCCCAGAATGGCAGATAATAGCTCCAGCAATGCAATTGAAAGCTCAGCCCTGTAGACCACAGCTGGTCTTTTCTCAGAAGGGTGGGGCAGGAGGGAGCCCGCAGCTCCTGGATGAATGCCAAAGTGAGACGGCAAAAAAACTAATTCACTTGTACTGCTTTCAGGACTGGGAGCTGTTGCTCGAGGCAGTGTGTAACCACCTCTGACCGGCCAATTCCCAAATATATTATATATTCTCAAATGGATGGTTTATGCATGTCACGTTTTTATTCCCTTTGAGGCTCCATCACTATATGTACATATACATACAAAATATCAACATATATCACAGATTATAAAGACAATTTAGCTGAAATTGCTTAAATGCATTTTAAACTTATGTTAAAGTTTTGTTACATGAGGTGATTTAATGTAATTAAAGGTAATTTTATACTCAGACAACCAATTTTGATAATTGAGGATTTTATTTTTCTCTTTGGCTGGAGTATTTGATCTTGTGATGTTTTGAAATGGACAGTTTCTGTTATATGGACAGTTTCTGTTATATATCTTTCATGTTTTTACCCTTTTTATAAATATGTTAGTTTCAAATAAAACATTTCTTTAAACAATTTAATGATTGGTGATATACATATACATTATATACTGTATGTTTTATGCATATCTTGTACTGTTCAAAGAAAACTCCACTGAGTGTATAATAAAGATTAAAGGGTTGAGGTGAATGCTGATCAGCTGCTGTTGCTCGGCCAACTGAGATGCAATATCACATGACTTATTGATTTTGCAGTGAATTAATAATTCAAGGGGACACATCCAGGAGAGAATCATACAGTGATACCAACAGGATATACTGTATATGTAATATTTTCAAAATGATAACAATGATAAGGCAGACCTCTTGCTCAGACCACCAAAATAAGAAACCATTTCCAGAAACAGGCTTTATTTTCCATATCAATTTTAGAATTGTCTTTGATCTACTTGAGTCAAAATAAACATGCTGATATCTTTTTACTTGTTCTTCTTTTGGGAGCAGTCAGATTACAGTCCTCTTTTTTTAACAAACTTCTCTTCTCTTCTTTACACTCCTTAAAGTCACTATGCAATCAAACAGGAACATTCTATGTTTTTTACACAGTGTTGCAGTGATTATATAAATGATTTATCCGTGCACCACATGTTTTGTTTTTATTAATTTGTGCTTGTAATCTTAGAAACGTTCAGCTCCTCTCCCTTAAAGCATCAGAACGCTCGGATTCCTAAAATTACCGTCACTTGCACACAACCTGATTTTTTTATTGAAATTATTCGTAATTTTAATGATAGGGTTTGTAATGCATTTGACAGAAAATTTACAGATAAAAGAAAATGGTTTTAGTTGAAGTCATGGCTATGGTTGCTATTGTAGCAGGTTAGCTCACTTAAGAGTTTGTCCATTGTTCAAGTTCATTTATTTATAGAACATATTTAAAGATGGCCAGCATGCCGACCAAAGTGCTGTACATGTGAAATAATACTGAGAAAAAAAATCAAAAATTGGACCAAAATCGGAAGATTACACAGTAAGCAAATGGAGGCAGTGGTGATGCTGAACTACACACAGGAGCATAAGGTAGGTTTAACCACAATTGTGTATTTTTCTGTGGTTGTTAAATGTCTTTTTTTTTGTGTCTTATGATTGAAGAAAATATAAACATTTACAATAAGAACAGAATAAGGAAACAAATAACACAAAAATATACCCTGGGTGCACACTCTAAATTACTTAGAAAATCCCAATCAGAGTCAATGTATTCAATTGACACAAATGAGTTACAATCTCCCAAAAATATGAAATGTAATACATACTGAGCTCAGCTTCAAATTCAAAGTTTGCATCAATGAAAGGATTGGTCCACCTTAAATCTCAATGACTTTTTTTCAGGTCCGTGTTTCCAGCATCAAAATGAGAGGCTAGCCATCAGTTAGGGAAGTCCATTTGAGAAGAATATCCAGACAAAAAACCTGGCCTGATCACAGATCAGAATAGATTCAGATTGGTATACCAATAAATCATTTACAAGAAAATAGACATCACAAGAATCAAATAAAATACATAAACATGCATGTCCTATTATAACAAGTAACATATATTAATTTACCTGTCCATCCTTTTCCTCTATTTCCCTTTTTTTCAGGCACACTTAACCAAAATGGCGACAGCGACTGCAGTGAACATTCAGCACACCATATCACGCTGTGCTGAACAATCCAACCGATACAACATGATAATATAATATCATTTGGTCTCAAATGGACAAAAAAAATACAATTATATCACATTTGATGTGTTATCATTCGTATTTAAGACAAATTACATTAGTTGTAAACTCAAAATATAAAAGTATATACAAAATATAGTCAAAAAATAAGTTCTGCTGTGCCCATGTCAACACAATCACCCTAAATCATTGGATACAATATAATTTAGTCCAGTTAGCAAGCACTTTAAATAGTTTAGAGATCAGATCCATTTTAACACTCATCATCAGATCAGACTTCTCCGTTGCTCTTCATCCGCACTCTCCCTTTCACACGCGAGCAAGGAGAGTGGAGCTAAACAATACAAGGCTCTGATTGGCTATTACTCATTTCTTACATTTCAGACATGGATTGTTTATGCACATATAAATATATGCATATTTTAGCTTTATGCAAGATTTGGTCATAACCTTTTTTATGAAACGATCTTATAAGCAGCAATAATTATGTTCACAAACAAATTATTTACTCAGGGTAACACTTTCCCCCCTTGACTTCATGCAAGTCCCTTTGCATGTTCTGAATGGCTGTTTGGTCACTCCATGTGGTGACACATCAGGTATAATGGAATGGCCATCAAAATCAGAATGGGCAAGGCGACAGAATCATCAACACCGTTGGGAGAGCTAGTAACAGTGCTTATAACCCCTGCAACAAAGACTAAATCAAATAAGACAGGGGGTTCCCAAGCTGAAAGTAATTTAGTCTCTCTGCCTATAAGAGCGTCTGAGTGGAACACTAAGGTTCTGTCCAGCCTTAGTTACTGACTGTTGTTCTCTCCCTTCAACAGGAACATCTGATGTTTTGAGATACATCGCTTCATCTCTTTGAATAAGTCCCTTTCTTTTTCAGTTTGGTTTTGTCAGGTCTACCAATACTCAATATTTTTATTTCATGAAGGTAGTTACATCCAAAATGTAGTTTTAAGCTTTAGGCACATGTCTAACTTAAAAGCAAAATTAAACTTTGGTACAGTGTTGGATTGAAAGATTTAAGCAGATTAAATATATTCACCATGTCGAATAAGATCAAGTTTAGTTTGCTGTCCCACCCAACACTATCAAACTTAAAAGTTGCTTTAGAATGTTGGGCACTTTCTGAAATATAGGGTTTCAGACTATTGGATTTTTAATCTAAGTTTAAGTTTAAACATAACTCTGGGCCTAGTTAATCAATATATTTGAAATATATTATAATAACCTAACATTTACAAATTTCTTACAGACAATCCAGAGGTTTCTTGACAAGGGGCCTAAGTAGGTGGGCATCCCCGGCGGAGCGGTTTGAAGACACTGGCGGTCGCGATCTCGTCCAGAGACCATTGAATGGGGCTGACAATCAGATTGGTGGGTATGATGGGCTCATTCTGTTCTGTGGATTCCTCAGCAGCATGGCCCTTGGACCGATAAGCGAAGGTGAAGTTGAATCGGGTGAAGAAGAAGGCCCACCTGGCTTGACAACGGTTGAGTCTATTTGTCTCGTGGAGATACTCGATGGTGCGATAATCAATCAGCACTGTAGTGGGCAAGACACGAGACAGTCAACTTTGTTGTTGAAGACAGTCCCAGAGGGGGATTTATTCAAAACACACGTGCAAAAAAACTTTAACCGGTGACAAGCTCCTCCACAATGGTGGGAAGTCCGGTTCCGTGAAGGTGCGTAGTCGTGCTCTGTGGTGGTGATGTGGGTGGCGTTTCTTCCAGTCTTTGGTAGAGCCCTCGATCGTCAGGTGCTGGACTCTTTAAAAAGAAAGCAGAGAGCGACAGGGTCCATATCAATCCAATTTGTGGAGTGGAAACTCACCCTCTCTCTGCTCTGTCCAGCTTATATGTCTGCTGGGGATTAGTCGCCGGTGCTGACGATCGGCAGGTGGAGGTGTTGCTGATTGGGAACAGCCCGACTCGTCACCCCCCCCCCCCCCTTAGCGTTGACCTAGTCAGGGGAATCCTTCTACTTGGGGTCCTGGATGTCTGTGGGGAAGAGGGGGGTGATGTCCCTGACCAAGTGCTCCATCCTGACCACATCCTCGACAGACCATCCGCATTGCCATGAAAGGCCCCGGCCCGATGTTCCACCCTGAAGTGGAAGTCCTGGAGCGCTAGGAACCACCTGGTCACCCTGGCATTAGTCTCCTTGGCCTTGGCCATCCACTGCAGCGGGGCGTGGTCAGTGACCAGGGAGAAACTCCGTCCTAGGAGGTAGTACCTCAGCTCCAGGACTGCCCACTTAATGGCCAGGGCCTCTTTTTCTACTGTGGCATAGCGGGCCTCGGCTGGAGTCAGCTTCAGACTTATAAACACCACCGGGTGCTCTTCCCCGTCCTTTGTTTGGGAAAGGACTGCCCCCAGGCTGGTGTCAGAAGCGTCGGTCTGGAGGACGAAGGGGCAGCCGAAATCTGGGGCATGCAGCACTGGAGAGGATGATAGTTGCTCCTTCAGTGTCTGGAAAGCCTTCTCTGCCTCAATGTTCCATTTTGTCTTCTCCGGCTGCCCCTTTTTGGTCAGGTCGGTCAGGGGGCTGGCTAGGGAAGAGAAATTAGGAATGAAACACCTATAGTAACCTGCTAACCCCAGGAAACCACGTACCTGGGTCTTGTTGGCCGGCCTCGGGGCATTCCGGACGGCTTCAACCTTCTTGATCTGGGGTTGAATCAGGCCCCGACCGAGCCGGAAGCCCAGGTACTGTGCCTCCGCAAGTCCCAGATGGCACTTCTTTGGATTCGCGGCCGACCCCGCTCGTCGTAGTTCGAGCAGCACTCTCCGCAATTGGTCAAGGTGATCCTCCCAGCTCTCAGAATGGACGACCACGTCATCTATGTAGGCCGTAGCATACTCGTGGTGGGGTCGGAGGATGATGTCCATCATCCTCTGAAAGGTTGCTGGCGCTCCGTGCAGACCAAACAGAAGGACCCGGTATTGCCAGTGTCCCGAGGGGGTACTAAACGCAGTCTTCTCTCTGGCTTCTCGAGACAACGGGACCTGCCAATATCCCTAAGTGAGGTCTAGGGTGGAGATGAACCGGGCCTTTCCGAGGCGGTCTAGGAGTTCGTCGACCCTAGGCATAGGGTACCCGTCGAACATCGACACTTCGTTCTGCCTCCTGAAGTCATTACAGAAGTGGAGATTGCCGTCAGGATTTGGGACCATGACGATGGGGCTGGACCAGGGGCTGCGGGATTCTTTCGATGACTCGGAGCTCCTTCATACGGCTGATCTCTTCCTCAATAGCCAACCGATGAGCCTCTGGGACCCGGTAGGGTCGCTGCCGAACCACGACTCCGGGGGGCGTGCGTATCTCATGTTGCACGACTTTTGTGTGTCCTGGCTTCTCACAGAACACATCCTGAAACTGACGGACCAGGGAGGCGAGATCGGCTTTCTGAACTGGGGACAGCTGTTCTCCCATCTGCACCACAGGGGACTCCTTTTCAGCGAAGGCGGCCATCTGTGTCCCGGGGGTGCCACCCACTTCTTCAGAAGATTCACATGATACATCTGTTCTTCGTTCCGTCGCCCCGGCTGACGGATCCGATAGTTGACCGTCCCAACTCTTTCGACCACCGTGTAGGGTCCCTTCCAGACTGCCAGAAACTTGGAGGCTGCTGACGGTAAGAGTACCAATACTCTATCTCCTGGTACGAAGTCCCTGGGTTGAGCGGGTCGGTCATATAGACGGCTTTGGGCGCGCTGGGCCTCAGCCAGGTGCTCCCTTACCAGTGGCATTACCCGTTCGATACGGCTCCTTATTTGCTGAACGTGCTCTATGACACTACGGTGGGGGGTGGGTTCTTGCTCCCAGGATTGACGGGCAACATCCAGAAGGCCCCGAGGTTGTCTCCCGAAAAGGAGCTCAAATGGAGTAAAACCCGTGGAGGCCTGGGGTACCTCTCGGATGCCAAAGAGCACGTAGGATAGCATCAGATCCCAGTCACGTCCGTCCTCTGCCACCACCCGGCGGAGCATCCTGTTCAGTGTCTGGTTAAAACGTTCTACCAGACCATCTGTTTGGGGGTGGTATATTGACGTCCGGAGCTGCTTCACCTTGAGGAGACGGCAGAGATCCGCCATCAGCCGGGACATAAACGGAGTTCCCTGGTCCGTCAGGACTTCTCGTGGAATCCCCACCCTGCTGAAGAAAAGAAAGAGCTCCTTGGAAATGGCCTTGGCAGTGGCTTTCCACAGGGGTATGGCTTCGGGACACCGGGTGGCGTAGTCCACAATGACGAGGATGTGTTCGTGCCCCCGAGCTGATTTTGGCAGTGGACCCACCAGGTCCATCCCAATCCTTTCGAAGGGTACCTCTATGATGGGCAGAGGGATGAGAGGGCTGGGGGGAGGTCGGTTCGGTGAAGTCACCTGACAGGTGGGACAACTCTGGCAGAACCTTTTCACTTCTCCGTCCAAACCAGGCCAGTGGAACCGGTCCCGTATACGCTGGGCGGTGTTGGCTGCCCCCAGGTGTCCAGCTAAAGGGTGGGTGTGGGCCAACTCTAGAATGGTGTTCACCTTAGACTTCGGAACCACCAACAGATGTTTTTCCTCCCCCCTTCTCTGAGCAACGCAGTAGAGCAGACCATTTCGTACCACAAAGTAAGGGAGCAGGTGGGGTGAAGGGTGGTGGATCTCCTCGTCCACCACTCGAACTTGGGACCAGCAGTTTCTCAGCCGATCATCTTCCCTTTGCTCCCGTCCAAACGATCCCCCGGTAGAAACCTGTTGATATAGGTCCGAGAAAAGGTTGTTAATCAGAGGCCCAGACTCACCTTCTCGCTCGCTGTCTGTGGCCAACATCACGGTCGCTGCAGATTGGGACTTGCCCATCTGAAGTCGACGGCGGCCCTCCTCCCTCGCCGGCTGCATCGCTTGAGCCATTAGTTGCTCGAAGCCCGGCCAGTCCCTCCCAAGGAGAACGGGGACAGGTAGGTCGGCCACTATTCCGACCTCCAGAGGCCACGGTCCGGGTCTGGCGGCAATAGTTACTCTTCGCACTGGGACGCTGCGGGTGTCTCCATGAACGCACGTAATCGGGATGGCCATTTTCCCCCGAGGACGAACCACAGAGGGCTGGACCAGGGTCACAGACTCCCAGAATCTAGAGTTGCAGTTACTCTTCTCCCATCTAGATGCACAGTCCTCTTCGGAGCACTCCAGGGGAGGTCCAGATGTCCGACGCAGCCAGCTAACCATGCCCTGGGTCCTGGGGTGGCGGTCTCTGTTGGCTTGGGCTCATCGCGAGGGGAGGGGGCCGCTGGTCTGTCTACTGGTCGCGAGGTACCCTCCGGGCGCCGCCACGGGGTCGTCACCCTCCGGGGTGGGTCCGCCACTCTCGCTCCCGCATCACGGGCAGCCGCCTCCTCTGCTAGCTCCACTGCTTCTACCACCTCCAGATAGCTAGTTGGATCCCTCATGCTCACCAAACCACTAAACCATCTAGGAAGGGCCCGCAGTAGACGGTGGATGATCACCTTCTCGGCAACCTCAGCGGCGGAGGAACCTCCCTGGATCAACCAGAGATGGGCAAGGCTGCCGTGGGCTGCCGTGGTCGGGGAAATGCCTATTTGGGCCAAGATCTCCCTCTTGAAGGCGTCATAGTCCTCGGTCATGTGAGCCGGCATGGAGAAGTAAGCCCGTTGGGCTTCCCCGGACAGGAATGGCGTCAGAATTTTCACCCACTCTGACTTATCCCAGGCTTCCCGGAGAGCTGTTACCTCGAACGTGTGTAAGAAAGCCTGGATGTCGTCTAGGTCTCCGAGCTTGGTAAGGTGGCGGTGGGCCGTGGCGCTATGGTCTGGGCGAGATACCCTGGCAGCGGCGGCAGCAGATTCCGCCATGTGAGTGAAGGCTTGCTCCAGTCTCTCCTGGCGGACCGCAAGCTGCTCGTTGAAGGACTGCTGGCGGATGTTCAGATCTGTCAGGCGGTGAATGATCTCTTCCATATTGTCCGACCCGAAAGGGATATAGAGAGTGTTCGGGAGAGAGAGATGACGGAGCCCTGTAAACCAAAACACAGAAAAAAAAAAAAAAACATATCACCAGTTTCACAGGGGGTTTCACAGACAGTCAACTTTGTGGTTGAAGACAGCCCCAGGGGTGGATTTATTCAAAACACACGTGCAAAAAAACGTTAACCGGTGACAAGCTCCTCCACAATGGTGCCAGGTGGGAAGTCCGGTTCCGTGAAGGTGCGTAGTCGTGCTCTGTGGTGGTGATGTGGGTGGCGTTTCTTCCAGTCTTTGGTAGAGCCCTCGATCGTCAGGTGCTGGACTCTTTAAAAAGAAAGCAGAGAGCGACAGGGTCAATATCATCCAATTTGTGGAGCGGAAACTCACCATCTCTCTGCTCTGTCCAGCTTTTATGTCTGCTGGGGATTAGTCGCCGGTGCTGACGATCGGCAGGCAGAGGCGTTGATTGCCTCTGTCTCCATGGCGACGCTGATTGGGAACAGCCCGACTCGCCACAGCACGATGAAGGGACGGTGGGCCCCTCCAGCCAGTGTCTCCATTCCTCTAAGCCAAGCCTGATAGCTAAAAGTTCCCTGTTGCCGATGTCATAGTTCTACTCTGCCGAGGAGAGTTTCCGGGAGCACATGGATGCTGTCTGGGTAGTGTCCCCTGCTGCTGGGATAGGACGGCCCGACTCCCGTGATGGACGCATCAACTTCAACAGTGAAGGGTTTTTGTTGATCAGGATGAACTAGGAGTGGAGCCGAGGTGAACGCATATCGTTGGAGGCTGCTGGGGTCCAGGACAGAGTCTTGGGTTTCTTCTTAAGGAGTTCTGAGAGGGGTGCTGTAATTTAACTATAACCTTTAATGAAATGTCTGTAGAAATTTGAGATGCCAAGGAATCTTTGGAGATCTTTGATGATTGTAGGAGTGAGCCAGGAGTGAATTGCTTCCACCTTCCTCTCGTCCATCTGGATACCTTTGGGACTGATATTGTATCTGTATGGTGAACTGATGGAAGATGTATTTCTCTACTTTCAGGTATAGTTGATTTTTGTGGAGCAATCTGAGGACCTCAGAGATTTGCTGGCGATGTTCGGCCTCGTCTGGGACTACACCAAGATGTGGTTGATGTAAACTAGCACAAATCGGTGGAAATTCCGGAAAACATCATTCATATAGCCTTGGAATACAAAGGGGGTGTTGGCTACTCTGTAGAGAGTCCTGTTGGAGTTACACAAGCCGTCTTCCATATGTTCCCCTCACATATTAGAATGAGGTTATATGCACTCCTGAGGTCCAACTTTGTGAATATCTGGGCTCTGCGAAGCTGTTCCAGGGCCGCAAGGACGAGAGGAAGGGAGTACCGTTTTTTTATAGTGATCTTGTTGAGAGAGCAGTAATCAATACAGGGCCGCAAACCTCCGTCCTTTTGGCCAAAAATAAGAATCTGGATGCAGCAGGGGACACAGATGGGCAGATATATCCCTGTTGGACAGCACAATGATTCAGCCCACTGGAGTGTTCGACCTGTCAACAAAGACAACATGAATGAGGTCCCTTTCGCCCTCCCTTTCGGTTGGAAAATACTGCGGCCGCATCTCGAGGGCGATCAGGAATTCATTACAGTACTGGCAGGGTAGGAGACTGGAGGACCTAAAGCTACGGTGACAGATGCAGGAGCTGTTGCTGGCATTGTCACTTCTGTCAGAGTAATAAAAAATATTGCCAGAGACAGAGTGTTTTTTGAGGGAAGAAAAAAGGGAAACTTTTGAAAATGGGTCTCAAAGTGCAACTCTTTGAAAATGATCGCATTTAAATAAAATACAAATGAAATCCATGTCTGTGTGTTTCCTTGCAACAACTGCAGCATGCAGCTGCGCAGGGGTGAAGACATGTGACTGAGTAGGCTAAAAAACATGACAAAACTAATGTACTTTTCAAAATAATATTATTATTATTAGGTTTACTAGGTGTGTTTAAATCCACGTGATTGGTGCGCTGAACAATCTGCTTATGACCCAGCTTGTTGAAAACGCTATACGCTGGAAACATCTTGACTTTGGGAGTGTTCGTGTTTTAACTACACTCCCGCGTCCACTCCAGCAATGGCCCAGAATTCAATCAGCTGAGGGATAAAGTCACCGCCGGCCAGGTAAGTGGAAAAACGTCCACCTTAAGATTTATTTTACGATGTTGTTAACACCACAGCAACAGGGTCCTCATTTATAAAACTTTGCGTAGGATTGGCGTCAGAAGTGGTGTACGGATGAAACATAGGACGTGCGTACGCACAGAAATATTTGGATGTATAAAACCGTGCGCACGTGCATCTTACGCAGTTTTCCCTTAATAAATCACAATCAATTCTAAATGTAGCGCAGCTTTTGCGGCTTCATGTCACGCCCATAGTTGCCCATAAATAGTCCAGCGTCTAGCGCTCCATCGCCAGAGTGTGTCTGCTACAGGTGGGGGGGGCACTGGAGCAGATGAAGAAATTTTTACTATGAAAACAACTTTCCCCAGTGGACAATTAATACATCTATCTATTTATTGATCTATCGATCTATAAATCTCCCTAATTGCATCTATATCTGACGGGACACATTGACGAGAATATCAGTTTTGTACATTATTTCGTTATGTTTATCATATTATTTATGAGGATGAATTGCATAACATGCCAAGATTATTGCAGAACATATTTCCCTTTTCTTTTTGCAAATATATGTTAATTTGCATTTCTGTTGTCATTTTCGTTTGATTTTGTTTGTTTTACACCGCAGATCGATGAAACGGGTGTTCGTGTAGGCTGTTAATTGTAAGACTTGCTTTGTGAAGTCTTCGTGTTATTTATGAGAGGCAGTATTGCCATTTCTTTAACACAACGGTCTACAGTTTCACACACTTTCACGTGTTTCTTCCATCTGCCGACGGTGTCGCCATTTCTCATTTCACCCGATTTTGTGCGTACGCCTGGGTCAGAGCTTGCGTAACCGACCGCACATTTTCCCGACAAGTTTGCTTTTTATAAATACCAATTATTGCGTAATTGAGCGGCGTACGCCTTCTTTTGTGCGTACGCAATGTTTATAAATGAGGCCCCAGGTCTCCCATTTAACGCAGAGTTGTTGGCTTTTCAGAGCACATGGATTGAGGCTTTACAGTTTTCACCTCTCCCGCACTCCAGCACCACCTCGAAGCCCCCGCTACAAAATTAGCTCTCCTTTTATGCGATTACCTCATTTCTTTTTTCCAATTTGGCAAACGGAAATGGGTGGAGACAAACATTTGTCTTTTTTGTTTTGGCATTTCAGCTTTTTTTACAAGGCCGTTCAGAAGGCCACCCTGCCCACCACCAAGTCAAGCCAGCTTTATATAGCGCTCTTGACAATTTTCATTGTTACAAAGCAGCTGTACAAGAAAAAATTTACTATAAGCAAAATATATAAGGTTATGCAAGTCAAAACACAGGTCAAAATCAGATAAACTATAAATTCCTATATGCAGTGTTAATTAAATAAAACTATAAAATTCTAGCAGCCCCCCCGGCCAGGCACACTCCCAAAACTCCATTGGAGGATAAAAAAAACTCAGAGGGAAACCAGGCCTAACCAGGGTGTTGCAGTTCCCCTCTGGCAAAAGCTACAGTCTCTGCACAAACTCGACAGTGCTTGCACAACAAGGCAAAAAAGAATTTGATTTAAGATTATCATTAATAATTTTGTAGAGTCGCCACGTCCTTTGTCCAGCTCTATCATTACAGCACTTGTGACACGAACAAACTGCATTCATCAAATTTTTCTTCTCGACGAGGTCTTTAAACGAATGTGATAGGTGCAAATAAAGTTTAGGCTACACCTGCTAACATTACCAAAAAAAAAAGCAACACAATAGCACAATAAAACACTTTAAAGTGTATACAAGAAATAAAAAAAGACCAAACAGCATGACTTTGCACGCACATTCTTCTCTGATTCTTTATGTGTAGGCCACTTTATTTCTAGCCAATTGTCGTCTCCATCGTAACTTGACTAAGTTGGTCTATATTAGCTAAAAGGATCGATGTACTCCCCACTTTAATGCCTTATCATATATGTAATAAACTGCAAATTGGAACGGGATTGTGTCTTAGTAATGTATCCTGCTGCAAAAGATGTCGCGTAGCATGGGATCATCCAGGGAAGTGGTTAGAGTGTTGGGCTCGTGATCAGAAGGTTGCCAGTTATAATCTCAGTGCCAGCAGGTCATGACTGAAGGGCCCTTGAGCAAGGCACCTTACCTCTGATTGCTCTGCAGTAAAGTGTATTCAATATTTATTACCTGTGTCATTTCACTTTATTTATTATTACTCAACTTGTATACTTAAATGGTCAGATTTCTTTGTATGAATTCAATATTTGGCTTGATGGCTACATCTGGTGGAAATTTTGTTTCAATAGGCCACTTAGAAATCCCCTTACTGATAAAAATGCTGATGTGTCAAATACTTATTTTCCCCGCTGTATCTTGGCACCGATTTTCTCCAAATAAAAGCTTTAGAATCCAGTAGTTAAAACCCTGAAATCATCTTGGCACCAAAATGACAGTATAAGACACTTTTGAATTCCGATGGGACTCAACCAGATATGCCAAGAACTTCAAAATAAAGAAAACTTCAACATTTAAAGGTAAACGAAAAACTTTTTTTAAAATTTGTAGTATTATCAATCTTATTCTCATATCGTCCTGAGACCCAGAATTTTTCTTTATTTATTTAGTCTTTTTTCCATGTCATTGTTTACTGCATAATATATATAAATATATATCTTTTATTAATATTTTATGTTATGCTTACTGATTTTTTTATCATTTACATTTATGCATTTGACAAACGCTAAAAACGACTTATATTGCCTTATGCTATACATGTGTAAATTTGTGCAATTCCTAGACCAATGGCCTTGGAGTTGCTAGCGCCAAGCTCTAGCCACTGAGCTACAGGAAAGCTATGATCACCTATCACAATCTTGTATAACAGTTATCATTATCCATGTTGTGAAAGATAATGGAATGAATTAATATAATATAATTTAAGCAATATTGTGGGCAAAATGGCTATAAATGGGCAGAGCCATTCAATACAATGTATCTATGAACTGAAAATGTCTAATTTGCATATTATTGTGTTCTTGGGTCAACAGTAATGAAAAATGTAGTGTAATAATGGAAGTAACCATTTACAATGTTTTCATAGTAATATGTAATATTTCCCTATTCACTTATTGTGTCCTCCCAAACTGCCTGGTAAACATGATTTACTTCCTGCATAAACTGCTAAGACTAATCTTAGTTATACATTTTTGTTTTCTAAGAATGTTCATTTCTTTTTTTAGTCAGTTACATAAAACCAGAGATTGGTCTAAATTAATACTATAAGGTTAAACTGATTTCCCTTTGATGAACCGCTAATTGGTCATATACTTTCACTTAAGACACTGTCTTAACATAACAGCTTTGTTTATGCAACTGGCCCCCTATGTGTTTAAATCTTAAAATTAATTCAGTCATTTTGAAAGACTAAGGAGAAGTTGTTGTTAGGGCTGTGCAATTAATCGAAAATGAACCGTAATCATACATTTTAGCCGAGGTAAACGATAATTGTGCCGCATTCCATTTTTCAAGGATCCTCTCTTTTCTTGTTGTATAAATCCACAGCGCACACATTTCCTTTACAGTGGTTCAGCAGTGCTTTTACTTTACATTTATTTTTCAGAAAAATTCAGAGTTTAAAAGCCAAGACCTTTTCACTTGTAGCGGAGTTCTTTATAATTCCTGCAAGAGCACGACTCTTAAAAAGAGAAACAATTCAGTTGTACAAGTAAGTGACAGAACATTCTGTAAAATTAGGATTTTACATGTGAGGATGGGGCATCTTCTGCATGCACCAACAACAGATTCTGTGTTTTAGTTAAAGAGCTTGCTAAGAGTGGAGGAAAGTTGTATAAAATGTTCAGCTAAATATATCATCAACATTTATGGGGAACTATTTCTGCAGCTTTATAGATATCAATGCCAATTGTTGTTTTTTAGCTTTATTTATGTCTAAAATTAAAAATGATATGTTATGAGTTTTTGAACACTGATTACGATATAAGTTAAAGCTGTTAAAGCAGTGTGAGTGAAATACATTTTGGTCATGCAATATAATTTACTTGGCTGTACGAGTAGAACGTCTCGGGTTACTTGGCTGTAACCCTGTTCCCTGAAAAAGCGTGAACGAGATGCTGCGTTTCAAACGCTATGGGAGAACGTCTTTGTTCGACCGGTTGTGAAGCACGTGTGTCAAACACGCCAAAAATTATTTTGGCTTTAAATAACCTCGGCAGGTAATTTGGTTAATTACACCATCACCTGCAGGTTATAAATACGCGTGGCGCGAACGCGTCTTCAGGTTCCAATTTTGTCTGAAAGGACGTCCGGCACGCCTACAGTGCGGCATTGAGGCGCAGCATCTCGTTCCTGCTTTTTCAGGGAACAGGGTTACAGCCAAGTAACCCGAGACGTTCCCTATCAAAAGCTACTCTCGATGCTGCGTTTCAAACGCTATGGGAACGAGAATACCAACGCCGCCGCACTGGAGGTGTCTGGACCCCCCAAGGTTGTGTGGTATGTGTGCACAAGCCAAGAGAAGGCCTCAGATGTGACTCTGGGATGTAGACTCCAGGACTTGTGAGCCTGGAGTAGCGTGGACATCCAGACTATAAAATCTGACAAATGTGTGCGGAGAGGACCAGCCCGCCGCATCACACACTTGCTGCAAGGGGACACCTCTTGCTAAGGCCATTGAAGATGAAACCCCCCTTGTTGAATGAGCTCTGACACCTAGAGGTGAAGCTTGACCGCGCGCCTCATAGGCCAGAGCAATAGCATCCCTTACCCAATGTGACATTGTTTGCCTGGTGGCAGCCGCCCCTTTGTTGCGGCTCCCATAACATATGAAAAGCTGCTCTGATTTACGCCACTGGCTAGTGCGGTGGATGTAATTCTGAAGAGCACGTACTGGACACAGTAGGTGTAATCGTTCCTGCTTAGACGTCGTGAACGGCGGAGGACAGAAGGCCTCAAGAACAACCGGATGCACGGTGGAGAACGGAACTTTAGGCATATAACTCGGGTGAGGATGCAGAATAGCTTTGACCATCCCAGGGGCAAAAATTAAGCAGGACGGTGAGGTCGAGAGCGCCTGCAAATCTCCAATTCTCTTAAGAGAGGTGATTGCCATTAGAAAAACCATCTTAAAGGTCAGAAGCCTAATAGGTGCTGACTCCATAGGTTCAAAAGGGGCGCTAACCAGACCCTCGAGCACTATTGCTAAGTCCCATGACGGAACAGTCCGTCTAGAAGGAGGCATTAGCCGCCTCGCTCCACGAATAAAGCGGGCGACTAAAGGGTGTTTTCCCACAGAAACCCCACCAATCAGGGCATGGCAAGCCGAAATAGCGGCCACATAAACCCTGAGAGTACCGGGCTTTGTCCCTGAGGACAGTTTCTCTTGCAGAAACTCCAGCACTGAAACAATCTGGCAGTGAATTGGGTCTGCATGGTGTACCATGCACCATCTTTCAAAAACGCTCCATCTAAGGGCGTAGCTCCTTCTAGTTGAGGGAGCCCTAGCACTTAAAATAGTCTCTATTACATCAGGCGGAAGCCCTAAACCTCTCAGCTGGTGCCCTTCAGGGGCCAGACATGGAGGTTCCACAGCTCGGGATGGGGATGAAACACCGTCCCCTGTGCCTGAGACAAAAGATCTCTCCTGACTGGGATGGCCCATGGCGTGTCGTCGAGGAGGGATATTAGGTCCGAAAACCAAATTCTGGTTGGCCAACGGGGAGCTATCAATAAGAGGCGACACCCCTGTTGACGGACCTTCGCTAGGACTCCCGGGAGCAGAGCTATCGGAGGATATGCGTAAAGACGCAGTCTGGGCCACGTGTGGGCCATCGTGTCCAGACCCAGGGGAGCTGGATGACTCAGAGAGAAGTAGAGGGGACATTGTGCTGTCTCCTGTGTAGCAAAGAGGTCCACCTCTGCTTCGTAAAATCTTTCCCAGATTTGTCTCACTATCTCGGGGTGGAGTTTCCATTCCCCGTTCGTCAAAGCTTGTCTGGACAGAAAGTCTGCTCCCACATTCATATGCCCCGGGATGTGAATCGCTCTGAGGGACAGGAATTTGCCCTCTGCCCAGGGCAGGATCTGCTGGGCCAATTTGTTCAGGTGGCGCGACCGCAGCCCACCCTGGTGATTTATGTACGAGACTACTGAGGTGTTGTCCACCCGCACTAGGACATGGTAGCCTCGTAACTGCCGGAGGAAGTACTTCAGGGCCAGAAATACAGCCATCATTTCGAGGCAATTGATGTGCCAATCGAGAAGATGACCTCTCCAGATCCCTTGGGCTGGACGGCCATCTAAAACCGCACCCCAACCTGTGAGGGAAGCATCTGTCGTTAGCATCCTGCGACAACAACACGGACCGAGAGTGGGACCTAGAGTCAGAAACCGAGGTCTGAACCACATAGAAAGGGTGCGAAGCCCCTGGCGCGTCACCCTTATTTGCCTCTGGGGGTTGGCCCTTGGATGAAACCCCCTGGCTCTGAGCCACAACTGAAACGGTCTCATACGCAGGAGGCCCAGAGGTATTACTGTGGAAGCGGCCGTCATGAGACCTAAGACTCTTTGAAAGTGATGATTTGTCACTCTCTGGCCTAACCTGATGCTCCTCAGGGTGTTCTGAATGGATTCGACACGTGCAGGTGACAGTTGTGCCTGCATTGCGATCGAGTCCCATATAACCCCCAGATACGTTGTATTCTGTGTAGGGGAAAGAACGCTCTTCTTCACGTTGAGTCTTAACCCGAGAGTCTCGAGATGAACTAGGACGACATCCCGATGTCGAAGCGCTAGCTCCCGAGACTGAGCTAAAATCAGCCAGTCGTCTATGTAATTCAAAATGCGGATGCCCTGGAGTCGCAGAGGAGCCAGAGCTGCATCCATGCACTTTGTGTATGTGCGGGGTGACAAGGCTAGGCCGAATGGAAGAACCCGATACTGGTAAGCTTCGCCCCCGAAAGCGAACCTCAGGAATTTCCTGTGTTGTGGCAAGATCTCTATGTGAAAGTATGCGTCTTTGAGATCGATCGTCACGAACCAGTCGTGACACTGAATTTGAGACACAATCATCTTGATTGTCAACATTTTGAACTTGTGTGTCTTTAGGTAGCGGTTCATTCCGCGAAGATCTAGAATTGGACGCAACCCCCCATCCTTCTTGGGAACTAGAAAATACCGGCTGTAATAGCCTGACATTCTGTCTGATAGGGGAACACGTTCTATGGCCCCTTTGTCCAGCAGAGCTTGTAATTCTTGTGTCAACAGATGTGCTCGCTCCGGTTGGACGGAAGTTGAGACCACTCCGTTGAAACGCGGAGGACGATATGCAAATTGAATTCTGTAGCCTTTGGCAATAGTTCTTTCTACCCATGGAGAGATACCTGGCAGTAGTTTCCATGCTGCCAGCTTCTCTGAAAGGGGTATAAGTGTTGACACTTCCTCTAATTGGGGGGATGCCAGACGCTTGGCGTCCTGAATCATGGCAGGAGACGACCGAACATTTAGCATTTTTGAGACCGCCAATCCCCGAAACGCCGGTGGCGGCGGAGATTGCACAGCGGCCCTGTGAGGGTGCCAAAGAGGAGCCTCTAATTTCTCTTGGAATTCTAAGCACCCCTCCCTGGGGGGGCACACCCCCACAGTCCCGGGCACACTCATCTCAGGGTCTCTTCTTTTTAGAGGAGATGGACTGCCTCAATTCCGGCCTCCCCGAGGTGGCCTGAGGGGCACGGTGGGCCGCTCCCCTGCCTCTTTGAGGGGGGGCGTGATTCGCCACACTCTGCCTGAGGACCTCACGTCTCAGGTAGACCGGACCCACCCGAGACTGTGTGCCTGGCCGGGACTGGGGAACTGGTCCAGACTGGGTGGCCGACACTCCAGACGCTTGAGCACGACGGGGGAGATACCTCACGAAAGATCGGGGCATCAAGGAGGAACGCACGGTCCCGTCCCTGATGCCCGTGAGGTTCAACCACAGGTGTCTCTCCGTGGTTACCAACGCAGCCATAGAACGGCCGATGGCACGGGCCGTCTGCTTGGTCGCACGGAGAGACAAATCTGTGGCCCGGCGTAGTTCTGAGAACGGCGTTTCATCGATCACCCCGTCCGTGCTCACGTCATGCAGCAGGTCAGCCTGATATGCCTGCAGAACCGCCATGGTGTGCAGGGCAGCACCAGCCTGACCGGCTGTCTGGAAAGCCTTCCCCACCAGCGCAGATGTAACCCTGCAAGGCTTGGTAGGGAGAGAAGGCTTTTTCAAGGATGATGATGTACCAGGGGAGAGATAACTTGCCAGTGTCTCTTCCACACGGGGCACCATCGTGTACCCTCGTGATTTCGCGCCGACAATAGTCAAATAAATCGACGTTGACGGCACGAAAACACGGGAGGAATGAGGTCTCTGCCATGACCGAGAAATCTCGGCATGGAGATCCTCAAAAAATGGGAGAGCCCGACTTTTGGGCTCCTCCCCTTGGCCACCCGACAGATATCTGTCGTCTAATTTTGAGTGTCTGGGGATCTCTTGTTCCTGCGGCAAGTCGAGTTTTAGACGGTCGACTGTATTCGTCACCGCCCTGAGCAGCTCATCTAACGCTTTTGCGTCGCGAGAGGAACGCCCCGAGGCGGTGCTCTCCAAGCCCGCAGAAACAAGAGATGCCTCGTCCTCCGCCCGATCCGAAGAAGTGCCGGGGCACGCTTCGGAAGCGGACGCGAGGACGTCGCGGCTCGGCGAGTGCATGGGAGAAACGGCTTCCGTCTCCCGTGCCTCGGCTAGATTGAACCGCGAACCCCAGCTCGGGGGAGAGACGGCTCGACCGCTCTTAAAGAAAGAACGCCGAGCACGGAGAACCTGGATGTCGAACACATCACAGAGTTCGCACAGTCCCTCCAGTCCCATGGACCGCGGTCAAGCCAGCCGCAGTTCGAAAAAACACGGTCAAGCCAGCCGCCGTTTTATTCATTATGCGCGCATACTTAGTAGACTACGGTAATTTCTAGAAACACCGCTTTTAAAGCTTTATTTAAATGCGGATAATCTGTGTGTCTCCTCAATATTATATATTTTGTTTTACGTTTAGAATTTCCGTAATTGATGAACATTTTTGTCAGAATGTTTGCATTATGCATGTTGTGAAAGCAATGTCTCCTTCTGCAACTTTTGTTTAACAGTTACTGTTACTGATATTTCCATCAAATAATACGTGTTAAAATTGTTTTACCTGTAGCCTACTCCTGTGAAATTATTTTTTTAATGTGTATCCTATAGTAAATGTGTTGTTAGTGTCTAAATGATTAGCTACAAAATGCAAATACATGATTTTAATGCAGTAACATAAATTTGTACAAGTTTAACTGTGGAATGGCTTTTGAAAGCGTATTATAGCGTTTTGAAAAAACATGCTTTCCTACTATAATGACTTATAACTAATGGTAATGGTTTACTGTAGCATTTGGGGGAAATTGTCATTTTTCCACTTTAAATGCCTATAGAAACATGATTTCTAATAAGTTTCACAAACAGCTGGTTGGACTCTGTAGGGGGCATCCCACACTATATGCACACCATATATGGACTCATTTTACTGTAGCATTTGGTAGAAATTGCGATTTTTCCACTTTAAATGCCTATAGAAACATGATTTCTAATAAGTTTCACAAACGGATGGTCGGATCCTGTAGGGGGCATCCCACACTATATGCACACCATATATGGACTTATTTTACTGTAGCATTTGGGAGAAATTGTCATTTTTTCACTTTAAATGCCTATAGAAACATGATTTCTAATAAGTTTCACAAACGGATGGTCGGACTCTGTAGGGGGCATCCCACAGTATATGCACACCATATATGGCCTCATTTTACTGTAGCATTTGGGAGAAATTGTCATTTTTCCACTTTAAATGCCTATAGAAACATGATTTCCAATAAGTTTCACAAACGGATGGTCAGACTCTGTAGGGGGCATCCCACAGTATATGCACACCATATATGGACTCATTTTACTGTAGCATTTGAGAGAAATTGCAATTTTCCACTTGAAATGCCTATAGAAACATGATTTCTAATAAGTTTCACAAACGGATGGTCTCTTCCTGTAGGGGGCATCCCACAGTATATGCACACCATATATGGACTAATTTTACTGTAGCATTTGAGAGAAATTGTTATTTTTCCACTTTAAATACCTATAGAAACATGATTTCTAATAAGTTTCACAAACGGATGGTCGGATCCTGTAGGGGGCATCCCACAGTATATGCACACCATATATGGACTAATTTTACTGTAGCATTTAAGAGAAATTGTAATTTTTCCACTTTAAATACCTATAGAAACATGATTTCTAATAAGTTTCACAAACGGATGGTCGGATCCTGTAGGGGGCATCCCACAGTATATGCACACCATATATGGACTCATTTTACTTTAGCATTTGAGAGAAATTGTAATTTTTCCATTTTAAATGCCTATAGAAACATGATTCCTAATAAGTTTCACAAACGGATGGTCTCTTCCTGTAGGGGGCATCCCACACTATATACACACCATATATGGACTCATTTTACTGTAGCATTTGGGAGAAATGGTCATTTTTCCACTTTAAATGCCTATAGAAACATGATTTCCAATAAGTTTCACAAACGGATGGTCGGATCCTGTAGGGGGCATCCCACAGTATATGCACACCATATATGGACTCATTTTACTGTAGCATTTGGGAGAAATTGTCATTTCCCCAATTTAAATGCCTATAGAAACATGATTTCTAATAAGTTTCACAAACGGATGGTCTCTTCCTGTAGGGGGCATCCCACAGTATATGCACACCATATATGGACTCATTTTACTGTAGCATTTGAGAGAAATTGTAATTTTTCCACTTTAAATGCCTATAGAAACATGATTTCTAATAAGTTTCACAAACGGATGGTCGGATCCTGTAGGGGGCATCCCACAGTATATGCACACCATATATGGACTCATTTTACTGTAGCATTTGAGAGAAATTGTAATTTTTCCATTTTAAATGCCTATAGAAACATGATTCCTAATAAGTTTCACAAACGGATGGTAGGATCCTGTAGGGGGCATCCCACAGTATATGCACACCATATATGGACTCATTTTACTTTAGCATTTGAGAGAAATTGTAATTTTTCCACTTTAAATGCCTATAGAAACATGATTTCCAATAAGTTTCACAAACGGATGGTCAGACTCTGTAGGGGGCATCCCACAGTATATGCACACCATATATGGACTCATTTTACTGTAGCATTTGAGAGAAATTGCAATTTTCCACTTGAAATGCCTATAGAAACATGATTTCTAATAAGTTTCACAAACGGATGGTCTCTTCCTGTAGGGGGCATCCCACAGTATATGCACACCATATATGGACTAATTTTACTGTAGCATTTGAGAGAAATTGTTATTTTTCCACTTTAAATACCTATAGAAACATGATTTCTAATAAGTTTCACAAACGGATGGTCGGATCCTGTAGGGGGCATCCCACAGTATATGCACACCATATATGGACTAATTTTACTGTAGCATTTGAGAGAAATTGTAATTTTTCCACTTTAAATACCTATAGAAACATGATTTCTAATAAGTTTCACAAACGGATGGTCGGATCCTGTAGGGGGCATCCCACAGTATATGCACACCATATATGGACTCATTTTACTTTAGCATTTGAGAGAAATTGTAATTTTTCCATTTTAAATGCCTATAGAAACATGATTCCTAATAAGTTTCACAAACGGATGGTCTCTTCCTGTAGGGGGCATCCCACACTATATACACACCATATATGGACTCATTTTACTGTAGCATTTGGGAGAAATGGTCATTTTTCCACTTTAAATGCCTATAGAAACATGATTTCCAATAAGTTTCACAAACGGATGGTCGGATCCTGTAGGGGGCATCCCACAGTATATGCACACCATATATGGACTCATTTTACTGTAGCATTTGGGAGAAATTGTCATTTCCCCAATTTAAATGCCTATAGAAACATGATTTCTAATAAGTTTCACAAACGGATGGTCTCTTCCTGTAGGGGGCATCCCACAGTATATGCACACCATATATGGACTCATTTTACTGTAGCATTTGAGAGAAATTGTAATTTTTCCACTTTAAATGCCTATAGAAACATGATTTCTAATAAGTTTCACAAACGGATGGTCGGATCCTGTAGGGGGCATCCCACAGTATATGCACACCATATATGGACTCATTTTACTGTAGCATTTGAGAGAAATTGTAATTTTTCCATTTTAAATGCCTATAGAAACATGATTCCTAATAAGTTTCACAAACGGATGGTAGGATCCTGTAGGGGGCATCCCACACTATATACACACCATATATGGACTCATTTTACTGTAGCATTTGGGAGAAATTGTCATTTTTCCACTTTAAATGCCTATAGAAACATGATTTCCAATAAGTTTCACAAACGGATGGTCAGATCCTGTAGGGGGCATCCCACAGTATATGCACACCATATATGGACTCATTTTACTGTAGCATTTGGGAGAAATGGCGATTTCCCCAATTTAAATGCCTATAGAAACATGATTTCTAATAAGTTTCAAAAACGGATGGCCAAAATTGTCATTTTTCTGCTTCAAAAGTTATAGACACATTAATTATAAATTGAAAGGTACATTCTCTGAAGAAATTGTAAAGTGGTGCTAATGTGGCAAAATGCTGGTGTTGGGCTAGGGGGATGACCCTTCAAACCACTAGTGAAACAGCCAACCCCCATGTCTCTACGATGTTCTGATGCAAAGATGAAGGTTTTGCTATTGGCCCTAACGGTTGCGTGGCTTGGCATTAAACAATTTTTTTTTAAACTCTGAGGTATAAGTGAAAATGAACCAACTCCCATGTCTCTACGATGTTCTGATGCAGAGATATACATCTTGTAAAATAAGTAAACCTATTTGGTTGCAATGGGCGTGGCTTAAAAGCTTCACAATGATCATGTGACAGATTAATTGAATGCCTGAGTCAAATGAGACCACCCCTTGTCTCTACGACACTGTGTGGAAAAGATATCAATGTGGGCCATTTATAATGGAAGTCTATAGGATCGGTTGCTAAGTCCATGTAAATGGTTGCTATGGGCGTGGCTTCATATCTTTTTGAAGTTCCTGGGATGCTGATTCGTTGCCTGGTACTGCTAAGTTATATCATGCGGGACATTTTAACTCCTTATATGGGCATCCATTATAGTCAGTGGGGCTTTTTGGGGGTGCTCCTACGCCCCAGGGGTGCAACTTACACCCCATTGTGAGGTATGTTCTTACAGGGCCTGCCAGCCTCTTCAAATGTCGTTACCAGCATGTATCTCAACGAAATTCTCGCTCGGAGCTACGACCCGCTGAAATTTGTCGTAAAGTTAAGTCAATGGGATTTTTGGGGCGAGTTTTTGCCCCCCTATCATACCCCCAACGCCTGATCGCTTATAAAGGTCATAGCTCACCATTCCTCAATAAGCCAGACGATTTGTTACGACTAGTTACGGGCCGAAAAAAAGTCACATTAATAATTATTTGTGCATATAGTGTGGACTGCCCCCTACAGGAACCGACCATCCGTTTGTGAAACTTATTAGAAATCAAGTTTCTATAGGCATTTAAATAGGATAAATTACAATTTCCCCCGAATGCTACAGTAAAATAAGTTCATATATTGTGTGCATATAGTATGGGATGCCCCCTACAGGAAGAGACCATCTGTTTGTGAAACTTATTAGAAATCACGTTTCTATAGGCATTTAAATTGAGAAAATCGCCATTTCTCCCAAATGCTACAGTAAAATGAGTCCATATATGGTGTGCATATACTGTGGGATGCCCCCTACAGGAAGAGACCATCTGTTTGTGAAACTTATTAGAAATCACGTTTCTATACTATAGGCATTTAAATTGGGAAAATCGCCATTTCTCCCAAATGCTACAGTAAAATGAGTCCATATATGGTGTGCATATACTGTGGGATGCCCCCTACAGGATCCAACCATCCGTTTGTGAAACTTATTGGAAATCATGTTTCTATAGGCATTTAAATTGGAAAAATGACAATTTCTCCCAAATGCTACAGTATAATAAGTCCATATATGGTGTGCATATAGTGTGGGATTCCCCCTACAGGATCCGACCATCCGCTTGCGAAACTTATTAGAAATCATATTTCTATAGGCATTTAAAGTGAAAAAATTACAATTTCTCTCAAATGCTACAGTAAAATGAGACCATATATTGTGTGCATATACTGTGGGATGCCCCCTACAGGATCCGACCATCCGCTTGCGAAACTTATTAGAAATCATCTTTCTATAGGCATTTAAAGTGGAAAAATGACAATTTCTCTCAAATGCTACAGTAAAATGAGTCCATATATGGTGTGCATATAGTGTGGGATGCCCCCTACAGGATCCGACCATCCGTTTGTGAAACTTATTAGAAATCATGTTTCTATAGGCATTTAAAGTGAAAAAAATACAATTTCTCTCAAATGCTACAGTAAAATGAGTCCATATATGGTGTGCATATACTGTGGGATGCCCCCTACAGAGTCCGACCATCCGTTTGTGAAACTTATTAGAAATCAAGTTTCTATAGGCATTTAAAGTGAAAAAATGACCATTTCTCCCAAATGCTTCAGTAAAATGAGACCATATATGGTGTGCACATAGTGTGGGATGCCCCCAACAGGAAGAGACCATCCGTTTGTGAAACTTATTAGAAATCGTGTATTAAAACCACTAAACTTGTTTTGAACACATTGTTTTTACAATAAAGTAGGCCTACTTTAGCCTACAGAAATTATAATGCAAACATTCCGAAAAAATACATAAATTACTACAAAAACGACATATTCTAAACGTAAAACGCAATATATAATATTGAGGAGACACACAGACAATCCGCATTTAAATAAAGCTTTTAAAGCGGTGTTTCTAGAAAGTATCGTAGTTTACCACGTATGGGCGCATAATGAATCTAAACGGCGGCTGGCTTGACCGTGTATTTTCGAACTGCGGCTGGCTTGACCGCGGTGTCCCATGGTGGCATGATCAACCCCCAAACACTCAAAACAGAATTCATGTCTATCCAGTTCGTCAAGCTGTCTCTGACACGGAGGCACACATCTCCGTTCTGGAGTAGACATGATCCTTTATTTTAATTCGTACCTTAAAGAAACCCTCGGGGCTTATAAGTACAAAATAATATCGCTTAGCTTTTTGCTTAGCTTTTTGCTTAGCTTTTGCTTACGCTTACGCTTACGCTTACGCTTTCGCTTTCGCTTTCGCTTTCGCTTTCGCGCACACACACATGCATACAATGCGGTCCTTGAAGACAAAAGAACCTGAAGACGCGTTCGCGCCACGCGTATTTATAACCTGCAGGTGATGGTGTAATTAACCAAATTACCTGCCGAGGTTATTTAAAGCCAAAATAATTTTTGGCGTGTTTGACACACGTGCTTCACAACCGGTCGAACAAAGACGTTCTCCCATAGCGTTTGAAACGCAGCATCGAGAGTAGCTTTTGATAGGGAACACATTTTCTTGTGTTCGTATGTTGTGCTGTTGGTATCAAATTAGTCATGGATTGATGTTCATACATTGGACCTCTCTGTGACATTGTATACACTCTAAAATCTCCTGGGTTATTTCTTTAACCCATTTTCTGGGTTATTTGTGTTGGGTTAAAATTATGGATTATTTTTTCAGATAGTAACCATTTTCTGGGTTATAGGGCTAATATTTTGACCCAATTCCTGGGTTGTTTAGGTTTCTAGGTTATTTTTCATGGATTAACCCATATTCTGGGTTCACGGCTTCAAATACCCCCCCATTGTTCTGGAATTTTCTCACGGTTGAAATAACCGTCACTACCCGCTCGAATAGTTTTGGCCTGGGAATCTTCAGGACAACTTCATCGTGTATTCAAGGTAAGCAAGTATTTTCAGTGTAGATGTAACCCTAACTTTTCTGTGTACATGTCCCCGTTGCTAGTTTAGGCATCATTTGCTGAAAAAAATGACCATGACTTAAAGTGGTCGGCATTTAAGCCGCCCGCGGATATCGCGACATCTAACTGGTTTAAAGTCTGTGTAAAGTCAAAATAAATATGTGTTTCGAGTTTGTTACACTAAAGAATAAACTGTTGTTAACCACCCAGATAAATTTGAATGATTAAAATAAAGATAAGTTCACAAAATTAGCTGTTAAAATCAGGGACGTGCACAGGAATTTTGAGGGGCAGTTGCTCTGACCTGAAAAAAGGGTCAGAGCAACCCACCCACCCCCCAAAAAAACCTCACAGGCTATATGAAGGACTGAGAATAACAGGGTCTTTATTAAAATATATATATAAAGAAGTAAAACACTGAAATACAGCACTCAATCACCTTAACTAGTACTAATAATAACACAGAAAAACATAACTCCCTGAAATATCTCTCTTGAATCCGCCTCTTTTCAGTGGGCATCTTGGCTTCAAACATTATCCAAAATAGTGAAAGGATTTAGGCATTTAACCATTTAGAATAAAATAATTAATGTGATGCATTGCTTCCATCATTCATTCTTCTTGCTAAAACGAAATGTGAGAAACTAACTTTTAGCAGACATGCAGCTTAGTTTGCCTACCTACCAAAAAAATAGTAGCAGGCTGCTTGTCTGCAAGCTATCTGTCTTATTATTTAGGCTTAACGTGGCAAACTCAGCCTGGATTTATGAAGTTTTGAATTAATTTCATGAAACTTGATGATGATGATCGTTCGTTTGATATACATCACAAAATCACCTTTTCTGACAACGTAATAGTGGCCATTTCCATAACACCAAAAAGGAGGACACTTTGCAGCATTAAGTGAGGCAAGAATAGTTAAATAGGACTCTGGTGTACTCGCAACTACAATAGAATTTTGTGCATCATATCGATGGTCTCATGATACAGTTTTTCTGAAACAGTCTACTCTGTTTTTTCAAAAATTGTCTGGCAATGAATATTTGACCTAAGCTTAAGGGAAGATGTACCTGCAGATCGTCGGTTACTTTTGTTTTTCTGTGCTGGCATGTCGCATGTCCATTGACTACTAACGTCAATTTAACAGCGAAATCCATGAAAAGTGTCTGTACTGCCTTTTTATATAAAGTTGTGCTCTTCTGTCCATTCCGGAATAAATGAGGTCTGACGTTTCAGTACATTACCGTTATGATGTGACGAAGCCAGCACGTGGACTCCACTTCCACGTCGTGGAGGCTTGTTTACGTTTTTAACCAATGATATATCAGATTGTTATCTGATTGTATATATCTCATTGTTATAATACTTGTAGTAATACGATAAGTACAGTGCAGCTAGTGGCGACTTCATGCCGCGCTAAGGGGGTCGAACACCGGACGAGAAGCGCCGCGCTGCGCCGCCTACTCGAGGTATCTCCGTTTATGGCCAGCTATATTGTTATGTTTAAGGACATTGCGGAATTAAGATAATGTCAGTAGGCTACTATGTTATGATTGTACTGTATAATCAAATACAACCGTTGATGAGTCTGCAGTCTGAACACTTTACCTCAGAGCGTCCGTTAACTGAATGAATTGAGAATATCACCAGAAAATACAATAACATCAGCAATTTTCATTCGTACAACTGATATCTGTAAATTAATGTATCACTAAATATATATTGCAGCTCATTGTGAAGTCAGTATATACATTTACGACGATTTGAGACAAATAAGTGTACATTTAATATAAAACTATGTACATGGCGCTCTGTGGCGCTGCAGGATTTTGAACGAGGTCCTTAGCCGTTGCTGGGCGCCGCGGACAGACGCTGAATGGCGCCGCCGGTGTGTGTAACTTACACTCATAGAAAATAATGTGTTTAAAATGTAAATAGGCTACGCTTCTCGTCCGGTGTGCGACACCCTTTAGCCGCGGCTAGAGCGACGAGGGAACACAATGTTAACCAGCTGCGCTGTGCTTATCATATTATACAGTGCTCTACTGGCTTAACTAGTGAGATTTAAGAAGCCTGTCATGTCTTCAAATTGTTGCTAACCTCTATTTTGCTAAATTTTCTCGAGGTCATTTTAAATGGACTTATTTGTCGCTGATAAGCTTACTGAGTGGCGGCTGTCTGAGCTGATTGAGAATTTTAGAGGTGAGCCATTTACTCTTACTGCCTGGACATCACTCACTGCTCTTGATTGAATAGCTTTTGTTAGTTTAATAGGATTAATCTTCAATAGTCAAATATGCAATATATTTTTTTTCTGATCTAAGTTAGCAATCTGACTAGAAAGTGAAGTTAAAGATGTTAAGTTTTATTACTCTGAGTGGTTCTCAATCCACATGTTCTTGTACACATTGAACACACCAAAGAACCATAGTTCATTTGAATTCCTTGTACAGTTAGTATCAGCATTATAACACAAACTGGTAGTCTATTATCTTGCTTACAATTCACCTTCTACACAATATTCACTTTCTTTTGTCTCTCTTTCTGTCTCTGTCTGTTTTAGGTTGGAACAAATATGGTGGAATGCCTCATGCAGGCAAAGCCATTCCCATTAGTCCTGGTGCTGGGAGATCCCCATCAATGTGCTTCTCAGGCATTCGTCATATTAGCTGGTCAGGCACTCCCTCAGAGCACACTGCTTGGGGCAGTTGACGTGTGCTTCAAGGCATTTTGTGTTCTTGATATCAACTACCCCAAGCAGTGTGCTCCCGCATGGGAGTTTCTCCAGCAAGTTGTTTATCAGATTAAGGGATCGGAATCTAAACCTGTAAAGTTTCTTAAGACTGCCTTGCTTAATTGCAAACCTGTTTGATTGTGTTAAGCTGTGTTTGAATAAGTTAAGGATGTTTGAGAGTTGTTGATTTTTCTATTTTTTCTAGTGTTGTTTCAGTGTGACCTAAAAATGATTAGGTCCAAGTGTGTGTTTTTTTATAATGAATTTAATTTAATGCAATAAAAATGTAAAAGTGCTTGAAGTGTGTAATTGTCTGAAGTTTTCTTTTCTGAAATAAGGGATACTGGCATAGTAACCCAAGTTGGGTTATATTTGACCTTTGGTTAAAAAGGGACTAATTTATGGGTTATTTCAACCCAGATATTGGGGTTGTTCTTTTGACCCAGAAGTTGGGTTATTTGATCTACAATGTTGGGTTATTATATCCCAACATTTGGGTCAGGTATTTTACCCAGAAGTTGGGTCAAAAAGAATAACCCATTTTTTCTGGGTTGAAATAACCCAGAAATTAGTTGGTCCCTTTTTAAGGGTTTTAGAGTGTACATTTATTGAAATAATTAAATCACAATTACAAGAGTTGCCTTTTGTGCAGAGCATACACTTTATTTAAAAAATATTTTAAATGGGCTTTCAAAGCATTTATCAAATGTTTTATTACTTTCTTGAAGCAGTTATTCAGTGAATTGCAAGCATGAAGAAGTACACTTAAAAATTATTCCAAAATTTAACTACAACTTCAGGTTATTTAATAATTTACTTTGAAAGTATACTTTAAGTGCATTGTTACAATGGTTATTTTCTCCACGCAGTTAAAAATAACTTAAATATATTTACATAAAGTGCAAATAAATACACTTGAAAAATAAACAATTCTTTAAATTCAAGTATATTTTGTAAAATATATATTTTTAAAAAATACTAAATTACAATTATTTGAAAGTGTGTTAAATGTTGTATTGTGAAAATAGGAAAAAGCATGATGGTAATACATTTTTTATATATATATATATAAAGCTAGTACAATTTTTGTTAGCAGATTTGCAATGTACTTTTGAAAAATAAAATATATGAAAAATATAATAAAGTATAAAGCTACATATTTTTCACTAGGGTGTGTAAACGCAGATTGTTGTCACACTGTCATGTCTACCTGAAAATTTAAAACACAAACTTTTATATTTTCTACTTCATTGTTATGTAAATGTACAGTAAAGATATCTGATCTCTCCCTTTTCTCTCTCTTACATTGGCTGAACACATATTCGCACTCAAATGAATAAAACCTTTATTAAGAAATTTTGTCTGTTTATTGTGATTTCAATATGACAATCAATTCTGGTGCTAAGGGTATTGCTGTCTTCAATGCAAAAGCACTTTGTGTCAGTCTTTCACCTCCACACTGCCTGTTGGTCTTGTGCTACAGAATTTGGCATAAGGAGCCCTGCGAAGATGGACTTCTTTTGCGTCAAAGCTGCACTTATTCGACTCTCTAATCTCTCTCTTCCCTCCTTATACATTTTTAAGCAGTCAGCACACAGACACTCTTCTCTCACTAGATAAAGACACTCGACTCTCTGGATGTGGTCCACTTCTAGGTCATCTGTGGGAATGGGGTTGGACTTGATGTTTACCTTTTGCAACTTTGGGAGGTTCTGGAGAAACTTTGGCAAATGTGTCAGGAAGTTGTTAAAAAGCCCCAGTTCTCGAAGTTCTTTGATAGCAGCCATGGAGGGAGGTAGGGTCTCTATGCAGTTCATTCCTAGGTTGAGGATGCGTAAATTCCTCAGAAGTCCCAGCTCCTGGGGTAGGCCAGAGGTGGTCAGATGGTTGTTGCACAAATTGAGACTGTATAGATTATGCAAACGACCCAAAGATGCAGGTATCTGCTCAAGGTGATTGCTGTGCAAGTCCAGCCAGCGAAGGTTCACAAACTGGTCAATGGTGTCTGGGATCTGCTTGAGCTGATTGCGACTAAGATCCAGTTCATGCACGTCACAAAGTTTCAGGATGCACTTTGGAAAGGTGGCAATCTCCATGTTGCTTAGGTCGAGGCGACGTTTTCCATCCACGGTTACTTTCAGTGCATTTTTGGCCATTTTGAGCGTGATTTTTTTACCTGACTGTTCATTTGATTTCTTCTTCCCCTTAACCATTGCGTCTATGGACAAGATTGACATCATAAAACAATACTGTACATACATAAAAGTGCAAGCATGAACGTCTATGCTGGTTCAAGCTGGTTTATGATGATTTGAGCTAGTTTTCTGCTGGTCTAGTCATGATGTTGACCAGAAAAACTGGTTATTATAGCAGCATTCAAAACAACATATTTACAAAAATCATCCCCAGTTACAACCCCCTGTGCAATCTATAGCAAGCAATGCAAATAAAAACAGTGTGCAATATTTAAGAAATAATAAAAATGTACAGACAACAAACTGATTGTCTCTAGATTTTTGGCAGTGTAGCTTATTTCAGTTGGGTTACCAACATTCAATGATTGTTGTCTCCTTAAAAAAAATCTGTACATTTAAAAAAAAACATGCAAGGCTTATACTTGTCATTTGAAATGACTAGCATATTTAATAATTTTATTTTGCTGTTTGACTAAATATGCTTCAAAACTCAGCAATACCACCTGGTAAAAACTTTTGGCTATCTATAGGATACAGCAAACCTTTTAAATGTATCTAATAATGCAGGGTTTCCCAATACAATATAGCAACATTGAATCGGTAATGTTTGACTTTTGGAAATGTGTTTTCTTACCTGTAGTGATTGGGTCTATCTTTCGGTCCAGTTTAATCTTTCGGTCCAGTTTAGAGTAATAGTGTCAGAGACTACGGTGTTCTCATCATTACAGGATGTATGTTGTTAGGAGTCCTTCCATGTAGCTAAATAATGCACAGGCTTCTATCAGAAACCCTGTAAGTAAAAACCAGCAGAGTAAACCTGACTTACTTAATTTCCTCTGAGTAGAGAGCACTGTTTGTTGCTGCTTTAATGAGATTGTTATAACAGACGTGAACAGCTTTGTTTTCCTGTCTCCAGGCAACAGAAAGGGTTCTGCCTGGTTGTTTTATTGCTTTGTTGAGCTACAAGCTCAGTTTACAGTTGTTTGCTTTTTTATTTTTATTATGTTTGACTATAGAGATATATTAAAAAGATTTTTCATATCTTTTTTCTTCTACACAAAACTAAATATTTAAAGAATAGTTTTCTTCTACACAAAACTAAATATTTAAAGAATATTGGAACCGAACAACAGTGGTACTCATTGACTTGCTTTGCTTTTTCATCCACACAATAGAAATGAATGGGTACTGCCATTGTTCAGTTACCAACATCATTCAAAATATATATAGCGATTATAATTTTGAACATTAGAAAAATTGGAAAAAACACGACATATTGAAGCTAAAATAAATTATGGCTGCACATCAATACCTTTAAATGTCACGCCAATTCAAGACACAATAACCAGTGGGAGTTGAGGTTATTACCATGCTGCCATATTTGATTTGTTTTTTAGCTTCAGTTTAACTAAATGTGCTAAAAATATTGATTGTTTCCTCACAACTAGCCTTATACTGTATACAGTACTTTGAGTACTGTGTCTGTATTTAGTTACTTTAGAAAATGCTTAATTGCTTAAGAATTAAGTAACTTAGTTAGTAGTAGAGTAGCTAATACTTACTTAGATTTAAACTGGGAATGTTGTGCAGAGCTGTTGTGGTTAAACAATTGTGGCTTGTGGTGAACTTGCAGGGGAACTTGTGTATAGTTGTGCTATGTCCTCCAGTCAGACCAACCCATTCCAATGGCAATTTGTAACTATTTTATGAGGTGGCTAATTCAGGTGATCTTACAAACCACTGCTTACTCTAGCATGAGCTATCATACAGTAAGTGAAAAAAACGGTTTCTCTAGATACTTATCAGGCATATGATAAATTATCCTACATACCATAAGACTTTTAGCTGTGCATCCCAAACAGACTTATTTTTACCCTGTGAGTTATAACAGTCACATACAATATAATTGCATTTGTCATTGCATTTTAGCTCCAAAAGAGGGCAGTACATAGTTGTTTTATGTTTTACTGAAGCTAGCTACTAAATTATACAAAGTTTGAAACCAAGCAACCAAGCAACGCAACATTAAATACAATCTTGTATTGTGACCTCATCAGTGTTGTGCAAGTTACTCTAGAAATTTAAATAAATTACTGATTACTAATTACTCAATCAATTAAAATGAATGAACTTACTGGTCTGATTACTTTATTTCAAAAGTAATGTGTTAACTTACTAGTTACATTAGCCTGTCATAAATAATATTAACAATGAAACTCTGTGACATTTTAACTTAAAATGTTTTCATATGTTAACTGTAGTATTTCAGCGTTAGAGTCGCAAAAAACTTGTCTGACAAAACATAACAAGTTGCTACTACCAGCCTGGCACTCGACAGTAGAAGTTAACTCTTTGCTCTCTGTGCATGGTAACATTACGTCTCGAAAAGTTTAGCCGTGCTGTTCTGCCTTTTCGGGTTGTTTTTAGCAGGTCTCGTCTCTGTTCCCATCCTCTCGTTACCTCGTTATTGATTAATGCCCAACACCTGTCTTTGTTTTATTATTTATTAAATTATATGTTAACCCCTTACCCGCTGTCTGCGCCTGGGTCCTCTGTCCTCATCTCACCACACGTTCATGACAACAAACTCACACATTCTCATTGACAATAATACAATAAACACCAAAAGGGGTTTCACATTGATTCTGCTTTTTTGGCATTTGTCGGGTCAGCTTGAATTAGTGTAATGAACTGCACGAAAACACACGGATGATGATCCAAATGTAGTTTATTAATAGGGCAATCCAAAAAACAGGCATACAGTAGCCTATATCCAAGCACAGGTGTTCAGTCCAAACACAAGGCCAGGCATCCAGATGAGAACACTTAGAATTGCAATGTGACACTAGACATGATTTCACAATGAGTGATTGAGACAAACAACATTTAACAAGACAGTGGTGAAGGCAATTACAGATTGTGAGTCTGGTCATTGATTATGGATATTGTAGCACAATATTGTAGTCCAAGTGATGAGGGGAGTGCCCTCTAGTGGATTTGAGAGGGCACGTTTTCATTATAATTTTTCTACTTCCATTTTTACATTATAATGAAAATATAATTTCTGCTGTAATTGAAGTTATTCTATATTCTACAGAAGTAAGCAATTCTTTGGTTGTCAAAGATACTTTATTATGAAAATCCAGATTATTTATGTTGCCAGTTTGAGTATTGTACTCAGATTTACATAATAAATAAATATACCAGGCTTGTGTTGCTTCATTAAAGTAATGTAAAGTAAAGTAATATTTACATGTGAATTTACATTTACAAGGAATGTTTATTTGAAACATTCTTGAGAGACAACATACCATTGGTTTTCCTGACCCATTTTGTAATAACAGAGGTTTGCTGTACTTTGATTTCTAGTGTAGGTGAATTATGAGTCAGTGTTCGAACCAGACATAACAATTCCTCCACTCATCAAAGTACTAGCATCAAAGTCTTTGTGAAACACTTTCTCTCAAATGACCGTAGATCAAATTACCAATCAAATCTAGGTCAACTGGATATTATGAAGGGTGGTCTACTGTAAGTAATGCGTGATTATGTATCATATCACATCTCCCCCAAACTTTGACCCCGATTTCCAATCAAGAAATTTTAGGGGTAGATTATGTTAAGGAGGGATAAGGATACAGTTTGTTTGTTTAATAAAAATTTTGTTCCAGGACAAGAGGTGATGATCCAGAAACACGTTCTACTTGGCAAATTTATATAAAAAAAGGACTTTTGGATTTCAGATCTTTTTAACTATGCATCACTAACTTAGACAAACATGCAAGGATCTAATTTCTAGTTCTGAGAAGCTCAACATGAGAACTCATTCTTTACTCACAAGGTCTAACCAGTGGGGAGAACTCATGGGAGTAGTAGTGCGGGGCCCCAACCAGGGGTGCACAGAAGCGGTGGAGTCCACTGAGGGGAGGTCACAGGTTCGCAGACAGGAGAACCAAGAGTGAGAAAGCGTCAGATGGGACCACCCAAGGAGGCCACTAGCCTAGATTCAAGGGTTCACCTCGTGAGGGAAGCTCACATATACTGGGCTTGAATACAAGCTGCTCCGTCATGCTCGTAACCCAGAAGTGCTTAGTGATGGATGGAAGGAGGCAGCTGACACGTTGCAGTGTAAGCCCTCGACATCAGTGATGGCGAGGACTAACAAGCTTTGAAAGGGAGCCTTGGTCGGTGCCACAAGAACATGCTCTACTTTGGGGAACGGACAAAGCCCTTAGCTGCTCCAGAGTCGAGGAAAGTCAGGGCGACCAAGCTCATCTGCCACAAAAATGCTGAAGGGGCGTTCTCCGTTTTCTTGACCGGTTCCCCCGTGTCCAGGTACCAAGTGTCCGGCCGTGAGCTGCGGGGAAGGCAGTGCAGTTGCATCCAAAATCTCATCCTCTGCACTCTGTGGCATGGATCCGCAATGGGGCTGTCTGGTGACGCCCATAGGAGATATGTTCGATGAGCGTGACCTGCCACTCTCTGCCCAGCCGGCTTATTAGCCGCTGTTCGAGCAGGAATGCAAACGTTGTTATGGCCGTGACGGCAATACCGTTACCACAAACATTACTCCAGCATGCTGGAGACTGTGACCGGCGAAGTACAACACGTACACGAGTATGCAATAAACCACCCCGAAGGGAAACTTTTGTTAGGTGTTTTAGAAGGAGACGAGAGGATAACGAGGTGGGCGCCGACGTCCAGTGATACCAGGGAGGGAGGAAGATCTTCACTCGCTGTATCCGTTGGTTTGTCAGCTTTTGGCATCTTGTACCTCCACTTCCGAGTTGGTGCGGGAGCGGTCCTGCCGGTAGTCACTCGTTCGTTCCTGTGCTTACAATAAAGAGTTTCTTAGTTCTATCATAACCAAGAGAAGCATAGCTTAACTTCCTTCTCATCTCAGCAGCTTTCGTAGCCGCTGAGAAGTGGTTGCAGGTGGTGACAATCGGCAGGTGTGCCGCTTTAATTTCCTCTGTCTCCATGGCGACGCTGATTGCGCCAGGGGTGACTCGTCACAAGACCCAGACATGTCATGCAGGTTTCGTGCCTGTCTGGCTTGAGGATGGGGCGTTCGCACCAAAGACTACAGTGGTGATAAATGCTGTGCACGCTGTAGGATAATTTGCTTTTTAAAAATATGCTATTTGAAGACACCTCTGACCAGCTACGGAGATGCCCAGTGGAAGTCGCAAATGCCAGGACAAGTTCCTCTGTTCTGCGTCGTGGATCCAGTCGGAAGAATCAAAGATCGCTCAGCATAAGCATCGCAGGTTCCGAAGAACAATTCATTTAACCGATTTGTTCAAACAAATTCGAAACTGCATCTGAATCATAGAATCATTGACTTAGTTCAATCCGTGAAATAACACCGCTGTCTGCATGTCTCTTACATAACCATTCAGCTGCTGTCACGATATTGGTTTGAGACGTGGACAGCCCTAACTAACCTTAACCGTAAACGGGTAAGGGGTTTACAAGACATTTATTACCAAAAGACAAAACAAAAACCCACAAGGGGGTAAAATAAAGAGGACAGGGTAAAACCTAGCGGGTAGACAGGAACACGGACTAACTACACTGGACCAGACTAAAGAGAAACATTGACATTAAATTCAAATATCTGGGCTAGACTTCACTGACTAAGGAACTCACCACATGAAACGAAATGAACCAGCACAAGACAGAAGATACAGGGGCATTAAATAAGAGAACAAATCAAGACAGACAGCTGCGTGGCATGACTTAACTAATGAGGAGAGGAGAGAGCGGGAACAGAGACGAGACCAGAGAGAGTGTATGGCAAGTCATAAGGGCCATTAATGCCTCTCTCCACATTAAACATGAGGTTCTGTCATGACAGCTGTTGGCTTTGTGTGGAGATTTTCATTGGGAAAAAACGACACCGTAAAGCACAGACTTAACTTGTTGTATAAATAATTATGACTTTAAGGGTCTTTTTTTATATAATTTTGATGAAAATTTTGCCTCAAACCCCTTTAACCCTGATGCCCAACGTGATGGGAGGGGATACACTCGGAAACATAGCAAAGGTCACTATCAAACCAATGTACTTTTAACTACTCATTTGCTACCCAGACAGATATTCAGCCAGCTGTCAGTCTCAAAATATGTGGGAACTCCTACAACACTGTTTAAAAAGCATCCAGCTTGCATGTACTTAATGAACAGTGTTCAAAGTTATGTTTTTTTATCACAATAATGAGTGTATAATTTTACCTTTTTTTAAGTAAAGTGTTCCTGTAGCTCAGTTGGGTATAGCTTTGCATTAAAACATCATCTTGCTTGTCACAGGTTGCATCATATACCCACACTATAATACCCACACATTTAAATGCACCGTGTGACAACGCTAGCACAATCAGCATTGCCATGGGGACGGAGGAGATTAGAGCGGCACACCTGCCGCTCATTACCAGCTGAGGCTTATCAGAGCCGCTATAAAACAGAGAAAAGAAGCCACGGCATTCAGACGCTAACCACTGAAGTCTGCTATCTCTTTTCTATTTTTATGTTCTCAAGGATCGGATGAGTGACGCGACAACGAGACATCGTCTCCCGACCCCGCTGAGAACAAACCTGATAATCCTCTGACGCATCAGGATCTACACGCCGTGGCCAGGAACAAGCTGTTTCCCCACTTGTCTTCTTCCTGCTCTCACGGACATTGTCAATAAAAATACCCTCCAGGGTTATTTTTCGCCATTTCTGTGTACGTGTCGTTACTTTGCCCGCCACAGCTGTAAATCAAGATATTTGGATAAAAGTGACTTTCAAATGCATACATTTTGTGTAATATTACTGCATGTACTGGCGCGCTACGAAGACTCTTAAGGTACACCTTAACTCAAGTTATACCATTTCTAGGCGTGTTCCCCGAACTATAGCCTACCTTATCTTAAGTTAAACCTTCTTTAGTGCAAAATTAGGTTGATATCGATTGTTCGCTCTACCTTGCGTTATAGAGTGGGTAAAGTATTGAGAAAACAATGCTTTAGAAATAGTTTAAATAAAGAATTCTGTGCGTGTATGTATGTACTTATCGTTTTGCAAGTGTCTGATCCCACACCCTCACGGTTTTGTGCGTTAACCGGCTACATTAACTGGCGGTTTGGTTTCCCTTGTTTTTGAAAGGGTCATTTATATTCTCATAGTTTGCCATTGTGTATTAATGTTCTCCAAGATCTGTGTTGATTCATATTATTGGCGTAAATCACTCATTTGTATATAGGGATAAGTGTCCCATCCAGAATGCCAATCACTCGCGGCACACCAATGACATGGAAGTCTTGATGTGCCCCCATCATGTAGTGCCTGGCGAAAGGCATATGTATGTAATTGGTGGCATGGCGGAGCAGGATGTTTGTCACTGAGTGAATGCACCATCACACAGAGGTCTTTCTCAGCCCATATTCATCCCCAAACACCTCCAGAAAACTTCCCACGGCATAAAAACAAGGAACAGCCATGCAGCAGCTGATTTTCGGGGCTGGGAGGGTAGCTCCGAAAATCACAATTAACAAGCATCATGCCTCGTTCACAGGTTATTTGTCAATGGTGTCATGTCCGATATAAAACTCAGTTTCTGCTTTTAGCAATCACGTGCATTTGATTTCATGCAGTGCTGTGCAGTATTACATCAAATTATAGCGAGACTGATGTAAAAGCAATATTACAGAGTCACTCGTGATATACTGCAATCTACATCAGATGCAAGCATCCAAAGTAAAATAAAACAAAAAAGCATAAACATTATTTATTAAGTTATAGGCAATCGCTAGGTTAAAAACAAGATAGCTAATTCAGCTTTGCAGCTGTAATACCACACAATTACAACAGGAAATCAAATTTTCTGAATTATCCATTTAGTAGTTGCATGAAGAACAATACTGATTAAAACCTTTCTTTATTTCTTGCTAATTGGTAAATACTGTGGAACAAGTAAAAATAGCTGTGGTTACCAATTGTCATGATTCTGCCGCATCATGTCATGTTTCTCTTGGTTTAGTAGCAGGATCATGACAGAACCTCATGTTTAATGGAGAAAAAGGCATTTATGGCCCTCATGGCTTGCCATGCGCTCTCTCCAGTCTTGTCTTTGTTCCCGCCCTCAGCCTTTTTTTACACCAATTTTTACACCAAAAAAAGGTGTTTGCACTGCCGCAAGCTGTTGGTAAATCTGGGCCAAAATATCAGTAACTGTTAGTAAATATTTGCTTTATTTCCTATTTGTTTGGCTATGCATTTTAGTATATTAGAATAAAATCCATAGTATGCTGATATTACAGTATACTGAAAGTAAAATATGAAATAATTTAGCCTTGTTTGAAATGTCTAGTCACATACATAAAACTGTTTGTGTAATGTTATTGTTTTTATAGTTGTATTGTGAATAGAGAAAATGTTTAATAATAAAGTAGGTCTGACCAAAACTTTGACTAGTAGTGTACATAATGTAATTCCTACAATTTCATGGCTTTATTAATGTTTAGTTAGACCTCCCTCTAGGTTTTACTACGCACAAGGAAGATATCATCCCACCTTTAGACATGGGTCCTCTTTCATTTCCCAAGCACTGACTTTAGAGAAGGACGTCCCATTTAAATAAAAACACATGTGAAACTTTTCCATTCACAGTCCCACAAATTAAAGCTCAAATAACCACCAAAACGCAGACCAAGAATCTGAATCTAAAGTTATTATTTCAGACAAAGAATTTGGATACATATGCAGTCAAATATTCAGTAATGTACTTTTCATAAACATTTTACATTTACAAATGTGACAGAGAACTGATACACCTTATAGTAGATGGTGAGTTTTTGCTTATGTTGAGCTTAGTTTCTATACTAAATTCACCGATGGTTCTGGCAAATACAGTCAAAGATTCAGTAATGCATTTTTCATAGACATTTTTAATTTAGAGTACATTTACAAATTTACAAAAACACCTAATAGTATATAGTGAGTGTTTGCTTGTATTGAGCGTAGGGTTTCTGTACCAAACTCACAGATGGTTCTGGTTAGTGGCGAAAGCAGCACACTCTCCTGGCGCTTACTGCGGTTTAAAGGGCCCTTTTAATTTCACACTTTCTTACACATTGGAAGTTTGTATTAATGTCACAGTCTGTCTGATTATGACGGACTAATGTCTTTTTAAAATATTGTGTATATTATGCTGATGTGCCTATACGCCTATTGTAGATATGGATATATCAGTTGTTTCCATTAGTATTTCCATCCAAATTCAAATAAAATAACTGAAAAACAAATATTGATAAATTTATAGGAAATTTCTCGGTTAAAAATTGTTTTACACTTTATTCAGCTGTAATAAAACAGTAACATCTAATTTTAAACTTTTCTGTATATTGGTAAATACTGCTGCACAAGTAAAACTAACTGTGCTAACCGATGCCATAACACAGATGCTATTGATGACAGAAACTGCTGATCTTGTTCTAAATAAGAAATACAAAAGTATGTCTGTATTTCTTGAAGGCGCTAATACAAGCTCGTTACGTATATCAGCAAGATGATTCTAAATGTGACCCTGGACCACAAAACCAGTCATAATGATATTTTTTTCAAAATTGAGAATTATACATCATCCAAAAGCTTTTCATTGATTTTTGGTTTGGTATAGATTAGGGAGGGAGAGATTCAAAGCTTTACATAGATTCTAGGGGATGTGACAAAACATAGCGTGTATTTACATAAAAAAACAGTGGGAAAGTAGAGCTGGATGGAATTGCTGGGCTGGTCACTGTAGCTCACAATACGCACATACTTTGTACAGTTATTAGCGTGTATTGTATAGTAATGAAAACAGGTCACAACAAAATGTGCAGTCTCAAAAATTCGCCCAAATATATTTTGAGGTCGCACATTTTGAATATTGGGAGCAAATGCGACTAAAATGGTCACAATTGTGACACATCGGATCTCGTCACACATCTTATAGATACTAAGTCTAAGAGCAGGCTGCAGTGAGTGATGTTTGTAGATGTTTCTGGCCGATTTTGCTGAATCTACTAAAAATTATGTTTTTATATATTTACGGTAGGAAATTAACAAAATATATTAATGAAACATGATCTTCACTTAATATTTAAATGATTTTTGGCATAAAATAAATATTTATAATTTTGACCCAATCGCTATAAATATAACCGCGCTACTGACTGTGGTCCAAGGTATCAAATATTAGTTTACTAAGAGACAGGAATGTTATTTTTTTGTAAATATGAATTATAAATATTTGTTGATGTTTTCCCATCTCTTTGCAACCAAAGTTGAACACATTTTGAGTAGGATGCTCATATTTGTTTGACAGATGAGTTTCCAATTGTAGTTGTTTCCAATTGTAGTTCTTTTCAGCTGTTGTTTCACATGGCTTATGTAAAGATCAACATAGATAGAAAGAAACTCATATACAATTTCTGAAAATATAAATGTTTTAAAAAAAAGGACAACATGAAGGCAGTATTTTATTATAAATAATAGTTTTCCAACAAGTAAATTGTTTAATGCTACACTGGCTTATCCTCAAAGAGTATCTGAGCGTACACAGTTCCTGTCTTTGCAGTTTTAGCATCAGGTAGTGGCTTCATTAGTTCAAGTTCAGCATATGTCAGACTCTCCTCTGCAATTTTGGGCTATTGAGTCAGAAAGTGAAACAGTGGATGAATACATTTCACATGCATATATTTTTTATATAGCAATCTCTATTACATAATTATGAATAAATTATAAAATACATGTAGTCTATTGAACGTTTTGTATTAAAAAAAAAGCATTTATTATTTCTTACCAAAACCACTTTTCTGCGTTGAGGTTTTAAAAGCTTTGACTTCCGCATTGCATCTGCAATAGGGGCTGTAATTGAAAATGAGACTTATTATGATTTTAAAGCAACAATAAAATAATTGCCATGCTTTCTGACTTTATGTATTTATTTAACATACTTGAGGTCATACTTTGGTGTCATGACTCTGGGTCTGCTGTGTCCGTTTTCTGCCTGTGAGACTTTGTTTTGTTTCATGTCGAACACGTGGGGAATTGTTTGACAGTTTTCCGCGTGTTCGGTGTCTGCGTCACTCGCCCCGCCCTCGTGTCTCCCTCACTGGTATTCCCTCACGTTTTTGATCACCCTGACACCTGTAGCGAGTTTCGCCAGCGCGTTCCGCTCACGGGGCGCGCTGCGCAGCTGTTACTTATTGCGACTGTGATAGGTTTCCTTATTTATTCCCTCGTGTCCTTCTGTTCTTTGTCAGTCCGTTGTATGTTCACAGAGTACTTCTGTAGCGTAGCTGACTCCTTGTCTTGTCTTGTTTAGCAACTAGCTTCTTGCATCTAGCATTTTTCCTGTTCTAGATTTATTTTCTTGTTTTTTCCCCTGCTAGTTTAGTAATCCCCTAGTTCAGTGTTTTTTGGTTTCCTGTTATTTTTATTGTCCTCTGCCCACTAGTTTCCCGCCGGCGCTCCAGTTTTCCCCGCATCTGTTCCTGCCTCTGCCTAACGCCAGATCTGCCTCTAGAGCTGCTTCCACAGCCGCTGTCTAGATCCCGGGTTCTCCGGGTGTGACATTCTCTCTGCCTCTAGAGCTGCGTCCACAGCCGCCGTCTAGATCCCGGGTTCTCCGGGTGTGACATTCTCTCAGGCTGCAGACACTTGCGCTCGAGGTCATCAACAGTTTCTCCCCTCGGGGGTCTTCGGCAGTTTCTCCCTTCGGGGTCATCGGCAGTTTCTCCCTTCGGGGTCATCGGCAGTTTCTCCCTTCGGGGTTATTTTGTGGACTCTCCCTTCGGGGTTATTTGTGTGGAGTCTAAATAAACATCTTTACCACCGCACTTGGGTCTCTGTCTGTTCATCCATCATGACAGAACGGACTGACCAAACCCGAGACCCAGCGGAGGTAGACCAGGTTCGGATGGCCATCCGGCAGCAGGGGGTTCTATTGGGACAGCTTCTCCTCTTTTGAAGCTTTTAAGGCCGAAATGACCCGTCTCTTCGACAGATCAGCCCAAGGTGATGAGGCCGCGTCCCAACTCTCCCGCCTTACCCAGGGGAGATCATCCATCACCGAGTACTCAATCCGCTTTCAGACCTTGGCGGCGGCCTGTGGCTGGAACGCAGCTGCCCTACGGGCTCGATTTCTGGAGGGGCTCCATCATTCGATCGCGGACGAGGTCGCCACCCTCGACCTTCCTGTGGAGCTGGAGGATCTTACCAACCTGTGCCTCTGAGTAGAGACTCGACTCAAGCGCCGTCGTCTCCGACAACAATCGCCACCTGCTTGGCGAGTCTGTGAATCTCCATTGCCACCGACCACATCCACTACTTCCATGGAACCCGAACCCATGCAGCTTGGGCGCACCCGCCTCACTCCTCAGCAGAAGGAGCACCGAATCATGCGTGGACTGTGCTTATACTGCGGAGGTCCGGGACATCAAGCCATCCAGTGCCCGGTAAAAGCACGCGCCCACCCGTAGTTCGGGGAATCCGTGTGGGCGCCATCCCTTCTCCCTCCCCGATCTCATGCACAGTTTTGGACTTCCGTCTCTCTTTCGGGGCTCAAGACCACAACGGGCAGGCCCTCCTGGACTCTGGAGCGGAGGGCAACTTCCTCGATGCCTCCACGGCTCGCCAGTGGGGGATCCCTCTTCTGTCGTTGCCTCAACCCATCCCGGTCTGGGCGCTGGCGGGTCCATCCTCTGCCACCATAACTCACGTCACCCCTCACGTAAGACTTTTTCTTTCTGGTAACCACTGTGAAATGATTGAGCTGTACATCCTGGAGTCCCCCAAAACACCTATAATTTTAGGGCACCCATGGCTGTCACAGCATAATCCTCACGTGGATTTGGCTAATAGTTCCATTCTGGCCTGGAGCCCTTTTTGTCATGCATCTTGTCTTGGTCCTGCCCTGTCTCCTGTCTCTGTTTCCCCTGTCTTGCAGGTAGAGGCGTCCAACATATCCGGTGTCCCGGAGGAGTACCACGGTCTGCGCTCGGTCTTCAGCAGGGCACGCACCACCTCTCTGCCTCCGCATCGCCCCTACGACTGGGCCATTGACCTCCTTACAGGCACTTCTCCGCCCAAGGGTAGACTTTATTCCCTTTCCGGTCCTGAAAGCGAGGCCATGGACAAATATGTTCGTGAATCACTCCAGTCATTCCTCCTCGCCGGCTGGGGCGGGCTTCTTCTTTGTCCAGAAGAAGGATGGCTCTCTGCGTCCTTGTATCGACTACAGAGGGTTGAATGAGATCACGGTTAAGAATAAGTACCCCTTACCACTCATGTCAACTGCTTTTGAATTGTTGCAGGGAGCCAAGGTCTTTACTAAGCTAGACCTCCGCAATGCCTATCACCTGGTCCGTATCCGCGAGGGGGGCGAGTGGAAGAAGGCCTTCAATACACCATCGGGACATTACGAGTATTTGGTTCTTCCTCTCGGCTTGACCAATGCTCCGGCTGTCTTCCAGGGCCTTGTCAATGACGTGTTGGGTGACATGATCAATCGTTTTGTCTTTGTGTACTTGGATGACATTCTGATCTTTTCCCCCTCTCTCCAGGTACACACCCAACATGTTCGTCAGGTCCTCCAGCGTCTTCTCGAGAACCAACTTTTTGTCAAGGCGGAGAAGTGCGAATTCCACGCCGACTCAGTTTCGTTCCTTGGTCATATAATCTCTCTTAGAGGCATTGAACCTGATCTAGTCAAGATCAGGGCCGTCACTGAATGGCCTGTCACCGACTCCCGTAAGGCCCTGCAGCGGTTCCTGGGCTTCGCCAACTTCTACCGGCGATTCATTCGGGGTTTCAGCCAGGTGGCTGTACCGCTCACCGCACTCACCTCCCCAAAGGTCATGTTCAAGTGGAATCCTCAAGCACAGGTAGCCTTTGACAATCTCAAGTCCCGATTTGTTTCTGCACCTGTGCTCTGTCTTCCAGATCCAGAACGGCAATTCATTGTGGAGGTTGATGCGTCCGACGTTGGGGTAGGCGCTGTTCTGTCTCAGCATGCGGCTAACGACGGGAAGGTACATCCGTGCGCCTATTTCTCCCGTCGCCTCAGCCCTGCAGAACGGAATTATGATATCGGTAACAGGGAGCTGTTGGCGGTTCGACTGGCGCTGGGGGAGTGGCGTCACTGGTTGGAGGGGTCAGCGCAGCCCTTCTTGGTCTGGACGGATCACAAGAACCTTGAGTACATCCGTTCGGCCAAGAGGTTGAACTTGCGACAGGCCCGGTGGGCCCTGTTCTTCGGTCGGTTTGCCTTTACCCTCTCGAACCGGCCCGGCTCTAAGAACGTCAAGCCGGATGCCCTCTCTTGTCTGTTTAGGGTGCTCGGGGGGGAGCCTGTGACCGAAACAACGCGAGTAGAGGAGACCGGACGGGGGATGCAGGTACCACGGGGATGCCCGCCGGGTCGGTTGTTCGTGCCGGCTGCGCTGCCCTCTGAGGTTCTTCAGTGGAGTCATTCCTCTAGGTTTGTCAACCATCCAGGCAATCGGGGAACCCTGGCTACGGTGCGCCAGAGGTACTGGTGGCCATCACTGGCCAAGGACGTCAGGCAGTTCGTGTTGGCGTGCTCAGTCTGTGCTCAGAACAAGCCTTCCCATCGTCCTCCCGCTGGTCTGCTCCGCCCTCTACCCATCCCTTCCCGCCCCTGGTCTCAGATCGCCTTGGACTTTGTGACCGGCCTTCCTCTCTCCGGGAGTAACACTGTTGTGTTGACTGTGGTGGACCGCTTCTCCAAAGCTGTCCATTTCATTCCCCTACCCAAGATTCCCTCTGCCCGGGAGACCGCTCAACTGATGGTGGATCACGTCTTCCGTCTCCATGAGTTACCGGTTGACGTTGTGTCCGACAGGGGTCCTCAGTTTACTTCCCGGTTTTGGAAGGAATTCTGCAAGCAGACTGCCACTGCTAGCCTCTCCTCTGGATTTCACCCGCAGACCAACGGGCAATGCGAGCGCGCCAACCAGGATCTCGGTCGGAGACTCCGCTGCCTGACCTCCCACTGCCCCGGTTCCTGGAGCCAACAGCTGGCCTGGATTGAGTATGCCCACAACTCGCAGCCCGTGTCCTCATCAGGTATGTCGCCCTTTGAGTGCTCTCTGGGTTACCAACCCCCTCTGTTTTCTTCCCAGGAACTTGACTCCTCGGTCCCTTCGGCCCTGGCTTTCGTCCAACGTTGCCGACGCACGTGGAGGAAGGCTAGGAGGATTCTGGCCCAATCCGCTAGCCGAAACAAGACCGTTGCTGATCGGCACCGGACTTCCCATCCTACCTATCTGTGTGGTCAGCGAGTGTGGCTCTCCACCATGGACTTGCCTCTCCGGGTGCCCTCTCGCAAGCTGGCTCCCAAGTTCATGGGCCCATATCGCATCACCAAGGTGGTCAATCCGGTGGCCGTCCGGCTCAAGCTTCCACCTAATCTTAGTCGAGTTCACCCTGTTTTTCATGTCTCCAGGGTGAAACCTGTCTTCACATCCCGCCTGAATCCTTCTGGCTCCCGTTCCCCACCCCCTCCCCCTCGCCTGGTGGACGGGTCCCCGGCCTACACGGTCAGGAAACTATGGCACAGAAGAGAGGTGTTGGGTGCCGTCTCGTGACATCCTGGATCGTGCGCTGATCGTGGACTTCCACCGGCGACGAGGTGAGCCCCTCCCTATGCTCCCGGTGGCGCCGCTGGGGTGGGGGGGGTACTGTCATGACTCTGGGTCTGCTGTGTCCGTTTTCTGCCTGTGAGACTTTGTTTTGTTTCATGTCGAACAGGTGGGGAATTGTTTGACAGTTTTCCGCGTGTTCGGTGTCTGCGTCACTTGCCCCGCCCTCGTGTCTCCCTCACTGGTATTCCCTCACGTTTTTGATCACCCTGACACCTGTAGCGAGTTTCGCCAGCGCGTTCCACTCACGGGGCGCGCTGCGCAGCTGTTACTTATTGCGACTGTGATAGCTAGGTTTCCTTATTTTTTCCCTCGTGGCCTTCTGTTCTTTGTCAGTCCGTTGTATGTTCACAGAGTACTTCTGTAGCTGACTCTTTGTCGTGTCTTGTTTAGCAACTAGCATCTAGCATTTTTCCTGTTCTAGATTTATTTTCTTGTTTTTTCCCCTGCTAGTTTAGTAATCCCCTAGTTCAGTGTTTTTTGGTTTCCTGTTATTTTTATTGTCCTCTGCCCACTAGTTTCCCGCCGGCGCTCCAGTTTTCCCCGCATCTGTTCCTGCCTCTGCCTCTAGAGCTGCTTCCACAGCCGCTGTCTAGATCCTGGGTTCTCCGGGTGTGACATTCTCTCTGCCTCTAGAGCTGCGTCCACAGCCGCCGTCTAGATCCCGGGTTCTCCGGGTGTGACATTCTCTCAGGCTGCAGACGCTTGCGCTCGAGGTCATCAACAGTTTCTCCCTTCGGGGTCATCGGCAGTTTCTCCCTTCGGGGTCATCGGCAGTTTCTCCCTTCGGGGTTATTTTGTGGACTCTCCCTTCGGGGTTATTTGTGTGGAGTCTAAATAAACATCTTTACCACCGCACTTGGGTCTCTGTCTGTTCATCCATCATGACACTTTGGTGTAAACCATTTTAATGAACTGGCTCAAAGTTTGGAAGAAAGCTAAGATAGAGATTCTTTTTGGGATTGTTACCTTTAGCCGGTATCTCTGGAGGCACATCTGGCTGCTCCACACTTTTCTTTTTCTTGTACTTTCTCTCTTTTTTGGGAAGAGCCGGAGACAGACTGACAACACCTGTGACTGTCTCACCTGAGCTGCACACACACACAAAACTCTTTTTATTTGTGAGAATAGCTATTCTCTCTATATATTGTCAAAACAAAGGACCTTTCATGTGCTACCATGAACATGATAACCATGTCTAGAATGTGTTCTCACCTGTTTTGTGAACTCTTGACCAAACGATAATTTTCTAATAAAAAGAGCATATGAAAAATGTAATCATGTCAAATATACTCTTCTCAGACAAATAAGGGAACACTTAATCAACACAGCATAACACCAAGTCAGTTAACCTTAAGGAATTTTAAAAATGTGTACTTGTTTTTGTGCAAATAAAAGCGACAGACATGTACACTGAAGAGGCAACAGCGAGAGTGGTCTGGGGAGGACCATCCTCGGAGGGTCTCACAAGCCTCCACGTGCTACGAAGTATCGGGGTAAAAACCTAAGATCTATTGTCAGATCTTATGCTGGTGCAATGCAGAGTTGTCCTGGTGCATAATAATGCCCGGCCTCATGACTCGAGTCTGTAGGCAGTTTCTGGACGATGAAGGCATAGATTCTTTGACCATTGTCACATTATTTGTTCTCACAGCTTTATGCAAAGTATATAAGTGAAGAATTTCACTCATTGAGATATAATATAGTGTTATTTAAGTGTTCCCTTATATATACACACACACCAGCATGCACTCCATAACTTATGGGAAAATAACTTAATGAAAATCAGGAACTTAAAGGTTAATACCTTTTAAACGTCTCTTCCTCTGCCGAAACTGACAAATCACAGCTACAGTGAACATGCACAAGCACAACAGTCCAAAACAACAGACAAGCACGGCACACAAATACACATCTGAAATACACACACAAGGAAAACAACACAAAGCTTGATATTTTCTATTTATTTATTTTTTGGTGTATTGTAGATTTACCAATATCCAGGCAATAAGGGGCAAAATTATTTAGGCCTACTGTAAAGAATAACAGAAAGAGTTAAGGGAATACTAAACCCAAAATGAAATATACACACTTATATTTTTTCCCAGTTTGTATGATTCACTTTCTTCTTTTCCATCGAATTAAAGTGAATTGACAATTCAATTAGAGAACATTTATTTCTCTTTTTTGTCATTTTGGTCAACCGCAGTTTCTCATTGACTTTAATAATAAAGAAAGTAGTAGTATAGTAAATGTACTTTTTGTGTTACATTTAAGACTGCATAAAGTACAAGTTAATGACATCTTTCATTCTTGGATGGACTATTCCCCTAAGAAAATCTTTCCCCTGGCTTTTCATCAGAGTATTCATTGCATTGGGAATATCATGTTCACGGTGTATATTACAATATGGGTCAACATAAGTTTGGGGTTTACCTTCAAACAGACTCCACAATTCCTCCTTTGGTCTGTCAGCTGGGAGAACATGGACTGTGAGGACGAGAGAATTGCACACTCATCACTATGGCTCCACACCCTTATAATCACACAGCACATGTCGTTAAATCAAGTTAATTGAAGGGGAGATTGTTTGTGGGATGAAAGCATTTCTGCATATGTTCCTTTTCTGCCCATGGCTCGTGGTGGCTAACACCCACTGTGATGCCCTGAAATACCCAGAACCATGGGCAGCAGCTTACAACAGCAAGGCTAGCTGGTTCTATACACATAGTCAACTGTGTGCCGAGGAAGCCTAACTGCCTTTTTGGGTGTGCAACAGACCACAGAGTGTGCAACAGACCACAAAAATTGTTTTTAGTACCCTGTTTACCATGTCAACAGTAATTGGCTTTTTTTTTGCATTTAGTCCAGTCCAGTCCAGTCTTTTGTATTTATTGCAAGTGTTGTCTTAGTCTTGTCTAGTCTAGTTTAGTTTAGTTAATCCATGTTCCTGTTTCTATATTGTTTATACCCTTGTTTTGTTATTTATAATTAAATATCTGTGAACCCCTTACCAGCTGTCTGCACCTGGGTCCTCTGTCCGTGTTTCACCACCCTGTTCGTGACATGATGTGCATGTAAGTGATGTTACTAGGTACAATGGTTCATATGTATCAATCTAACGAAGAAATGAGCGACATATGCATTTTTCTAAACAAGATAAAGGTTTAAAATCTAAGACTTATCTAGCATTTCATTCTGCTTAAATCAAGCACGCATGTTCTTACCATTTTTTGGAAACACTTAACAATAAGGGTACATGAATAATCACTTATATTTGAATTACTTACTTCCACATTAAATAATGATGAATGAAGAAATGGTCTAAAGAAGAACCAACGGTCTTGTGTGCTTAATTTAAATAACGTTAAACAAATTAAATATGAACAAAATACAGACAATCAACTGTTATGACTCAGATTGCTAAATATTAGATATCTCTCTAATAAAGCACTTTTTGTTAACGATATGATAACATATCATAAAATAGACATGCTCTGTTTGACAGAAACATGGCTTAAACCAGATGATTATATTACTTTAAATGAGTCTGTCCCCCAAGATTATTATTATAAACATAAGACATTTCAGATCATTATCAGGGGCCTGTACCATGAATGTAGCTGAACAAACTCAGGGTAATTGGATTAGTTTTGGGTTGACAAAACCAAACCAACGTGATCAAGCTTTGTTGGTACCATGAAGCAGCTCGTGGAGTTTCTTTGTCAACTCAAGCTTTGATCCTGAAGCTAAGATTAGTTTGCGCGCGCGTGCACATGAACGAGTGACGTCAGCATGGCTAAACCAATCGCATTATAAATGGATAAAGCGATTTCCACAATATGAACACAAAAATGAATTTCAGCCATGGAGTGATATGTTTCTGCTGTCTACGCAAGAGAGAAGTGTTTCAGAAATACTGCTGATTGCGTTAATGCGCAAGTTAAACACTATAAAGTACACACATGTACTGTAGTGCAAACAGGATTCGCGGGGTCCTCGGTGGAACTACAAGGGGTCCGTGTCCTTGCAGGCAACTTTTTTTATGTAAGGCATGGGTACAGAAATATTACAACAAATGTTAATTGAAGCTCCCGCATATTGCAATTTTAACCTGCGCGCGGACAAAAAACATCCATTCAGGCAGCAGAAGCAAGAAAGTTAACCTTACATCTGCTTCATCATTTCCCTTCCGAGTACACATGAGAGGAGTTGCGTGCAAATAAAGTTCATTCTCATATATTCTGAACTTCTGTACAAATTTGTTAAAGCTGTAAACGGCTAATTTGACAGGCAAATGACACCACAACACTTCTGCATTGTAAACTCTGACATCTTACGTGTTTAAAATCAATGAATGCGTGTCAAACAAGTTGCCCAAAAAATAACGCGGACTGGTTGCATGTTGGTCTCCTTTTAGTCTGATATGATGCTCTACAGGAAAAAAACTAGTTTATTTTTTTGCAGAAAGACAACGGAGCTCAGAATTATAAATAGCGGTGTGTTCTGCAACACAGAGAAGCGGAAGAAAATATAAGAATAACACTTAATAAAACGGCCTGCTTTTACAACAGAATGCATAAGCCTTTACCTTTAATAGACTAGTCTTTGCGCCATTAACCAGGGTCAGTCATTTCATTGAAGCCTTAATAAAAACTACGGTTCAGGACAAAGAAAAATGTCCTAATACAGTAAAACTGAAAGTGTTTCTAGATGTTCTGCACCACAGACAAGAATGTAAAAACTGCAATGCAAATACACGTGATACAATAAAAGTGGAATATAAGTAAGTAAATTGAATTTCATGTGAGTGTAAGGGAAAGCCAGCAAATCTGTAAAATCAGATTTTACCTATATAGTAAACAATATTTTATTTTATATTTGTAATATATATTTTTATATTAGTATTTTTATTTTATTAAACACTATAAAAAATAACTAGCCATTCTAACACGCACTGTGAGTCAGTTACGTCACCTATATGTTTCTTTGCTCACAGCTGATTGGTCAAACTTCAGTCTGAGATCTCGACTCCAGAACATAGCCTGCCCCGGAGCAGGTTAGCCGTGCAGCATAAGACACCATGGCGACGAACACCGAATAAAGCCGAGCGACTTTTATGGTACCTAAAACCCAGGGTTGCCACAAACTAAACTGAAACATAGCTGGCTAGCCACCTAAACCAGCTTTATGGTACAGGCCCCTGGTATCAATCTTGCTTCACTGGCCTATGGCTGCAAATCAATTCCTTGTTACAAATATGGTAGAACAATATCTTCAATTTCCAAAGGTGTGTTTCTTGAAAATCTGCCTGAATTGTCTCAAATCTCTAGAATAGAGTAGTAATGTTAAAGATCTTGACTTTACCATTGAAAATTTTCAGAGCAGAGTACAATGTGTGCCAGAGGATGAGGGTGTGTCATAGGCCTCCAGAGAAAGATTTATGCGTGTGTTCCATCTATGGGCTTCCATTGACAGGAGGAGTTCCCCAAGCCAGGAGAAAACCCCATCATTAATTTGTATGTTAACTAAATATAAATAAACCTATTTTACATCTACATTTATTCTAATAAATGTCTCTCTCAGCATGATTGTGAATGTCATTCTCTGCATATAAACACTAGACACAGTTGCTCCTCTACACTTAAAGAAGATGGAAGCCCGACACGTGGTATAATGAACACACTCAGGCTTTAAAGAAAGCGGCATGGAAAATGGAGCGCAACTTTAAGAAAAATAAATTAGAGGTTTTTCGTACAGCATGGAAAAATTGTTCCCTTTCTGTCGGTCTCTCGACGTTGTGTCGACAGAATTGGGTTTGACTTGAGAACCGATCATACCGACTTAAAAAGGTCAATGAAAAATTGACAAATGAAATTTGCATGCCTGTATCCGATCCGTACATCCGTGCTGCAGCCATTCACCCTTTGTTCTTCGGAGCCTTCGCATCCTGATGCTGACGACTTCGACATAATCGCATTCCTATTGCTGGTCTTACGACGTGGTGCAGCGGACTGTCCCTTCTCCAGTGTCTTCCCCTGGGCGTCTCGGCAATAAGCCAGAGTTCTCACTAATAGAGCAATTTCTATTCAGCGCGGCATGTCCCGCTGTGCTCGTTGGTGCAACGCACTCATCGAGGAGGGGGACGGACACAATGTCTGCCTCAGGTGTCTGGGTCTCCAGCACGCCGAGGCAGCGTTTGTGGATACATCATGCCTGCACTGCGGGCGAATGATGATCCAGACGTTGCGGTCACGAGTGGCTGTGTTCTTTCGAGAAGCAGCCACCACCTAGATTGCTTCCCGTCCTGCGACAGCAGAGGCGTTAGCCCTGCCGTCCGCCTTGGCGAGCAACGAGGGTGATATGGGGATTACCTTGTGCCTCAATCCATCAGCCACCTGCTCGCGGACCGTTCACGCCCCACTTCGCTTGTCTGACCGTCCCTAAAAAGGCGGTACACCTCCTTGCTGCTCATTCACTCAATCGGACTCGGGGGTGACGACGATGAGATGTCGCTTGCAGCATCGGATGGCGACCTCTTGGCATCGGACCCTGATGATTCTTTAGAGCTCGTCGTCGAGATGTCGGCCCTGGTACCATTTTTCCAGGAGGTGCATGAGGAGCTTAGTCAGACCTGGAACGTCCCTTTCTCGGCGCGTGCACGTCAGACTAGCTCGGTCGCCCTCACTTCCCTCGAAGACGGGGCAGCTAAGGGCTATGTTGCTGTGCCCCAGGTGGAATATGCGGTGGCGGTACACTTGTGCCCTTAGACGGCTGCCACCTGGAGAGATCGACCAAGGCTCCCTTCCAAGGCTTGTAAGTTTTCGGCATCGCTGGTGTCGAAGACATACAATGCAGGTCAGGCTGCCTCGGCTCTTCACGCTATGGCCATCCTGCAGGTCCACCAGGCCAAAGCGTTGAAAGAGTTGCACGAGGGAAAGACCGACCCAGGGCTTATGCAGGAACTCCGCACCACCACTGACCTTGCTCTTCGGGTGACTAAGGTGACGGCACGTGCCCTGGGTCAGACGATGTCCACACTAGTGGTCCAGGAGAGACACCTTTGGCTTAACCTTGCACAGATGCGGGATGCTGAGAAGGTTCGCTTTCTCGACGCTCCCATCTCCCAAGGCGGGCTGTTTGGTGATACAGATGAGGACTTCTCCCAGCAGTTCTCGACGGTAAAGAAGCATACGAAGGCGATCAAACACATCCTGCCCCGCCCCTCTTCGACACAGACTCCGGCTCCAGTGCCCCCTACCCAGGCAGCCCCCTGGAGGAAGACGTCAAAGAGGAGGGCACCATCGAGACCACCGGTCCCACCAATCATCCTTTAAGCTCAGAAGAAAGCTCCTACAAATAGACAAGACACCTTACCCCCAAATCCTCATCATCAGCAGAACTTTAATTTCACCATATTCGGGGTCTTTATGATTACTCGAGTGTATTACAAACCAAATGCATTACATATTAAAACATTCAAATTTGATGAAAATTACCATTATTAAGTTTTATTCAACCAGACATAAATGGATTTTAATTAAATAAAGCTTTTTATCTAAATTTTCTAAATTTGCAAAGCTTATTCACATTCTGCATTATCTTGTGGTTTACTAAGCTTTGAATGACCCACTGATTTTATATTCGCCAGTGACTGAATGGATTAATTTAAACTGTTGAAACTTTTTAAAGGACCATTACAGTTCTTCTCTTTAGCCAGTGGACGTTATTGTCTCAAAACTGTAGCTATATGTACCTGATGTTAAAAAGAGTAGAGAGGTACGTATTTCCTATGAGACCAAATTGTATTAAACTGTGATTTTTGCCAAATTTGTTTTTCGTTTTTGGACTGTGGTCTTGCTATGACTGAAATATCTGCCCGGAAGCGTTGCAGATATGGTCGACGTAAATGGACAACAAACATTGCTGTTATTGTAATTGTAACTATACTGTAAGTCACTGGATGTAAGGTCAGTTAACAACACTGATGGTTTGATTTCCTGAAAGAAAGGACAGAAAAGTAAATTAAATGCTCTCTCGGTTTGCTGTTATTTGCTAAGAGCTAATTTTGTCAATTTAAAAGTGCACTTGCTTAAACAAGAAATGCCATTACAAATAAAACACATGGAATCAATGCTACTGAAGTCTAATGTTGATTTCATGTGGCATAAAGTGTGCCAGGCCACAGCAATACCTGGATCCATTTTGGCAACAAGCCCTTACACCCCCCCTCCCTCCCCCCCAGGTTGTAAAACACTGATCCTGTTCATTGAGTCTTTGTGTTCTTTGACTCAATGTGCCTCACACTCTTGCTGTGGCACCAACAATCCCTTCACACACACTTTCAAATCTCTGTGGCTTATTTTGTCTAGGATTGAGAGAGTCACAGGAATCTGTGCTGTTCGCGTGGCGGTCTGTCTGTATGGTAACTAAGTGAAGGAAAACTCCATTCTGGGCCAGTGTCAATAGCTTTTAGTTGTCACTAAGCCAGTGTTCACTTTGTTTTGTCCCTGCGGCATACTCAAACTCAGCTTTGACTGCCAAAAGACATATATAGCGAATAAATATTAACTCATATTTCCGAGTTTTTAATGGAAAATCGAATACATTCAATTTTGAAGACGTTTCCGGTAAATATTTTGGCAGATATCTCAAATCGGAGACACTTTAAGATGAAAGAAATTATCAAGAAACGTCACACAAAAAAGCATATGGAATAGTAAGCTAGATCAGTGTCTCACCTCTGAGCTGTGTGGAGGCTGAGCTGTTGTTTGATGCTTTCCAACGCTCCTGATGCTTCTTGAACTCCTGGACTCTGCAGCTGTAAAGACCCCTGTCTTGTTCTTTGATGTTCATGATGAAGAGGTTATATAACTTCCCCTGCTTCACCACTGTCAGTTTCATTTTAGGCTTTTGGAAGCTCTTGGTGTAATTTCCATAGAACTTTTCTTTCCTCATGTTCACCCTCGCCACCAGCAGCTCCCCTCCCCACTCGGGCTGGAACATCCAGCGCACCACGGGCAGGCTTGCCGACCTGCGCCGCTGACTCACCTGACAGGACAAGGTGATGTTGTCCCCATCGGCCACCAGAGTGAACGGAGATGGAATGACTGTGACATTGATAGCTGAACAAATATCTGGATAGAAAGTATGTGTTAAGATAATTAGGATAAATAATTTTTTAACAGAGATATTCAACACACTCTTTTATCAAAAATGTATTATTAAAAGTCTATAAAAGTTGGCTGAATGTACTACAATAAGATATTAAAGACTCACTGTCTGAAAAAATACAATTATAAAAATTGTCAAAACAAACACTTTACACAAAACACACTCAAAACAAAGACCTGTCCCAAGCTCACACTGAATTTATGGTGCAGGGTTGGTCTTATTGGTTATTGCTTTGATAGTGCCACATGGTTTATACTTTTCAGGGAAATCTGTCTATGTACAGTATCTATCAGGTTGGATGGAGATTATCAGCACACAGTCCTTTTCAGGTTTCTACAGAGATGTTCAGTTTAGCTGAAAAACACCCCCACATCATGATGGTGTCACTTTACTGTTGAGACGGTATCGTACTGGTGTCGAGCAGTGCCTGTTTTTCTCCAGAAATGATGCATGAAACTGAGATCCATCAGACCAGAAAATCTTGTTTCTGACAGTTTGAAAGATTTGTAGAAGTATGTTTTTGCATATTTCAAGTTTTCATGTGTCTTCACTGAGCAAATGCCCGAGTCTGGCCACTCGGCCTTAAACCCCAGATTTGTGGAGTGTTGCAGTGATATTTTTCTCTTTGTAAGTTTCTCCTATCTCCATATAGGATCATGGAGCTCAACCAGAGCGATCATCAGCTTCTTGTTCACACAGGAGGTCAGCTCAAGTAAGAGATCTGGTGGTTCCAAACCTATTTTGTTAAGGATAAATGGAAGCTACATGCAGATTGTTTTTTTGAAGTCTTCCCCAGATCTGTGTCTTGATGCAATCCTGTCTCAGAGCTCTACTGGCAGTTCTTTTCACCTCATGTCTTTGTTTTTACTTTGATATGCATTTTGAGCTGTTGCACCTTTTATTAAAAGGTGTGTGCTGGCTCCAAATCATACTTATTCAATTGAATCAGCCACAGGTTAACTCCAATCGAAGTCTAGATAGACCAGCAAGCAAAACTAATGCTTCTGAGCTAAATTTCAGGTGTCCCAGAAAAGGGTTTAAATATTTCTGTAATGAGCTTATTTCAGTTTTAAAAATGTTATATATTTGCGAAGTTGTTACAAATCTGTTTTTGTTTTGTTACTATTGTGCATGAAGTGTAGATTAATGTATTTTTTATTTAAAGTAATGTGAATACAATTAAGGGGGATGAATACTTTTAGATGGTTTCATCAGAAGCTTGTGCTGGCTAAGTTGACTTCCGGTCTGTGTTTAGTTGTAACAATTTATTTTAGATTGAATTCATAATATTATTAATTCATATTAATATATTTTATTGTATATTATTGTATTAACTTAAAACTACTCAGTTCAACAGTTCTATGCGGAGGTTAACTGTCAGGGATTTGTAAGGGAAGAACCCAAGCGCAGGCAGCAGTGCATAAACAGAATCTTTAATAATAAAATAAAGCCCACTATGGGGTAAAGCAGTAACAAAACTAAATATGAACAAGAACAAAAGACTTCCCACAATGGGTCGCGACCGACAATAATGTGTTTCTCTCCACACAAAAGACGTGGTACTGTCAAGATCCTGCCCTAAGACTAGAAAAATCTGACACCCAGTGGCAGAACCCTGACATTAACAGGAAGTAAATTTTGGTCAAGATAATTTATTTTTATGTTGTTGCCGCTGAAACTGTCTATAGATATCGGAGCATATAAAGTCGTGATGAGCTAAAATATTGTAACAAGAACATTTAAGAAAAGTGTAAAGTAATGTGTGCTGGGACATAAAAACATGAAACATCCTGACATGAGTCTTGAAAAATAAAGAGAGACAGTTAATGAAACATTTTTTTAAATTATCCGATTCATTCTTAATTTTTGTCATGAATTACTCAGAATATATTATGTTTATGTCTACTATGTCATAAAGTAATCATAACTTTCCGCAAAGTAAGCATTTCTTTAAGGGACTACATCTAATGGGCCAGTTCTTCCTGTTTAGGATGCTATTTATAAACATTAAGTCACTATGTGTATAAATGCAAACATATGACCTGAGTTGCAAAACAGGAAGCATAAAGCAATAACTATTCTAAGTGAAAAAGTGATACAAACCAAAATTATGGAAGTTAAATGCTTTTGTCTTGTAATGAAAATTGCTTTAATGTTTATTCTCTACAATGTATATAAGTTGACTTGACGGATTTCGATAATAGATGGTCACATTTAAACTTCTCTTATAAGAGTTCATATTAAACTTGAGCTTTACACTACATTCAAACTACTAAAATGTCCATACTGTAGCCTAAAACCACAAAAATAGGCGACAATGTAAAAGAAAAGCATACATTAAAAATAGTCTTGCTCAATCACATGCACATATTATTTGTAACTATTCTGAATAACATCACATTTGTAGAATTTAATTTCAAACAGATTGCACTTACTTTCAAAAAAGACGCTTGTAAGCAAAACGTTTACCACAGCAGAGATCTTCATTTTCCAGTGGGCTCCATGCAACTCCAGTAAAATTTCGCTTGTGGATAACTTTTCTATTTTTTTCCAACCTTTTCCTCTGTGTAACCCGAGACAGGGCACACTGTGTTTTTACTTGGTGCACACTTTTCTCTCCTCCCCCTCTGTACAGAAAAACACACTATCTCAATGAAGTAAATGTCATTTCCTTTTAAAAATGGGCAAAATGTAATCCTCTAGTCTAGTTAGATCTGTTAACCTACAAATTATATATACTGTTATCTCAATGAAATGATTAATCGCATATATTCTAATTATATTCAGTATTCTTGCAGTATACAAAAACTGGAGCTTGTCTAATGGTTTCAGACAACATACAGTATACACTCTAAAAACTGCTGGGTTATTTTTTAACCCACATGCTGGGTTGAGACCACTGGGTACGCCAACTCGTCGATTTGACCCCATTTGGTTTGGCAACTGTAACCCAACAGCACTGGGTTGTGCATGCGGACATTAAACAGAGCATGCAGGTCATGTTAAACAAGTTCATAAGGTTCCCAGATTGTTGATATCACTCGGCCACCCTGTTAGCTGTGCTCATAACAGAGGTGTGTGTGAAAAACAGCGGAACAGTGTTAAAATGTGAATTTGCCTGGGGTAAGGAATCTTTCATAATTTTGACTGTTTAGCCGGCATATCAAGTTAGAGCAGGAACCGGCGAGAGGGAACTGGGAATTCCGGGACATGTAATTAATTTAAACTTACTAAATGTATGTAATTAAAAACTGTTCAATTTAGTTTCAGATAAGCGTTCATTTTTCTTGACTACATTTAAAAGCTTATTCATTGGCCTTAGTGGATCTATTTGTGTTGGCTGAGGTGCTGTGCAATCAGTAAACGGCAATACTGTGCTCAGTGGGGTGGAGGCCAGAGGGTTCCTTTAAAATTAACATGAGTATTTGTAAATCATATATTTCTAAGTTTAATTAACCATTGTAATTGCTCAGATTTGTATAATTATTAATCCGCCCTAAACTGTGACTTGGTCAGATGGTTGTACTCCAGCAGGCAGATACTCAGGACCCAGCCAAATCGGTCCATGGGGATCGGTCCATAAAGCGATGCAAATCGTGTTTGCTCTCATACAGTGGGGCCCCCAGAAAATTTGAATGGGGTGGCCACTAGGAGGCTACAGCTAAATCATGGGGTGGCACCAAAAACAAACAAAAGATTTTACGTTTGTTTCTGGTTAATGTAACAATATGAATTTAAAGCTACAATCCGTAACCTTTTTTGGTAAAACATTTTCCAAAATCAATTTGTCGCGTGTGAAGATGCAGCCGGTGGCAGATCGTTTGTAGCCTCTTCTTACAGCAGCTGTATGACATAAATATCCGTTAACGTTTGTCGTCTCTCCAAAAAGTGAAGAATGAGTCTTGAGATCGAATCAGTCAGTCCTGCTTGATGCACTTGCACTGACTGAGCAGTCAAAGAGCGACACAATAGGAAGGGGGAGGGGCAGTGAAACAGCTACTCTGGTGGTGACAATCAATCTAAAAAATGTTTTTTTGTGGCTGCAGCGGGTGTTGCATTTTATTTCACTTCACAAACTATTGTGAATTTACATTATGTATTCAAATTAATAGTACCCACTGCAAAATCACCATGGGGTGGCCATGGGGTGGCCAGCATTTATACAGTGGTGGCCGTGGCCACCCCTGGCGGGCACCCCTGCTCTCGTAACTCCTAAATCTTTTGACGCATACACAAGTCTTTGGTATCATTGTAATCCTTGGCTCAAGACAAACAAATGTATATGAATTAATACATCTCCATTAACATTTGCGCCTGGAAAGAAATTCCACTAATCAGCATTTTATGCTAAACCAACCTTTGCAAACTAGTCCTGGGTTTTTTGCCTGAGCAGAACCAAACATAGATTAATTCTGTGGAGTGTGAATGTATATAATTTTAATGTTGATCCACGGTGGCTGGGCGATGCCAAATAGCCTGAAGTGGGTGGAGCCTATTTCACTAAAATGCTTATAACCCCATGAACAATTTGAGTTATCTTCATCTTCAAGCTCACTCCGAGGTCACGTTAAAAAAAACTGCTTAGTTTGGCTACTAGGTGGCGCTAAAACAGGAATAAACTCGAAAATGGCTATAACTAGACATCCGTGTAACCGATCAACTTGAAATTTGGTATGGTGTGTTTTGTTTCATGTTCCATTGGTGTATCTAAAAACAGCATGAAATTTGAGCACTCATTAGACAAAGTTAATGGAGGCCGATCGGAACTCGCTGGCCTTATTCGTCTCATGGTCCTGAAGGGCTATAAGAAATTTGAACTCAATCAGCCCCTGGGGGCTAAATACACTTTTTAGGGTGGGTAAATAGTGGGTATCACATGACGTTTGACACACACATAAAATATTTATATTAAATGATAGATCTCCTAATTCTGAACAGCTTTTCATCCACTAATTAGCATTTTATGCAAAACCTACTTTTGCGAACTAGTCCTATGTTTTTCACCCAATCGGAACCAGCGTTAATGATTTATGTAAAATGTGAATATCAATAATTATAACAAAAGTTGAAATTTCGATTCAGGGTCGCAAGGGGCTCCAAAAGTTTGAAATGGGCAGAGCCTATTGCACTAAATTGCCATAACTCGAGAACCGTTTGAGATATCTTCATGGGGCTCGGAATTTATGTGCACAACATCGGACTGAGGTCACTTAAAAAAACTGCCGTTTGGGACTTTCATGGGAATTGTTTTCTCATGTTCCTGAATCGTTGCGATACCAAACATAGTTTGCCCAGTACTGTGTTTACATTTTTTGTAAATCCGATCAAATTTGATCGAGAGGAAACTACCGTTAGCAACAAGGTTTACTAATTTTATAAGCCCAAATGTCAAAAATCTCACAGGAAATGGCAGAAAATGCAATTTAAGTTCGACGTGGGTAATTTTGTGGCTTTTCTATGCTTATAATAATAATAATAAGTAATAATAACTTCTGAAAGAAATTAGATATCTTCACCATATCTGACGTGTTCATCAACGGTCACACTCTGAGGACCCACAAAAAAGGGGTGTGGCTGCACCACTCGATGGCCTTATAGCATCACCTATGGTCCATAGGACTGTTTAAAAATAAACTTTAATGAACACAGTTGTTGTAGTACAGTCATCCTCAATTGGCGGATTGCGGGCCGGATCGGTATTTTTACTCTGTTCCATCCGGACCGCGATAAATAGCCTAATAAACCATTTAAAACATTTGACTAAATAGAAAGTGGATCTAAAAATATGGTTGAAAGAGTAGTTTTAAAGGACTCGGATGACTCTCAGTATATTCTCAAACCTCATCAGATTGAAAAAAAAACACTCAGAGCTGTTTTTCTCATCAATTGAGGATGCGTTTTGTATTAAATACAAGGGTCCCATTAATAGTGGAGTGCACTGTACATACATACATACATACTGTACACACTGTGGATATCAAAATATAAATTAAATGGCCTGATAAATGATTTCCATTGCTGAAGCTGCGGCCAGGAGCTGTGGTCTTAGGGTCTTAAGTGCCTCAAGGGGTGGTAACCCACGAACACTGTGGTGGACACCGGTGGTCAGGGAAGCTGTCCGATTGAAAAAGGAGTTTTTCCAGTATATGTTATCCCAGAGGACTCCAGTTGCAGGGTATCGAAGGGCCCGAGGGGCTGCAGCATCTGCTGTGAAAGAGGCAAAGCAGCGGGTGTGGGAGAACTTTGGAGAAGACATGGAGAAGGACTTTCGGTCAGCACCAATGTGCTTCTGGAAAACTGGAGGAGGCCTCGGGGAAGACCCAGGACTATGTGGAGGGATTATATCTCCAACCTGGCCTGGGAACGCCTCGAGATCCCCCAGTCGTAGCTGGTTAAGGTGGCCCGGGAAAGGGAAGTCTGGGGAGCTGCTCCCCCCGTGACCTGACACCAGATAAGTGGATGAAGAAGAAGAAAGATATACAGTATATTTATATATAAATATATAGACTGTATTTCACCGGGCAAAATTAAAAAAATTAATTTAAAAATATTTCTTCTTAAAAAACATACTGTCAAAAATATAATGACCAGACCGCTTGGAAATTTACTTGAATACCCTTGTTGTAGTATATTACCTGTTTTGGCTGTTGATGGTCTTTTACATACTCAAATTTCTTGGTACCCTTACAGCTCATTTAGGTAATGCTTCATTCCTCTTGGAGAGTGATGAAATTAAAAGCTATTGTATCATGTATACTTGCCTTTGGTATGTCATAGAATAAAGCAAAGAAGCGGTGGAAAGATATGAATTATTGCTTTTACTACAAAGATATTCTGGAATTACCTGGACACATTTGTTGGTACCCCTTAGAAAAGATAATACACAATTGGATTATAGTGATCAAACTAATTAGTTTATTAAATTAGTATCACACATGTATCCAATCTTGTTATCAGTCATTCAGCCTATTTAAACAGAGAAAAGTAGTCACTGTGCTGTTTGGTATCATTGTGTGCCCCACACTGAACATGGACCAGAGAAAGCAAAGGATAGAGTCGTCTGTGGAGCGCAGAACGAAAATAATAGACAAGCACGTGTGGCGGAGGGTACGGATCCAGGCTCACATCCCCATCACATCAGCTCTATGTTCACAGAAAAAAAATCAAGCTTTCAAAGAAGTAAACACCATACCTACAGTGAAACATGGAGGAGGCTCGGTTATGTTTGGGGGCTGCTTTGCTGCATCTGACACCGGGGCCCTTGAATCTGTGCAGGGCACAATGACATATCAAGACTATCAAGGCATTGTGAAGTCAGTCGCAGGTCAGGGGTCCTCCAACAGTATAATGACCCAATACACACAGCTAAAATCACACAAGAATGGATAAGAACAAAACATTGAACTATTCTGAAGTGGCCTTTTACGAATCCTGATCTGAATTATATCGAACATCTATGGAAATATCTCAAACTTACAGTCTGGAGAAGGCCCCCATCAAACATGACAACGCTGGATCAGTTTGCTCAGGAAAAGTGGGCCAAACTACCTGTTAACAGGTGCAGAAGTCTCATTGAGAGCTACAGAAAACTTTTCCTTGCAGTGATTGCCTCTAAAGGTTGTGAAACAAAATATAAGGTTAGGGGTCTCATCATTTTTGTCCATGACATTTTCATTTGTTTTATTTACAATATTATGTTAAATAAAAAAATCTAAAGCAAAGTTTAATTTCCATTAAATATGGAATAAACAATTGTGGATGCCAATGACTTTTGTCAGTTTCAAATTATTTCTTTGTAAATGGAAGCATGTGCAAACTATCAACACCTGTATCCAATTCCAGTAAAGGCGCGGAGACCAATAAAAGGAGCAGGCCGACAGACGGCTGTTGAGAGAGCTGCGGACTGAGCACGGGAACCGAGCTGGCGTGCTACATGTGCGGAGACTGTTCGTGGTGTGCTGGAGAATTCGCCACCCAGTTATTTTCTGTTGACCACCCAGAGTGTGTTTCTTTTTGTTTCATTTAATAAAACTCCGTTGTCGGACTCACATCCCTCGTCCTCTTCTTCTCGCCCTTTCTCCAGGTCCCATCCTCCTGGACCGCCTCGTCCAATGCCCAGAACAAGATTTGGGAATCCCCGGATTATGGCACGGGTCCACGAGCCCAGGCCCGGGGGTTCCATGATGCAGTGGGACCATCATCCCCACCGCCCTTACTAGAATTGGATACAGGTGTTGATAGTTTGCACATGCTCCATTTACTCACCGCTCGTCTCCCGGCTCTCTCTCCTGCCGCAGACCTCGCTAAACCACGCCCCCCTCGCCACACCAGTCTGTTCCCCCAGGTTTGTAAATCCTGTTCTATGGGAAGGGGTGAGGGGCTAGCAATACTCCACAAATACATTTACATTTAGTCGTTTAGCAGACGCTTTTATCCAAAGTGACTTACAAAGAGTTCGGGGAGCCATAAGCGATATGTCATAAAAGAGCAATAGTACAATAGGTGCTAATACAAAGTTACTAGTTTAAACAAAAGCTAGACCACTACCTGTCGAGAGAAGAGAGAGGGTTAGTGTACTTTTAAAAAAAAAAAATCATTTGTCTGTCAAGTATTCACAGAAGAGGTTGGTTTTAAGTAGTTTCTTGAAGGTTGTGAGAGATGTGGCTTACCGGACCGAGATAGAAAGAATGTTCCACCAGGAAGGAGTTGTTAAGGAGAATGAGCGGGAAAGCGATTTAATGCCATTATGAGAAGGCTTTAGAAGGTGCCGCTCGTTTGATGAATGCAGGGTTCTTGATGGGGTGTAGAAGCGTAGTAGGGTGTGAAAGTATGCCGGTGCAGATCCAGTGATAGTCCTGTAGGCAAACATCATGGACTTGAATCTGATACAGGGTTCAACTGGTAGCCAGTGGAGAGAAATGAAAAGGGGTTGGGGCTGAAGTGGTATGATGGCCTTTGCAGGAAGACCAGCGAGGAGAGCATTGCAGTAGTCCAATCTTGAGATTACAAGGGCCTGGACAAGGAGTTGTGCCGCATGCTCAGTGAGGTAGGTTCTAACCTTTCGAATTGTGAATAAGGCATTTCAACAGGATCGCTTTGTCTTTGTAATGTGATAATTGAATGACAGTTGTTCATCAAATATGACTCAGAGGTTCCTGTCTGATTCGGAGGGAGTTATTGTGGAATTGCCAAGTTGGATGGTGAGAACGTGTGAGGTGTGCCGGAAACACGACTAGTTCTGCTGTTATGCGAGCTGCTACAGTGGTATGGTCTGGGTGAAACGAGATGTAGAACTGGGTGTCATCAGCATAACAGTGATATGAGAAGCCGTGTGCCCGTATGATGGGTCCTAAGCATGTCATGTAAATGGAAAAAAGCAGCAGTCCAAGCACCGATCCCTGAGGGACCCCAGAGTTAGGATCGGAACCAGTGGAGAGGGGAGCCTGAGAATCACAGGGGAAGGCGAAAATAATCTCAATTGACTTATCTAATACCTATCTAATCTTATTTTTAATTTATCGCCCTGAAAATCAATAGAGTGACATGTCGATAACTGGATTGGGTCACGGCTGGATGTGTTCACTTGGTCACAGCCACAACATCGTCTGCTTCCTGCTCGACAGGGGCTGCTAAGCCATCTGCGGCAGCGAGCGGCGGTGGTGATATGTGGGATCATGTGGACATAAATCCGTCTCAGCATTGCATTGGACTGTCCAGGCCCCGTCACGCTGTCCAGGAACCTGTCTCCTAAGGTCGTCGCCAGACTGTCGCGTAGCGGAACCACACAACGGCTTGCAGAGGATGAGATTTCACTTCCTGCAGCTGCTGGCTACAGCCACTTCCACATACCACTTTCGCAGCCCTCCACACTCTTTACGTGACGTTGTGTCCGGCAGCAAAGACTTAAGGCAGGTAAGTCAGCAGACCTCCTCGCCTCCCCAGGGCACCCCCCCTTGTGTACGCACAGGGACCTTGTGCGCCGGCACCTCAACCGATTGGGCCTATGGGTCGACCAGGACAAGAGCATGATCTCCCCGGACAGAGCACCTCTTATCCCGGTACGGAACTAGACTCTGTTACCATGCAGCATGCCTCACGAGCGCACCCAGTTGATGCTGCGCTGCCTGGACCTTGTCATGCTACAGCCAGCGATCCCCCTGAAAACACTCAGGCTCCAGGGGCATATGGCATCCTTGTACGCTGTCATGCCGTTCAGGTGGACGAATATGAGAACGCTTCAGCATTCAGCTTAAGAGTCGGGTTCCCTGGACATCGTGGCACACCGGCACAAGACGTGTTCCCTTCACATCTTTCTGCCGGCGCACCCTAGACCCCCGGACAGACATGTCCTTCTCCTGGCTGGAGTCCCATTAGAGCAGTAGTGGTGGAGGAGTGTAGTGGTACGACAGACTGCTCCCTGCTTGGCTCCAAGGGTCGCCGGACGGGTCCCCGCCTGCAGTGGCATACCAAAAGCCTTGAGTTGCTTACTGCTTGCCCTGCGATGAAGAGGCCCGAGCCTCTCATGCGGGGCAATCACATGCTACTACGATCAGACAGCATGGCTGCCGTAGCCGCAGATGTCGCAACTTGCCCGACGCCTCCTCCTCTGGAGTCAGCAGTGGGTGGTGTCCCTGCGGGCCATTTATATCCCGGAGGACCTCAGTCAGACAACCAACGTGCTCTCTCGACAGGTCACCCATATCTGACAGGTCACTCTCGACAGGTCACGATAGTCTATCATCCATGGCTTCAAAAATCCGCAAGACACCGAACCTGCCTCCATACTTTCTTATACATATCCTTTATATCAAAGTCCCCAAGGGTAGATGGTAGAGCACTACCGGAGACAAAACTTCCAATGTGTCAGAATCAGAAGAAACTGGGAGCAATGGTCGGGCATTCATAATTGCCATAACTTCTGACATCAGGATAGTCAAAACCTCATGGGTCAGACGGGAGTGGCCATTAATGAAAGTTGAGGTTGATATGGACTCAATGACCTTTAAGTAAACGGCCCTTGTACTTAAACCAGTCAAGACAACAGCCTCAACAATCTCTTAATTTCAGCACTGCAATCTCTGGCGCGGCAGGATATTATGCTCCATGGCCCCAGAACATCTAGGCCCACATGTGTGAATGTTGGATCAACTTTAACTCTATCCAGAGGTAGGTGTGACATTCTTTGACTTTCAAGCTTTCCTCTTAACTTCATGCTATGACACACTGATGTATCACACGGTTGATTAGTTTTGTTCCACAATCCAAAGTCATGCTGATTGTACATGACAAAGAGACTGGTACATAGATTATGCCAATTTGGATGTCTCTAAGTTCTTTCCTGTCTTTCTTTCTTGTAAAGAATCTGTCCATGCTTTCCACTATACCTCTATATGAGCTGGAAGTGGCATGTCCCAATCAACCAAACTCTGCAAAGTGGTTACCCATCGCAGGTAAAAGTGCAAGTGGTTTGCCCAGTGGTTTGCCTCATCCATGTCTCGTACATTTCTCTGTTCATAACATCAAGAAAGATTTCATCTTCAACGGACAGAGAAAGTTTATCATCATGCAAGGTTCTTTGTAAGACTTTGTCACCAGATGATCTGTATCAGAGCTTGCGACTGAATAGCTAGGCAGAACTGACTGGTACAGATGAAGGAAAGTGCCAAAGTGCTCTTTGATCTGAATTCCTTTTGGGCATGGTGGGAAAAAGTGGTGCGTCCATTCTGCAATATGTTTGTTTTAAAAACATAAGCAGTATCTGACTTGTGTGTTCCTTGTAATCACACTTCTCCCACGATAGCTCCCACAGCCTAGATCCAAACAATGAGCATACGGTGTGTTACTTGGTCCGTTACAAAGCTCTAGTACCTTATGCACACTCATAATGTCCCTTCCTAAAATGAGAAGATTAGGAGCATTGGCATCATAAGGTGGAATTTTGTTAGCGATTGGCTTGAGATAACATGTTGCATTCCAAGTCCATGGGAAGTGACACATTGGTTACCTTTCTGTCAGTCTCTCGACATTGTGTCGAACCAACAGATGGGGTTTAAGCAACTCTGATTGTTTTTTTTAAAAGGAAAATAAAATTGGAGAACGTCCAGAACGGCGCGCCAGTCTCCGCCCCTTACATACAGGTATAAAAGCAAGATGATGTGCCCATTCATTCACCTTTTGTTCTTCAGAACCTGCGAAGCATCATCTTTATGCTAAGCAATTTATCGTTCTGTACATACCTACTGGACCATACAAGTCAAGTAAGCTTCGTTTATATAGCGCTTTTTACAATTTTCATTGTTACAAAGCAGCGGGACAAGAAAACATTGACTGTAAGCAAAACATATAAGGTTATTCAAGTCAAAACACAGGTCAAATATCAGACAGACTATAAATTCTTAAAAGCAGTGTTTATTAAATAAAACTAAAATTCTAGCAGCCACCCCCAGCCAGGCAAACAGTGCAAAACTCTATGCAAACGGTGGCGAGGAACCCAAACTCCATTGGAGAAAAAAAAACCTCAGAATGTAACCTGAATAAGCACCTACACAAGCTGCAGTTCAGGATGTCGTTTAGGATCCGGACGTCTGTCAGATGTCATGACTGGTTCATGGCCATCGACCTGAAGGACGCGTACTTTCATGTCCCTCCGTAGAGCATTGTAATACAGTTCGTAGAAGTATGGCGGAAAGGAGGCGGAGTCGGCGTGGCTGGGAGACCAGATCGGATGTAGCTCCACTGCGCTTCTCAACAATTCTTAACTCAGAATCAACTTTATGAAAAAGATATGGCGATTTATAACATATTTCAAATGGCGGACAAGCCGATCATTCAATCGCGACACATTTTCACATGAACTGCGATAACTTCTGAACTGAAAAATAGAAAATTACAAATGAGACATGGACGGCATCGGCATAATGGTATTTTAAAGGTTATAGGCAAAAATACAAGTTTTTCAAATCTCGCGAACCATAGGTGGCGCTGTTACCCATTTTGGCAAGAACCCCATTCCGAGATTTAGTTGACATGAACCAAGTGTCGTATCAATGAATCGAACATTGGCTCGATTCGGCAAGTTAGAGCCTCCAATATATTTGGGCTCAATTTTCAAATGTTTACGGCATTGTAACTTTCGAGCAATGGCATCACTTCTATGGGGCACAGTCCAAAGAAGAGGGGAGCCAATTTTCGTGACAATTGACCCACATTTTTAGGAGGAGTAGCGAATGAACGCAATACTGTACTTTTCAAAATGGTGGCTACTGTAATGGGAGGAGTCTTAATGCGAGACATGGAATGCGATGAGCGTGTAATAAGCACATTTTCTTTATATCAATGGGTTCAAAAGTTATAGCTGTTTGAAAATGGCATTTTTTAACTGTTGGTGGCGCTATAGAGTGAGAGCTAGAGACCCCATTCTTGGTTACGTGACTAACGAGTAATACCTCCATGAGCATGCAAATTTTCAACATTTTCCTACGTACGGTTCAAAGGGCTACCGTAGACTACTCTGGGGGAAGAATAATAATACTGACAAGAACAATAGTGGCCATAGCCTCTTCGGGGCTTGGCCCCTAAAAAATATATTTGGATCTGGTGATGTGCAAATTAAAAGGCATAGATCATAAGCTTTACTCTAAGAAAATATTTTCCAGAAAGTAAAATGTGGTAAGATATGTCTATTTGAGTGTTACATATACAGTGCAGTTACTTATACACAGTAGTTATTCTATCTAGTCCTATATTAAATAACTTTCCACCATTCTAAAGAAGAAATAAGCATTTGACACTGCTTCATTTGACAATGTCTGGAAGGAGTTTATTATTTATTGCCCCAGCAATTACACAATAAAACTGTTTGATCATACATTGGAATGTAGATTACATTATTACAGCAAAAGTTGAAATAGAGAAAGAACAGGTGATCACAGGTACCATTCCTATTTTAGTTTGCCCTCAGTCAATGAGTTAAGGTGATAGAATAATGCAGTCGGATTACAATACCACGTATCCTTTTACTTCCAAGCAGTAGAATGGGAGTGGATGGGGCAATTTGCCAAAACAAGCCTCTCCTTCACCTGCAGCGAATGTTAGACATTAAAATTAATAGCGTTGTCAATATGGATATTTATCTTAAACAAACGCACAGTTTCACTTTAAAAGGACTTTGTTAAGCCACGGAGCCAGTTCTTTGATCGATGGATGCCCTTTTTTGGAGTTTCAAATAATTGTCCCCCATTTACTCCCATTCTACCACTTGGAAGTAAAAATGATACGTGGTATTATAACTCCAACAGCATTATTTCTCAAGAAGAAAGTCACATTTACTTAGGATACCTTGAGGGTGAGTAAAACATGAGTAAATTTGTATTCAAGCCTAAAGTACTGCTTTAATGAAAAGCTGGCTTAAATCTTTTAATATTGTGATACACAATAATGTTTATTTCTACACATTTTATCAGTTTTACACGATACTCGATTTCCATGGCAGTCATAATGTGTGAAAATCATTAAACCACAAAAACCTCTCACAGAAAATGCTTTGATATTTTTAGACTTCATTTGACCACAAACAGTTGTTTGTTAAGTTCGTTTGTTAGGTCTTAATTGTTCGTTAATTTTTCAGTTCCTGTGATATTACAGTCCTTTCACTTGTCCACATCAACATTCCTATAAAACAGAAGTTAGAATTTTATGCTCTTCTCTTTTAGGCTAAAATGTGTATAAATATATAGATGTGAAAATGGAAGATACAGCCGTGGTAATAAATAAGAGAACAATCCAAAATTATTTTCAGTTTTTGGATTTTACTTTCCCTTTCTGTCGGTCTCTCGACGTTGTGTCGAACCGACAGATGGGGTTCGCCCTTGAAAACCTATCATCTTCTGACTATTTTGAAAAGAGCAAATTTCTCTTTTCTCTTTCTGCTCTTGTGGTTGCGACTCCCTCATTGAGGAGGGGGAATGACGCGATGTCTGCGTCAGGTGTTGGGCATCCAACACGCTGAGGCAGCTTTCGTGGAGTCATCCTGCCCGGACTCAGCCGATGGCTCGCGGACCGTTCATGCCCCGTCTCGCTCATCTGGCCGTTCCCGGGAAGGCGGTACCACACCGTCTTACTCCACCTGCGAGGGACATCTCATCGTCGTCACGCATCGTGTCCGATTGCATGACGACGATGAGATGTCCCTCGCAGCATCGGAGGGCGACCTACTGGCATCCGACCCTGACAATTCCTTCGAGCTGTCTCCTCCGGGAGAGAGAGCTCAGGAAAAGGCAGACGTTGAGATGTCAGCCATGCTCTCTCGGGCAGCCGCGAGCATCGTGCTGCAGTGCACGCCCCAGCGCTCGCGGCTGGATAATTGGTACATCGGGTCTGAGCGCGGCTCTAAGCCGCGCACGGCCCCTGTGCCATTTTTTCCCGAGGTCCATGAGGAGATCAGCAAGACCTGGAGCGCCCCCTTTTCGGCTCACTCCCGTCAAGCTGACTCTGTTGCCCTCTCTTCCCTCGATGATGTCGATGTCCCCCAGGTGGAACGTGCAGTCACGGTGCACCTGTGCCCACAGACGGCGGCCACGTGGAGGTCTCGACCTACACTCCCGTCTAAGCCGTGTAGGGTTTCGGCATCGTTGGTGTCAAAATCCTAATCGCCGCTGGACAAGCTGGCTCAGCTCTTCATGCCATGGCCATCCTTAAGGTCCATCAGGCCAAGGCACTGAAAGAGCTCCACGAGGGTAAGACCGACCCAAAGATCATGCAGGAGCTCCGCACTGCCACCGACCTCGCCCTCCGGGTGACTAAGGTGACGGAGCGGGCTTTGGGTCGGACGATGTCCACAATAGTGGTCCACGAGAGGCACCTCTGGCTAAACCTTGCGCAGATGCGGGAAGCCGAGAAGGTTCGGTTTCTTGATGCTCCCATCTCTTGATGCTCCACCACTCCCTTCCGAGACCAGGTGGTGAACTAGCAGGCGCTCCCCACCGGGGAGGAAGACCCAACCCAATCCGTGTTGTGTCCAGTACGCGCCTCGTGCCTCTACGTGGACCGCACGCAGAGCTTCAGAAGCTGTGAGCAGCTCTTTGTTTGTTTCGGAGGTCAGCAGAAGGGGAGGGCTGTCTCCAAACAGAGACTGGCGCACTGGATCGTGGACGCCGTCACGACGGGATACCGATCTCAGGACTGCCCGTGCCCGCTGGCAGTGAGGGCACACTCCACTAGGGGAGTTGCCTCATCTTGGGCACTGGCTCAGGGCGCCTCTCTGGCAGACATATGCAGAGCTGCGGGTTGGGCTACGCCCAACACCTTCGCGAGGTTCTATAACCTCCGCGTGGAATCGGAGTCAGTTCGAGTCTTACAGGGTAACACCAGGTGAGACCGGCGGCCGGTAGGGTCTACGCCTGCGAAGAGCGCCATCCCCCTCTTTAGGTGGGTCAGTGTGCTATCATCTGCCTCCCTTCTTCCCCTCAGGCGAAGAATAGGCAGTCCATCCATCACTAAGCACTCAAGGCGGGCCCAAGCTGAGTTACCCTCATGTAGCTCTAACCGACCTCAGTGCTCCAGACGTAGTAACCCCCCCAGCAGGGTGGTTCTGTCTGAGATTCCGTCATGAGTTAGTTCCCCTCCTGGAACCCATGATCTTCCCCAGGTGGACATCCACCTTGTGGCATCCCGCACATACCTCCCATGAGTTCTTCCCTGCCGGTAAGACCATGTTGATGTTTCCACTGTTTTCCCCCCGAGGGTAGGAAGTGGTCTCCGTAGCGCACCTCCCCATTGAGGGAATAGCGTTTACCCAGGGGTCCTACGGTACCGGACGGCTCTCGCCAATGGAGCCATCTGAGATGGCCGAGGGCAGGGGCTACCCATCTTTTCTAAAGCTCTGGGACCCCTGCCTACCTACTGGAAGGTTACAATCTTGCGACAGCGCTTACGTCTGATTCAACTAGGCCGGTCAACGTGGCTTCGCGCTAAATTGTGCTGTGGCGTTTTCAATAGGAACCCCATATGTCGGTTCGACACAACGTCGAGAGACTGACAGAAAGGGAACGTCTCGGTTACGTATGTAACCTCTGTTCCCTGATGGAGGGAATGAGACGTTGTGTCCTTCATGCCACAACAATAGCCGTCCGCTGCAGCAGTCACGAAATGCTCTCAGGCTCCACAGCACTATCCGGGGGCGGAGCCCGGCATGCAAATTTCATTCGCCAATTTCATTGGCCTTTTCAAAATAGTCAGAAGATGATAGGTTCTCAAGGGTGAACACCATCTGTCGGTTTGACACAACGTCTCGTTCCCTCCATCAGGGAACAGAGGTTACATACGTAACCGAGACGATTTCTACCAATGTGTTTATTTAAAATTATCATTTGTGTTTTATTCTGTAAATAGTGACAACATTTTTCCCAAATTCCAAATGAAAAAAAATATTTTTATTTGCTTTTTTGCAACAATTTAAATGAGACAAACTGATCTAGATGACAAATTATGCAATATTTGCAGAACTTGAATACTGCAAAGAAAACTAATTAATATTCATGTTTTAACAAAACAATATCCATTTTGAACATTGGATCAGTTCACAAGTGAAATTATGATGGAATAAGCCTGAATGTGTCTTTGCATTCTCTCAGTCTTTCACATTGCTCTTACTTGATGTCATTCTTCAGGTTTGCACATTAGACAAAAATTGTCACAATATATGCAAAAACACTGACAAAAGACAAAACTAGAGTGGCCTCTAAATTTTTGGCTCTATTTGAGAAGTGTTATAACCTTCATTAAGGGAATCTTACCGTACAGATGCTCTTCTTGATGATAGTGCTTAAAAATGCAAATATTAATATATTTTAATTTTACATTATAGGATATGATTATTTTATAAAAAAACACTTGTATGAGCTAGCATCTTTTTTCATTATTTTGCTTAATGTTTTAATCATATCTATGCCAATACAGTTCTTACCTAGTTCATCATTCTCATGCATGTGCCTTCTGATGATGTATAATTTTATTGATAGAAAACAAATGGAGAAGAAAATTCCAATCCCTACTCCTATCACAGCATATTTGATTTCTGAGGCTCAGAGGGAAGAAAACAAACATTAGGAGAGCTACAGTATCAGTTCTGCATAGATTATCAATTGTATGTCACCGGTCCCATGTTTGTGTTGAATCCTACCTGGTTCATCGCTGGTGGAGTCTTGGCCCTTTACATGTGTGAACAGCAAGATATCTGTAAGATTTAAGTGTCCTTTTTCAATAGGGTCAATTCACTTTATTTTCAGTTTATTATACAATGTTAACATTTGTATTGATGCATTATGTTTTTGGTTTTTTACATTATATTTTATTATATTACGTTATAAAGATGGAACATAATGTCTATGTTTTTGATAAGATGCTAACTTGCTAGCCTTTGAGTGTGTTGACATTAAAAGTACAATTTGACCTAGAATATTAGTATAAGGAGTAAAGGAGATTTGTTCATTGGAGAACACATTGGTAGCATTGTGCTATCATAGCAATAATAAATCATTAATTTTAACTTTTAATATGTTAACTTGAAATATGTGCAGTTTTCTTTACATGAGTGTACCGTTTTAAAGCATGTCTAATTATCAGCTTCACAATGACTATTAGGTAACAAAGCATGTGTGAGTGTCCAGGAAATAGTTACAGTCAAGACCAGCACATAGGAAGTGAGATTATATCTCTACATATATTTTTCCTGTTAACACTTCACTACATTAAGACATCATGTAAAAGATACACCTTCTAGTGAATGAAAATCATAACAATCGTAGTTCTAGAATTTATCAATTTGTTTACCATTTACCAATAAGGTTAATCCCATATACTAGGTAAAATGTTCTTCTTCTGATATAAAAATACTTTAAAAAGGGTTTAGGTTAGAAAACATTTTATAAATAATTTGATATTCCTTTTCATAGTATAATATAAAACTGTATAATGTGTGCTATTTATGTCATGGATTTGCAATAAATAAAAACAGCAATAAATACAATTTAGAAATGAAAGCATTCAAAAAGATTCTTAGCTTTAAAATGGAAAAGTAAATGCTTACCAATGGTGAAGATTAAGAAGGCAGAGTACCTTGCATGGTCAAACATTTTAAAGTCTTTTCATGCATGTCTGTCTGTTACATTTGTTCTTTCGTATTAATGTGCTGATGTTCAGAGATTTCATTTCCTGTACACTCACCAAAATGGTTTCTAGATAAGATCAAGTAGATACGCCTGCAGCTCTTTAATGCTCTTTCCATTATGTGAAAATACAAAGATTCAATAAAATGCATTAGTCTGTGCATTTAATACCACTATAAACACACAAGGAAACCCATAATTCAGATTTTATTCTGTGTTAAAGTTGCAGAGCACCACTCTTTATGCGCAATAATTTCAGATTTTCAGATAGTATTTCCGTTTATTAGTGTCAATCAATCAGATAGTATTACTACCCACATTTTACAGCATATGATGTTGTCTGTTACATTTACATTAAGTCATTTAGCAGACGCTTTTATCCAAATTCATGGAGCAATAAGCGATATGTCATACAACTGTTACTTTCACCTTTGTGCTAAAGACAAGCCACCAAATCAAGTCATACTGCAAAGCATATGAAATCGCTTGCACGGTTTTGTTTTGAAAACAAAGCTCACTAACTAGGATACCTGATGCGATATAATTTCTGCTATTGCATGCACTTCTAGACCACAGAATCAAATGCACACAGAGTCTTTAAACAGCAGCTCTGCGAAATGTCATCATTTAGGTCAAATGATTGTTACCCATTTTAAATGGCTTTTATATACTGTATTTTTTTAAATGAAGGAGAATAGTTTTTGTATATGCTCAAAAGACCATATCAAAGTGATGACCATTAACAGGTTATTTTTGCACAGACAAATAACAAAGTGTTTTGATGGAAAGAATGCACACTCACTCTTTATGGGGCCTAACTAGATGGCCAGTGCCAGCATTTTTTATGTAATTTCGATTTATATTAAGGTTCGATAATTTGCAAACATATATCAATGTTTAACATAAATACTTGTTTTCAGAGTCATTCCCTTCCCTTCTTCCTGCTTTTGGGATCTTTACACAGACATGTCAAAGGTCTCTAAACTTTGGTCTTCATTTAAAGGAATGGTTCACCCCTAAGATTTGACATAGTAGGAATAAAAATTACTATAGTCAAGTCAATAGAGACCATTTTAAGGTTAACTATATTCCTTTAAGCAGATTTAAATTTTTATGAGAAAATACAGTATTACTTATCACATGGTAAAACTGTGGTGGAACCACATGTGCTTTTGTACGAATCAAAGCTTTAATATGTTCAATTTAACAGGATTTAGCACTGGTGTTAGAGAAATTTGTTTAGCAGAAGATTATAACATAACTGCTATTCATATCAACTCTGACCCAGCATGCCTCACAGCTTGATCAGTTTTTATAACCAGACATTCAGTGTCATAGAATGTGCACTGCTATGTATAATACCGCTTAAGGTTTAAATTAGCAGTATGTATTGTCAAAATGAAATGAAATTAATTGAATTTCATATTTCATTTCATATGCATTTGATTTTATTTATATTGCGCTTTTCACAAAGTGCATTTTTCCAAAGCAACTTTACAGGAGAAAATAAGAAAAACTGAAAAACACAAAAAAGGTTAAACACAGCACAGTACATGGTGTTTATAAAACAAGCTAAATAATTCTATTAAATAATATCTAATAAATGCTGTCTCCCGGTGGATTACTTAGCATATTTTGCATTAAGTGAATGCTTGGCTGAAAAGATCTTTAATCTAGATTTAAATTGGGTGACCCTCGAATAGTGTCAGGAAGGCTATTCAGAGTTTAGGTGTGAGAAAGCTTGACTCCCTTTGGTGAATTTAGCTCCCTTTCTGTCGGTCTCTCGACATTGTGTCGAGACTGACAGAATGAGGTTTGACTTGAGACCCTATCATCTCCGATTCTACATGATGAAGTAGCGTTCGTGGTAACGGTATTGCGTTCACGGCTGTGGCCATGACATCGTTTGCTTCCTGCCCGACAGCGGCTAAAAAGCCACCTGCGGTGGTGATATGGGAGTCCCTGTGGGCGTAACTCTATCGCAGAATTGCCACTGACCGCCCAGGCCCCGTCACACTCACTGAACCTGTCTCCTATGGGCGTCGCCAGACAGTCCCATAGCGGATCCGCGCCACGGCGTCAAGAGAATGAGATTTCGGCTGCAACATCGGGTGGCGATTTACTGACATCAGACGCTGAGGACTCCCTGCAGCTCCCGGCTACAGCCGGTCGAGCCCAGGATGATCCCGACGTGGAGATGTCAGGCGTGCGTGCCTTGACCGCCATGAGCATCGGGTGGCAGTGCAGAATTCTTTGTACCTGGACACGGAACACAGGGGAACTGTGTTGGACCACCACAGGCACGCACACTGGGTCCGACGATGTCCACTCTTGTGGTCCAAGGGATACACCTCTGGTTCAATTCTGCACAGATAGGATGCGTCGAGAGAGTCCTCTTTCTTGATGCACCCTTCGCACAGTGTGGGCTTTCAACGAAAGAGCAGACGGAGGTCATGTTCGCCCCCCTGCACACCTCCCATTACCCGCTTGGGTACTAACTATCCGAGACCTCCTCGGTACGGATGCCTTTGTGCACAGCTGACTGCGGGACAAGCGGGAGTACATGTTCCCCCCAAGTAAGCCACCACGCACAGGTACTGTGCGGAGCTAGGGTTGAGGAGAATCTAAGTCTGCTAGTTGGCCCAACCAGACTCTCGGAGCACACGCTCTGATGGCCACTCCCCCACAGGTGAGCATGGTCACTCAGGCAAGAGCACCACCACTAGGCAACTGTCGCTGTAGTTGCGTCTCTTCTCGCGCTGCTGCGCTTTCCTGTAGCACAAATAGCCCTGATCTGTGTCGAGCAGCAGATTCCTAAGGGGCGCGCAGGGGGGGCTTATTTCCCCTCTGTCGATATTCATACCCTCCTGGGACCTTAACATGGTCCTGATGGGGATGCGTAAGGGCCTGTTGAAGCCCCTGGAGAACGTCTTGGTTACGTATGTAACGTCTCGGTTACGTATGTAACCTCCGTTCCCTGATGGAGGGAACGAGACGTTGTGTCGACAGAATGGGGTTTGACTTGAGAACCTACCTTCTCTGACTGACTTGAACAGGCCAATGAAAATTGGCGAATGAAATTTGCATGCCGGACTCCGCCCCCGGATATCCGGGTATAAAAGGGAGCCGGCGTGCCACTTACCTGGCGGTGTCTTGTAAGACTCTGGCTGATACCGGTTCCACGCGGAGGCTGTAGAACCTCGCGAAGGTGCTGGGCGTAGCCCAACCCGCAGCTCTACATACGTCTGCCAGAGGGGCGCCCTGCGCCAGTGCCCACGAGGAGGCCACACCCCTGGTGGAGTGTGCCCTCCTGTGATCGGTAAGCCATAGTGATGGCGTCCACGATCCAGTGCGCCAACCTCTGTTCGGAGACAGTGACTTCCCACCATAGGGGGGAATACAGTGGAGACACCAACATGGTCTCACCAAATAGGGGAGAACTCATGGGAGGTATGTGCTGAATGCCGCAAGGTGGATGTCCACCTGGGGGAGGTCATGGGTTGCCACGCGGGGAACCATCTCATGACGACATCTCAGACGGAACCACCCTAGTGGGGGGTTACTACGTGTGGGGCACTAGGTCCGGTTAGAGCTATATGTAATAACTCAGCTTGATACCCGGCCATAGGTGGCAGGGCTGCTCCGCCGAGCCCGCTGCCCTGAGTGCTTATTGATGGATGGACGGACTGCCTATTCTTCACCCATTGGGAAAGAAGGGAGGCAGCCCATAGCACACTGATCCACCTAAGAAGGGGAATGGCGCTTATGCGCAGGCGTACGCCCCACGACTGCTGGTCTCACCTGTTGGCAAGACTCGAGCTGCCGACTCCCCACGGAGGTTTGCAAGCCTCTGCGAGGTATAGCGTAGCCCAACCCGCAACTCTACAGATGTCTGCCAGAGAGGCGCACTGAGCCGATGCCCACGAGGAGGCCACACCCCGAGCGGAGTGTACCGTCACTCAAATGGGCACGGGCTAGGATCGGCACGCCGTAGTGACGGCGTGTGCGACCCAGCGCGACAACTCTCCTCGGAGACAGCACTCCCGTTGCTGACCTCCATAACAGACAAGAGCTGCTCAGGGCCTTGAAGCCCTCCGTGTGGTTCGAGTAGAGGCGCAATGAGCTTACTGGACACCCCACGTACAGGTTGGGTCTTTCTCCCGGTGTGGGAGCGCCTGCAAGTTCACCACCTAGTTCCCAAAGGCGGGCGGTGGAACTTTGGGCACGTAAGTTGGCCGGGGTCTCAGGATCACGTGAGAGTCACCGGGCCTGAATTTTGGCAATCGGTGGACACGGAATGCTTGCAGGTGCCTCACCCTCTGGATGGACTCGAGCCCCAGCAGGAGAGCCAACCCCCCTCGCAGAACGAGGAAGGGGGCTCTCCGCAGAGCCCGAAAAAAGGGGACCCAAAGGTCCACCTTAAGGTCCCAAGAGGGTACGGGCCGCGGACGAGGCCTTAGCCCCTCGCGCCCTAGAGGAACCTAATAATCAGGTCATGCCGCCCCAGAGGCTCACCAGCAACTGGTACGTGATAACCGCGACAGCGGGTACCCACGCTCCAATGTGGAAGGGGAGATTACTCCCCAGCCTCTCCTGCAATAGGACAGCACGTTCCTGAGCGAGCAATTCCGCGGGTCTTCTCCTCGAGAAGAGCACCAGGACGAGAAGGGGCGCCACTTAAAGGCATCCAGCCTTGTGGGCATGGCCCTTGCCTGAGTGACAGTCTCCACCACTGTGGGGGGTAGATCATCCAGGAACTCCTCGTCCCATCCAGGAGCCAGACCCAGAGGTCCGGCTCGAATGCCACAACGTGTCCATCCCCTGCGAGTAGGCCCTTCGCCAGGGGATTTGGCCAGGGGGACTTGTCGTCAGGAGTATTAGCTCCGAGGACCAAGTGTAGTTGGGCCCGTAAGGCGCAACTAGCAGCACTTGATACTCGCTTCCCAGACCTTGCACAGGACCTGCGCAATGAAGCTCACTGGGGGGAAGCGTAGTTCCGCTTGTCCCGCGGCCAGCTGCGCGCTAGGGCCTCCGTGTCGAGGGGGGAGCCTCGACCAGGGAGTGCCCAGCGGCACTGGGTGGTGTTCAGGGAGGCAACAGGTCCACCTGTGCCCGCCCAAACCACACCCAAGCCGGCCGCAGTGGTGGAGTCTTCACTTCCCACGAGGTGTCAACTGACGAGAGAGCGCTTGGCTGTCTGGTTCAGGACACCCGGTGGGCGTGTGACATGCAGGGGCTTTGCCACCTGCTGTCTCCACCAGGGGTGGAGTCGTCACTTCCCACGAGGCGTCAACTGACGAGAGAGCGCTTGGCTGTCTGGTTCAGGACACCCGGTGGGCATGTGACCTGCAGGGGCTTTGCCACCTGCTGTCTCCACGGGAGGAGGCGTTTGGGCGAGTTGCGATGACTGCAGCGAGCGAATGCCACCCTGAGGTTTAGTACGCTACGCCGGTCGTGCTGTCCGGGCCAGTATGCTGGCTCTGCACGAGAGGCCGGAGCCTCATAAGTGCAAGCAGGACAGCTAGCAACTTGAAGGCAGTGATCTGCCAACGCAGGCGGGGGCCCGTCCAGCGACCCGACACTGCGCGCCCGTTGCACGACGCACCCTCACCCCGTAGGGAGGCGTCTGTCGTTACCACGACCGGCCTCACGACCTGCTCGGGGTTAGGATGCGACGGCAGCAGGCGTGATAGACGATACGCCTACTGCCAGTGCGCCACGCTCTCCAGGGAACTCATCTCTGTAGTCAGTGCTGTCGCGGTCCCATGTGCGTCAACCCGAGGGGGACAGGCCACCCCCGAGGACACCATGCCCAGGAGCCTCTGAAACTGATTTCAGGGGACCGCTGGCTGCTGCCTGAAAGTTCAAGCAGCTCGGCACTTACTGTGCGTGCTCGTGAGCGAGCACGCCGTCATGGAGACAGTGTTGAGTTCTCTACCAGGAAAAAGGGGAGCTCCGCGCCAGGGAGATCTGCCCTCTTTTTCCCGGCTGACCCGTTACTGACATGCCAGCCCCTCGACAGTGCCGAGGGAAACTGTACATGAGAGTATGCGGTCAGTTGTCATGAACCACTCCTGGCGTCTGACAGACACCAGGACGCGCTTCTGCGCCTCCTGAACGGCACCCTTGCAAGGTGCTGCTCAAGGTAAGGTATGCAGCGACCCCTGGTTTTGGGGATGATGAAGTGCGGCTGTAGAAGCCACTGGACATCTCGGCCGAGGGGACGGTTCGATCGCCTTCGCCAGAGGGGTGGCAGCCCCGGCCTGGAGCACGGGAACATCCCTGCCTCTGCTGAGGTAAGAGGATGCCCGAAGTCCGGCGGAGGTCTGGCGAACTGGATCGAATGCCCGAGACGGACCACACTCCCAGCCACCGTGATGGTTTGAAATGCTAACCAAGCACCCAGGGACCTCACAGGGGGGCTGCGATCTGCTTCATCAACCCGCGGGGGTTGGTTCAATGACTAGCAGTGCTGGTTCCCCCGGGGGGAACGGCTCCACTAAATCACCTGCCAGGCGATGGCGCAGCTCGACGCAACGTCGAAGCGAGAGTGCTGAGGGCTGCTTTATACTCGTCATTGCGTGCCGCCACGATGCAACGTCGAGTTGCCGAACACCATCTTTCAGAGGGTGAGAGCGGCTGCAAGTGGGACCCAGAGAGAGACCTCTCCTTGTGAGAAGGTGGGCACTAGGCCCCCGAAGGGGCCCAGAAGGTGTTGGGACGCGGCAGGGACCGCCCCAGTCCGACCATCCAGCAACCAAGGCTGGGTCGGACCCGATGGTTCAATCTCTCTAGGTGGTCCTTCTCTCGAAGTCTTCCTCCGGGGGGCCACCTTCGGGGGCACCAGAACCGGAGTCGACGCTGGAGAAGGCCAGGGCTGCTTGGGGCAGACCATGTGCAAGACCTCGACGGCCGAAAGGCGGCCGGGTCACAGCAGGCCGGTCTGTTTCTACACTGTCAAAAGGCTGCTGGAGCAGTCCTTGACAGCGCCACCAATCAGCCGACCTTGCGAGAGGGGAGTCGGGAAAGTGGCCTTTCTCGACTTCGCCCCCCTGCGCAAGATTGGGTCCGAGGCATCTTTCCGGGCCACTGATGTGGACATCGTCCGACCCAGCCTGCGCTGCCACAGCGGTCCCCGGAGGGCCAGTCGGCGGCGGCACTACTTGGGTCGGTCTTACCCCGTGGGGCTCTCTTTAGCGCCCTGGCCTGCAGGATGGCCATGGCGTAAGAGTGGAGGCAGCTTGGTCCACGGCACTGCCAGCCTCAACACCAGAGATGTCGAGACCTTACATGCCCTGGATGGTGAGTCTAGGTCAAGCTCCCCAGGTGGCCGCCGTCTGCGGATACCCGCGACTGCATGCTCCACCCAGGGTGCATTGACATAGTCCCCAGCTGCCTCCCTGCCCCGAGGGAAGAGAGGGCGATAGAGTCAGCTAGACGGAAGCGCGCCGAAGGGGACGCTCCAGGTCTTACTGAACTCCTTATGCAGCTCGGGAAAACTTGGCACTTGAGCCGGGCACGGCTTGGAGACGCGCCCGGGCCCAATGTGCGAAGTACCCAGCCGCGAGCACCAGGGCTGCGGCGCACCGCAAACCGACGCTCACGGCGGTCCGAGCGAGCATGGCTGACATCTTGACGTCTGCTCTCACCTGTGCTCGACCTCCCGAGGGAGGGAGCTTCAGGGAATCGCCAGAGTCTGATGCCAGCAGGTCGCGCTCCGATGTTGCAAGAGACACCTCATCTCCACGGCTCGTGTCCGAGCGCATGGCTAAGGAATAAGATGGCTTAGGACCATCCTTGGGGAACTGCTAAACAAGCGAGACGGGGCGCGAGCGGTCCGCGAGCCGGCCGGCTGACGGATTAACGCTCACGATAATCCCCACATCACCCTCGCTGCTCGCCGCCGCTGACGGCAGGGCAGGGCCGCTGCGGTCACAGAACGGGAAGCAAACGAGGTGGTGGCTTGCTCTTGACAGAACATAGCCACCGTGACGCAACGTCTGAATAGCCATCCGCGCGCAGTGACGCAACGTCTGAATAGCCATCCGCGCGCAGATGTCATCAGATGCAACGTCTGACTAGCCATCCGCGCGCAGTGACGCAACGTCTGAATAGCCATCCGCGCGCAGTGCGGGCAGGACGAATCCACGAGGCTGCCACAGTGGTCGGACCCCCAAACACTTGCGGCAACCACCGTGTCCGTCCCCGTCCTCGATGAGTGTACTGCACCCAAGAGATCAGCAGGCAATGCCACGCTGAGGAAATTGCTCATTTAGAAAAATACCTTAGGAACTGCCAGGACGCCCAGGGGAGTCTCCGCTGCACCGCGTCGTAGAAATCGGCAATTCGAAGAATGTCATCAGATGCGAAGGCTCCGAAGAACAAAAGGTGAATGAATGAGCACGCCGGCTCCCCTTTTATACCCGGATATCCGGGGGCGGAGCCCGGCATGCAAATTTCATTCGCCAATTTCATTGGCCTTTTCAAAATAGTCAGAGATGATTGGTTCTCAAGGGCGAACCCCATCTGTCGGCTTCGACACAACGTCGAGAGACCGACAGAAAGGGAACTCAAACTTTCTCTTATAATGAAGACGCTTATCCTGTCGGAGCTCCATCAGGAGTGTAGGGGATCAGCATGCACTCTCCGTGTCCAGCGGGTGCCTAGAGTTGGGGGACCCTACGTGGGCTAGACCCCAAGCCGGCTAAACCCCAACCTGGCCACATGCCCAGAGTCCCCACTAACCCCGCCGCGGACTAGGTGGTGGGGAACCTGCAGGCGGTCCCTCTGGGAGAAAGTCCCAACCCTTTCCCTGTCGTGTTCAGTACAGCCCTGCGCCTCTACTCGGACCGAACATAGAGCTCTCGCTATGAGCAGATCTTTGTCTGTGTCAGGGGACAGCAGGGAGGCTGTCTCAAAAACAGAGACTGGCACACTGGATCGTGGACACCATCCATTGGCTGACCGATCTCAGGCCCCTGCCCACTGTAGTGATGGTCACTCCATCAGGGTGCAGCCTCCTCATGGGCACGGGCTCAGAGCGCCTCTTTGGCAGACATCTGCAAAGCTGCGGGTTGGGCTGCGTCCAGCCTTTTTCGCATGGGCGTCAAACCTGTGGCGGACCGGGTGTTGAAGAAAGACCGGCAGTGGCCGGTGTACGCCTGCAAAGCGCCCTTTCCCAGCCTCCCTATTTCCTCCACTGGATGAAATATAGGCATTCCATCCATCACTAAGCACTTGGGGGTTTGAGCCTGGTGGAGCAGCTCGTATTCATGCCCAGTATATGTGAGTTTCCCTCACGAGATGAACCCTTGTACCTGGGCTAGTGCTCCAGACCTAGTGACTCCCCTCTTTGGGTAGTCCCGTCTGACGCTTTCTCACTCTTTGTTCCCCTGTCGGCGAACCAGTGACCACCCCTAGGTGGTCTCCACTGCCTCTATGCTCCCCTGGTTGGGTCCCGCACTACTCCCATGAGTTCTCCGCACTGGTGAGACCGTGCAGGTATTCCACATTGATCTCCCTTTCGACAGATGTGGTCTCCATAGCGCCCCCCCCCACAGGGGGGTAGCGATTCCCAGTGCTCCTTATGGTGTTGGTCGGCCTACTCACCACTAGAGTAGCAAGGCCACCGCCTGTACGGCCGGTAGTAAGAACCACTCATCGTGAATCGCGAATTTATGTCTTACTACACCACTGAATGGTTACGATTCGCAAGGGCGCTCATTCTTGATTCGCCTAGGCCGGGCCTTGTCATTCCGCTGGAAATCGTGACACGGTGCAGCGCTGTGGTATTTTGCAAGACAACAACTAAGTAGTGCATTACAGAAGTCAAGTATTGAGGTCACAAAAGCATGAATAAGCTTCTCTGCGTCAGCAACACATAGAATATTTAGTAATTTGGCAACATTTCTAAGGTGGAAGAAGGCTGTTTTGGTGACATTTGAGATGTGATTTCGAAATAGCAGGTTGCTGTCTAATATAACAGCTAGATATATTATTTGATTGATTGGAGTAACAGTATAGCCTTCAATATGAAGGTTATAATCTGAAATATTTGGTTTACGTGTCTTTGGTCCAATAAGTAATATTTTTGTCAGGTGATGTCTGTTTATTTGTTTATTTTGCAGCTGTACTAAATAAAATCCTTGGATTGTTTTTGTTAGTTTCTATGAGGTTAGGTGCTCAGCCTTTGCTGCTTTTAGTGCCTTTTTGTAAATATTTTCACCCTCTTTCCACGCAATTTTAAAGACCTCTAATTGGGTTTGTTTCCATGTGCGCACCAGTTTACGTGTTTCTCATTTAAGGGTGTCAGAAGTGCTATTGTACCATGGTGCTGTGTTTTTCTCATTTATCCTTTTTGAATTCATAGGTGCGACAGCTTCTAATGTATTAGAGAAAATAGTGCCCAATTTGCTGGTCATGTCATTGAGCGGTTCTGTATTTATTGGTATGGTTATTAAAGGAGTCGAATCTGCCAAGCTCTTTGCGAAACGATCTTTAGTAGTCAAGGTAATTGTTCTAACCTGTCGATAACGAGTTAAACAGTTGATTGCTGCAGTGCGCAGTATACATGTTATAAGATCTGTGACATGGCTTTGAGGTATCATATCTATATTGGTTAGATCGGCTCTGTGAGATATAATCAAGTCTAGTCAATGACTAAATCGATGAGTGGGTCCATTGATGACTCCATGAACACTGGTGATGGTCCAGTGATACATGTTGAACTGTGTAATGCAATTTCCTCTCCAAGGCTTTGTTTGACCTGGATGCTTAAGTCAAGTCAAGTCAGCTTTATTTATATAGCGCTTTTTACAATTTTCGTTGTTACAAAGCAGCTGTACAAGAAAACATTGACTATGAGTAAAACATAAAAGGTTTTGGAAGTCAAAACACAGGTCAAATATCAGACACACAATAAATTCATATATGCAGTGTTAATTAAATAAGACTATCAAATTCTAGCAGCCCCCCCCCCCGGCCAGGCAAACAGTGCAAAACAGTATGCAAACGGTGGCGAGGAACCCAAAACTCCATTGGAGGCGAAAAAAAAACTCAGAGGGAAACCAGGCCTAACCAGGGGATTCCAGTTCCCCTCTGGCAAAAACTGCTGCCTCTGTACAAGCTCGACAGTGCTCTCACAACAAGGCAAAATAAAAAAAGTTAGATTTAAAATTATCATTAATAATCTAATAGCGACGGAAGTTTTGTAGAGTCTTTCGTCCGGCATTTGTCAGGTCTGGGAATGGATTGCGCCCTGCCCGCTCCGGTAACCTTGCACTGCATCCTGCCCACTCTAGTAACTTTGGAACAATGAGACAAGACTGGCTGAGAGTAGAGTATGGTTCTGCACTCTTTGATGCAACAAATGCATCAGTTGTTATTGGAAGTGTCCCTGGTTCCGGTTGATCTAACTAGTGCAGCCTAGATCTTTGAAATATATATATTATGAATGCCTGGGGCGGCATTTTTTCATGTCACGTGGGGGGCGGCACCGGCACGAGCAGTAAAAAAAACTCTGGGCCGCCGCAAATCGGTTATCTATTATCTATTTATTCATTGTGTGGGGAATTGGCAAATTGGCGCCCCTGCATGCTGAAAAGATAAAGGTATGCAACTATAATGTTCTCTCTGTGTTATGATTACTGTATCCATGTTGTCATCTGTTGTTCAGTGTGAAAAGATGCTGCGGTGTTTAGCCTAGTCGTTAGAGCGCCTGACTCTCATTCGGACAGACACCGGTTCGAGGCCCGCGCAGGGCAGGTAGAAACAACACCACTTACACAACAAATTTGGTTTTAAGTCAACAAACACGAGATCTAATTTCACCATAATATTGTGCTTTGCAACAAAACTGTTACAAGTTCAGTTATTATTATTTATTTCCATAATCTGCTATGTATCTCATCACCACGATAAGCAGGGAGGGGGCCAGAGAATATTACAGTGTCTGACATCGTGCTTGCGAGCTCACACACCTCTTTAATATTATCTTTTGTGATCTCCGATTGACGGAGTCGAACATCATTTGTGCCGACGTGAATAACAATCTTACTAAATTTACGATCAGCCTTAGCCAGCATATTTAAATTTGACTTGATGTCAGGCGCTCGGGCTCCCGATAAACATTTTACTATGGTGGCTGTTGCCTCTATGTTAACGCTCCGAATAATAGAATCATCGATAACTAGGGCACTTTCAGAAGGTTTCTCAGTCAGTGCGTCACTGAGCGGGGCAAACCTGTTCGAGACTGTAGTCAGAACGGTTGAGTGATGTTTTGACCTGCGACTACACCGTCTCACAGTCACAAAGCTTCCCAGCTGCGGGGGTTATTCAACCGGAACCGAGCGCTAATATTGCTCGCATCCAAAGTGTTTTCTGAGCTCCTTACATTCTTACTATCCTCAGATAAAGATTGGATGCGAGACTCTAATTCTGAGATCTTCTCGGTCAGCCTAGCTATTTCCCTGCATTTATCGCATGTAAAGCCCTCGACGCTGACAGAGAAGGCTAAGCTAAACATTTGACATGAGGTGAAAGTGACAATAATAAGAGAAGAAGCCATAAGTCACCGGGTTTGAAGAGTAATTCCAACTTACCAAGACTGCTCGGTGATTCTTAGTATATACGCTTAAGAGAGAAACCTTTAGCACACAAGAAAACTAGAAGGCGAGATGATATTTAGCAGTGTAAACAGAAAGCCCACCACTAACGGCGCTGAGTGTTTTGGTTTAAGATCTTCAAGTAAATAACCAGGAGATGGTTATTGAGATATCAGGATACGTTTAGCAACATCAGTGATAAGTAACAATGTATGCTATGAATAAAATACACTAATATGAAAGAAAGTACAAGTGCAGTGATACAACAAACCGATTCCGCTGCAGTGAGGTGAAACTCCGTCTACCGGAAGTGACCGAAAGTCAAATGCATAATTTTTTAACATAAGAAATTATTTCTTAACATACTTAACATAATTTCAAGAGAGTGTTACAATACCACAGTACTTGTGAGTCTTATATATCTAGCTAAAAACTAAAATGTATGTATTTATTTTTTATTTGTCCTTTCCTTAGCTTGATTATTTAATTAAATTTGATTACAGTATATATACAGTATAGCATGCAAAAGAAACATAACTAATACCAGGACAATGTTTATATATTTACGAGATCCCATCTTTAATTTTTTTTATGTGATGGTATGGCAATAACAAGGCTTGTGCTTGATGAAATCTTTATTAGAGGGCAAATTAGATTGTAACCAGAGGTTTTTAGGCTTAAGGTAACACTGCCATCACAGAACCATTATACTTATATTTAGAAATGACGATGCAGATTTGTTTATCTTGATTCCATTTGCAAATACTTTCGTGGCATATATTTTTGTCTGTGTTGTCAAGAGGGCAGCATTATGGGCTTTGAGTACTCTACACTGTCAAAAAACTGTACTATTTAGTGTACTGATGTTGTTGCCGTTACAGGGATAGTTCACCCAAAACTTTTAATTCTGTCATGAATTACTCACTCGATTTAAATTTATAAATTCCTTTGTTTGGTTGAACACACAAAATAAAATATTTGGAAGACGACAGAACAAGAAATGTAAACAGGTTTGGAACAACTTTAGGGTTAAAAAGTTGGGTGAACTATTCCTTTAAAGGTTGCTCTTTGTTCCTTTACTAAAATGTACTACCATTTTGGGTACATTATTGTAAAGGTACAGTTAAATGTTAGGTAAACAAAATTATAGCCTATAGTTTCCATCCACCCCCTTGTGTCCAGCATGGCAGCCAGGGCATGCTGTAGGCAATGTGAATCAGACATGCTACTATTTAGTGAATGCCATGAGGGTTAAGCATTCTCCATTCCCAAGCAATAAATGATAGCTAGCGTGTCTGCTTTACTTCTATGTGAGGATGTCTGCTTTACGTCCATGTGTGGACGTCCATCACCTCAAATAGACACGCTCCTCTCTGCCACCATCCTGACCTCCCCCTGAGAGGTAAAGACTCTGACGCTCCAGTTGTCCTATTATAGCCTTGCCTACTCAGTTGGAATAAGAGGTTGAGTGGACATGAGTGCCTTTTGGGAACAGTGAGACTGCGTTGCTAAGGATAGGAACCTGTTTGATCTCTCCTTGTTACCTTGCTAATTTTGAGGTGGCCATGTAGTGGACGGTTTATAGTTTTATTTAATTAACACTGCATGTAGGAATTTATGGTCTGTCTTATATTTTACCAGTGTGTTGACTTGCATAACCTTATATGTTTTGCTTATAGTCAAAATGTTTTCTTGTACAGCTGCTTTGTAACAATGAAAATTGTAAAAAGTGCTATATAAAAAAAGTTGACTTGACTTGAAAGGAAAATGCAGTTCAGTTCAACCCAGTGTTCTGACTGCTGACACAGGCAGAGAGAGTCTCATACCTAAATATATTTTCAAGGAGGGACTTCCCCATATTATCACATGGCTTGAGGTACAGAAATAACATACAGGAAAAACACATGGTGTTTTGTGGACAGAGCGTAATCTACTGTATACATGTGCCTGAGGTAATGCATCTGTATGCGATGTATATACTTTACATACAGTACAGTAACAATCTGTATTTGGCTGTTTGTTTACAATTACAACAATTACCTATATGAGCCTGAAAACGCAAATCTTTGAAACTGGGTTTCAAAGTGCAAGTTTTGAAAATGATACTCTCAATGCTGTTGTGTACAAAATTGTTAATTTGTGAAAATGGTGATATAATGCTCATTGGCATGCAGGTTTATGCTATAGATAATCAAAACAACAATGGCTTACCACAAGACACAAGAGGATACTAGATTTTTTAGCACTCCTCACAGCTTTAGTTTAGAAATACATAAATAAGATGTCTGTATTAGTTTGAACAAACGCACAAAAATGACAATATTCTGTTTTAAATGTATGCACTTATGATTACTAAGCATATTGCATATTATCATAAATATTTGAAGTATTTGTTGATAAAGTGTTACCATTAAACATACACGTTTTGTCTTTTTTAAAGTCGTATCCAAAGTCTGGCCTGGTACAGTGTAGAAACAGGTGTTGTTATGACATGTGACAGACAAGCTGAGATATGAAAGGTGTCACAGGACGATTACTGTATTAGGGTATTACTGTATGTAATATAGCTGCTTCAAATAACTCAAGGTTCAGTTTAGGTGTTCGAAGAACATGGCCATTGAATACAAATGTAATTTACATATTTACCAGAACCTGCACTCAAGGTACGCATTTCATCAGTTTGTATTGAACCTAGGCGTGACAATCAGCACACATTATGATTAAAGCGACAGGAAAACCCAAATTACAGTACATAATGAAGAAGGAAATTGACAAGCCTACTAAGGTTAATACCACAAACGTTACAATATATTCAAAACAATATTAAAAAGCAGCAATGGTTTATCATTCATTTCCAACAAGATTTTAAAATCTGATTCAAATTTAAACTGTCCTGATTCTGCCTCTTTTGGTCATGATTTTCTTATTCTTGTGGCAGGACGTTTAGTGTAAAGAGAGACAAGGCTTTGTTTGTTTTGGCATGCCATGTGTTCTCGTCTTTGTTCCCGCCCTCTTGTTTCTTCATTATTGATTGTTAATGATTTAATGCCCGCACCTATTCCCCTCTTCATTTAGTTCCCTATTTAATGCCCTAGTGTTTTCTGTCTTGTACCTGTGCGTTTTGCTACCAAACCTATGTCTAGGCCTTGCATATTGGTCCTGATACGCAAGTCATAGTTTAGTCTAGTCCACAACAGTTTATATCATGTTAGTCCAGTTCAGTAGTTAATTGTTCCTCTCGAGTCTGTGAGTTATATCCCCCAATGACCCCTTGTCATTGTTGTTTTACTCCTTGTAGGTTTTTGATTTGTTTTATATTAAAGTCCTTGATTTCCACCACCTGGTCAAGTCTCATAGTAATCAGATTCCATTTACTGCTCATTCTGCGCTTTAGGTGTGGTGACACTACTGTGGGGTAATGCAAGGTGATATATTGCCTCCCCTGTCTGCGAGAGGCAAATGACTTGTCTTCTCCTCCCAACTACCATACTTCATTGTCCCAAAACGCTGCAGTGGTAACATGAAACGTTGTTGCAGTCTCTTTGGGTTCTAAGAGGTATTTAGAGCCGTGGTGTTCATGTATCCAGTACTAAAATAGCAGATTACCATTTCTATTTCATCTGTCGCCCACTTGACACCAAATAGTTGTCTGGATAACTTCTTCCCATGTGACAACTCTGGCCTTACCGGCAGCTATTTTGGTGGTGTTGTTCGGTTTTGTAAGCGCTCCTATGAACATGGATTTGTACCATGAACCTCTGTCTTTTATCAACTAAAGGACTGGGTAATAGTGTTTTTATTCAGACATCTTCAAAAAGTGACTTGTGGGAATGCACCGCAATATACAGGATTTCTTAAACATTTTACTTACGGATTTGTCTCGGGATTCGATACAAAACTTTTAAAAAGGTAAGGAATGTAATATAATTATGCTTCATATTAAATCATTCAACAAATGCGCTTGATTTCATGACAGAAGCTGTGTTTGTAATTTACATACTGTAATGTAAACAACATTTTCCTTTAAATAGTCAAAGCTTCTATTTCGTTGAGGTTAGTCAGGGCGTTATCGCCATACTGTATCAAAAATAAAATTTACCACAACTTCCAGTTGACATGGAATAATGAGCAGTGGACACATGTTGTGCTATCCAAACAGTCTTGGCCACTTACTGTATGCTCATGAATTTATCTATGTAGAGATTGGTCCTTGCTCAGCATTTTAACTATTTTAAATTAACATGATATCTTAGGATGTAAACAAAAATTTATAATATTGCCACAAATTCCAATTCTGTAAGTTATTAGCTTTGATGGTTGCTGGTTAATGGATACGTGTCAGAGGATAAATATGTGGCAATGAGTTATTCCTGACTCACCCACATATCACAGAAGTTGCAATGTAAAAAAAAACAAATGATAATTGTGTCATCTAAAAAAATTATTGTGGCCAATTTTGAATAGCTTTATTACCACTGAATAACCATGGATTTTTTTATCTCTGTGTAAATACACAGGTTTTTAAAGCCTATTGTTTTAAAAAAAAATTAAAGACTTGTTTAACACAACATTAAATAATCATCTATATATTAGATATATCTATATATATATATATCATCTATAACTAATTATGCTTGTGTTTGCTAAGGGTTATGTGAAAGGGCAGACAGACATCTGTCTTCTAAAAATAATGTGTTTGGCATGGTTTATGTGTATCTCTTTTTACTGGACATAGTGATATGCAGACGTGCCTCCCACATTTATGGTCAAAATATACAGTATAATACATATAAAAAAATTAAATGTTTACTTTGACTTATTCTCATTAATGTAATGTATTACCCTAAAAATGTTGGTTGGTATAATAATATTACTCTATACCTTTAACCATGTCGATACAGCAACAGAGGCTCAACCAACACATTTAACTTGGGTGGTTTCATCTGCTTGCCTGAATAATATCTCACAATTATTTTATTTGAAATATTTAGAAGCTAATGAAATTAAACTGTGTATTGTTTGTTTGATGATAAACTCGAAAACTGACACACTATCTCTTTTTTTTTAAAGAAATTAACAATGTGATGTTTCACATTGTATGCGATGACAATGCCTGGTAATTACGCATCAGACTGAAGAAACTAGGCATAGACGGTCATTATGAGCAACCAGGATAAGCGTCATACTGGCCACAGAACAAGCATGCTGCACCTCCGCTATCTTGCTAGTTTTATGGATGAAATAGACCGGGAGGTAGTGAGCCTGACGGATCGAGCTTTCAAGAGTCTGTGCATTGGAGATGAAGCAATCTACAATGACTCAGAGCTCTCCCCCCCCCCAGTCAGCAGTCACAAGCCACTAGCAGAGGAAGTCTCAAAAAAGACCATAGAGAGCTCGTGTTCTGCTGTCAATAAAGTTAATTCTTATCCGCTAAATGGAGAAAATGATGCACTAGGGAGACAAAAAAATACCTCATCCAAAGATACATCACATTTTGCTGTGTTTTCTGCCAAGATGAAAAGTGAATGCACTAAGATGATAAATGGTGAATCATGCGACAAATCAGCTCTTCTCAGTATCCAGAAGGAGCTCACAGAGTTTTCCTCAGATTATCACAGTATGATGGTGGAACAGCTTTCCTCAGCCAATAAAAATATTAATTCAGATGAGAAAGGATGTGCCAAGAAATCATGCAAGGATGCATCAGGAAAGTCCTCTAAGTGTAAACATAAAAACAACAAACTGAAAAAACTGAATTCCAAAAACGTTTTCCTTCATAGTGAATTAAGCCCATTCCTGTCATGGGGGGATTTAAATACATTTTCCATGGGGCAGGGTCACATTTCAGAGATTATGCTGAGCAACAGACAGTCTGTATGGTATGACTCACCTCTTTACAAGGAATTAACGGCTGCACGTGAATGCTATAAATTACATGTTACCCCGTCAGAGGACCAAGAAGTTGAGAAGTGCCCAAAACAAACAGAGACTCATCAGATTAAAGTGCCACCTGAGTCTGTACAATCTACATCACCCTGTACACCACCACAACTAAGGAATGAGACAGAGTGCGGTCAACATGATATTGTCTCTAAGGCTCCTCTGCTTGCCACCGAACGGAGATGTAATTCAGAAAAGGTGAAATATTGTGTACCCTGGCGAAAAAACAGAACTAGGGCAAAAAGTGTCATTCCTGTGGGACCCTCTCCTATTACCTTACCAGTCTGCGATAGGACAAAAGCTGGAGAGAAAGGTGCACAGCCAACTGAAAAAGAGGTAAAGACAATAGAGGGCCAGACTTCCTCTAGTTCAACTCCTTTCAGCATTTCACAGCTGTTGACACCAGTGATACTCTCGAGACATAGCACAGGAACCTCAGAGATATTGCAAGCTGTTCTCCCACCTACTGCTCTGGATGTCCCACCGCTTCCAGAGAGAGAGATGCATACATCACCCGAGATTAAGCGAGAGGGGTACAAATCAATGGCATCAAGTTTGTTATTTAATCTCAAGGACAATCGAAAACGAGTTAAGGTCTTGTATAGCCCAACCACGTTTAAAGGTTTAGATATCGCAGGTCAAATCAAAGAGTTGCCTTTGCCTGATGTACCCGGTTCGAAAGATGAGCTTCAAATTCCAGAGGTTTCAAAAGCAACAACTATTTCACCTGCTCGTCAGAAAAACATAAACTCTCCAATGAGTCCTCTATTAGAATCTGCAGACACCCAGAATTGTTCTCCTCATGGATATTCTAATGGAGGTGTGCCAGACGACTATTTGGCATTAAGTCTGCTTCAGTCGGGTGGGTTAGCAAACAGACCTCTAAAATCAAAGAGGAGTCCTATAGCAAAAAGGGTGGCATACCCCTCATTACAGCTGTATTGTAAGGCTAGTCCTGAGGAGAGTCGTTTCAAAGCACATTGTCAAACTGTGGTAAATACCAGCTCGCAGGTTTTCACAGATAAAGCCAGAATTTGTGAGCACATCAAAGATCGTGACACACAAAGCCATCCAAATAAATTAGTTCAAGGTGTTACTAAAGAGCAGCAGGACAAAACACCCATTGTTTGTTTACATACAGAAAGGGATTATGAAAACAAGTCTGGAAAAAGCCCATACTCAAATTCAACAAAATCTGATGAACAAATCATTAGTGATGGTTTGCATCAAAATAAGGACACGTTAGAAACTAGCAGAACATTCAGCATTCAGAAAAGCCCTGTCAAAGAGAAAGAATCCAATAGAAAGGAAGCAAAACACTTCTTTTCGGCAAGACAGAACAACTTCATTAAAAATCAAAGAATTATAAGCAAAGATGATGATGAAAATGACAATAATGATGATAATAGTTCAAATGCTGGCAAATTGCTGTTGGCTATAAAGGATACAAATTGTTTTAATGAATTGTACAGGCATTCCAAAAAGGCAAAAACCAAAGAGCTAGAACAGGGTCAATGTACCACAGGCTTTCCTCGAGATAAAGGAATGATTGGTGCACCAATATTAAAAGAAAGTGCTTACGTAAAAGAAGAGACTACAACTGAAAATCAGAGCAGATTCATATCAATAAGCAATTCAGAAAATCAGAGAAATCAAGTAAAAAATGAATCTATGTCTATGAAAGGAAACACTTATGCAAAAAGAGCATTATTTTCATCAATGGAACAGGTGGCGAATCAGACATCTATAACATTCAAGAAAGACAACATTGTCATAGATAAATATGATTTGGCTAGAATGGCTTTAGAGGAAGTAATTGCTGATAGAGAGCAAAGAAAATTAAAAAGTAAAGTTGTTTCAAATGAAAAAAGTTCAGTCATAGATAGAAATAGGGTTGGTTGTGAGTTATCTACTAATGGAGAGGACCAACAGACAAGTATGTTCAGGAGTAAGAGGGGGACAAACACAAAAGATGGAAAAGGTCAGAATAATGTATCTGCATTTAAAACAAACATGCAGGCTGTTCAAATGATGTCAGAGGATGTGGTAACCAAATATGATGATAGTCAAGAAAGTAACAGATATGAAGTCAAGGGTAATACCATTTTTAGACACCAGGAAAAAGAGTTGGCTAAAAATATAGGTCATGCAAATGTGGGAACCAATAGAGGTAATCATTTGGAATGTAGAGATATTCATAGTTCTGGCCAATGTGAGGAAGAGTTGGGTATTAAGAAAAAAGGTATTTCCCATACACCTGAGGTACCTCCAAGAAGAGGAAGAAGTAATTATGAAGGTACTATCAGTGTAGCTGAGAAGACAATGAGAAATATAGAGTTAGAGTTAAAAAGGGAAGGTGACACATCCGTCAAGCCTGGGGATATGGAAAGTAGGGAAGCTAGAACAATTTGTCGAAGTCAATCAAAGAATCGAGGCCCAGTGAAGGGAAATGTATCAGCTCTGAAAGAAAAATATGACAAAGAAAGTGAGGTGCAATGCAAAGACATTCAGACGTACCAGTCTAGTGGAAGTACAAGTTCAGAAAAATCTAAAGAAGAAAGGCCCAATGAACAGCCTGCAAAATATAAAATAAAACATAAAACAATTTTTCCAAAAGTCACAGTCAGATCCTCGGAAACTGAATCTTTCCACAAGGAGAAGGATTCAGAGAATAAAGGAACATTTGAAAGCCCATCCAAAGCATCAGAAGAAAGGAAGACAGAATGTGATTCACAGAGAGTACATAATGACACACAAGACTTCCAAAAGACTACCATCAGTGATCTCGCAAACAACAGACAAGAAATGCAAAACTGCAAAGTAAATGAAATAGAGAAAAGGGAAGAGGGTTCTGACAAATTAAAGGCGTCAGGAAACAGTCAGAACAAATCCAAATGTCCTTCCAAAAGCTACGTAAAAGAGTTTATAAGTGGGTTTCTTGGATTTTCAAATGAAATAGAAAGTCATAACTGTGGGTTAGAAAAAGTTATAACGGTGGGTGAACATGATGAAGACCTTACTAAAGTTGATTTATCCATTGAGGCTATCCATGCAAATCAAAGCAGAAAGGACAGAATTACAGTACATGACATTCTGGAACAATCTCCATCCTTATCGTTGTTAAACGGTAAACAAACACATATCAGCAGTCTGCATTCAAAGGAAAATGAACTTTCCTCATCACATGAATCAGAAGGGGGTTCACAGTCACATCTAGAGCTTTTGTCAGGCAATCCAGAGGTTCGTAAAGCAAAAATGGATTCCTGTACTTTTAGCAATCATAAAAGTGAGTCAGATGTCTCTGACAGGGTTGCATCTCCACTCACTGATGTGGAGAAAAGAGGATGGGTACACTGCTTAATTGAGACTGCTCGCAATCTAACACAAATATCACATAACCCGTCCCCTACAGATCAACCTGAAATAACACAACCATTGTCTCAGAGGGAGAGCTTAAATGAGCCTAAAAATGGTGAAGAAGATCTGGAATGCTTCAAGAACTGTGTTCATTCTAAAGTTGCCCTGTCTGCTTTACCAGACAGGAGCCCACAGCCAAACCAACCAGTGATGCATCTCTTGTCCCCTCTAGCCACTCAACATCCCTCAGTCAAGGAGGGAAAGTTGTTGGTTGGAAGTGTCTCTGTGTCTGAAGAGGAGGAACGACATTCTGCTGTGAGCACCTTGTCTGAGGGCGTGGACAGATTTGAAGCAAATGCAGGAGATACAATGGAGGAGATTATATCTAACACTGCACTGACAGATGCAGATGGATCCACAGCACCAAGTGAAAGATCTGGATCAGTCTGCAGTGGAAATGAAAGTCATGGTCAGAACAAGCCACCTGTTGTTCTTCCGAAAACCGAGAAAGCTATGCGCCGTGCCATGAAGCTTACCACGAGGAGGATCCATAAATCTGAAGCCAAGAGCAAATCTGAGCGTAGAGGCAGGAGCAGCGAAAAAAGTATCAGTCACAAAGATGAGAGGAAACATCACAGCACTGACAAAATGGAAGGTGAGAGATCAGAACACAGGTCGATCAGCGATGACAGACACAGCAGTCAACACAGCAAACATTATCTTGAGAGATCACTTGAGCCTAAAGCATATAATTTTAGACACCACTGTAGTCACAAGAGCCAAAACGTAAAATGGAGTGATCCGTCTAATAAAGGCCAAGACAGACAAACCAACAAAGTTGTTGATTCAAATAGCCACAGCAATGAGAAACAACATAAAAAATCTGACGACATGGATCATTTGGAGAAGAGTAATACAAATTGTGACATTGACCGAATCAGTCGAAACAATGAGAAATATGTACCCAAAAAACAGGACCGCAGGACTCAAAGTTTGGATCGATTTTTAAGGGATAAACATGAAAACAAGTCTAATAGCTTTAAACAAACTGAGGAGGAAGTTAATTATGGGTTATTGACAGGTGAATTGCATTACTCTCATTCAAAGGCACTATCTTTGCGACAAAACAGCATTGAACATACTTATGCACCGGCCACCAATATTGTAGCACAGTCCTTTCCAATCACACAGCGGAAGCTTTTACAGGACCCTGATTCAGGACAGTACTTCCTGGTGGACATGCCAGTACAGGTGAAAACAAAAACTTTCTTTGACCCAGAAACCAAAAGTTATGTGCATTTGCCGATACCGTCTCACGAGGGGGCCATACGACAAGCACCGCCATTGGAGGTTATGAACACACCACCACTTGTGCTATATCATGGCTTTGTTCCTGTTTCTGTCTCATCCTTGCCTTCACAGAAATCTATTGTCAGGACCACAGGATCTATGAATACCCCAGATGACCTGGATGACTTTGAATCTGGCAAGAAACAAATGCAGGGGGACTTTTATCAGACACAAGAGGTACATCCTTACATCGAGCCTGCATATATATCACAAGAACACACACCTAAAGAAGAAATTGATAGTGTGAGATGAAAGCAATATGGACCGGTATATGGTCCAGACGTGGAATGTGACTGAATTTAGGGCTTTGCATTCAATTTTAACTAAAACAGCTTTTTCACTATCACACAGCTTTTTACACAAAAAATGTGCTTCAAAAGGTTCTTCACTGCGATGCCATTAAAGAACCATTTTAGGTTCCACAAAGAACCATTTACTCAAAGGTTCTAACTATTATTTTCTTATTTTTATAATCTAAAGTATGTGTTTCAGCTACAAAGAACCTTTTGTCAAACAGAAAGGATCATTGGATGTTAAAGATTTTTTATGGAACCATTCAACCACAAATCATTCTTCCATAGCATCATGAAGCCCCTTTTTAGTTTTAAGAGTGCAGCATTTTCCATTAAAACTTGTAGTGTAGTCATACTAGATTTGTATTTGTATGTATGCTGTTTATTGTTAATGTAAAACAGAGATTATAAATGTTGAATTTTTATTAAAGTTAGGCAATAACCTAGCTCTCTTTCTTTAACTAGTTTGTTAAAATGTTTAAAACAAGAGCTAATGGTTTAATTTAGCACCATATGTAACATACTTTTTTCTTTCACTAGACTGTTTGTCATCACTTAACAGATTATTTTGTTAATTTTATTATTTGAGATTAGAACATTCTTGTCCATGGGATATTTCACAGTTGAGCAAGTATTGTAAAAATTGAGAGACCTATAGGATGTGTTTTATATACGTAACAGTGTATTTGGCAAATGTGGTTTGCATCTATTTGGAATATGCATTTTTGGAATAATTTAAAACAATAAACTGAGTTTATGGAGAAGAACCATTCCAATAAAATAATTAATTAGCATTTTAGTATGCTCTACACTAAATTATTATTTCATCCAAAGAATCTCATCCGACTAAAGCTGTAGCAGTCATTATGGCGCCACCAATTGGTGACTAAGAGCTCTGCAAGCGCTCTTTTCTGATTTAGGGTATAGAATAACAACCGATTTTATATTGCATTGTTAAAACACTTTTATTTATATTTTTGACACCCACAAATAAACACTTAAAATAACCTTTTTTACATCAAAATGTAAACTCATCAAACTACATCATGCAATTATCTATCTCAATGACAGCCACAGCTGCCTGCAACCATGTCCTCGTACTGTTTTAGAACAACATTTTCATCGTCATCAAAGTACAGGAGGCTTATGGGGTAAAGCACATCAGGTACACAGCACGGTTTACCTGCCTCCTGCTTTATTTTCAATGCATTCATTATCGATCTCAAGGTAGCGTGGTTAGTAGCCCGTAGACCTTCACCCAAAGGAAACGGACATGCACCCGCGCAAGTGTATGCGTTGTAACCTTTTGGAGATATAATCCACCCAGACCAGCCAATGTTAGTAAAGTCCACATAGAGGTTCTTCCTCTGGCATGTAGTGGCAAACGAGCGCGCACTCCGGCGCCTCCGTGCTTTGTTTGGAAAACAAAACTTTCTTTATTTAAAATCTTCAGGAGATGTGTTGATACTTAGACTTTAAATGTATAGTTAACAGTTATATCAAAATGAATTGTATTTTCTGCAGACGCATTTGTTTTACAGGATTATACGCAGCATTATAAATATAGTAGCCTATAGGTTTATAAGTACCAGTTCTTACAGCATGCCTGATAATGAATATTTAATATATATATATATAATTGTATTGTATATTGTATAATCATAAATTAGTTTTACCTTTGTGGAAAAGTGGATTTTGGAAGTTCTTTCGTCTGTCATCTGAATATATAACCAAATACGCGTTTTTCTCATCTGACTGCCCATCCACTGGCATACTGGACTCAAACCAATTACCGGATGGCGAAGAAGTAACAATCATGATGCCGTTATTCTTGCTACTGTTAACAATCCATTTAGTTACCTGTATTGATTTGTATTTTTTTCAGACTGTAGAACAAACAAATTCATTTCATATTAGTTCATTCTTTGGAAAACAACTTACCATTTGTGTTATGTTGACTATTTCCCATCCATTGGTGTAAAAAGGTAATAATCTAGAGTTTAACAAATTTCCTCGCCGATGTTTTGCTCTGCTGCCCAGCACTTCATATATGTCAACCTATTGAATGAATGTTATACGATTTGTCAATAAAATGATTAGTAACATTCAACATGCATTTAACATATTTGCAAACTTACTTTGTAAAAAAGATATCGCCCCATAAAAGGTCGCGTGCGAAACCATCGGAATTCTGCTTTGATCACCCGCTCGTCCGGTCTGAATGATGTTAAATTAAAGAAGTGATATGACCCACTGGACTGTCCTATATAGAAAAAAAACAAGTGTCTGATACACAAGTGCTCAACTTTCATTCGCGACAGCCATACAATTTGCAACCTTTACGCACCTTCGAAACTTCTAACAACATTTCCTTCCAGCACTTGTGTGCTTTTAAGCGTTCCGTTTGATTCGGCAACAGCATCATATAAATCCACCATGAACTGATGATGCGCCTTCCTATAAGACGCAACATTGCCCTTCAAGTCTTTTAACTGGAATATTTCATTCCAACTGCGGTGTTTAACCGCGTCTTCTACATGTTGCGGATTTAGATCTGCTGAGGTGTCTGACGACACATAAAGAAGATGCCAAGCAAAAGTCTCAAAGAGATAAATGATCAAGAATTTCATTGCTGGTAAAATTAACAATCGACGTTAAACATTCTCCTATATGAATCTGCACCAACTGAGATGCAGCTGGAGTGGTGTAACAGTGCATTCAAACGAACTATAAATTTACACCATAGTTTACACAAGGGTTTGTTTGCTCACCCAGCAGAGATAACAGTTAACAGGCAACCGTTTAATTCAAACACCATGACTCAAGTTAAAAAAAACTGTCTGGCTCATATTGCAGTAATTAATAAAATGTATACATTAATCAGCTCCCACATTTCCATCAACCTAAATGCATTCATTTTAAAAAGGTGACACTGCTCGTGCAATTTTAGATATTATACTGTATGTGCTCTTTTTTTCTCATACTATGTTTCCTTTCTTAAATTAAAAAAAAAATGTAATTTGTTTAAAGCAGAAGCTGTGTTGCATGGGGTTTATAGAAGCCATTAAGCAATGACATCAATGGAACATGAAGAGACAAATGTAAGAAATTGCTACAGGTCCGTGTTGATTTTAGCAGGTTGTTGACGTTATCTGTGCACAGCCAGGTCCCCCCATGGTGACAGAAGTAAACGCAGTGACATTATATGACGCAAATGGAAATGAAGGTTTTCTCACCCTGTGCACCGCTTGTCTTTAATTAAATCAAGTAAGGCATTTTAGCTTTTAACTGTTAACCTTTCTCTTTTTATTTAAAAGGTATGGGGGCCATGCTCCATTTTTGTCCTTTAATTAACATTTTTATTTACACAATTTATTACAAGTTGTCCACATTCAGCAAAGGAATTAGAAATGTATGGTTAAAATGTGGAATTGAACGTTATTTCTCTAAACAATCCCATTGACAGGTTAAATCACGGAAGGTCATGTTATATACATGTCTACATGTTTTACATTATAGGTACCCCATGGATATGGATTTAAAAGCAATTTGTTTATAAATACGGCAATGCCGTATAAGAACAGTAAACAATTGTGTTTATTTCAATTATATTCTGATCATGCAAACGCATAGGCTGTGAGGTTCACTTGTTCCACTAGATGGCAACAGTGACTAAGGAAACGACTCATTTCACAACATCTGCAAATACTTGTTGCTTGGCTGATGTTTCAAAGCACAAAACCCACACAGTGCAATGTTTTATCAAATACGCAAAGCTTCTTACAGAAATATCTGTGATACCTCAAAATTCTGTGTTTGGAAAAGACAATGAAGGGAGGCATTTAGGGGGTTACTAAACCATTTTAATTTTGCAAACTGAAAACAGGCTGCAATTATTACCTACAATATATATATACAGTCAGGTCCATAAATATTGGGACATCGACACAATTCTAATCTTTTTGACTCTATACACCACCACAATGGATTTGAAATTAAACGAGCAAGATGTTCTTCAACTGCAGACTTTTAGCTTTAATCTGAGGGTATTAACATCCAAATCAGGTGAACGGTGTAGGAATTACAACAGTTTGTATATGTGCCTCCCACTTTTTAAGGGACCAAAAGTAATGGGACAGATTAAAAATCATAAATCAAACTTTAATTTTTTAACACTTGGTTGCAAATCCTTTGCAGTCAATCACAGCCTGAAGTCTGGAACGCATAGACATCACCAGACACTGGGTTTCATCCCTGGTTATGCTCTGCCAGGCCTCTACTGCGACTGTCTTCAGTTCCTGCTTGTTCTCGGGGCATTTTCCCTTCAGTCTTGTCTTCAGCAAGTGAAATGCATGCTCAATCGGATTCAGGTCAGGTGATTGACTTGGCCATTGCATAACATTCCACTTATTTCCCTTAAAAAACTATCTGGTTGCTTTCGCAGGATGCTTCGGGTCATTGTCCATCTGCACTGTAAGAGCCGTCCAATGAGCTCTGAAGCATTTGGCTGAATATGAGCAGATAATATTGCCTGAAAAACTTATGAATTCATCCTGCTGCTTTTGTCAGCAGTCACATCATCAATAAATACAAGAGAACAAGTTCTATTGGCAGCCATACATGCCCACGCCATGACACTACCACCACAATGCTTCACTGATGAGGTGGTATGCTTTGGATCATAAGCAGTTCCTTTCCTTCTCCCTACTCTTCTCTTCCCATCACTCTGGCACAAATTGATCTTGGTCTCATCGGTCCATAGGATGTTGTTCCAGAACTGTGAAGGCTTTTTTAGATGTTGTTTGGCAAACTCTAATCTGGCCTTCCTGTTTTTGAGGCTCACCAATGGTTTACATCTTGTGGTAAACCCTCTGTATATACCCTGGTGAAGCCTTCTCTTGATTGTTGACTTTGACACACATACACCAACCTCCTGGAGAGTGTTCTTGATCTGGCCAACTGTTATGAAGGGTGTTTTCTTCACCAGGGAAATAATTATTCGGTCATCCACCACAGTTGTTTTCCGTGGTCTTCCGGGTCGTTTGGTGTTTCTGAGCAAACCGGTGCGTTCTTTTTTTTAAGGATGTTCCAGATTTGGCCACACCTAAAGTTTTTGCTATCTCTCTGATGGTTTGTTTTGTTATTTCAGCCTCATGATGGCTTGCTTCACTGATAGTGACAGCTCTTTGGATGTCATATTGAGAGTTGACAGCAACAGTTTCCAAATGCAAATAGCACACTTGAAATGAACTCTGAACCTTTTATCTGCTCCTTGTAAATGGGAGCATGAGGGAGTAACACACACCTGGCCATGGAACAGCTGAGCAGCCAATTGTCCCATTACTTTTGGTCCCTTAAAAAGTGGGAGGCACATATACAAACTGTTGTAATTCCTACACCGTTCACCTGATTTGGATGTAAATACCCTCAGATTAAAGCTAAAAGTCTGCAGTTGAAGAACATATTGTTCGTCTAATTTCAAATCCATTGTGGTGGTGTGTAGAGCCAAAAAGATTAGAATTGTGTCGATGTCCCAATATTTATGGACCTAACTGTATATATATATATATAATTAAAATATATAGTACAATTAAATAAGATAAACATTTTGTTAAAAGTTAAACATTTGGACAAGTCTTTAGGCCTACGATATATTTATGCAAAGACAAACTGTTCCAGGTCTTTTGAGGATTCGTAGAAAGGATTTTTCTGACAAAAAGTATGAGGTAAAATTCTTGGCGTTGTCCAGCTCAAACCTACAGGCTCTGACACCACTTCTGTAAACTGCACTCCTATTAATTGCCTCCCTCTTTTGTTCAACATCTCTTTGGGTCCAAAACAGAACAGATGGAAGAAATTAAATGAGCACCAAGTCATTGCTGCTGTTCCATTAGATATCTGAAGAGAAAATACAATTATTGCTAAAGTGGAAACATACCACTGGGGGATTAGGGGAGGCCTGTTTTTTATGTTTTCAGAATGATTGAATTTACTTTGACCTGGGGGTGAAGTGTTTAGGGAGGTGTCTAGGTTAAAGATGGGGATGGAGACCTGGTTATAGGAGCTGCTGTTTCATTTCTCACATCTCTGCCACTTATTTCTCATTTCCTCATTTGAGAACTTGTTATGCTCATTAATTGGTAAGTTTATTTGTAAATGCTTTACATTTAGCCACAGTTAATTTTGTTTAATGTAAAAAGAAGGCATACGTGGGTATAGGTTTTAATAGACAGGGAACTTCAGGTAAGACGGTGAACTCATAGCAGACTTAAATAAATTAAAGCTGGTACTGATACAGATATAACATCCATGTATCTGTGATTCATCATACTGTGAACCAAAGCAGAAACTTAAGATGTTTAATTCCCACTTTTGACATGTTAAACAGCAAATGCATTGAATCAGCACCACGTTTAATATATGTGAAAAATATTAAAAAGTGTCCAAAATGTAATTTTTAAATACACTTTTAATATATATTGCTAAAAAGATTAACAGTACACACATATAAAATCAAAATGTAAATTTTTGAACCTTTAAATATAGCCGAGGAACCCGTAGACACATATTGATCACGATTTTCTGAAAAACATATTCCAAGTTACTAGTTAAATTTAGTATGCAGGACTCAGGACACATTTTTCAAATCTCGCGACCCATAGGCGCTTTTGGCATGGACCCTCAGTCCGAAGTGTCCATGATGTATACAACGTTTGGAATTTTTGTAGATCAATGGTTCAAAAGTTACAGCCGTTTGAAAAGTGCATTTTTAAACTGCTGGTGGCACTGTAGCGTGCAGGACACAGTAAGAGAATAGCACTTTGGACAGAGAGCAGGGATATAATCTGGCAATTATTTTATGATTTTAGGGTGAATTCTATGAAATGGATTAAATATTTGAAACATTCTAAACCAGAGTTGAAATGACTGCACGCTTCTTTATCAGATTAGACAATGTATTAATCATGAGGCACTGTGACACCTTCATATCCGATTTGGAGGCTTCTCTCTGGACAGTATGTAGGCATCCTGAGATTTCATATGTCTCCCAATGAAGCCAGTCTGGTGACCTGCCTGCCATCCAGTACCTCTGGGTGAGAAAAAGTCCCCATGGAGATACTAAAAACGAAATTTGAAAATTTGAGAAATTTAGCAAAAAATATGCAGAGCTTTAATTAATGCAGGCATTGGAATAATTGAATATGAACAGTCTCATTGCTGGCAGAGTGAGAGAAGGATAAACTTGCCTCTTCAGCATAACAAAATGTTTCAATGTTTGACAGCTTTATGAAATAAAGATGGTGAGAGTGTTTGTTACATGTAAACATTAGGATTGATTTATAGTGAAAGTGAATTCTCATCATCGGCCTTCACTCAAAATGATAATTATTTCTTAACTGTATTTAATCAGCTTCATAAATCTGATTATTTTCACGATTTTCAGACATGTCATTGCAAACCTGAAGTATTTTTCTTCTGTAGAACACAAAAGAAGATGTTTTAAAGAATGTTGGTAACCACGCAACATTGGCCCCCATTGACCTCCATTGTATGGACACAACAATTAGGTTATGTCTCAAAATATCTTCACTTGTTTTCCACAGAAGCATCATTTATATGTTTTGAATGACATGAGGATGAATTAATGATGATGACAGAATTAAAAAATGTTCACACTGTACTGTCTCTCTTACATGAGCACAGTTTTTACTCAAGCTCGTTCATGCACATCTGTTCAGAGTGAGGTTAAATGCCCCGTTCCCGGCACCCTGCAGCCAAGGTTTCATCACCTGATGACCACGGGCCCTCAGAGAATTATCTTTAGGTGCATACTGACAGAGGAAAGGCCCTCTGTTAACCAATCCCACACCTGATACTTCCTTTCTTCCCCAGCTGCCTCCAAACACATATATACACATGTGTGTTGCAGCACGTGTTGACTGACTGATAGAGGCACACTGTAATCAAACAGTAGTGGGCAATGCTGACAGATAGGCATTGGGTCGGTGCCAATGCAAACATGGTGGGTGGTAAGATGCAAAGCCCTATGACGTCATTGCGGCTACTGGGAAAAATATCATCGAGCATCATACACAAATGCATAATCGCTCAGAGTTTTTTTTTTAAATTACATTAATGATGTATGTATAATAACTTTACATGTAATGCATTTAGGAGACACTTTTTACCGTGTGCATTTACTGGAGTTTTAAACTCTGCATAGGTCTCGGTGTTTCATTTATTGTTGGGCCGAGTGAAGAGATGTATACTGAATATGAAATATAAGGTTCTTTGGATAAAACTTGTACTAAAATTAGATTTTGGTTGGAATAATTGTTTAAAGTCATAAGAGCACACAATGACTCACCAAAATACCAACCTGTTCTCCAAACACACATCTGCTTGTTGCTGTGGATGTCTTGAACTTTTCCAGACAGATCGTTTGTTAGGAAAGGTTACTAGTTTCACTTTCACCAATGTTTAGTCAGGAATGTTTAGTCAGTCCACTTCATACACGAAAGAATGTATCTGTTTTAATTAGGCAGCAAACCCATTGTTGCAATTAAATGGATATGCCAGGATCAGTTCTATCTTTCAATGTTTTTTTTCCAATTTATTTCCAATTTATTACAAATATTGATTTCAATGCTGAGCTTAAGACAGGTCTTCACAAACATGCTAAAAAGCTTTGGCACACGAGTATATGTGTGGTATTACATAAGCAACACTTCAGTAGGCCAACTTGGACCTCCTCTCCCCATTCAAGGCCCATCTGTCTTTCTTTTCTCTCAGTTTCTGTCTTTTTATTTATTCCTTTCACTGATTTATTTCCAAACTGACAATGTTTCTGTATGCAATAAGCACATTTTATGCTGCTTCCTTCAGTGTTAAATCAGTGTCACCAGATCTAGACAACAGTGATATACGACGCCAGTTTTAAGTGTTTGGATGGGGACTTCATGAACAATGGACATAGTGATAAATCAGATTGTGGATTTAAACCCTATCGAATATAGTCACAACGAAGAAGGAACTGCCTCTTGAAAATCTATTTAAATTTGACCACTCCTTAACTCATAATCGTTTAATGGAATTCAGAAGAGATTTGGCGGTTTTGTTTTACCGGCACGTTTGCATGAATTAATGTGTTATTTAATATTTTAAGCATGTTTAAGTTTGTGGCCTTCACTATATATTGAAGGGCACATTTTCCAAACATAAACAAATGCAGGGAGGCTGTTCCTTCAAAAAACAAGCAAGGTGCTAAGAAGAGGCATGCACTATATTCGTCAGTGTTGAGTTAAAATAACAAGGGGGTTTGGTTAGTGTAAGTGCTAAATGCAATGAGACACTGCACGGTGTTACTGTGTATTTTTCAGCTGGCAGACACTGTATTAAAATGAGAATCCCGCAGCGATGTCCCTGTGAAAACAGCAAGAGAGTCATCTGAGACATTTACATTTAGTCATTTAGCAGACACTTTTATACAAAGCGACTTACAGATGAGGAAACATTGGAAGCAATTATAACAACATAGGCAACAAAATACATAAGTGCATCAAAAACTAGTCCATTAAAGCTTAGCACAGTATACAAAGCTAAGAATAGTGAGGTTAGTAAGTTTTAAATTTAAAAAAAAAATAATAATAAAAAGGAACAGGAAAATAATTAGGATGAGCCTAGTTGAATGGCAAGGTTGTGGTGAATCTTTGGGTTGACTGGGATCCCAAGCAGTTCCGTTTTTGCAAGGTTCAGCTGCAGGTGATGTTCCTTCATCAAAAGTGAGATGTCACTCAGGCATGCCGCGATGCGAGCAGAGACCGTCGGATCGTCCGGTTGAAATGACAAGTATAGTTGTGTGTCATCTGCATAGCAGTGATAGGAGAAGCCATGCTTCTGAATGACAGAGTTGAGGGATGTCATGTAAATGGAGAAGAGTAGCGGTCCAAGCACTGAACCCTGTGGGACCCCCGTGTTGAGCTGTTGGGACACGGAGACCTCATCTCTCCAGGATACTTTGAATGACCTACCCAAGAGGTAGGACTCGAACCATTGCAACGCCATTCCAGAGACACCAATAGCACTGAGAGAAACCAGGAGGATGTGATGATTCATAGTGTCAAAAGCAGCAGACAGATCCAGTAGGATGAGCACAGATGACATGGATGAGAATAGAAGTAAATTAAGCCAAAGTAGTTCAGTTTGGGGCACAGGCTTCTAAACATTCAGGACGTTATAGATTGTGTTAGATTATGCATTTTCATTGAGCAGCTCAGAGATATTATCACTCATAAAAATGATACACATGCTATTTGTTTTGCTTTTAAACAACTTCACCCAAAACTCTACCCAAAAAAAACTTAATTCATTTTCTTTGGGTCTATTTTCCATTTGTAAAAGTGGGAGGAGAAAAGGTCATGAAGAATGGCAGAAAAAAGTGGAGAGAGAAATAAGGAGTGGGTGAGAGAGTGAAACAGCCTGCTCGGGCCAAAAGTCTGAAAGTCTCTGATTCTTTTCCCACTCCCAGGCCTTATAACAGTCACATCACCTTTTTACCATTTCAGAGGCTAGACACTACTTCATCTGGGAAATTACTGCAGCTCAGATGATATTGCCAATCACTGAAATTTAGAGAAGTATTTTTTTCATCACAGTTTTATTTCATTATCACCAGTCATTTTCCTGTTTCTCATTTGTGAGTAATTATTAAGATCGGCTAGTGGCGTCAATTGCTGCTACATGTCAGAGGGAGTAGCCACTGTGCCAGGTCAGTTGGGGCACTTTTGAAAATATGGCAGAAATGGGTTCAGGCTGGGTGAGGGGGATTCTGGAAGTAGAAGGGGCCTGTCAGTTATCCAGCGGGATTGTGTAATACACAGCACACTGAGCACAGATTGCAGAGGACTGCAAAAACATACTTAGCCAAGTCATTATTGATTGTGTCTACGCTTGTTTCTTGAGTCTAACAATCTTCTCATAATAAGGGGCGATTTTGTTTTATTTGTACAACTATCCTTGGATTATTTTGTACATCGCTATACTTGACATAACTGTTAATGGTACAGTGAAAGTTCACCAGTTGCAAATAATCTTCAATCTCATTCCCTTTGGTAAATGGTGCTTTCACAATCTGTTCAGAAGGTTACACCTCGTCTCGTTTCAGTGATGCAAGACCAGTTTCTAACCAAAATCTGTAGTAATTGAGATATTTAATACATTATAATACATTATGATTTTTCCCTTGAGGAATAGGACTTGTACTAGGGAGAAGGAGAACTGTAAAGTTTACAAAATAAGACGTACACTAAGATAGGGAAGATAGCGAGAAATTTTCTGCCAGTAAATTATTTGTAATTTTATGATCTGATTTCTGATAATGTTATAACAGAAAAAAAAAACCATAAAACGTTTTCTGTCATTGTTGCTTAAACGTACCAAGAGACATTGTTAAAGGCCTCATCGGATGAGCACTCACAACAAGTTGGTATGATTTATTAGGGTCTTCATGAAATGTCTGGAAGATATTTTGATTAAAAAACACTCAATGGGTCTGTAAACAAAACCCTTTGTGCCTCTTCAAAAACAGCTATGCTCACAGTAACCCGTTTTGGTGCATGTCTCTTTAAATGATAATGAGTTAAAGCACACCCCACCCCCCTTCCGTCCTGCGTGTCCTGCCATGGCAATGGTTTAGCTTAATTATATTTCCTGAACTCCTCTGTGGTTAGTTTCGTTTTAAACGTCTCAAATCATTCGTCCAGAGACAAAAAAATCTGTCACAGTGCGTGTATGCCTGCCTAAAATCTACGGAATGCGCACCTGCAGATCTCAGTGGAATTACCTGGATTGTAGCACTTGTCATTGACAAGTTATAATGTTACACACGTGAGAGCATAACTAGTATACATTGACAGACTTTTCAGCCTAAGGAAGAATGATTTGAGATGTTTAAAACAAAACTAACTGCAGTGTTCGCCCCATTCATTAGCATAACAAACAGCTAAACTCCAAGTGCGCAGTGTCAAAGACATATAGATATAAACTAAGTTTAACACTTTGAATGTTTTAGCCCATGACTGACTTAGATCCCTGACTTAGAATTGTGTAGATTAAGGGGCGGTAACATTAAAATAACAGCCTCCCTTAACTCACATCAGCACTAAATCTGAACGGCTCACATGCTTGCAGGGAAAGGCACACCAAAACAAACTTGCTGGGTTCTTGTTTTTCATGTTTTCTGAGTTAGTAGATGCATCAGGGATCCGATTATAGCACTTAAACGTGGAAAAAGTCTGATTTTCATCCGTTGAGCCCTTTAAGAATCCCAAAGCCAAAAGAGAAACTGAGCTTCAAGCAGAGCCAATCAACAAAGGCTGTGACCGGTGCACTAACAGTAGGGAAACCAATAAATAAACCACTCTGACCCGAAACACCCACTTACCCCTGCCTGATGACATCAGCAGCTGTTGACCAATGGCTATGCAAATAATTTCTCCCACCGCGTCCCACAGCTGTAAGCGTCTATCATGCCTCAAGGGCAGAGGGGTTGCGGCCTTCATATGGAAGACATAGACTATAAAACTTAATTTTTCATCTCCTCACACGGTTACGGGCTTGATGTAGTGATGATTTTCTGATGAGTCCCTTGTCACTTGGCCTGTAGTTTATTAGCCATGTGTTGTATTCTCTTGGATCCTCATCAAACTCCCACCCTCAAATGAGGATTGGACTGGTAGACTATGATATGAGTGATGGTACAGCTGAGCATATCTACTGTGTTTTTTGAAGAGATTAAGAAAATTCTCAATTTTCCAAGTGAATGGACAACATAAATCTCGTCTTTAATAAGGGCATCATATACATATTTGTGTATGGCATACATAAACATAATGTGAACGAAAAATAAATTAGGTAAGTTGATTGTCGTTGTTTCACACCCTGACGGAATTCCCTTCGGGGCCGTGCTGCAGTGCTGGGTGATGTACAGGTAGGATGCAGTTGTCTGAAAGGCGAATTTGTAATTTCCTGGCAAACGAAGCCATAATTTTCTCTGTGGCTGGTAGTGTCTTCAACCCTCATTGAACTTTCCCCTAGAAATAAAACATGTATATTTTACTTAGAGCCGACAAAGGCAATAACTCTAAAGGCCACATCAAGAAATCATGATCAGGACTTTTTTGTCGATGGATTGTGGTTCCTCAATAAACTATATGAAACAGCTAAGATGGCCTCATTTTTAAATACGCATGGAGAAATAGCTGCAGGCAATGTATGTAGGCCGCAGGCTTGCACAACGTCTTATGAATGATTTATAAAGTGTTTATATAAATGCTGCACTGACCAACACAGCATTAATGAGTGCAGAACCTCAAATATCATACCAAATTGTTTGTTTAAGGAGAAGTCGATAACAGCTGAGTTAGCTGCAATTAGGCGTTATTAATGACCCAAAACCCCTTACGCAGAATATTTTTCCAAACATACATACGACCCTGTGCCAAAAGAGATGCTGGCTGGATGGTGACCATCTTAGTTTGGACTCCAGAGAGGGAAAAGGAAAACATATCTATTTATTTGATTCCATAGCAACGTCTATGAGAAGCTTGCGGTGTTTTATGAGACTCAATATTAAGTCAATTCTACATGAAGTGCATAACCCCTCCTTCTGGCGGATTGTGAATGGCCCCTGTTACCGGTGATTTTTTGGCTCAATAACAAAAATAGTAGTTGTAATACTTCATCCAAGAAAGGAAGCAGAAGCTTTTAAAGCACAGAAATATCGGCTTCCTCATCATCCAAAACTAGCACAATACCAGCTTGCATGTCCTCATGTTAGCAAAACACATCAATAAACTAAATAATGGATATGTCATGAGACTGAAATAGAGACAAACATGTTCTGGTCTACAAAATTGCATGAAGTGATGCACCAACACATATCTTCGTAATTGATTTCAGTGTGTTTTTATAGAGCCTTAGTTTAAAACGTTAATTACTTTTAAAGAATTACGTTTACAGTCCTGTTTTCGTTTTGCTTTTAAATAGAATGTCCTACAGACTGGATTGTTTGCACTCATCCTTTGACAGGGGTTCTAGTCTTGGGTCTGTAAATTTGTTTTATTTGAAAGTTTTTTTCTAGGCAATGGGCCTATACGAAACACCCGACCATCTGTCCTAACAAACACATCTTGGGAGTGTAAGACTCGCCCTGATGAGGGCAGGCTTTATTTTTTCCACCACAATTGCCAATCAACATGTTAAATTCAAGCAATGTTTTTTTATTTCTCTCTTTCTGCACCTACTAGGATTATATAGTTTATATTTTATGAAAGCTGCTTTCAATAGTACTGACCATCTGAAGTTTAGCATCAAGCATTATTTTTTTGCCATGAACAGATCTACTGTAACATTTATTTGCTATTCCTAAATTGTTGACGACATCACATTTTAATAGCTTTACCAAAACTTGCATCCATACAATTTGTCTGCAGGGTGCTGGGTAAAAAAACAATTGTGGATAACCAGACAGTGAGAAATCGCTTCTGTGTTGCCAGTGAGATGTTTAACACACTCCAGGGCACGAGAGGGACTTTTTATTACCAATCACTCATCAGTAGAGGGGGCCGGGGAGCAAATGGGAGGTCAGGAGGTCCAAGAGCTTGCCAAAAAGTAGAATGTTGGGAGACGCAGCAAACCCCCTATTACTACCCCAAAACTCTTGAGCCGGATTTGAGTGAGTGAGAACACAGGGGGAGACATAACTCTCTCCTCTTTTCTTCTTTGAGGGTTGAGAACGAGACAGACAGAGAGATGGATGGAGCTAAAACAAAAAGCTGGAAATGTCTGCAGAATTTCATCAGAACGATATGCATCCTGTGGCCAAGACAAACTAAACATAAAACCCTCAAAATGGACAGTGGCGCTTTCCCTCATAGACATTGCTCCAGGCCAAGAGACCAAAGACATGAAATATCAAAACAGGACCCTCTCCCTGCGGCGTTCTGAGCCAATTATGTAATCAGAGAAACTCTTCTGAAGTGCCTGCTGAGAATAAGCCATCAATCACTCTTGTATACAAGTTTTCTCAAGATATACTGTATGTGGCACTGCTGAAAGTAAAATCGCTCCAGATGACTAATGTAATCTTTATAGTGTTTTGTGTCCAATTGTTCTGAAAGAATGTCTGGATTTTTCCTTTACCCATTTAATATTTAAATGCACATAGGACTTTTACCCTGTTAGACTTTTCAAAATGCCATTTTATTGTCCTATTGCAGCTGTCAGGTTAATATTGCGCATACACTTGTTTCTGTTTAATATAGTTGCCAGAGTGTTCATAGAGATCCTTGTCCACCTAGTATTATGTTCTTTATGACTTTAACAATATAAGACACAGGTGGCCCCGTTATAGCACTCTCAACACCTCAATTTGTGTCTGACCTTGTCTGACATCTCAACCAATAAACACTTGAGGAACTCCTAAGGTAGAGAACAATTGGATGAGCTCATCTTTATAATCTAGTGCAGGTGGAAATGGCAATAGAGATTAAGTGTGCTGAGTGAAATAATGGAATCAAGGTTCGTTACTTGGTTGTTATGGGTAGTCTACTTTATTAACGGGTCTTTGGTTCACTCTTTGTGAGCTCAAAATGCTTTTGTTCTGTACCCTTCCCAAGCACTGCATAATAACTCTGCATACACTTATAATGTAAGCTTGCTGTGCATATAGCTTATTATAAGTAAATTAAGTAATATTGGCTACTGAAAATGCCATAACAATATCCAGTACTTTTTGCATTCCTTAGCTGCACAAATATAATTATTTTATTTATTCATTTAAACTCTGCTGTGTTCCATCTGTATATTTGGACTTCACAGCCTTTACAATTAGCTTGTGTTATCATTTGACAACTTAGGTATAGCTTACGGTGGCTATTTATCCGACAATAACTTCTGTTCTAATTGCACACTGCTTGTTGTTCTGCATTTATCTATGGAAAATAAAAAGGGTACCTCTGAATAATAATAACCTAATGATAGATTATTCATCCATAGGCTATTTTTGTCAGCATTTCTGTCATTGTCATCAGTTGCAGGTGCAGTTGTTTATTTAATGTGGTTTATGTGGCAGCTGAGCCATGACCAAGCATTGTTTTCACATAATGTCCGCTACTGTACTATCCACTACTGTCATGCTGATTGGTTGATGTTGTTGTGTTGTACAGTATATGCCAGATGGGCACACGCACGCATGTGTGTTTGTGTTGTGGTCATCATGCTAATTCTGTACTTATCGTTCTTAACGCTATTTATAATGATATACATGCTTATGCTCTGGTTAAACGGTGAAGTATTTAGGTAAAGTTGTGTATTTTAGATGCATTTTTGACTCGGCCCACCTGATTTTCTCTGAGCCCACCTACATTGTGATTCCTGGCTACGCCACTGGTACGAAATGAGCTGAATAAGCAAGGGAACCCGAGATAAAAAATATGTTTAAGAAGTAGGTAAAATGTCCCAGGAGAACATACTCTCTGGCCCATTACTGTATCTCAACGGACATGAGAGAATCTTACCTACTGAAAACATCAAGAAATGAAGGTTAATGTGCTTGAAAAAGACAGATGTAGATGAAAAGCATAAATCTGAATCTAGCATTTACTCAACTGCGCTATGTCCGCCAAGCTGTTTTTGTAATTATGTTTCCACTGCAATAGATGTCCCACCGGGAGACCATGCCAAGTTACCCCCAAAACAACTTCATGGGGTATAATTTAAACCCAAATTATCCTAAATCTTGACAGTTTTGATGTGTCCCACACCCAGAACTTCCTTACCCCCACTTTCTTAAATTCACTGTAGCCTTTAACTTCATTAAGAGCATTGCTCACAATGATAAATCGCCTCAACATGAATTACTTATGTGAAGGTGCACAAGGACAGTAAATATATGACATGGTATATATTATTTATCCTTCGTCTCTTGCCCAAGTTTCTTTTGGTTGTAAAGTTTTGCAAATGGCAGGTTCTCTTTAGGGATTGGATTTTATAAACTTACTTTTTTCAGCCACAGGTGGTAATAAGTCACAAGAGGGAACTTATATGAGGCGTTGGATGTTTAGTTGAGGGAATTATGTTATTGTAGCACATCCCAAAGCTTTGCAGTCTCCCGAAATTGTCTCAGGTGTAAAATTTCATGCCTGTTGAATGGCGCCCCTACTTCAGCAGCCACCACCCGAAGGGAGGGGATTGTGATGTCTGCTCTGAGAACTTTCAAACCCAATAGGGAGTAATCCAAGTAACATTTATCTTTCTATTAGCTGTAGAATTATCTTCATTTTTACAGTAGGCGTCATCATGCACTCACATATAAGCAGTGAAATATCCAGAACATAAATTTAAAATAATTCAGGAATAAGGACCGTTTTAGTACCCCATTGTTGGATCTGTTGCAGGTTTGCTGGAGTAATGTACCCTATTCTGTCTGGTATTATACTGATTCAAGATCAAGAGCCAGGTATTTTAAAGTATTATCCATGTCCACCAATCATCACTCTTGCAGCCATCCAAACTAGCGATTGTTCAGTCATTTGAGCTACCTACAACTCTCTGAGAAAACAGCCTTTGAATGTGGCAGATCCTAAAGCATGTCCTGAACGAGCCAGCTGGTTTCAGACAAAAGCTTTCACCACCTGGTCCGGTCCTCCTCGACTTGGTGAAATTCCCAAGAGCCTGGCAGAATAAGTGAGATTCCGCCTCCAACATCTGCTACAGTTATCCTTGGCAATCAGCTCTGGCTAGACATTCCATTATTGTTATTTCTTTGTTCAGCTCTTCAGAGAAAAAATAAAGATATTACAGACACATATATTCAAGAAAGAGGCAAATTACTGTGCCGATTCCAGTATGAACAAAATACATGCTATTAAAATGCCTTCTGATTTAATCAACATAATCAACTTGTTTTGTAAGATGACTATCTATTGACATTCACATGTCAGGATGAAATTTTCTTGCACGGTTTCAAAAGCATACCCTGGTTTACTAACAAGCAATAAAAAACAAGCCTTGGGTCTAAACATCTTAAAAAGTGCTGTTGAAAAGAATTATCTTGCATCTCCTGCTGTTGATAAAACAAATGTCCCTTCTATACAATGTTATTCTTATCCAAGCCAAACTGTTAAAATAATTGACTTGCAATCATATTTTAGTTTGTCATGGCAAGGGCGAGACCTCGATTTAACGCCTCACTTAAACAACACTGTTGACTTGTTTTTATCCAAGAGCTGCTTGCTATTCCCCTGCTCAACTGCCAATCTGGATGTATTGTTGTTTTCGGTATAATATGATGGTGTTTGAGTGCTCAGCAGTAGTCTCTAAGAGGCCATCCACACGGAGACGTGTATAGATGTATACTTTTATGTATCGTATCTGCATTTCGTCCAGACGGATCCGGAGTTTTGGGAGCCTGAAACCACTATTTTTTAAAAAGTGGATAAATCAGAAAATTCCCACGCCTGCATTTTCGTGTGTGTACAGCCGATGCGTATATTTACTGAAACTATGATGTCATCATCCCAGAACGCGAAGTTCATGTGCATGCTCCAAGTCGTCTTTTCCATTTTTAGTGTATATCTGTGGCAAAATTACAGCTCCACATACTGATTTGGCATGTGGATACTACATCGTTTTGAGTCGGTTTACCTGTTTCATGTGAACATGATATTTCAAGATATTTCTTGGGAAAACGCAGTGAAAATTAAATAAAAAATCAGAAAGGGAAATCTCTGGATGTGGCCTAAAATATACAATTGGGATTATGAAAATTTTAAAAGGGTTAATGAATTGACTTTTTAAGTTAAGGGTAACCCAAAGCACGTATTTGTATTGCTTAGATGTTACTCTTTTAGAGATCAGAAGACTTAACTGAATTTCAAGTTGTCAATGTTATTGAAGTATTAATTTTTAAACACATGTTTTACAATTTCAAAGGAGAAATAAAAATAGAAATAAACAATTTCTGACAAGCAGTAAGATTACAACGCAATAAAATAGCTGTGAATTATATACCCAGAGAATTTGATCTTGTATGAATTTGATGAGAAATGTTTGAATTCATACTAAACTCTGGCTTTTGAATGCAGACTTTGGCATCATGGCAGATCTGACCACGGTTTAATATTTAACAGACATGAGGTCTGCATTTCAGGCAAAACATATGAAAAACAGTAGACTAAAGTAAAACTTTGGTGACATTTGTTTTATTGTATATACTTGATTTGAGATATTTTCTCCTTTTGGTTGGTATTGTAACCCACTTAGTTTATATCCCTTTTTTATTTTGTTTCATCTTTTTCCCAGCAAAATGCCCAAGACATTTACAATTGTCCAGACCTACCTCTCACACTTGAGTTGAAATAATAAAATTAGAACAAAGTAAATACATCCTTTCATCAGTTCAATTCAAACCTTTCAAGGAGCCTCTAAGAAAATGTGTTCTTTCGTTGTTTTTCGCACAGTAATTCACACAAATCCAGGGATTAATTCAGGAAAATCCGTGTGAGAATAAATTGTCTTTCACACCTCACCATGAAAGACAACACAAATAAATAACATGTTGACTTTAAGTTGTCCCTCTGTAGCAATGCTCCATCACATTAATTATTACACAATCCAGCTACCACAGGACTTACTTTGGCATGAACAACTAACTGCCCAAAGTTCCCAGACTGCAACCTGTAAAAATTCACTACTAATGAGACGTAACGTTACTGTATGCCTAGACTGTTGTGATTTTTCCATTTTTAGTTTACTCGAATAATAATATAACAGGGTTCATGATACAATATATCAGTTCATGTGATAAAACCTCCACCCTTTAAACAGCTCTCTGGTCATTTATAAAAGAGAAGTAAGTAAGGGTGCTGCCGCCCGGCGTTTTTAAAAGAAGAGTAAATCAGACAAGATCATATAAATCAGGGCCTGCATTTTGCACATTAACTCTTCTCACACATTCGGATCTAATCTAAATGTCGGACCAAGCTGAGGACAATGAGGGAATCACACTTACACTAATTATCACACACTGATGGAAGTAACGTCATTCTCAGGCTTTAATAGACACATAAGTCTAGGTCATAGATTCAGAGAGTCACACGGATGTGACATGATAGACTTTAGGGGTCAGAAGTCTGGAAACTCAACAGTCTGTAAAGGTTTGGAAAATCATGAGTTTGCCAGGTCGGTGATTATTGCCTTGCAAGAGAGTCTTGTGAAGCTCACACTTCAGCTGATGTCTCATTCAGGTTTTCAGAATGAAGACAGAATAACATTTAAAGGCATAGTTCACCCAAAAATAAAACTTCTGTCATCATATACTCCCCCTCTTGTTGTTTCAAACCTGGATAATTTTCCTTCTTCCGCAGAACACAAAATATATCTAGAAGAATGTTGGTAACCAAACAACGGCAATAACCATTGACTTGCATTGGTTTTTGTGTCCGTACAATTGAAGTTAGTCTATGCAGTTTTGTTGCAGATTTAATTGTTTTTAAGTAATAAACTAATACTGAGGTTGAGATTAAACACACGTTTATTGCATTTTGCCCAAAAACAATATCCCTATACTAAAATATCTTACAGTTAAAAAAAACACCCCTGGCATTATCTATCACTTTTCTAAAAGTGTATTTCCCCCGTGCTCCATAAATTAAAAATAGAACTTGCTAATATTGTGATGTTAAGGGGGACGTGAAGCAAGTCTTTTGCTTAATATTACACTTCTCTTTTCATAACCTATAGAGGGCACTGTAGATCTATAGTAAAGATGACTTTAGTTCCGATGCAAAATTATATGTCTTTACGGGGAAGCGTGTCTAAGCACGTCCAGGAAAGGGTGAATTAGAAAGCGTAATTAAAATGTATTGACACCATATGTGCTCTGCCTCTCTTAGCATTTGGGTAGTGTGAAGCTGTTTAACCTGTAATTACAGACAGACCGCTTCCAGACTGATTTATATAGCCACACAACTCGCACACACACACATATTTAACACAGTCACTGTGTGATCTTAATTTAGCAAAGATCAGTTGTGAAAAATAGTTATCCATAAAAACTTTGTCTCTTTATGCAATTGCCCTTTAAGTTGAATGACTGACACAGCTCTGCTTTTTCTCCACACAACATTCTACATGTGGATGGGCCACTGTGTATTTGTCTGCACACTTTTTCAAAGACTTCAAAGATCACATCTTCTCTTGCAGTGTTAACAATTTACAGTTGTTGCCTATCACTCTCAGAATATAATGAAACATTGTCTTTTATTTATTTGGATTATGAGACTTTAGGCTATATTTAAACTTTCATTCTGACAGAGACCAAGTAAAAACTGTATCATTAAATATTAATAACCAGCCTTGTCTGAGTATAATTCCTGGATTTGTTCTAGCATTACAGACAATACAAAGTGATGAGCTTTCAAAATATATTGGGAACCAAAGTCCCATAAAACTAAACCTTGTTTGTGAGAAACAGTGAAATATCACAAAAATATACAGTTGTAAACTTTAATATCACGCATCAGGCATTCATTAACAACTTTTCTCCCGCTTGGGACCATTAACAGCGTTTTACGCAACATCCTTATGGTCCAGTTTTCTAATATTGACATAAGCGCAGAGGTTATCAAAACATAGAGACACTGTATTATGATGTCATCACACACCCTCTGGGACAATGAAATAAACAAATGGGTAGTTAGCGCCTGATATGGGAGTTAAAATAAACAATAAAGTCATCCAAAACAGCCCAAATCTACAGGCAAACATGATTAAACAGTTTTGAGGGTAGCCAAATTTTGGCCCACACAGTAACTTGGCAGTTCCACAAGGCATTTTAAAGGCTAATGGTGTAAGCAGATCAGAATAAGGAACATTACTGCCTGTCTAAATATTAAAAGCAGTCAGTTTGAGTCGCAGACAGATATACAGAGAGATTATTTGACCCCAGGACTTGTTTATGAAAGTCAAGCAAAATAAGCGGAGGAGTGCAATCTCTCAGGCTGCAAGTCTGGCTCCTGGGGGGACTTGCTGTGTGGGTGGACTCGCTTGCTGGAGGAGCCCCAGATGGCTCAAACTCATCGTATCCCATAATCCTTTACCAGACCCATGAGGAAGTGTGGAAAAATGCAACAAACAGAGATGTGTAAAACAGTGAGTTACCAAGTACACAAGCTGTTGAGATTTGGCATTCTGCACATACAGATAATGCTACATTCGCTGGAACATTACGCTGCAAAAAATTTATATATATACATATATCTGTGGTCTAAAAATAAAAGATACCTAAGCTTTTTATTTTTACATTTGCATTGTTTAGACATGAAGCTTATAAGGCAAATGAAAATACTGTCTTCATAAAAGGGATGTATTAACAGTACTTATGCAATATATCCAGCATATTATTCAATATTTTTCGAAGGGTTTGTGTAAGTCGCACATTCTGTTAACTGACTACCTTAAATGGACTTTCTTGATATGGGAAACTTTTAATTTAATTGGCTGACATTATGGTTTTAATTATCCTTAAAATATATTTTCAAATTATTTATTAAGCCTATTTTGTTTTGTGAGACACTCATGAGCAAGTTAACCGTTATAAGCAGAACTGTATAGATGGTTTCAAAGCAATAACATAAACAAATGTTACTTCCCATCCGCAATGAATTTATTTCCCTGTAGATTATTTCTAATGACAAGTAAATTACATATTAGCTAGCAGGTTAAATTTGTGTCTAGCCAGTATTATTTTGGATTCCCTTTCTGTCTGTCTCCCGACATTGTGTCAAAACAGACAGAATGGAGTTTGACTTGAGAACCTATCATCTCCGAATGTAATTTTAAAATGCCAATGAACTTGGCGAATGGGACGGCACGCTAGTCCCCGCCCCGTACATACAGGTATAAAAGGGAAGATGCCCATTCATTCACCTTTTTGTTCTTCGGAACCTGCAAAGCTTGATTCTAAGCAAATGATCTCCTGATTACTACTAGATTCTACGACACAGTGTGTTTGACTTCCTCTGGGCGTTTCCGTAGCGAGCCGAGGGTGTCTAAAAAGCCAATTTCCCTGAACAGACATGTCTCACCGCTGTAATCTTGGATGCGGCCATCTCAGATGTCGACTCTGGTGGTTAGAAAGAGACACCTACGGGTTAACCGTGCACATATTAGACATGCCGGGTCCTTTTCTGGGCCTGGCGCCCTCTTGTCTCAAAAGAGCGTCCTTTCTCCCTGTGTATTTTCGCGGAACATTGCGTCATGCAACTCGATGCTGCGCCTTTAGCACTCTTCACTCGATGGTGCATCGTGCAGTGAAGACAACAGGCATGTAAGTCAGCTGAACTGCCCGCTTCCCCGGCAAAATGGCCGTTCTGCCAGCCACAAAATCTCACCCCACAGAGACAATGATGCAGATATCTCCTTTAGTTCCTCTGTTACAGTGTCTGGGGGCCTGGTCACAGCTCACCAGCCCATCACGGTGGCTAGTTAGGACAATCCTTCTTGGCTCAGTGAATCTGGTTCAACCCGCAGTGGTAAAACCCCGGCCCAAGGGAAAAACCTCGATCCCTATCACTTGTGTTCATGGCGATACTCGCAGCGTTCCTACACAACATGTCACCATTCCCTCCACTCCAGGATCCTGGCCCCTAGATGTGGCCCCTGCTTCGACCAACTGCTGACCACGGCGATACAGCCAGCCGGGAGGGGGAGCCGCCGCCTACCTCCAAGACCGCGGGGTGTCCACCCAGTGATGATGGCGACAGAGACCAAACCGGAGGGTGAGTGCAATTCTCCCATAACCCATTTGCCGATCTCTTCCAGCAGGTGACTGCAGGAGGTCCTTTGGGAGGGAACAGGGAGAAGACGACCAGCTGCGGAACTGCTGGGCCCAAGTACGGATAGTGGAAGGAGAAATTCGGCAGCCCACCCCACATCGCCTCCCGTACTTTGTGATCAAGAATGGTCTGCTTTACTGTGCAACTCAGAGGCGGGGGGAGGAGAAGCTTCTATTCATGGTACCTAAAACCAAAACCATTGCGAAACACTTGGGGGCTTGAGGCAGAAGTGAAGAGACATTGCCAAAGCTGAAAACACCCTCACCCAAACACGGAAGTAAAAGGCCGGCAGCCAACTCACAGTAGCTGACAAACACAAACTTAACACATGTCCGGGCCCGGTCCTCTCTCGAGACCGGTGCATGCACAGCTGACACTCATTTTCACTCACATGACCTGCCTCGCGCCTATCCCTCACCGCTCTTGTCCCGCCCTGCTCGCCACATACCCCCATCGCCCCTCGCAGGCCGGGCAGTACTCCCGAGACTGCGCTCTACTCCCCCGCCTCGGGCAGCCACTCGCGGATTTCCCCCGTCCACACTGCCCGAACTCCTCTGCACCGCAATCACCCTCGGCAGCGAGGGCTCTCCGACAGCATGTCTCTCCTTCCTTCGGCACCAATGCACCTTCGGCACCAATGTAACAAAGTTCCATAAAAGGGAAGGAAGGAGGCGGGAACCGGCCATCATTTAACAAAACTTTAATCAAATCAAATAAACAACAAACACGGCAGTAAAAGCCTTAAAACACAAACTTAATACATGTCCGGGCCCGGTCCTCTCTCGTCAAACACTCCTGTCGCTCCTCTCTTATGCTTCCTGAGCTCCTCCGTGAGCTGACGCTCATTATCACTCAGGTGACCAGCCTCGCGCCTATCCCTCGTGGTTCTCGTCCCGCCCTGCTCGCCACACACACAAATCAACAAAGAATACTTAATTTATCAAATCAGTGTAATACAAACAGTAATCAAAGTAAAACAGTAGGCTAACCATCAGTAATAAACCATAGTCATCAAATTTACCCATGCACACTGTAGACCGATTAACCAACCCTTAAACCTACACAGACCACTAAACCTGTCCCTAACTTTAGCCATATCATACTCAACAGCAGCAAACGATCTATCATTGTATAACATCTGCTAAAACATTTCTGGGGGGTTTTCAAGAAGTGCATTGTCATATGAATTAAAAGGTTAATTATATTTGTAAGCATTTTAACTCACATTAAATCATGATTTGTTAATCATTAGGTAATGTTTAACAAGTTTATTAGTAAATATTAACAAACACATTATCTTACGTTTCTATTACGGTAAAGTGTTTCCACAGTTATATTAAAATACAACTATTTTGGTATATTTTCTTTCACATAACCTTACCATAAACCATTTAAGATGGTGAAAACAAATGCTTGTGATTGGTTACTTAACATATTGGTCCCATCCTTATTTACAGTAAGTAGTGCTAAATGGCCAGATTATGCTGCATTGTGGGCCAGACCTTACACTGTGTCGTTTGGTCAAACACATGATTATTTAGAACCATACTATTACTATGTAATAGCTTGTATATAAAAAAGTTTTATGTAAGTAAACTATCCAAAAAGCAGCTGTCATAAAACCATATTACCAGTCCCCTTAAAAAGGGCATAACCCCACTGGAGTGTAGTGACTGTCCTGTCAGCATGTAATCTCCCACATGGCTAAAAACTTGTGTACCTCTTGAACCGGATTCTTTCACGTGTCAAAGACAGATGCAAGGATGAGATTTCATGTACACTTTGACCTCCAGCTATTCATTATGTCCTGCTTATGCTCTCTGCTTCTAGAGCATGCAGTTCAAGGCTCTGACTGATAGGGTTGTGCTGACCTGTGCAGCTGCATGACAGTGAATGCTGGATTTGTGATATCAGCGCTATGCACTCAGGGAAGCCCATTCAATTAGCACTTAGCAGGTGTCCATAACCTGTCATCACACCACTCTCTAATACTCCTCCTTACACACAGCTGGCTTATGGCTTACATATGCAACATACAGGTGGGAGCTTTGTCACAGGTGTTCACTGTCTAGGCTTCAAGGAAACAATACAAGAAGACAACAGGAACTGATGTTTTCACACGTTGGAACCAGTTTCGTATTATGTTTAGAAGGTGAACTTGACTTTAATTTTAAAAATTGTAGATCAGTTCTGCTGGCTGAGGAGAGTTCCATTTGTCGTTGTTTGCTTTCCTGTCCTAAATTCAGGCCGTGGACAAGTTCTGGCTTGTTTTTCTTGGATCAGGGCAGCAATCTGCCATAGCAGTCATCATGTTTTGCCTGAGGAGTACGGGGATTGAATAAAGTTTGACTCATTTATTGTGAGTCGAGAAAATGCAGAGAAAAATCCCCCTTACCTGCTGTATGTACGGTCTGTGGCTGACAGCTGAAGTAACGGCTCTTCACCCGCTAACCCGTCTGGCTCTGTTCCACATAAGCAGCAGCACAGCCAAGATCCCCTAAGGCCCCTATGAGCAGGAGGGGTCGCAGAGACAACAGACAGCCAATTAGTATCTCTTTGGCAAAGAGCAAAAGGCAGCTGCGGTGCACAACCAACCCAAAACACACAGGGCTACGATAACGACTTAAATCGTCTCACACTGAGAAAGAAATGGGACTATGTTGGTTGACTTACTAAGAAAGGAGGCAACATTTGTAGGAAGATACATGCAGAAAATTACATTTGCAATTCCCAAGTGCTGCAGTTTGGAATGTACATGAAAGTATGGATGACAATAGAGGTATTTGAAGGATATATTAGCAGCCATTAATTAGCAGCCAATAGACTGTGTTCTATTGCATGGAAAAAGGTTAAAAGCTCTGTGAGAGTGCAGCATGATCAAACCAGGGAAATCTGGGTTTTTATCTAAGACATTGAATTGATCAGTCCCTGTCAGGGTTCCTAGTGTGTCTTTGTTTCCTCTCTTGTGATATTTTGTTTCTTTTGAGCACATGTTGTGGTTTACAGCCTTCCATGTGTTTTCTCGGAATTGTGGTGTGACCCCGCCCCCTCGTTACCCTGTTAATCTCCCCGTTATTGTTTCATTCTTCGCACCTGCTCTTATCACTGTCGTTTCTCTCTCCTCTCCTGTCTCTCGTTTTCTTCATGACTTTCACCTACTCAAATCATTGTCTTCTCTCTCTCCCCTCCTGTTTCTCGTTTATGTTCTGAATTGCTTCCCTTTATATTCCCATTTGTTTTCATGTCTTTTGTCTGACTTTTGCACTAGGGTGCCGGCTCTGACTGACATAAGTCGTCGTCGTAGCGCCTCATAGCGCCTCATAGCGCCTCATAGCGCCTCATAGCGCCTCATAGCGCCTCATAGCGCCTCATAGCGCCTCATAGCGCCTCATAGCGCCTCATAGCGCCTCATAGCGCCTCATAGCGCCTCATAGCCTTAACTACCTTGCCCTGTTTCCTCTGCTGTGATGATACGCAACTTTATATTTCCTCGAAGCCTCACGAAACACAGCAATTCCATCGAATAGTGGAATGCATAGTCGATATAAAAAAGTGGATGAGTAGCAATTTTTTATTACTGAACTCGGACAAAACTGAGGTGTTACTTATCGGACCGAAAACCGCCCTACGTAACAACCAAGAATACTGCTTAACTATTGATGGATGTTCCATAAAACACTCATCTTCAGCTAAGAATCTTGGCTTTATATACGATAGTACTCTGTCATTTGAGAACCAGGTCGCCAACACCTGTAAGATTGCGTTTTTCCATCTTAAAAATATATCTAAATTACGTCATATGCTGTCATCATCAGATGCGGAGAAGCTTATACATGCCTTTATGACATCAAGACTAGATTACTGTAATGCACTATTAGGTGGTTGCCCTGCAGGCCTATTACAAAAACTCCAACTGGTCCAAAATGCGGCAGCTCGAGTTCTTACACGTACAAAAAAGTATGAGCATATTAGCCCGGTTCTGTCAACCTTGCACTGGTTACCTATAAAGCATCGCATAAATTTTTAAATCTTACTTATTACCTATAAAGCCTTGCATGGTTTAGCTCCTCACTACTTGAGAGAACTTCTTACGTATTATAGTCCATCACGTGCACTACGCTCTCAGGTGTCAGGTCAGTTGGTAATACCTAGAATTTCAAAATCAAGTGCAGGCGGCAGATCCTTTTCTTATCTAGCGCCTAAACTTTGGAACAGTCTTCCCTGCAATATCCGGGAGGCGGACACACTCTGTCAGTTTAAATCTAGACTAAAGACGCATCTTTTTAATCTTGCATACACTACATTATCATAATATATGTATTTCAAAGATCTAGGCTGCACTAGCTAGATCAACCGGAACCAGGGACACTTCCAATAACAACTGATGCATTTGTTGCATCAAAGAGTGCAGAACAGTACTCTACTCTCAGCCAGTCTTGTCTCATTGTTCCAAGGTTACAAGAGCGGAGCGGGCAGGGCGCAATCCATTCCTAGACCTGACAAATGCTGGACGAAGGAAGTGACGTCCCTACAAAACTTCAGCCACTATTAGATTATTAATGATAATTTTAAATCAAATTTTTTTTATTTTTGCCTTGTGTGCAAGCACTGTTGAGCTTGTGCAGAGGCTGCAGTTTTTGCCAGAGGGGAACTGGAATCCCCTGGTTAGGCCTGGTTTCCCTCCGAGGTTTTTTTTTCTCCTCCAATGGAGTTTTGGGTTCCTCGCCACCGTTTGCATACTGTTTTGCACTGTTTTGCCTGGCCGGGGGGGCTGCTAGAATTTGGTAGTCTTATTTAATTAACACTGCATATAGGAATTTATTGTGTGCCTGATATTTGACCTGTGTTTTGAATTCCATAACCTTTTATGTTTTACTTATAGTCATTTTTTCTTGTACAGCTGCTTTGTAACAATGAAAATTGTAAAAAGCGCTATATAAATAAAGCTGACTTGACCTGACTTGCTCTGTGTTCTCCAAAGTACTCGTTGGTGTCCCGGACTGCTCCATCCACTACCACCAGTCATCGCTCTCCAGGTGCAGGACTATTCTCCACGGCGGTGCCAGACTTTCTTTCGGGTCGGGGGTTATCCCTGCACCGTGAGCTCAGTGGTCAGTGTCTGGTCTTCGGAGGGTCGAGCCGCTCCCCGCTGATCTCTGTGCTGCAGGTGGTTCCGGTTATTGTAGACTTGTGTTAATAAGTTATTTTAAATCCCTGCATTTGAGCTGTTTTCTTTTGTCTACCATGTCAAGTCCCCATCTACAAGGTTTCTGGTATTTTGAGAAACTTGCCAAAACCATAAAATCAATATGTGCTGTTTGAAAGTGGATTACAATTTACCTTTTTTTTCCACATGTATCATCATACCACGTCTTCCTGCCAGAGGTGTATTAATTTGCAAATATTCCCTAATTTAGGAAGCCAAAAACTGCATGTGCAGTAACATAATGAGAAAGATTAGCAGGGCATCGCGTTGACATATTATACCATCCACCCAATTCTAAACCAGTGTAAGTGAAGAAATGTAATCTTCCACTGGAATTGTAAGTCTGGGCGCCTGTTTCAGAAAGGAGGTTTAGTGAAAACTCTTGAGTATATTAACCCTGAAATGAGACAAACTCTGGGTTTTCTGTTTTAGAATGCAAGGTTTGTCAAACAAGAGAAAGCGGGGTTACTCAAGCCCGTTTCTAAAAAAGAGGTAACTTAACCTAGGAGTCAGTAAACCTAACTTACTCTATGAACCTAACCTGGTCGGGAGCAGGATTTCTTTAGTAAACACTGGGTTCCTCCCACTTTTTAAAGCGCAAGTGGTGTACATCATTCATTCATTCATACATACAGTCATTCATGGCACACATTTTGATCACACAGAGACAAACTGTGACTATAAAATGTGATTATAAAATGTGACCATAAAATGTAATATGTGCTTTTATACAGGACCCTGTTTGTGAAGACAGAGGCTGCATTAATTCATAGTTATGTGCTTTGATTTCAGGAGATGAATTTAGGACCAGAGTGGAATTATGTCATTTTCCTGTGCATTTTTATTTAACTGTACTTTTTTACTTTACAGTGAATTAGATACATCAAAACGTATCATCCATCATTACATCAATAACATCAGCCATCTTGCGTGTATTACATAAGAGCATAGTTTTCTATGGATGATAAGAAATTACTTAAAGTGGCCCTGCAACGGTGTTTCATCCATTCCGACTTACTTACAATGTACAACGTGTTGGCTTCTCATGCTTGACATGGACAAATTGTCAAAAAACTAGTTGGACGTATGACGTAGTATTTCTGTGCTCAATGCACTCCCCCAGTGTTTGTACAGGTTTCTGAATTTTTTTTGAACATGAAAAATTGTTATGTAACAACTTTCTTAGTTCCTTATTGGACAAATCTCATGCAAAAGAATGCGGCACACCCACGCATCAATCAAGGAGAGCGGGAGAAGGAGCATGCACACAAGTCACTTTCATTGTGTGCAGAAGAGAGAGAGAGAACAATGTTCGCAAAGTTCAGCTGTGTTTGTCTGTTCATTGCATTTGGGTGATGTATGTCATGCCAGCCGGAATAGCTAAATGATGCCAGACATGAACCGAACCGTTTTGTTGGAAATGTGTGCTCACGTGCTTTAGTTCCGCCTCCTCCCCCCCACAAGCGAAATAATCGTAGAGCTGTATCTGTATTTTATAAATGTGATCAAACTAAAGACTCTACGGATATTTGAAGGGTGTGATACTATTCTGTAAGTACTCAAGATTAACATGAGATATGCGGAAGCTCTGTGTGTTATTGCCGCTTTAATAAAGTGTATAAATGAAGTGCATGAATAAACAAAAATATGAATACAGACATAAATGCAGAAATGAAGCAGTAAAGTAAATAAACAATCAATTTAGACGTGCAGCCATTCCCACTCAAATCTGCTCCGAGCAGGGTTCGAACCAGCGATCAGTCTTACTTTGACACGAGAGTCTAAAAGTGTCCTATCCACCATGATGTATCACCCTTCTAACTAACTTTATTATTTCTGTTTTATTTCGGTTGTTTCATTCATTTACTGATAAATACATTTGTTTTTTGGTATTTATCTATTACACAGTTTGAATGTAGTTGGATTAGTTTTTAAACATGTGGTACATAATGAACTGATTTTTTTATAAATGATTTTTTACATACTTTATGATCAAATATTCTTTCAAAAGTTCCTTGTGAAAAATATGGAAAAACATATTTAACGGTTAATGGAAAATGTACCTAAAGTTGTTTGGGCAAATGGGGATTTTTGCATAAAAGCCAGCTGCCCATTTGATTCTTATCTCACACATTCAGTTGACTCCAGTCCAACAGTATGGTTGTGTCAGTAGTCATACAAGGCCTGTGTGCTGTGACTCAGCATCTATGGACATGTATAACAATAATATACAACAGCCACAAGGCGGTGACTAAATCAGCCACACCTACTGCAATGCAAAAAAAGGCAGCTACTTGATAAAGATAGAACATTTTATGCTCTCAGGGAGAACTAGGAAACATCGTATTTAGTTTTTTGTAAACAATTTACAGAATGATAAAGCAGCCAATGATTGTTTTAAGCAGAGTAAATACAAACATTAAAAACTTTAATTATTGTACAAACAGAGGGGATCTGGATTAGAGAACTACCTCTAGAGCCAAGTACACTGATTACTGAATGAGTCATTGCCTTGAACCCGCCCTCTTGACAACATCCAAAAACTCTAAAGAGAGTTTGATTATGCCATAATCTCTGAATCAGAATGAAGAGGTTGAGTGGACCTGTGCCAAATGCAACTGATCGTGTAAACAGATACACATACGTATGTCATTTAAAGTGGCGTGCAACAAATCTTGCTCCCCTACCCTGTAAACAATGTCCTGGCCGCAATTAGTGACATCATACGCAACCAATTTTATCAGGGTGATGGTATCACTCATGAAGAAAGGTAGTAATTTTATTTTGACAATTTAGCTATCTCTTTAAAAAATGTCTCTATTATTCCCTATTATTTTGCTTTTTACATCTTAAATATGATTCATTAAGAAAATGTACATTAGATGAGGTTAAGGTTCGAGGTTAGAATTAGGCAAACACATGATGTAATATGTGTTCTGCAGCGAATACATTGATTTTGTTATATTTATTTCTGGAACTTACATTAAAATGCTTTTATTGTGTGCTGAATCAACAATAAACATTGTCATTGTTTTCCACATCTGTATTTAATTTACATTTATTCATTTGGCAGACACTTTTATCCAAAGCGACTTACAAGTAGTTTTTTTACAGTGGCACATTACTGCAGAGTAATCAGGGGTAAGGTGCCTTGCTCAAGGGCACTTCAGTCAGCTGGCACTGAGATTCAAACCGGCAACCTTCTGATCACAAGCCCAACACTCTAACCTTCTGATCACAAGCCCAATGATCTAACCACTAGGCCACTGCTGACAATTCACATGTAAGAATACATCTTACCAGCCTTCAAGTATCACAGTCGGATTTACATTTTAGTAATGGAATCATGGAGCAATCCAAAATGGGCAGAATGTTGACAATGCCACCTACAGGTATAACCCTGCCGAACAAGTTCCTTGCATTTAAAAGACAGAAAACATGCTGTTAAATAGGCAAACATCACCTGAGAAAATCTCAAAGTATCATTCATGCCAACGTAATCTTTAAACCAAAAACATATTTAAAAAGTAATCATGTTGGCCACCTTCTTGACAGAAATCTTGCTTGCTTGGTGGGCAATTTATGGATAATTACTGTGAAAAAAAAAAACATTTCAAGCTAAACATTTTATGAGGATATAAATCATACATTTTGTGCTAAATGAAGACAGTATTGTGACATTTTATGGTTGTAAACCATTAATAGAACAAGTCCATAATTACAGAAACATAAATTCACATTAGGAACTTGAAGGTACAATAATTGAGTTCAAACATCCAATAAAAAACATGCACTCTAAAAATGCAGGGATATTTTTTACCCTGCGTTGGGTAAAAAGACTACAAACCCAATTGTTGGGTTGTAAAATGTACCTATGCTGGGTTGTTTTAACCCAAAATGCTAGTTTGTTTCAACACATTTTTGCATCAAACATCAACATTTTATAGGTTTATTCAACCCAACGGCTGGGTTTGTACTCTTTTTACCCAACGCAGGGTAATATAACAGTGATGTTTGTGATCATTTGTTTGCAGATGCCAATATGTTTAAAAATACTTTGTGTCTAACACAATAGCACTCAGACTTTTTAGGTGTGACTGAACTTCCAGGCTCACATATATTACGACAGCACATTGATTGACACAAACCTAATTTTGAGGATCTGATTTGTCCTAAACAGAATGTCTATGGTAATTGTTTCCAGGAAGAGGGGTAGGGGCTTTCTGACCCAGGAAGTGAGGATCCAAATATGCCAAGATTAACATTATCCAAACTGTTTGGGCAAGAACGATACTTGTCTGCCAGCAACCCACTATGGAGAACTAGAAGTCCAGCAGGGAGATTGGAGAAGACAAATGGAGAGAAAAAATTAGGTAGGAAATACAATGTTGCTGTCTGCCATTTGTTCTGCACTACAAATTGTCCAGTATACTGGAATGCACATTATAAATCATTACCGTATCATTTTTCACAGGAGCTCTACATCCTCTCAGAAGGCCAAACAACACAGATCTTCTCCAGATCTGCTCATGATAACCTCTGCCATACACTGCGTATTAAAATAATTTGTGGCTATCTAGAATCTTAGTTTATTTGACCAGGTCATTTTGCAGTCTTGCCAAATGAGGTCAATTGAATTTGAACACACACCGTTTTAATTGTGGAGTGCTGGAAATCATTATCAATTCTTTAAAGGTCTTGCTAGTCTTAATACCCTTACCCCAGGAATATCAAATTATACTCATCTGATCAACTTGATTAGAACAGAAATGATACCCTTCATTCATGATAACTTGTGATACGTGTCATGACCTGGATAACTGACATATACAAGTCTTCTTTACCATGGCAACAGTCCAAAGTATGCCTTATAAACAAAGAAAGTATGTAGCTGTATACCTGACAGCTTTGTGGTCCATTGCATTTGCAATAGAAGTTGTGTGCCCAGACCACAAAAGTCCCAGACCACAAACTACTTGCAAAAAACTTGATCGTGACTTATTTTCCATTTTACAAAGACCGCTGATGACTTTGTGTCTGGCTTTTAAATTGAAAAGTAGACAATGCTGTTGTTAAACATTGCATCACTGATCTGCCTTCTGTTACAAAGTGAATACAGGCATCTTGAGTTATTTGTGTCTTACCATCTGGCTTTTATCATTAGGCTTTGGTTGGCAAATCTTAAATTAAATTTTTCACCAGCATTTATTTTGGGCTATTTTATTAATATTATCACAAGGGTTTTGGACTTTAATCTCACAATCGATTATTTTTACATTTAAGATTAAATTTCATGAGGCATACACGTGTGTTTTGCCTTTGGCCAAAAGTGGACATTTAAGCCTGGCTAGTTGTTTTTCAGTTTTTGTACTCATGAACTCTTGCCTGTGGGGTAATATTTTAAAATGAGTCCATTACTAGAATCTAGCCTCTTCATCGGGAAATGGCCCGCTCACCATTTACCTAAAAAAAAACATGAGCTCAGCCTTATGGTCATTTTGCAGAGGCATTCCATGTTGGGGCCTGGCATTTTGACAGACCACTTTGACACACTATATTTGGTATTTTGTCCTGCAGGTGATGTGATTTATTCTGGAGCGTAAAGAAAGTGCTCCCCCAAATAAGACGAAAAGTCAAATTCACTTAAGTCCAGCGGTTTGGGCAACATGCATCAAATTAACAGGAACTTGTTTCATTCTAGTGTTTCAATCACTTCTGCCCTGTTCCGTGCTCAGTGGCTGAGTTTTGTTTCAAACGATATGCAGCTGTCTAATCTGTAGAATGAGAAGTTGGCATTTTCTTGGCATTGTGTGGCATCTTCAGAATTTGATAACGCACACTGTAGCCCTCGCGGGCTGATTTGTCAAATATCCATATGTATGCTAAAACCAGAGAATATCAGGATTGCTAAAATGTTTACATACTTTTAAGTAATGAATATCTCTGAAGGTTTTAATAATATCACAAAGAAAAAAAGAATCACTTTTCTAATACTCCCCGTGCTGTAACTATTCCCATACTGTTTCACATAATAGATATTTTTGACTTAGTTCACTTGGTCCAACGATATTTTATGACTCTTATGGCTAAATGCAGCCAGTATTGTTCCTCTCATTCTGATCTCATTGCAAGGTAAACCTTATACACTGCCATTGGGATTTATTCCTAAATACAGAAAACTCCCCTTAATGGCCATGTACTGTGGGCTGTAAAGATGACAGTCAGGTTAGCTTTGTTTTATTAGCATCAGAAAGTGTGTTATAAGGTCTTGGACTCAGTATTTCACTTCAATTTCCTGTCCATATGAATTCATATTTAGACCTTCGTTTATGTGTTTTTGACCTGCAATGAACATGACGTGAGAACACTTGTATGCTATTTGTATGTTTACATGGACTCTCTAACCGTTTTTAGCCAGTTACTGGTTGCTACCTTGCTGAAGCACACAATGACATTAAATTTAATTACATTCCCTATCGTCTCAGGATACCTGTACCTCATGCACATCGGTTTACCATTTTTGTAGCATTAACACTATAAAAACGATGAGAGCTTTAGATTTTAAAATGCTTCTCTATAGCGCTGAAACCTAAAGTTGGCTGAGTTTTGATACTGAGCTGCCATTGGCTCATCTGCGTTTGGGGCTCAATTACAAGACAGACTTTTCTGTTTTTCTGTTTTGTGGTCAGATATGTTTGTTTACAAGTGACCAAATGTCTGTTGGCACTGTAGTGACATCTGATGACATATATTATGGAGCATAGAGAAAGTTTGTTTACGAAAAATATTGAAAATGAAACAATGCACATTAAGTAGATTGCTAACCTGAAATTAACTTAAAACTGCATAAAAATGGTTTGAAATGAAAACAAACAAACATTTTGCTCAACAGATAAACTTCTACTTTAAACTGATCATAGTAACCAATATTTGTATCACAATTACTACTGTAACAGTGGTAAATTTAGCAAATTAGGTTGAGATGGATAACGTCACCAGTCCACACTCATACAGAATGAAGCTTAATGCTGAGTGATTGATCCGAAGTGTAATCCAAAGCACTGTGTGTCACTTTTCACACACTGAACTTTGTCCTTTTCTCTGGTCCATAGCTTCTATAAAACCCCAGAACTACATTTTACAATCTCACTGCGATTCACACTTACTGATTCCATAAATCTCCCGGCATTGGATGCTGCATACGGGTGTGGGTCAGGGTTCATGAGGCAATATGTGGCTGAACTTAGAGAAGATTTGACAATTTCATGGTCGCTGGGGCGGCTTGAGGGTCTCGGGAGGCGGTGAAACAAAAAGTGGTTCTGGGTGCAGGGTTGCTCATGCGTGATTATCACTTGCTCCAGTGGGTCCGAACTGTACTTTTAACGGCAGTCGTTTAATGAAGACCACAGGCACGCAGTGACCGTGACTATCCTGAACTGGGCAAACAGACCATGCAGTACAGAAATTGGCCATATTTCAATAGTTTATCAAAACAGTTGGACCTAATGGGTCAGTTGCTGTGAACACCAAATGGAGTATTATTGCCAGGCCACTGAATGCATTAAAGACCCTGATCTGCAGCTGTGTGTGAAGAGTTATTATGGGTCTTTGAAATTGACCCAATGTTCTCCATGAGATCTCCGTTCGGCCATGATATAATGAAACTTTAAAGAATTCCATAAGGGCTACGGACAATACCAAACTAAAGAACAAATCAGTAATATGCAAAAATAAGAAATAATGACTTAAATAAATAAAAAGACTTAGACCATTCTGAAATATAAGTGTTTTTTAATCATTTTATTTGATTTTTTGAAGTACTGTAGCTGATGCCCAGCACTTTGACCTCTCAGAGCGGCTCCTCTTCCGTGGCCTGCCTTTCATAGCTCTTTAAAACAGCAAATGCAATAATTGTACCCAGTTTGCACATTCATGGCCACCACTTGTGGTTATCATTTAATACAAATTGCAAATACTGTAACTGAAATTATTTATTTATGGTTATCCTCTTTACAACAAGCTTTCCTTTAGCTCAGTGGTTAGATCATGGTGCTAGCAAAACCAAGGTAATGGGTTCAATTCCAGGGATTGCAAATCCTCAGGAACAAATGTATAGTCGCTTTTGATAAAAGCGTCTGCCAGATGCGTAAATGTAATTCAGATGTTATTGTATATTGACAGATGTTGTAATAATACACAATGTGTTGTTCTATTGTATATATATATATGTGTGTTTAATTTAATATGATGTACTTTCATTTATAACATGGATTAAACAGTATTTCTAGTTGACACACTGATTAGACATGGTGGAAAATCTACTATGTGGTTTTATAATAGATGGGCAATTCCGTGAAAATGTAAACCTTACCATGAAAATTTTTTTTTTACCAAAGGTTTTTACAAATAGCAAAGATGTCAACGTTTGGTGGTTCAGATACCCATTTCAGGTCTATGCTTTTGTTTTATTTTAGTGCATGATTTTCCATAGCCAGGTAAGTGTCAATTTATGGAGAGTAACTTTCATATAGATACATATTCCTCATGGACACATGAACGTTAAAATAAAGTAACTATTTTATGTTCTGTGAAGAGGCATCCCTTCTCAATTTATTGTGTATTATTGTTTCTGGTTTGTACATTTGAATTCAAAGAAATCCAAAGTTTGTTGTCTCCCCAAAACCATGTCCCTTTTTTTCACATCCATAACGTTTGTTTATTTCCCTCTTTTAATAATAAAAATCTTGTACATATACTGATAGTATTCTAATGTTTAAACTCCATCAACAAGGGTGTAGTAAGATATAAACCAATATTTAGCTATATTTGTGTCATGATTCCGCTATCATGTCATGTTTATTCTTGCAACGGAGTCATGGCATAGCCTTACCACTTGCCATGTGCTTTCTCGTGTCTCGTCTGTGTTTCCCGTCCTTTTGTCTCGTTAGCCTTCCCATTAGTGTTTCCTTGCTTGTGGTCAGGTTCTTTGTGAATTGGTGTGGTCTTGCCTTGCCCGCGTGCTTGCGTGGGTGGTTGCATGCGCACGTGTTAGTCCGAGAATATTTTTTTGCCCCTTTGTGGGAAGTCTTGTTTTCAGTTTGGATTTGTTTTGTCAGTGTTTTACCCCATTGCAGGGGTTTGTTTTGTGTTTTCATTATTAAAGTGTTGTTAACCCCTTCATCGTCGCTGCCTGCAATTGGGTTCTTTCTACCACGACCGTGACATATTTGTAACAAATACTTTCTCTGAGAGTTTATACTGTATGTCACATCCATGACTCTGGAATTGCTCATACAGTATGTGGTTTTATAGATGTCTTGTACTAAGCCGAAATACACTTAGACATTTGAAAAAAGTTTTTCCCCAAAATTGTACAAAGAAAATCTAGCCAGAAAGATGCTACACGATATATTCTCTGATCTTAACATATTTGTTCTCTTGGAATCTTGTGTAATGGAGACAATCTAGCTGTGAGTGAGATCCGTCTATAACCTCAGCAAGGGCAAAAAGAAAATCTCACATCAGACAGAGCAGATCCTAGAGGCATAAGTATCAGTTTGTATGGAGATGTTAAAGTATTTCAGCTCCAACTATAAGATCATCAAGGCTAATCCTTGCTGTGAGCCTGCCACTGCACAGGGTGAGTTCAGAACAAACCTTCTCCAAATCCTCCTTACAGTGTTTGGAACATGGTAGCTGGTTTCTAGCTGGTTCAAGCTATTTATTCACAGGTCCGAGCAGGTTATTAGCCATCCACCAAGTTCCAAAAAGTAACTTGACCATCTCAAATCCATTTGACCTGCAGGTAGCTGATTTGTCCCTTGTCCAAGAGTGAGAGCACCAGCTTTCAACCGGCTAATGACTAGTTTAGACCACCTAGAAACCAGCTATCATGTTCCAAAACACAGCCACCATCTTAAACTAGATTTTCCAGCGGGGACCACATGTCTGCTACTCTTCAGGCATGGAAGAAAGAACCAGAAAGACACAAAAAACTGAGAAAACAAAAAGCCGACAAAGAAGAAGAAACAACAATGTTTGTTTGAACAATAACTGCCCAGACTGTTCATCATAGGGTTTAGCTCACAGTGAGATATATCCCTGGCAAGCAATTTCGGAATGGCTCTGTCCTTGTTTTAATTATTTCCTTAAGAAAACAGAGAAAACAAGATGGAGAGAGGTGTTCCCGGGAAGAGAGAGGAAGCTGGCTGTTTGGTAAGGGCTTTAGGCCACGTGCTCCTGGTGAGGCCATGTCTCTGTGACTTCCTACTGCTCTGTTCTGACTGGGGTCGGAAGTGTGGGGGTGAAGAGGAGATAAGAGAATGTGTCCTGTCTAATGTGTTCAAGGCCGTCTGAATGACACATGCACCCACACACACACATTAATACTTCAGACCTGCATGAATGTCCATGCAGCTTCAAGCTGGTTCGTGCCCGCTTGGTGCTTATTTGGTCTAAAGGTCGCAGCAAAAATGTTGATAAACCAACATTACTTTCTTGTGAAGCTGGTTGACCCTGGACATTTTGCTGGTTTCAGGCTCATGCAATACGATGACATTTGTATTATTTTTGCTCTGTACTCCGAAGCTAACCAACTAAGCAGCAGTGGGTGGATCAAAGAGGTGATTATGTACAGCAGTGGTCTACATGAGGCTGTCAAGGCATCAGTCAATGGTAAGGAATCGGCAAACACGTCATTCAGGCAGTCTGATTTTAGGAAAAGCCCTTTAACGTAAAGGTTTTAAGGTATCTCGTTCTGAAGACCAGTATTGTAGGTATTTTAAATAGGGTTGACATAGGCCAACCGCACACCCCAAATAGTCAGTTTTCCTGTAGCATTTGTCAGGTTCCTTGGCAAACTGCTAGTAAAATACAGTCCAAGAAAAATCCATCCATGTGTGTTATGTCAAGTATGCCCCCCACCACACATTCACCATAATAGCCATTTGATAGAGGCAATCATTCTTAAATGATAATCATTCATTTAGCCAGCCGTTTGAGTGAATGTGTCAGTGTTGCCATTCCCTGTTGGTCCTCATTTATTTCTTCTCCGTTCTAGGCTTGGCCTTGCAAGAACTTGAGTCTGTCCAGGCGCCCTGTGCAATCCACTGGGGTAAAATTAGGTGTGAGGACCGGCTTTCTTTCACAAGGTTTTTACTGGATTAGATGATGTTTAAGTTATTGGACAACTAATATGCATGATTAAAACCATTGATGGTTGCACAAAATGGACAATTATATTGGCCTCCCAAGAGAATGTGCCCTTACAGCCATTTTGGTGAAGGTGGAGATTATAACACTTTATTTAACACTTGATCTCTTGATAGCAGACCCTAGTCTTCCAATGAGACTGAGACAGAATGAGTATGTGAAAGTGCTTTCTCGGCGTAAACACATGGTATAGCAAAACACTTTGTTAAAGGTCTATGTCAGGTTTTGTGTCTTTTTAAAAAAAATCTAATAATTTATCTGCACTGCAAAAAGTATTTATATGTGAAAGGGAGTTTGAAATGAACAAGGCAATACAGGAAATAAAACACAAGGCTTACAGATATGGGCTACTTTTGTTGATATTAGTGTAATAACTTTCTGTTATGGCTCTGGTTAACTTTATTCTGATGGCCAGTTGTGACATTCCAAAGTCCCAGATAACAATCGCATAAAACTGAGTCATTGTGACCTTAAAATCTCTTAACTTAACAATGACAACATGTATTTGCCACAAAAGAGCTAATCAAATATTTCAAATTAATATTTCATGTCCAAAAACTCTCATGTGCCAATAAGGTATCCTAAAATTGGAGTTCAAGATTGGATTAGGTCAATAGAGGCTGATATGAGGTGACAGACATTCAGAGGGCCTGGTGCGCAGCTTCCTTGTCTACTTCTGGGCCTGGTGCTGTTAAACAGTAATATTGATGCATTATCTCGGCTCATGCATGGTGGTGAAAGATGGAAAAATGTATTATAGCCAGATATTATTTAGCTGCCTGTTTATTGACATATTTTCTGTATATAGGCCTTAGATAGTTGGTTGGACATGCAGCCAGTCCTCAGGCAAAGGTTTGGCACATCTGTTTTACACCTAATCTACTCAAATCATCACATTTTCTCAATGAAATGACGTTCTGTCTTGAACGCATTGTCTCTGTCATTCTATTTCCTTCCTGCATTCACTGCACGCTTTTAGGGTGATTTTGTCTAGTAATTTGTCACATAGAGTTGTAATTGCAAAAGCAGATATCTACTTGCTAGTTAGTATGGGTTTCTCAGGACCACTGAGAACAGCTTGGAGAGATAGCTTCAAACCACTAGAAAATTTACAAGGTCCCACCGTTCTTTTTTTCACTCAAAACTTGTACGTAATCCAAACGAAGGCACCATTTATTTAACACTAGCTTATTTAAGGATGTGTGACATGATTTGCGTTTACCTAAAGTCATTACCCACCTTATGGAGTTGGAGTACATTGACTACCTGGCAGTCATGTAAAAAGCCCTAAAGAAACAATGACTAATCACTGTAACTGGCAGAGGCACCGTGACAACATTCGACAGACAAGCATTTAATTCAGTGGATTTCTGATTGATTTCTCTGGATAGCTACATACCTATTTTGCCTCTCACAGTCAAGACAGAAGTTGGACTAGCCAAGACATGCAAACCATTGAGGTAGTACTCAACTATAATAAATCAGTTTAATCCACTCATGCTTGATAACACTCAATTGGCTTAGACATTTCACATCCCAGACTTGCAACAACAGGTGGTTTAAGTTTCTCAGCCAAATGTAAAAATAGATTGCATATTTATTCCACAATTCCATTTTAATAGACTGTGGAAAGAACCGGTTTTATTTGCACCGAATCCACACTAATAATATTGACCGAGTGCTTTTAGAGAAATATGTTTAGGAACCTCTAAAGGCTTAGGAAAATAACACAATGTGTTTGCTGGCACGGAATTAAACTCGGAAACTAATGAGAATGCCTTTTCAAAGAATACCAGGATTAACGCTTTTATCAATCCGAACACCTTATAATTCAAAGCATACATTTAAATGTTGCACGCAGAACACACATTTGCGCCAGTTATTACTGGAAATTGTTTCTGCAGGTCTAAAAAGCCATCAACAGTTGAGAGCTGCACATGATCAGTTGGACACTTAGCAGAGCCCATTGTGTTTATTTCCCTTTAAGCCTTGGTCTATCACACTGCAACTGGGTTTGAAAGGAACCACAGAACCAAATCTAAACTACAGCCAAAAGTAACATCAAGCTATAACAGTGAAGGCGTCGCCATGGCTTGGAGATTCTCCAAATTTTGGCAGAATGAACCAAGATCTGGGTGGGTGACTCTGGCAGCATAGATATGTGCTTCTGAGACAGATTAAATGTTCATGAAATAATATTCAGATAATCTGCTCAGCAGTGAACGCTATTTGGCACACTTGATACATTGTCTTGATCGATGCCTAAAGGCATGGCTTATATTTTCAGTGTTTCAATTTTCAGCATCTTCTGATTTACGCCCATCCTTGTGTTGGCTGGCACAACTGTTCAAATAAACATAAAGAACCAATGATAATTGCATTGTTGGGAGCAGACCTTTCCAGAGTTTAGAGGACATGGCTAATTAATCAAGGTCTCTTTGTGCAAATCTTTATGGGTAATGACCAGAGTGTTAACATTCACACATGTAGAAACCATTTTGCCCCCCCTTTTCAAAATTGAGGCTACCTCTGTTTTGTATGCCTATGCTGTATTATTAATAGCAATAATAAGTGTTGCACCTCCAGGGCCTGTCTAGGAGGTTTATTCTCACTAATTTCTGTCTTATGATGGCCTTGTTTCTGGCCTGTCCACTGGGCACCCTAGTGTGTGTTTGTGTGTGTGTGTGTAAAGAAAACACAAGGTACCAACGTATGGAGCCAAATTGAGTGTCTCTAATATAAATTCATACAAACATATTAGCAGAATCTTGTCAGCATATATTTTCACAACTCTTTAAAGAGGCAGTACAACCGTTGCAGCTCCCGTCTCCGACCATCAGAGGTCTCACTCTCCTGAATATTGTCTCTTCCAATTTTACTACATTTCCCATAAACCCCGGACCTGGAACTCATTACTTACACCTGTTAGCTATTCACTCTCCTTTATAAGAATCACTCAGACTCTCATCCTTTGCAAAGTCTTGTTTTGCTCCAGTGAACATTCTTGAGCGGTTAGTCCTGTTTTTGATGACTTGTTTTGACTGTGCTGTTTTTCCACTTTATATAAAAAATGGCCAGGTTGGTTCTTCCAAAAGTGTTCAGTTAAGCCTGTGATGCATGTTATGGTACAGATGACCACTTACGTGGTCGCCAATATTTTGCACACAATTATAAGGTTTGGGAAAATACCAATGGCTAAAACAGGTCAGTTCTGTGGCCCTGTGGTTTATTAAAACAGGGACTATATAGTTTGACCATTGAATATGCATGTCCATGTACTCTTTCTGGAATAAGGAAACAATCTGCACATGCATTATTTCTGTAAATAAAAGCAGCCACCCACATCCACCTTATGTATACCTCAATGCTAATGCTAAATGTATGTGGGCAAGCTTGGTTCAGTTTGTTTCATATCAGAGCTAAACTCTTGCTGACAACTATTCATTTGCTAAACAAGGTGGATTTTTTATTTTTATTTCAATAAACAGCTATAATGTCAAACTAATGATATTCTAATATGTGTGGTTGCAATGATAATTTGGCTGGTTTACTTAAGACTTGTTCATTCCGATGACGTAATTGGTTATGGTCCTATCTTCTGTTAAAATATGTTTTAATTTGTCTAATTAAATCTACTTTGTTGCCGCTTAAAACAAATATTCTGCAGGGAAGCATTTCAATGTTATTAATATGAGTAGTGTATCTCTAGAAATAAAGAATACATCATATTCTGAAGAAAAGGAATGTTGATTAAAAAATGTAACTATAAATGTGCATTTTGCATGTTTCTCTTTCTTTATTACCAGTTCGTACGGTTGTTTTCCGCATTCCATCGCTTATATGAATAAAATGTAAGCTAACTTTTCTGAACAAGGTTGTTTTTTTACCCACATTGCAATGCTAATGAACATTGCTGTTCATGCTGCCATAAATCGTCCAACTTTTATTAAACATAACAGCCTTACTGTTGTTTTGTTTGTCGCTGTCAGTTTAGAGCTTTAAATCTAACTACTGTGTTTAAAATTTTTAGGTGGCTTTGCAAAAGCTGATTTAGATGTTTTTTGGAATTGCATGTAGTGCAGTTCCTTGTCTTTTCAGATTTTGGTTGCATGGGTTTTCACTTTAGAGTAAGAGTGGTGCACAATGGCTTTGAAACAATGTCGGTTTAAATGTCTAGTATATGAAATATCTTATTGAAAAGGAAAGATTAAGAAGGAGTTAAAAAGCACCCAAGTAATCGCTGTATGCTGCTTTATAATTGGTAGCACATGTGGAAATAAAAAGTTAGACGTGGAGTGAATTAATCAGTGGGACTTTTTGAGTTTCGATCTCATTGTCAAATAATTTAATAAAAAATATCTGCAAAAATGTATTTACAAAATGTGATGAGGTTAAAGACTAAAAGAGTATCTGATATGAGAAGAACTTAAACAAAAATAAAAATATGATCATGCTAATTATGCTGTATGGCCTGGAAGGTCATGGATTAGGTTCTTTTAAACACATTAAAACTTAGTTTGTACTCTTAATCGCCAGTTCTTTGACATGGTTTCAAAGGTCAGACGTTTGCTGACAGCACGTGGTTTAAGCCGGAGCTCCATCAAACGTATTCTTAAAATATCGTTTATTCTTGTTATATCTTAAACATTTGTGTTTTAAATTGTTATTTCATAGAGGGTTAAACTTATTCTTAAGTGTATCCCATACCAAAATCGTCCTAAAATGCACTGATAAATTATTTGTATCCGATCATTCACTATTAGCCCTCATGCTGTTAGCATTATCAGCCATTACTTATTGCCCTTACTGCTTAACTCACTGTTCTTATTATTACATCACTAATAGCTAATTATTTCAGACATGTGTGTACTTCTGAGTGCAGATGAGGAAACAATTGCACTTCATTTGGAACTGGAGGCTGCGGAGAAGCAGATTTACTAGAGAAGGCACAGCTGCGAGAACGTAAAACGGTGCTGGAAACATCCTGGGCTGACGCTCGCAAATCCGTGGTAAGTTTCTCTGCGTGTTTCTCTGCACAGAGCCCAGGCTTCGAGAATACGACCAGCCCAAATGATCTTCACTCACGCACCGGCACACCCGGCCTTCTAGATACTGACCAGGAATCGCTTTGCCGGCCCCTGCGAGACGGAATGCAGCGCTGTGGTCATCAGAGACTCAATCGTCCAAAACTTACGCACTTCCTCTACTCAAGGTAAGGTGCACACTCACTGTTTACCTTGCGCTCTGAATTCTCTGAAAAATCTTTAGAGTCTTTCTTACTGTAACTCAGAGAACATACATTTAAACAATTGAATTTATTTTTGTATTGGCTACTGTGTATAGACTCCCTGGGTCCTACACATATATTTTTTAAAGAGATTGCAGACTTCTTATCGGACCTATTGGTCAGCGTTGATAAAGTAATGATGGACTGAGATTTTAATATCCATGAAGATGCATTAGCAGTGGCGTTTACAGAGCTACACTCTTTTGGAGCAACACAAACATCAATAGACCCAATCATCGATTTAATCATACACTACACTTGATTATGTCTTAGACTTATATTAGTATCAACTATCACCCCAAAAGAAAAGCTACAGTGTTTCTCACCTATAAAACAGGAAGATTTAATTAAAATTATTGCCACATCTAAACCTACAACATGCTTATTAGACCCCATACCAACTAAATTAATTTAAAGAGTTACACCTGTTGCAATTAAGCCAATCAACCGTCAATTAATCTGGGCCATGTTCTAGAACCCTTTAAGATGGCTGTCATTTAGCCTCTTATCAAGAAACCAAACGTAGACCCCATTTAACCAAGAAGCTGTAGACTGATTTCAAATCTCCCTTACATTTCTAAAATACAAAAAATAATACAAAAACTCCATCACCAACCAAGAGCAAAGTTTCCCTGCTTATAGTCAATGAGTGCAGCTGTGACACATCAGAGGGGACCTGGCCTTCCCGGCTGAGACCGGATTCTCCCGAGGTTTTTCTTCATTTATTTATCCTTAGAGTTTGGGTTCCTAGCCACAGGGCCTTGTTGGCTTGATGGGAGACTACATTTATTAGATATAATTTGCTAGAAGGATCCTGATTGTTCTATAAACACCATGCACTGTGCTGTGTTTTGCCTTTTCTGTGTTTTTCTTATTTTCTCCTGTATAGCTGCTTTGGAAAAATGCACATTGTGAAAATCGGTATATAAGTAAATTGATTTGAAAAAATTTAATTGTTTTCTTATTTGGCATATGAAATTAAAGAAATGCGCAAGAACAGGCGAAAGATGAAGCGCGTTTCTAATCAGCAGGGGCCTCATGTATCAACCCTGCGTTCGCACAAAAACTTTGCGTACGCCAGCTTTCACGCTCACGGTCGGATGTACTAACGGTGAAATTAACGCGAGAATGTGCGTTTCTCCAAGCCAATTTCATGTCTGGCGTACATACATTTTTCATTGTTTTTGTCCGTTGGCGACTCTTACAGGCAATGAAGTGAAGTTGTAAACATTACACAATTATTTGTTCTACAAGTCTATCGCACCACCACCTGTGGGAAGCATTGCTATTAATTAGCAATTTATAAATAATTTACATATATTGTCTCACAAGCCTTATGGGATTATATTAATTATATCAATTATGCAATTACATAAGAACATATAAAAGCATACCGGTATGCAAATTGATACAACCCTTAGTCTATGGCAATGGCAGCTTTGGCTTTATTAGAGGACATTGCTAATGGCAGAATCCGAATAGAACGAGTTTTTAGGGACCACAGTGATTTTCTGGCCTAGGATGATTACTGGCTTATCAGCTGTTTCAAATTTCCAAGGGCTATCCTCTTGGAGCTCTGTGCTGAGTTGGGTCCGAATATAGAGAGAGAGACAGCGAGGAGCCATGTAATACCCGTTCCCTTGCAGGTGCTGACAACACTTGGTTTCCTGGCAACTGGTTCTTTCCAAAGGGAACTGGCAGACCGCTCAGGAATAAGCCAGTCGTCTTTGAGCCGCGCAATGCCAGCGATATGGGACGGGATCATCCGCATGTCTACCAGGTATATAAGGTTCCCATATGATGCAGTTGACCAGCCAAACATTAAAACGCAATTTGCAGCGATAGCCGGTTTCCCTAATGTAATCGGAGCAATCGACTGCACACACATTGCTATAAAGGCGCCATCTGAAGAAGAATTTGCATACGTGAATCGGAAACATTTCCATTCAATAAATGTGCAGATAATATGTGATGCACAAATGCGCCTAACAAATATTGTGGCAAGGTGGCCTGGGTCAACCCATGATTCATACATCCTTACAAACAGCATGGTTGGGATGAGGCTCCAAACTGGCAGGGTGCGTGATGGGTGGATTCTTGGTAAGTGATGTTAATAAAGTTATGCTTTATCTATATTATATATTGTTTTGCATTTAATTATTGAATAACCCTTCAGGAGACCGCGGTTATCCACTAAAGACGTAGCTTTTAACCCCCCTCACCAACCCACAAACTGACCAAGAGCGCAGATACAATAATGCCCATTCTCGCACTCGGTCAGTTGTAGAGCGTGCGATTGGGCAGCTGAAATGTCGGTGGCGCTGCCTTGACAGGAGTGGGGGGATGCTGTTATACCGCCCTGACAAGGTGTGGCGCATTGTGCTGGCCTGTGGTGTGCTGCACAATGTCGCGCACAGGCATGGCATACCACTTAGTGAGGTGGCAGCACCGCCAGATGACCCTGACCCAGGACCAATGTATGTGCAGCCCAACCAACAAGCTATTCAGGCCCGTCAACATGTGATTGCAACAATATAAATGGTAATCGGAGACAAAGTTCATTTTTTTACCAATTGCCTTATGATTCCCAAATCTGCATCACTCAATGACAAACTAAATATTGTTCAGATTTCATAAAAGGTTTTATATGGTAGATATACAATGTGCTACAGATCAGGTAACTTACTCTCAGGCCCCTATAATCAGATCTGCCATCACTTCAGTTGCCCATCAGAAACCACCTGATTTAGAGCACAGCCGTTTTATGTGTCACCGAGCAAAAGGGATCAGGTTCTCATCATTTCAAAAGAACGTTTTGTATTTTGAGACTTTTGCAGGCAATTTAATAATTTGATGTAATTTAAACTACCCATAAATTCTAATTTATTAGGTCAGCACCATTGATTTCTTTGTTTAGAAATGTGGTACTAACAGTGCTACTTTGAGTGCTACTTGTTGAGCCACTTACAAACTGAGACATGAATTGCATCTGACTAGAAAAGGTTTGTTACATATTTACATCATTTGGCAGATGCTTTAATCCAAAGCAATTTACATTAGTATACATTGTATCTGAGTATGTGCAATCCCCTGGGATCGAACTCATGACCTTGGCAGTGCTAACGTCATGCGGTATCCACTGAGCTACAGGGCAGCATGAAGATATATTTAAATGACTAATATGTTAGTTACTTCAGGGACCCTTAAACTCTTCAATCTGTGAATTTCTAAACTTTGATCGGCAAGCAGAAAGGATTTTGCCAATATGGGAGGATGACCTTCATACAACATGCCTTCATTTTAATTATCAGAACAGTAACAGGACCTTATATTCTTTGTCCCTGCAAACGGCTGTAACTGATCTCACGCTGCTCTGTAATTTTATTTTTGTATTTACTCTCCACTTTTCTTCTGGCAACAAGGTTCTTCTGGGTCTTTGGAGCCCCAAACTGAAACTTAAGATTTGGTCCGTAGCCTATGATGCAACAGTATGAAATAGCAAATGCTAAGTTGAGGCTGAAACTGGATATGACAATATGTCTGTCTGCCTTCTACAGCGGGATAAAAGTGTAAAACTGGATTTTATTACTTTGTTGAAGCCATCAACTTTAAAACCACGCTATAAGCTGTGAAATTGTTGGAATATGCCTATGGTCTTTTTTGATCAATAAACTGGGACCCCATGCAGACCCCAAAGTGCTGCTCTGCATTGGATAAAAGTGTTTTACAGTTTTATAGAATGTATTATTTTCTGGCATTTTCGTCGTCGGCCCTCTGGATTAGTTCCTCATTATGAATTACATTGATGAGGTCTTTGATTCCAAGAACGTAGTGTGCAGCTGGCATACAGGCATTGATGTTAACATTTATTGTTCCCATTTTTCCTGAGCCCCTAAATGATGCTGCAGGCCTCTGTGTAGGAAGCACTGCTTCATGTCTCCGCACACCAATAATAAGCTTTAAAAAAATGTATTCATCAGAGATTAGAAGCTTTGCTTAATTGTTAATTTCACCTAAGAATCTAAGCCGAACATGTACAAATGAGCAAAATTTAAATCCACATGGCTTTGCATACAGAATACAGAAACAGATGCTCTGTTTGCATACATGCAAACATGATACAATTGAAAATTGTCAAAATATGAATTTATCCTTACAGCAGCGTTGTCATCCTCCCCATGAGAATAACATGAAGATCCATCAATATTTTTACTAAAGACATAAGTTCTGATGGATGTTGCTTACATAAGTCTATGTGATTTATCAGGTTAACACTGTTAAACTGTTTGCAGCAGGTTTCCCAATAATTTACTGTAGATTGAATTTAAAATTTTGATTTAAACTTATATTTACCTATTTTGTATATTATATAAGACTAAATACAGTATCTAAAGTCACTTTTCTTGTTATGTAAATGTATTGTTCAGAAATTAAATAGTTTTACTAGAAAACAAGACAAAAATTCTTAAGAAGAATGTCATATAACTTCTAATTCCAGTAATGAGACCCTTCTCTTCTTGCTCATTTTGAATCTCAAAAGTCAAAGTGTTTTAATTTTGATTAAAGTAAAGTTTGACTCAAATTGAAAACAGTACTAAGTAGTGATTAAATCTACAGTAGTTATTCGAAAGCTGCGGTGGCCAACTGGTGCACAACAACTGGCGCACAATATAACTGTCACAACGTGGACTGAGGAGAGATGAGGACACCAGCCGGGGTAACGGGAATCAGGTAATTTAATAGTTCAGTTCAGATCATCAGGAAGTACAATCCCTTCAAAAGTACTTTGCAGGTAAATTCCAAAAAAAGCATCAGGTAAATAATCCACAGGTAAGTATTTCCAAACCAGGAATTTCGGATACAACATCAAAACAAGGAAACAGGTAGGTAATCCAAAACAAGATTTCAGGTATAATAGTCCCAGGTCTTTACTTCCATATAATCCATAGCGCAGTACAAAACGAAATTGATGACAAGAAAACTCAGTGGAAAACTCAGGCTTAAAGAGTGTGTATCAAATGAACAACAGGTGTGGTGCATGAACAATCTAAGCCGGCGGGTGAGTGTGCGGTGCATGTTGGGAATTGAAGTCCTTTAAAAGTCCAGAGATGAAGATCGTTTGTAACCAGCAGGGGGCGATGATCTGGGGGTTGTGATCGGGGTTCTTACAATAACATGTATATTTTAAATATCCAGAAGGCAATGGCTAATATTAATGACACTCATGTTAGCCACAGTTTACTATGGCATTTTGCAAATATAATGTATTTTAACTTGCAAATCAACCCACTCTTTATTTAAATCTGTGTATTTGTCTTCTTTTTGTAAGGTCATATAACTCAGAGAACATAGTTTTAATAATGTAATTCCCAGTGTTTTGAGCTCAGTAAAATGTTGATAGGTTTAAGCCAGCGTGGATGCTGCTCACGAAAATAGTGCTTGCTGCTGAGAGCCGGGCCAGTGAAAATGGCAGGATTTTGGCCACAGCTTGCGCACCTCCAATGAACCACTCACTGACATACCAGGGTATCATAGTATCTGAGATTTATGTGTTTAAATGCTAGAAGCTGTATTGTGAGCTATACATTGGTCGTATTTACAATATGCTAAATGAAATAATTTAATGAAAATATGTTTTTCATGCTTTGCTTCTATTGTATTTAGTTTTATTTATGAATTTAAATAATCGAGACTTTAAACGACTAAGGACATTTTTGTCTTTAAAAAAACTATTTAATGAGAAATGAAATGATGAGCAATGAAAGGAATATATATATATATCCCCTTCCTTGAACCGCCACCATAACGTGGTGGAGGGGTTTGAGTACCCGAGTGACCCTAGGAGCTATGTTGTCGGGGGCTATATGGCCCTGGTAGGGTCTCCCAAGGCAAACAGTTCTTAGGCGACGGGTCAGACTAAGAGTGGTTCAAAAATCCCTTATGATGTTAAATATACCAAGGACCGTGACATCGCCCGGTATGGCGCAACCGGGGCACCACCCTGGAGCCAGGCCCAGGGTTGGTGCTCGTATGCGAGCGCCTGGTGGCCGGGCCTTTCCCCACGGGGTCCGGCCGGGCTCAGCCCGAAGGAGCGACGTGGGGCCGCCTTCCCGTGGGCTCACCACGTGCAGGAGGGACCATAAGGGATCAGTGCATAGTGGATCGGGCGTCAGTCGTAGGAGAGTGCCTCGACAGCCCGATCCCTGGATACGGAAGATAGCTCTAGGGACGTGGAACGTCACCTCGCTGGCGGGGAAGGAGCCTGAGATGGTGCGTGAAGTTGAAAGGTTCCGACTAGAGATAGTCGGGATCACCTCTACGCATGGCTTGGGCTCTGGAACCACAATCCTCAAGAGAGGATGGACACTTCACCACTCTGGAGTTGCCCATGGTGAGAGGCGGCGGGCTGGTGTGGGTTTGCTTATAGCCACCCAGCTCTCCCGGCATGTGTTGGAGTTTATCCCGGTGAACGAGAGGGTCGTTTCCCTGCGCCTATGGGTCGGGGTTAGGTCTCTCACTGTTGTTTGTGCCTACGGGCCGAACGGCAGTGCAGAGTACCCGACCTTCTTGGAGTCCCTGGGAGGGGTGCTGGAAAGTGCTCCGACTGGGGACTCCGTCGTCCTACTTGGTGACTTCAACGCCCATGTGGGCAACGACAGTGACACCTGGAGGGGTGTGATTGGGAGGAACGGCCCCCCTGATCTGAACCCGAGCGATGTTCAGTTATTGGACTTCTGTGCTAGTCACAGTTTGTCTATAACGAACACCATGTTCAAGCATAAGGGTGTCCATCAGTGGACGTGGCACCAGGACACCCTAGGCCACAGGTCGATGATCGACTTTGTGGTCGTTTCATCTGACCTGCGACCATATGTTTTGGACACTCGGGTTAAGAGAGGGGCGGAGCTGTCAACTGATCACCACCTTGTGGTGAGTTGGATCCGATGGCGAGAGAGGAAGCTGGACAGACTCGGCAGACCCAAACGTACTGTAAGGGTCTGCTGGGAACGCTTGGCCGAGTCTCCTGTCAGAGAGATCTTTAACTCCCACCTCCGGCAGAGCTTCAACCAGATCCCGAGGGAGGCTGTAGACATTGAGTCCGAGTGGACCATGTTCTCCACCTCCATTGTCGAAGCGGCCGCTCGGAGCTGAGGCCGTAAGGTCTCCGGTGCCTGTCGAGGCGGGAATCCCCGAACCCGGTGGTGGACACCGGAAGTAAGGGAAACCGTCAAGCTGAAGAAGGAGTCCTAGCGGGCCTGGTTGGCTTGTGGGACTCCTGAGGCAGCTGACGGGTACCGGCAGGCCAAGCGGACTGCTGCCCGGGTGGTTGTGGAGGCAAAAACTCGGGCCTGGGAGGAGTTTGGTGAGGCCATGGAGAAGGACTATCGACTGGCCTCGAAGAGATTCTGGCAAACCGTCCGGCGCCTCAGGAGAGGGAAACAGTGCCCTACCAACGCTGTTTACAGTGGAGGTGGGAAGCTGTTGACCTCAACTGGGGATGTCGTCGGACGGTGTAAGGAGTACTTCGAGGATCTCCTCAATCCCACCGTCACGTCTTCCATTGAGGAAGCAGAGGCTGAGGGCTCAGAGGTGGACTCGTCCATCACCCAAGCCGAAGTCACTGAGGTAGTCAAGGAACTCCTCGGTGGCAAGGCTCCGGGGGTGGATGAGATTCGCCCTGAGTACCTCAAGTCTCTGGATGTTGTGGGGCTGTCTTGGCTGACATGCCTCTGCAGCATCGCGTGACGGTCGGGGACAGTGCCTCTGGGATGGCAGACCGGGGTGGTGGTGGTCCCTCTTTTTAAGAAGGGGGACCGGAGGGTGTGTTCCAACTATAGGGGGATCACACTCCTCAGCCTTCCCTGGGAAGTCTATGCCAGGGTACTGGAAAGGAGAATACGGCCGATAGTAGAAACTCGGATTCAGGAGGAACAGTGTGGTTTTCGTCCGGGCCGTTGAACGCTAGACCAGCTCTATACCCTCTACAGAGTGCTGGAGGGTTCATGGGAGTTTGCCCAACCAATCCACATGTGTTTTGTGGATTTGGAGAAGGCATTCGACTGTGTCCCTCGCAGCATCCTGTGGAGGGTGCTTCAGGAGTATGGGGTCTGTGGTCCTTTGCTAAGGGCTGTCAGGTCCCTGTACGACCGAAGCAGGAGCTTGGTTCGCATTGCCGGCAGTAAGCGGGCTTGTTCCCAGTGTATATCGGACTCCGGCAGGGCTGCCCTTTGTCTCCGGCTCTGTTCGTAATTTTTATGGACAGAATTTCTAGGCGCGGCCAGGGGCCGGAGGGTGTCAGGTTTGGGGACCACACGATCTCGTCTCTGCTATTTGCGGATGATGTTGTCGTGTTGGCCCCTTCAAACCAGGACCTTCAGCATGCACTGGGACGGTTTACAGCTGAGTGTGAAGCGGCTGGAATGAAAATCAGTACCTCCAAATCCGAGGCCATGGTCCTCAGTCGGAAAAGGGTGGCTTGCTCACTTCAGGTTGGTGGAGAGCTCCTGCCTCAAGTGGAGGAGTTTAAGTATCTTGGGGTTTTTTTCACGAGTGAGGGAAGGATGGATTGGGAGATTGACAGACGGATCGGTGCAGCTTCTGCAGTAATGCGGTCGATGTACCGGTCTGTCGTGGTGAAGAAATTTCAATTTACCGGTCAATCTACGTTCCTACTCTCACCTATGGCCATGAGCATTGGGTCATGACCGAAAGGACAAGATCCCGGATACAGGCGGCCAAAATGAGCTTCCTCCGCAGGGTGGCTGGGCGATCCCTTAGAGATAGGGTAAGAAGCTCGGTCACCCGGGAGGAGCTCGGAGTAGAGCCGCTGCTCCTCCACATCGAGAGGGGTCAGTTGAGGTGGCTTGGGCATCTGTTCCGGATGCCTACCGGACGCCTTCCCCGGAAGGTATTCCAGGCCCGTCCGGCCGGGAGGAGACCCCGGGGAAGACCTAGGACACGCTGGTGGGACTATGTCTCCCGGCTGGCCTGGGAACGCCTCGGTGTCCCCCCGGAAGAGCTAGAGGAAGTGTCTAGGGTGAGGGATGTCTGGGCATCTCTGGTTAGACTGTTGCCCCTGCGACCCGGCCCCGGATAAGCGGAAGAAAATGGATGGATGGATGGATATATATATATATATATAATTTTTATTCTATTTCTTATTTTCTTTAGTAAATGCAGAACAACAACTGTCAAACGGAATACGGAAATAAATAGCTGTGTCCACATTTATCTATAATTGTGTACACTTTTTAATGTATTCAAAGATTTAACTTTGAATACATTAAATCTAAAACCGAAAGTAAAAAAGCAAACGTTAACATTGTGCATTTATATATGACTGAATTTACTCTACACAGAGTGTAAAACAATATAAACATGTTTTATATTTTCGTCTGCCACCTGCAACAGTTATGGATGGATTGGAAATGTTGAACAGACCGAGAGAAATGCTGACAAAAATGAATAAGCTATCATTGGGTTATTATTATATAGATCTTTTTAAATGACAAAGATGGCTGTTTTCGAGAAAAATGCACGTTTTATTTGTCATGATTCTGCCACATCATGTCAGGTTTCTCTTGGTCTAGTGGCATGACAGAACCTCATGTTTAATGTGGAGAGAGGCAATTATTGTTGATTTGGTTTACCATACGCTCTCTCCGGTCTCGTCTCTGTTCCTGCCCTCTTGTCTCCTCGTTATTGATTTGTGCCCTACACCTGTTCATCTCTTGATTTAATACTTTATTTAAAGCCCTCTTGTGCTGGTTCATTGTGGTTGTGTGGTGAGTTCCTGTGTCTTGTTAGGACAGTTTAGTGTATTTTGTAGTCTCGTTTAAGTGTAGTTAGTCTTAGTACTGTCTTGTCATGTTATTGTATCCATTCCTTTTTTGTTATTTAACCACCTTGTGGGTCTTTGTTTCGCAATTCATAATTAAATATCTGTTAACCCTTACCTGCTGTCTGCACCTGGGTCCTCCATTTATTATTTATAGATGCAGAAAAACACAAAGCAGCATGTGCTTTTTCTTCATGAAAAAGAATAGACATCTTAAATAAATAAATAAATTAGACGCTGTGTGTGTTGCGCAACTGCACATTTTCAGAGGGTTAGGCAAGATCAGTTTTGAAGCTCCCCATCCGCCACCCCAACACAATACAGACAATGCAAAAATAAAGTTTTATATTTCCTTTGGAGTCATTCTAGTTATATTTTATATCATGTCAATACATAATTGACATGCACAATGTCACAATAAATTAAGCTGCAATTTATGATTATTTTGATAATCGAATAATCAGACGATTGATCAAAGGCTAAAAAATTTTGAAAAAGATTTTTTGCTTACAACTAAATAAAACTCCAAATAAGGGTATTTATTTTCTTCTGTGAAAAGTGAGTTTCGCTTAATCTATAATTTTGTACCTTTAATGAAAAAAGCTTGTCCAGTTTTAAACAATAAAACTTTTTAAAATATCACAAATAAAGGTAACAACAGAGTTGTAGCCCATTAGATGTGCTGGTCGGGGAATTTTCCCAGTGAATAATAAACTTTTTTTGATCTTAAATGAAAGACATTTAGATTATTCCCTTTAATACAAAAAGTATTATTAACATTATTCATTATTATCAAAACGAATAAGACTCATTTAGCCTACTCGCCTTCTAGGCTAAAAAAAATTTTTTTCCCACGATTGCTTGGTTTGTGGTTCATTAATAGCTATTTAAACATTTTTAAACTGCATTTTACATTACATTCCACGTCAAGTGTCTTGACTAAAACAGGGTTAAGCAAAAGCATATAGGTTGCAATATGTTGACATAGTATTTACTTTTTCATGAATAATTGTATTGTTATATCTTATTATTATTAATAGTAGTAGCAGTATTATTATTGTTAAAACAATTTTTTAAGTTATCCATGTAATTCGTGTTCCACACTCCAGTCCAGTCATGGCGGTAATGCACCTTAAGCTGGTTTGCCAACCGCCAATAAACCCTAAAGAAGAAGAAGTGTCTTGCCCGGTGGTTTGCATCACTGCCGGCGGTTTGTTTGTATCACTGCACTTGCACTTTCTTTAATATTAGTGTATTTTACTCGTAGTATACGGTACATTGTTACTTATCACTGTCATTACTAAATTATCCTGATATCTCAATAACCCTGTCCTGGGTTATTTACTTGAAGATCTTAAACCAAAATTGATAGTTAACTCAGCGCCGTTAGCATAGAATTAGCGGGCTTTCTGTTTACCCTGTTAAATATCATCTTGCCTTCTTGTTGTCTTGTGTGCTAACGTTTAAGCGTATACACTAAGATTCATCGAGCAACCATTCTGATTACAGTCTCAAACAGGTTTGCACCACTCTGTAAAGCACCAACTGAGAAACATGCTGAAAGTGCCATAGTTATTGGTGATTCTATTGTTCGGAATGTTAACTTAGAGGCACCAGCCACCATAGTCAAATGTTTACCGGGAGCTAGAACGCCTGACATCAAGTCAAATTTAAATGTGCTGGCTAAGGCTAATCGTAAATTCACTAAGATTGTTATTCACGTCGGCACAATGATGTTCGAATATGATAATATTAACGAGGTGTGTGAGCTAGCTAGCACGATTTCAGACACTGTAATTTTCTCTGGCCCTCTCCCTGCTTAATGAGATACATAGCAGATTATCATCACTAAATGGCTGGTTGTCTGAGTGGTGCTTGCAGAATGATATAGTTTTTATAAATATTTCTTCTGTCTAGAAATATGGCACATAGTCTTAACTAGACTCACTGGGACCCAGGTCAGGAAGCAGACAGAATGGCATAACCAATGGTCTGCTTGCCGTCCCACATCGCAGAACACACAAAGTGCACAACAGCGATAATCCTTTCTCCCAAATATCATAAAATAGAGATTGTGTCTGTCCCCCGGATTAACAAAAATAAAAAAAAGGGGTTAACCTCTCAATACTGTTTTACGGTATAAATGTGGACGACTTAAAAATCCTTCAGCAGAGCGAAGACATTTCGGATCATTATCTGGTATCATGCTTGCTTCACTAACCTATGGCTGCAAATCTAACTCCTTGTTACAAATATGGCAGAACAATAACTTCAACTACAAAAGGTGCGTTTCTTGATAATTTGCCTGAATTGTCTCAAATCTCTAGAATGAGTAATAACGTTGAAGATCTTGTCAATTTTAACGCCACCTTCTCGGAAAACGCAAGACACAGTTGCTCCTCTGCGCTTAAAGAAGATTAAAAATGACAGCCCGACACTGTGGTATAATGGTATAATGAACACACTCAGGCTCTAAAGACAGAAAATAATTTTGTACAGCATGGAAGGATAGTATTCGAAAATACAGGAAAGGCCTAAAAACGTCTAGATCTGCCTACAAGGGACGTGCACTGGGTTGCTCAGGTTGCCCGGGCAGCTGCCCCTATGCCCTTCTCGACTTACGTTGCCCTTCCGAGGTGGAAAAATATATAAAAATAAATCGTACAATCGATGCAGAACAATCATCATCATCAAGTTTTATGAAATGAATTAAAATCTTCATAAATCCAGGCTGAGTTTGCCACGTTTAGCCTAAATAATAAGACAGATAGCTTGCAGACAAGCAGCCTAGGCTACTATTTTTTTTTTTGGTAGGCATTAGGCAAACTAAATGTAGCAGTGTGAAGTAGGGTCCTGGTGGGTTATTGGCCAGTGTCGTGTAGATCTGTGAGCCAATCAGGGAAGTGTTTAAAAGACTGTTTTGTTGTGGTACCTGGGATGCGTCATTTACTGGGACTGCCCCTCTTGCAGGAAACACCGTTGTGAATGAGTGGTGTATCCGATTGATGTTCGGCTGCTGTGCCTTGCTGTGCTTCCAACAGTCACAGTTGGTATTGGTATGCACCTAGGACCTCCCAGGATGAGTGATACTATATAGGATGACACTGTGACTTATTCATGGTCCAAGGTTAAGTCAAGTCAAGTCAGCTTTATTTATATAGCGCTTTTTACAATTTTCATTGTTACAAAGCAGCTGTACAAGAAAAAATGACTAAGTAAAACATAAAAGGTTATGGAATTCAAAACACAGGTCAAATATCAGACACACAATAAATTCCTATATGCAGTGTTAATTAAATAAGACTACCAAATTCTAGCAGCCCCCCCGGCTAGGCAAAACAGTGCAAAACAGTATGCAAACGGTGGCGAGGAACCCAAAACTCCATTGGAGAAAAAAAAAAACCTCGGAGGGAAACCAGGCCTAACCAGGGGATTCCAGTTCCCCTCTGGCAAAAACTGCAGCCGCTGCACAAGCTCAACAGTGCTTGCACAACAAGGCAAAATAAAAAAGTTAGATTTAAAATTATCATTAATAATCTAATAGTGGCTGAAGTTTTGTAGGGACGTCACTTCCTTCGTCCAGCATTTGTCAGGTCTAGGAATGGATTGCGCCCTGCCCGCTCCGCTCTTGTAACCTTGGAACAATGAGACAAGACTGGCTGAGAGTAGAGTACTGTTCTGCACTCTTTGATGCAATAAATGTATCAGTTGTTATTGGAAGTGTCCCTGGTTCCGGTTGATCTAACTAGTGCAGCCTAGATCTTTGAAATACATATATTATGATAATGTAGTGTATGCAAGATTAAAAAGATGCGTCTTTAGTCTAGATTTAAACTGACAGAGTGTGTCCGCCTCCCCGACATTGCAGGGAAGACTGTTCCAAAGTTTAGGCGCTAGATAAGAAAAGGATCTGCCGCCTGCACTTGATTTTGAAATTCTAGGTATTACCAACTGACCTGACGCCTGAGAGCGTAGTGAACGTGATGGACTATAATACGTAAGAAGTTCTCTCAAGTAGTGAGGAGCTAAACCATGCAAGGCTTTATAGGTAATAAGCAAGATTTTAAAATTTATGCGATGCTTTATAGGTAACCAGTGCAAGGTTGACAGAACCGGGCTAATATGCTCATACTTTTTTGTACGTGTAAGAACTCGAGCTGCCGCATTTTGGGCCAGTTGGACTCCACCTAATAGTGCATTACAGTAATCTAGTCTTGATGTCATAAAGGCATGTATAAGCTTCTCCGCATCTGATGATGACAGCATATGACGTAATTTAGATATATTTTTAAGATGGAAAAACGCAATCTTACAGGTGTTGGCGACCTGGTTCTCAAATGACAGAGTACTATCGAATATAAAGCCAAGATTCTTAGCTGAAGATGAGGGTTTTATGGAACATCCATCAATAGTTAAGCAGTATTCTTGGTTGTTACGTAGGGCGGTTTTCGGTCCGATAAGTAGCACTTCAGTTTTGTCCGAGTTCAGTAATAAAAAATTGCTACTCATCCACTTTTTTATATCGACTATGCATTCCACTATTCGATGGAATTGCTGTGTTTCGTGAGGCTTCGAGGAAATATAAAGTTGCGTATCATCAGCATAGCAGTGAAAGCTTATTCCGTGTCGCTTTATTATATCTCCTAGAGGTAACATGTCTAATGCGAAGAGCATAGGCCCTAGTACTGAGCCCTGTGGTACACTGTACTGGACTTGCGATTTGCGTGATACCTCATTGTTTATTTTTACATATTGGAAATGGTCGCATAAATAAGATCTAAGCCATTTCAAAGCTATTTCCTTAATACCGACATCATTTTCAAGTCTATGTAGGAGCATGCTGTGGTCAATGGTGTCGAATGCAGCACTAAGATCTAGCAGCACCAATAAGGAGATACAACCTCGGTCAGACGCCATAAGCAGATCATTTGTAACTCTAATCAGAGCAGTCTCTGTACTGTGATGTGCTCTAAATCCAGACTGGAAATCTTCATTAATCTCATTCCTTTGGAGGAAGGAACATATTTGAGTTGAGACTACTTTTTCCAGAACTTTAGATAAGAAAGGTAGATTCGAAATAGGTCTATAGTTAACTAGTTCTCCAGGGTCCAGATGGGGTTTTTTGACAAGGGGCCTTATAACAGCCACCTTATATGCTTTAGGCATATGTCCTAATGTCAGAGATGAGTTAATAATGCTAAGTAGAGGATCTATAATTTCTGGGAGCATCTCTTTCAGAAGATTTGTAGGTATAGGGTCTAGCATGCATGTAGTCGATTTAGATGATCTAATGATTTTCGATAGTTCATCGTGATCTATAGTAGAAAATAAACATAATTTCTCCTTAGGGGTGCTGTAGTTAGTCATATGTTCAGCAGGTTTCGCATCTGGTTGCATAGTTATAATTTTCTCTCGAATATCTTGGATTTTATTTGTGAAATAGTTCATAAAATCATCACTGCTATGCTGGTATATAGCATCAGAAGTCGCTGACGATTTATTTTTGGTTAATTTAGCCACTGTATCAAATAAAAACCTAGGGTTATTTTGGTTTTCTTCTATTAATGATGAAATGTAGGCGGATCGAGACGTTTTTAGGGCTTTCCTGTATTTTTTAATACAATCCTTCCAGGCAGTACGAAATACCTCTAATTTAGTCTTCTTAAAGTTGCGCTCCATTTTTCGTGCCGCTTTCTTTAGAGCCTGAGTGTGTTCATTTTTCCACGGTGTCGGTCTGTCATTTTTAATCTTCTTTAAGCGCAAGGGAGCAACTATGTCTAGCGTTTCCGAGAAGGTGGCATTAATATTTTCAATGGTAAAGTCAAGATCTTCAACGTTATTACTCATGCTAGAGATTTGAGACAATTCAGGCAAATTATCAAGAAACGCACCTTTTGTAGTCGAAGTTATTGATCTACAATATTTGTAACTTGGAGTTTGATTTGCCACCATTGGGTATTGAAGCAAGCATGATACCAGATAATGATCTGAGATGTCTTCGCTCTGCTGAAGGATTTTAACATCGACCACGTTTATACCGTAAAACAAAATTAAATCTAAAGTATGATTACGAAGGTGAGTAGGTCCTGACACATGTTGACTAACGCCCATGGAGTTAAGAGTGTCTTTAAAAGCCATTCCTAAAGCATCTGTATCATTATCTACATGAATGTTAAAGTCCCCAGCAACAAGGACTCTGTCTGCAGACAGTACTAGTTCTGATAAGAACCCACCAAATTCTTTAATAAAATCTGTGTGGTGCCCTGGAGGCCTATATACAATAGCCAGAGTAAATTTTAAAGATGTTTTGTCCTTAGTATTAGGTATTGATGCATCAAGTACCATGACTTCAAAAGAATTGTAGTTAGGATTAGACTTCTGGGAAATGCTAAAAGAGTTACGGTAAAGTGCAGCAACACCTCCCCCTCTGCCTTTTAGGCGAGGCTCGTGTGTATAATAGTAATCTTGGGGGACAGACTCATTTAACACAATATAATCATCTGGCTTTAGCCATGTTTCTGTCAGACAGAGCATGTCTATTTTATGATCTGTTATCATATCATTAACAAAAATTGCTTTATTAGAGAGAGATCTAATATTTAGCAATCCGAGTCGTAACAGTTGATTATCTTTATTATGTATTAAGGGTTTCAGGACTTTGAATTCTGTGGCGTGGGAAGTGAATCCCGCTGAAATGATGGCACTGCTGCTTTGCCCAGGACTTGTTTTGGTTCTTTGAGAGCTTTTATTTAAAGGCGATTGTTACACGTCTACATGCCTGTCTCGTTCACTCGATCTGGGAATTCGGAAGCCGAGATCAAGTTCGCTGGTTTCAGGAGCGTAGCATATTTGCATGTTGTCATTGTTTTCTTTATTTGTTTGATTACTGACGTGTAACCATTTCCTTGTTGTATGCATCTGTTTTCTTTATTGTGTATGTCTGCATGTTTCAGTTAGTCTCCTCCCGTTGGTTCGCCAACGGAAGCGTGACAAGGTATTGTGGCATGAAAGCTCTTCCTGAATGCTGAAATCTCACTATTATAAATGCACTTTTGTTAAAATGCTTTGATTGCAGAGATATTTTGTGTTCAATTATTGTTTCGGTTATTTTTCATATTTTCCTTTGGTTTGTTCTGTTAGTTGATTTCTACAGATGTTTGTGATTTAAGTTCATTTGCATTGGTGTGGAGACGCTGGCGGTGGGTGAAGGTTCCTTAAAAACTTTGCGTGAAATGTTGCCGTGGTTTACCAGTGGCAGGTCCGTAGCCAGCCTATTGAAAGGGGAGGTTCTTTTTTTCAAAAAGTGGACCTTTTTGTAGTTTTTCTCCTCATTTGTATTTAATTATGAGGTTCAAATACTTAATTTTGGTGACCTTTAATGCGCTTATTTGTGCTGGATTACCTTGTCTGCTGGTATCTTAATGAGCGCTTTTTGATGCACCTAAAATATTTATTGCATTGTTGTCAAATTGCTTCCTCATGTAACACTTTTGTCAGTCCATACACAGTTCATAAGTTTAAAGCCCACACTAACAACAGAATGGATTTAATGAACTTTACTGAAATATTAATAATAATTCTTCTCATCATCATTTCTTAACCCTCTGTCAATGCCTCTTTACCATGTTTTATTATTATAATTACGCTACGTTTATATGGCTATTATATTGTTGACCGGGGTCCCCAAACTATTTTCTGCAAGGGCCACATAATTCTCCCTGTCTTTAATGGTGGGCCGGGTCGGTTTGTAACAGAAAATTACATGGGCCGGAGGTACTACTTGAATTATTGTGGAGATTTAATTATGATTTGAAATGTATTTATTATGCCTCCTAATGGTAGAATAGTTTATTAATAATTAATAGTTTACTGCTACTCAAATTCAAAAAAATTCTTATACATATTAATGAACCTTTCTCTTTCCCAATCGCTTGGCCATTTTGTCATCTCTTTGAAATTTTCCGATGGTTCGCGCGTCAGTTCTATCGCAATGGTACGTTATGAATTTAACAAATAATTCGGCTATGTGAGTAACTTAATACATTTTGGCTTTCAGACCCAAATTTCATTATCAAATATAGACATGAAATAAGTGAAACTGTAGGCCTATATTAAACATTTTCATTTGTCTCATAGAGTGTTCAAAGCGATTTTGCGTCATGGGAGGGGCTTCTGATGCTCGCTCATGGCCCTACTATAGCAAGCTGCTGATTGGTTAACGCGGTGCGAATGTTCGCCAAAGTTCAGATATTTCAACACATGCGAATCATGCGAGTTGAGTTCACACTACTCTGCCCCGCAAGTAGGTCATCGCGTCTTTGCATTGACTGGGGTGTGAAGAACTAGCGGCCCCTGCTGGTGTTCTCTTTCCAGACTGATCTTGTTGTTTAACTTTTGTTTTGTATTTTGTTTAATTATTTTGGGACCTGGAGTAAATGTTTTTGTGTGTTCCTTGTAATAAGGTTTTATATTTTTCTATTTAAATTCTCTTTATTGGTTTATTGCTCACTTCATCACGACAACGAACCTGTGTGTTTCTTACTTACTTTGTTGGCATAGTCGAGCAATTTTATTCATAAATCTCTTGTGGTAGCCCAGCGAGACCCTTGCTAAAGCTTCTATTCGTCACATAAGCTACATGTCTGCTGCAGTTAGTTTCTCCCATTTCGTTTTAGAATAATTGATGTGGGGATTTTCATAACTCAAGTCATGTCTTTCTGTGTTTTTATTATTAGTAATGTGATTGAGTGCTGTATTTCAGTGTTTTACTTCTTTGTTTATATTTATTTTAATAAAGACCCTGTTATTCTCAGTCCTTCATAAAGAACAGGGCCCACCTAGCTTGACGGGTGTTAAGTCGTCGGGCTTACTTGAGGTACTCGAGGTTCCTGTGATCCGTTATCACAGAGAAGGAATGACGGGCCTCTTCTAGCCAGTGTCTCCACTCTTCCAGAGCTAACTTAATCGCCAGAAGTTCCCGGTTACTCACGTTGTAGTTCCGCTCCGAGAGGGATAACTTACGGGAGAAGAATGCACAGGGGTGTAGTCGTGGCGGCGTCCCCTGCCGTTGAGAGAACACAGCCCCTACACCAGTGGAGGAAGCATCGACTTCGACCACGAAGGGGAGGTCAGTATCAGTAAGACTAGGGTAGGAGCATCAGCGAAGGCTTGTTTGAGTCTTTCGAAGGCAGTTTCTATGGTAGGCGACCAGCTCAGGTACTTGGGCTTCTTCCCAGTCATCGCAGAAAGGGGCGCTGCAATAGAGCTGAATCCAGAAATGAACCGTCAATAAAAATTTGAAAAGCCTAGAAAACGTTGTAGTTCTTTCACCGTCTGTGGTACCGGCCATTTCCGTACCGCGTCTACCTTGCGGGGATCCATGGTAACATGGTTGTTGGAGATTATGTAGCCCAGAAAATGAATGGTCCGTACATGAAACTCACATTTCTCTAAGTTTTAGTAGAGGTGATAACGTCGCAGGCGTTTCAGAACTGTGCCGACATGCTCCTTGTGGTCAGCTAGAGATCGGAAATAGATGAGAATATCATCTAGATATATTACCACGAACCGACCCAGAACATCCCTGAAGATCTCGTTCATAACGTTTTGGAAGACTGCCGGTTGACTCTGCTCCGGAATCGATAGTGGATATATCCGTCCCTTGGGCATGACAACGCCAGGTAACAGCTCGATGCCGCAATCCCAGGGACTGTGAGGTGGTAGTTCAGTGGCCTTCTGCTTGGAAAACACATCCATGTACTAATGATAATGCTGGGGTACCTCAGGTTCTTGGACGGATTTCGGGCTCTTGACTGTGGTCGACTGACAGGACAAGTTGGGACATATCTGTACCGGCCTGGACCGCTTCTTAAGGGATATGAATGCCGGGGACGTATGGGGAAATTGTATCTCTCCAGTCTGCCAGTTAACTATGGGGTTGTGTTGGATTAACCAGGGTCTGCCCAGTATAAGATCTGCTGTCGAACCCTCCAGCACCCAGAACGACCTCCTCTCAAAGTGCTCGGAACCTACACGGAGGGAGATGATCGGAGAATGTTGAGATATTGTGCCTCGACCCAACGGTTTTCCCAGAATGTTCTAGATATACATCCTTCTCTGGTTAGGAATCTTCGATAATCCTAGACAATGAAGTAGGCGAAGGGATATGAAATCTCCGGCAGTACCCGAATCAATCAGAGCTTCCGCTGGGAGAGACATGCGTGGAATAGATGCGGGAGTGTGGATGGCACCGAGGTTCTTCGTGGTCCACAATACAAACACAGGTTTTCAGAATCCTCTGCCATTAAGCGATACTGATCCACCTGCATGGGTTCATGAACAGTACATTTACATTTAGTCATTTAACAGACGCTTTTATCCAAAGCGACTTACAGATGAGGAAACATTGGAAGCAATTATAACAACATAGGCAACAAAATTACGATTGGAAAGAATTAGGATAAATCAAACAGCGAAGTGTTGACGGAAGAGATGCGTTTTTAGGCGTTTTTTAAAAATGGCAACAGAGTCTGCTGATCTTGTAGCAGCAGGTAGATCATTCCACCAATGTGGAACAGATCCAGAGAAGGTACGGGAGAGTGACTTTTTTCCTTTTTGGGATGGTACCACTAGTCGTTGAACTTTATGCGGGCGGCAACAGGGAGCCAGTGTAACCTGATGAAGAGCAGAGTTACATGCGCTCTCTTCGGTTCATTGAAGACCACTCTTGCCACCGCATTCTGGATCATCTGGAGAGGTTTGATTGTGCAAGCAGGAAGTCCAGCCAGAAGCGCATTGCAATAATCCAGTTTAGACAAGACAAGAGCCTGGACTAGGACTTGCGTAGAGTGCTCTGATAGGAAAGGTCTAATTTTCCTAATGTTGTAGAGGATGAATCTACAGGACTGGGTGGTGCTGGCAACATGACTTGTGAGGTTAAACCGATCATCGATTACCACCCCCAGGTTTCTGGCTGTGCTGGACTGTGTAATAGTTGATGAGCCTAGTTGAATGGCAAGGTTGTGGTGAATCTTTGGGTTGGCTGGGATCACAAGCAGTTCCGTTTTTGCAAGGTCCAGCTGCAGGTGATGATCCTTCATCCAAAGCGAGATGTCACTCAGGCATGCCGCAAAGCGAGCAGAGACTGTCGGATCGTCCGGTTGAAATGACAAGTAGAGTTGTATGTCATCCGCATAGCAGTGATAGGAGAAGTCCAAGCACTGAGCCCTGTGGGATCCCCGTGTTGAGCTGTTGGGACGCGGAGACCTCATACTCTCCAGGATACTCTGAATGACCTACCCGAGAAGTAGGACTCGAACCATTGCAACGCCATTCCAGAGACACCCATAGCACTGAGAGAAGCAGGAGGATGTGATGATTCACAGTGTCAAAAGCAGCAGACAGATCCAGTAGGATGAGCACAGATGACATGGATGATGCTTTTGCCAGTCTCAGGGCTTCGATGACTGAGAGCAGTGCAGTCTCTGTGGAATGACCAGTCTTGAAACTCTGATTGCTGTCCAGGAGGTTGTTTCGCACGAGAAAGGAGGAGAGCTGGTTGAACAGAACTCGCTCTAGGGCTTTGATGGGAAGAAGGGAGACAGGCCTGTAGTTTTCTAGCATTGTGTGGTCGAGGGTGGGTCCAGATGTAAGATGGCATAGGTTGTCCAAGCAGGATGCAAGCGTGGAACACAGAGTGTCTGTGGCATTGTCTGTATTAAAAAAGAGAGCTCATCAGAGGGGGGGGAGTGCAGAGTAGACAGTAGAGGAAAAACAGGAGGGAGGGAGGGGCCGCAGGTTGCGCCGGAAAGTGACCATCGGTAAGACATCTGCGATGTCCGAAGCAGTGAGGTCGAGGGTGACGAAGAAGTGATCAGACGTGTGCAGTGGGGTGACCTGAGAGTGATGAGTGGAGCAGTACCTAGTGAAGTTTCCCTCTGAGGTTTTTTTTTCTCCTCCAATGGAGTTTTGGGTTCCTCGCCTCCGTTTGCATACTGTTTTGCACTGTTTGCCTGGCCGGGGGGGCTTCTCGTTTTATTTAATTAACACTGCATATAGGAATTTATAGTCTGTCTAATATTTGACCTGTGTTTTGACTTGCATAACCATATTTTGCTAATAGTCAATGTTTTCCCTTACAGCTGTTTTGTAAACAATGAAAATTGTAAAAAGCGCTATATAAATAAAGCTGACTTGACTTGACATTAATTTACGTATACATAAATACATTAATATACATAAATTAAACTACATTTCATCATTCATAGCACAATTTGAAGTTAGCTGTTCGCTGTTCGGTGCTACTTTCTGGTCAAAAATAATAAATTTGCCTGATTCTGAGCTAATCAGCGTTACACAACAAATTCCGTTCTTATGCCTGGATTCCCATCCTATATTCAGATCTGTGCCATACACACAAAGTGAAACACAGGGCTGTGTCCATTTTTTGCTGCTGTAAATTGATACCAGTGGCTAAGTGAAACAGCGCAAGTGTATAGGCCCATTACAATTATACAAATTTTCACCCTCACTCGCCCATTTTAACTCCTCTTTCTCTCTCATTTATGCAGACCCAGACACACACATACGCACAACGCTGTCTGCTATGACATTTACAGCCTCCAAGTTTGAGTCATCCATTAGCCAGTAAATAAAACAGATGTTCTCACAATACAAATACAATAGTCAAGGCTGATTGCTCTGGCACCAATTCACAGCACGAAAGAAGAGAATCTCGTAGACATTTAGCATGAATCCCAGTTCCCTTTTAATGTGTGCCTAAACGAGTCAATACATGAAACCCTAGTTAAGCTGACACATTCTCACACTCTGGCAAAACTAGACGACAAAATTTACCCACACCCATGCACATACACACACTACTAGCTTAAATGTCTGCTGGCAGTTGTATTTTGATTCTCGACTGACTCCATACTACATTGACTTGGCTTGAATTGGATAAGACAGAGCTGACTCAATCTGACACTCATTATAATGATTAATTTAACAGCTCAACAAGTGATACAGCATCCCAATGCTCTTTCCAGACACAACTTCCCAGAAACTGGAAGTAAAATAAGCACGGGGGTTGGTTAGATTAAGGAGACAAGCCAATATTTAGTTAGGAAAGTGTATGTATGTACCCAGAGGGAAATGTTTTTGCTCTTTCATAACTTGGTAGATTTTTAGGAGAGTTTTATTTCAACTTTGTCTCTGATGATTCCTTTAAAACTCCTGAGGATGAATACAAATTGAATAAGACATTTTCAATGGTAGAAATGCCGATCTATGCAGAAAATAAGATACATTTTTGCAGTTTGATCTGAGAAAAGTTGGTGACATTGCTTCGAGACATGTGAGCCACTCTCACTTTGTAGACAGAAAAGAAATTGTAGACAGCCACATAACACAATAACTTTAAGACCAAACAGATGGCAACCACTCACTACCACAGTAATATAAAGGAATGCGCATCTGTAAAATGATATCAATGTGAATATATTGAAAAATGTTATCACAATTATTTAGTGTTTTCACAATTATTGAGAAAACTAACCTGACTTGGAGAGAGATCGTGGGCTGAGAGAGTAGCTCGGTTTGATAGAGATTGCGGGCTATAATCAGTCATTCACTCCAGAAATGTCCGATAAAGCAAGTGTTACGAGCATCTGAGGTTCTAGGCTGTGGCCATGATTATTGTTGATCGTGCTAGACAGAATGAGCCAAGAACCCACGGAAATAGCGCCAATCACAGACCCACGTTTTACACTGGTGGCAGTGGTGGGATCAGCCATGGGCGCCGTATAGGGGGGAAAGTTAGGACAATTCCAAGGGCCCCTGATTGACAGGGGCCCCAACAAATACAGAAAAAAACTAATTAATTTTTTTATTATATTATACACTATATAAATCATCATCATTTAGTATATTTCAAATAATAATACATTAATGATATCTTTTATTTTACTTATTTTGGCAATAAAAGTTAAATATCCCCAATTGACCAAAAAGTAAACATCCATATTGACCGAGCACCCCCGTGTCTGCATGAAATGGTTCGGTCCTACCTCAGCGCATTCATCAGTGACGGTGTTTACTTGCAGAAAGTCGCGACGCCAGACCACTATGTTGCGCAGTAAAAAAATCGGGTTTTCAAAAAAGAAAAAAAAAGACAATTGAGAGAGGAGAGACAAAAGAAAGGGTGTCAATCTCTATCCCAGTTTTTCACCAAGAAAGGTGTTTAGCATTCAGTCTGAGTAGTATTAACCTGTCCATAGTGAAATAAACTAGCTAGCTGCACGCTAGTCTCAGCCAGCATTTCAATAACATTTAATCAGTGCAGGGAAACGCTTAGCAAGATATTCATATGAAATAATTGTCCATGCCCATCTTAGCAGACTTAACAACAGATGAGTCAGCAGCACCCCAGTCTCCCCATAACTGCACCCCTCCCTGTCCCAGTGAAGAAGGTGAGCAACATTGTGTTAATTACTTAACATCATTCCAGGGAGTCTGTGTGGGGTTCTCTGTCTCTCTTGCTCTTTTTACCATAACAAAAAAGAAAGTGGAATATTTATGAATGACAGAAATCAAACACAAATTATTTTCTCACATAATGACCATTATGACATAAAAAAAGAACCTCTTGTCGGTATTAGATGCATTTAGAAACAATCAACCTGCATGCAAGTTACAGACAATATTAAAATAATCCAGTTTGATGCGTTCATTTAGACATAATTTTGGCCGTTAAATGACATCTATAGATACAGGCCTTATTACTCCCACCATGAAGGGCAGTGTATTTGAGAAGCTTGCACACACACAAATCTATCATATCTAATGTATGTAATCAAGTGATGATAATACAGAACTAGGTAATTTGGGTCAATGTTCTGTAGTGTTAGTGTCATTTATTGGTATATATTTCCATTGTTCTTATTTGTACCATGTTAACTTACCTTTTAATTTGATGTCACTAGTACTGTTAGTTTTGTTATGACCATATTCCAAACCTAGAAAACCTATTGATTTAGTGATCACTTGATCTGTTTTGTAGCACTATAATAACCCTGATGTGGAAATAAGTTGTTGGCATATATGTGCAGTTAAGTAAAAAATCATCTGTTTTCATTGTTTTGAAATGATGATGTTAATTTATTTTGATTAAAAGTTAATATATATTTAGGTTTTTTCTTTTTTTAAATCTGTCAATATTTTTACAATAAAAATACATTGAGAATGGACATTGTATGGTGGCTTTTAATCTTGCATCAATAGTGAACTGCATACTGTATGCAGACTTGCATTTACAGATCACCAGCAGTAAATATTTTGCTAGTTCTAGTATTGAACTACAAGAAGCAAGACAGTTGCAAGCCTTTGATTAGAGTTATTTAAAACTTTTGATTGGACAGTTAGGTCCTAGAGATATGGTGCCAACAGCTGCACCAAAGGGGCCCAATTAGATTTTTTTGTCACGGGGCCCAAAATTCCTGGCAGCGCCCCTGGGATCAGCACCTCCCACAGGTTGCATTAGCTCAAAACACTACTAAACACTCCAGTACAGGATTTACACCCTTCTTATTGGCTCACGACCGGAAGGCTTGTGTCCCTCTGAAAACACTCCTTCAAAATAGTAATGCTGCTAGCTCAGTAAGAGTGGGTACATCGGCAGAATATGCTTACTCGCTGTGTAACAGGTTGACTTCTGCATACCATTCTGCAACTGCTCTCTCTCTCAAGCCCAGCAACAATTCAACTATGATCGTCAGGTAAATTACACTCCTTATAACTGCGGTTATTTGGTGTTAGTGGATGATCCTGCTAACCATTAGCACAAGTTGTGTTCACGTTGGGATGGTCCATATGAGGTGTTACGACCTATTTGCACCACCAACAGCTCCTTTTCATGAAACCATACATCACTGACTCAAAGAACACACATACCCTCATTCCACCTCCCAATACACAGGTACCCCAGGACTCCACATGCCACAACCCTCTCCACCACCACTACCCCATTTACAGTAACCTGACATTCCACAACCAGCAGTGCCGCCACAAAATACAGCGCCACCACCACCCCAGTTTCAACTTGACACAGCAGTATTTTCCAGCTCTATGGACAAGATCACTGTATCGCCCAGAATTCTGAACTGTGTTCCCCGACACGTGTGCAACTGAACCGGGTGTGGTAGCAAATGTTTCAGAGTTACCTACCACTCCGGTGTCCACTCCAAATATGCCCACCATGTCACATGTTGTCCTATATTTGGTATGTTATACATATTGTTGCGAGAGCTCCAGCCTTTGACTTGGAGAGAGATCACGGCCGCGGGCTGAGAGAGCAGCTCTGTCTGAGAGAGATTGCAGGTTTTAATCAGTGCTTTGTATTATTATTATTATTCATGCCAGAAATATCAAATAAAGCGAGTGTTACAAGCATCCATGCTTCTAGGCTGTGTCCCTGATTATTGTTGATCGGTGTAGACAGAACGAGCCAAGAACCACGGAAGTAGAGCCGGGTAAGAGTAGTTAAAGTACACACACATGCACAAACCCGTGTTACAGTAGTGTGCACAGGAATGTACTATTGCTCTTTTATGACATACCACTTATTGCTCCCCAAACTCTTTGTAAGTCGCTTTGGATAAAAGCGTCTGCTAAATTACTTAATGTAAATGTAAATGTTCTAGATAGCTTTTAGGAATGAGAAGTGTTTTTGTGAAGACTGGTCTTGTTACCTATAAAGAACAAACTTGAATGTATCTAAATGTGTTCTGTCCAATAGACAATATATTAATTGTGGTAAAATATGCATTATGTGCCAGTACTATTTTTTTATCTAGACAATGAAACATAGTATTGACTACGTGTTTGATCTTATTGGCTTTCTGAGTGTGTTTAATATTTTAAATATAAAAATTTCAGATTAGCAGTATTCCAGTGGGAAACCACTACATTGTCACTAACATTTGTGCTCACATTAGTCTGCATGTGCATCTGTACGAGTGATGGCATACCTCAGAAACTTACAGTGCAGGGTGAAATATGCCACCTGTCTAAAAAATGACAGTTGAGTTGGGAAGGATCCTTAGATGTACCCTTATACTTTGTAAGCAAATTATATAATTACAATTTTAAAATGTACAAATTATTTTTTTTATAAATATTGAAGTTTCTGTAAAGAATATTCAAGTATTTGAAATAGCAATAAACTAGTGAACTTCATGTTCACATACTGACCTGCATGTTTTTCATTCTGATTTCCCACATCATCCACTACACTGCATTTTATGTCATTTGTAAAATTTATTCAAATAATAAAAATGCCAACAAATGCATCAACAAGTAAATGGCACCTCCTGTCTCCTTTCTCCTTGTGACAGCCGGACTCAGAACTCCTAGTTCCTGTAGTCTGTCGTCTCCCCTTCTCAGAAACATCTGCTTCTCATTAAAATGTTCCTCGACCAGGAGATGTGAAGTTAAAATAAAGCATGAAATGTGGACAGACGCCCAGTTGCCTCCCTTTGTTATGGATAAACAGACACCCTGGAGTCGGAAGCGCACTTCAGATGGCCTACACTTGGGTTTTATGCTTCTTTATATTGTGTTTTCTTTTCAGTCATCAGAGTTCATGATGTTCAACCGGGCACATGTTGTGGTTTTTTTTAAACACTTTACATTAAGGTACTATTATTTAACAATCAGTTTTTGCATTAGCTAAAATGAACAATACTTATACAGCATTTATTAATGTTAGTTTATGTTGATTTCAGCATTTACGAATACATTATTAAAATCAAATATTGTCACTGTTAACATTAGGTAATGCACCATGAACTAACATAAATAACTGTATTGACATGAACTAACATTAAAAGGGATTAATAAATACTGAAAAACTAAATTGTTCATTGTTAGCTACTGCATTTAATACTGTTAACTAATAGCACCTTATTGTAAACATTGTGTTGCCCTTTACATTTATGCAAAGCGGCTTACATTGCATTATACTATATATTTGTATCAGGATATGTTTAGAATTTATGTTCTACTGTATATCACACTGTTATTAATCAGCAAACAATTAATTGTGGATATGCGTGTCACAAAAAAGCTAACTGTGCTGGGTATTTTGCTTTTAAAGATTCCCCAAATCTTTCTCTGCAAATCATTGCCAAAATGGTATATTGTGCACTGGTCTGATTTCGGCAATGATGGACAAACTTGCTCTGCCTGCTGCAAAAAAACTTTGTGGACACATTAAAATGTTTCTCCACCTTTATTTCCCCTGACACCGTAGGCACTGTTTCTTCTGGTCTTAAATTGTACCGGAATCTGCTGTTTGGTCTGTGTGGCTGTGAAAGTTTGGAAAAAGCTTTGCCTGCATCTGTCAGCACGACCTTTTCGGGACACGCAGGTCTCCAGTCCTGGAACCGTTCCTTTTCAACACCCGTTCGCGCACAGGACATGTGTTGCTTATATTTTCTCTTCAAACAGCGAAACTGTCATGATTCTGCCTGCTCTTGTCTTGATTTTCTGGTCTAGGGGCAGAATCATGACAGACCCACGTGTTTTATGTGGAGAGGATCATATTATGGTCAATCAGGACATAATATGCGTTCTCTCCTGTCTCGTCATTTGGCCCTGCCCCTCTCGTTTCTAGTATTGCTCTCCTCCTGTGTCGCATTACCCACACCTGCCTATCGTTATCCCCTTTGTTAGTCTCCCTATATAATACCCTCTTGTCTATTGTCTTGTGCTCGTTCGTTGTACATGTTTCATGCTTTTTGCCATGCCATGTCTTGGAGTCTTTGTCATTGTTATTTGATAGTCTAGTCTAGTCTAGTCAAGTCAAGTCAAGTCAAGTCAGTGTGAGTGTTTTGTTAGTCTAGGTGTTTTTGTAGTTGTAGTTCTTGTCAAGTGTTAGTCTTCAGTTTATTGTGTTCCCTGTTTACCCCCTCGTGGGTTTTTGTTTTGTTCCTGTTTATTATTTATTAAAATCCTGTTTAAACCCTGTTTCGCTGCCTGCACTTGGGTTCTCTTTCCGCGTTCCTGACAGAACGAACGAGCCACTACAGAACCCAGCGGCAGCATGGACACTGACCGGTCCAGCTTGGCCCGTCGCCTCTGCAGTCTTCGCCAGGGGAATGAGACTGTGGATGAGTATGTGGGGAGGTTCCTGGACATCGCGGAACAAGGTGCGTTCGGAGAGGGGGAGCTGGCGGTGCTTTTCAACGCCGGTCTCAGAGAGCCACTCTCTCGCTCCGAGATGAGGGCGATGAGGCCGTTGGATTTCGACGCCGTGTGGGTAACTGCCGCAGAGCGTTCGGAGTCCGCGACCTCATCGAACCCATTTTGCTCATCTCCGCTGGTAGCGATACCCGAGAGTGGTCCTCTGCAGATGGGTGTTGTGGGCATTGCCACGCACCACACTCCAGCCTCGGCAGCCTCTCCACAACCGCCCAGTCTCACTGGCAAGCGGGGGAGACGGGAATCCTGGGGGTCCTCGTCCGAGGCCTCCAATCCTGAGCCGCCCATCCCATTCACTTCGTTCCTGCAGCCGACCACCAGGCGGGTGGCTCGGCAGAAGAAGAAGAGGCAACGGAGGGCGGCTCGGAGTCCGGTGGTCCCGGTGGTCCCGTCAAGTCCGGTGGTCCCGGTGGTCCCGTCAAGTCCGGTGGTCCCGGTGGTCCCGTCAAGTCCGGTGGTCCCGGTGGTCCCGTCAAGTCCGGTGGTCCCGAGTCCGGTGGTCCCGTCAAGTCCGGTGGTCCCGAGTCCGGTGGTCCCGTCAAGTCCGGTGGTCCCGAGTCCGGTGGTCCCGAGTCCGGTGGTCCCGAGTCCGGTGGTCCCGCAGGCGCCCAGTCCTGTTCCTCAGCCGGCCTTCCAGCCGGCCTCAAGCCATGTTCCTCAGCCGGCCTTCCAGCCGGCCTCAAGCCATGTTCCTCAGCCGGCCTTCCAGCCGGCCTCAAGCCATGTTCCTCAGCCGGCCTTCCAGCCGGCCTCAAGCCATGTTCCTCAGCCGGCCTTCCAGCCGGCCTCAAGCCATGTTCCTCAGCCGGCCTTCCAGCCGGCCTCAAGCCATGTTCCTCAGCCGGGGACTCCTACAGCCCCTGGGACTTCGCGCTCTCGAGCGCCGCCCCCCAGGGTGTCCCCTAAGTCCCCTGGGACTCCGCGCTTCCGAGCGCCAGGGACAAGCACTGTTCCCCCTTATTCCAATCCCTACGGATTTACCCCCCCGGACTCTTGTGTTCCCCCAATGAACTCTTGTGTTCCCCCACCCCCCCCTCCCCTGTTTGTTATTTTTATTATGTCACCCCAACCCATTGATTATTCTTGCCTGTCTGCCCTTGTTGTTTTTTACCATGTTTTGTTGGATGTTGTCCGTTTCCCACTCAGTCTTGTCTCGTTAGTCTGCTCCTTTGGTGAACGCCAGGGGGCGTTCATTAAAGGGGGGGGTCCTGTCATGATTCTGCCTGCTCTTGTCTTGATTTTCTGGTCTAGGGGCAGAATCATGACAGACCCACGTGTTTTATGTGGAGAGGATCATATTATGGTCAATCAGGACATAATATGCGTTCTCTCCTGTCTCGTCATTTGGCCCTGCCCCTCTCGTTTCTAGTATTGCTCTCCTCCTGTGTCGCATTACCCACACCTGCCTATCGTTATCCCCTTTGTTAGTCTCCCTATATAATACCCTCTTGTCTATTGTCTTGTGCTCGTTCGTTGTACATGTTTCATGCTTTTTGCCATGCCATGTCTTGGAGTCTTTGTCATTGTTATTTGATAGTCTAGTCAAGTCAAGTCAAGTCAGTGTGAGTGTTTTGTTAGTCTAGGTGTTTTTGTAGTTGTAGTTCTTGTCAAGTGTTAGTCTTCAGTTTATTGTGTTCCCTGTTTACCCCCTCGTGGGTTTTTGTTTTGTTCCTGTTTATTATTTATTAAAATCCTGTTTAAACCCTGTTTCGCTGCCTGCACTTGGGTTCTCTTTCCGCGTTCCTGACAGAAACAGGACGGTGCCCTCACACACACGTGACCGCCCAACTGTTATCAACTCATTTGATCGTCTCTTGTTGTAATCCCATTTTAAATCTGCCTATAATTGCAGTAAAGCTTTCTCAGGGTTGAATTTCACTCTTCCATGCCGGTTCTTGGCAGCTGTGGTTTTGCCCTGACCAATGTTTTGTGTGATAAGTAGTCCATAACCCAGGTTAAGCTGGGCAGATTATATACAGTATGAAGTAGGCCGCTGCGGACCACCTCCTGTGAGGATGGAAACCTGACCTGCACGTGTGTGGTTTACAGTGCCTCGGTTATGATGGAAGACAACTTGCTTTGGCTCTATGTAAATTGTTTGGTTGGTCAGATGGTTCGAGTTAGCCTACCCCCACAGCCTAAAACAACCAACCAGGTGACTGTTAGAGCTAAACAAAGACACAGCACCAGAGGGCTGGAAATGAGTTCAGTATTTATCTCAGAATGATACGGGATCATCCAGGGGAGTAAGGTTCGAAGATATGCAGTAGTTTAGGTTTCGCTAATTCAATCAGGCTTACCCTACTCATATTTCGTTGTTCTGTGGGACAAACAGGTTTGAAAAGTACATTTTGTGTTATCGGAACCGTTTTGAGGGAAATAAATACAGCTCATGCATATCTCCCTGATAACTTGACCTATGAACACTACCACTTGGGCAGAATAGGCAAGAGGTGAGGCAAATGCACAACAGTTATTCATATTTAACTCCCAACCACACATAAAATGTTTGGAAATTGTTTTGCAGTCATACACATGTGCTTGCTTTGGTATAATTAAGAAGCTGAACCAAAACACCCCTGAAGAAGGATTTATTTCCATAATCTCTGCAACTGTTGCTCTGCATATCAATGTGATTTTGTGTCTAGTTCATTCCGGAATGCTTAAAGGGACAGTTCACCGACAAATGAAGATTCTTTCATCATTTACTCACTCTCAGGTTGTTCAAAACCTGTATAGATGTCTTTGTTCTGCTAAACACAAAAGAAAATATTTGGAAAATGTCAACAAACAAACTGCATGACTGCAATAGTATTTTTTCCATACTATGGCAGTAAATGGGGGGTGAGATCTGTTTGGTTGCTGACATTCTTCTAAATATCTTCCTTTGTGTTTAGAAGAAAAAATAAATTCATACAGGTTTGGAGCAACCTGAGTGTGCGTAAATGATGACACAATTTTCAATGTTAGATTAACTATCCCTTTAATTTATGTTACAAGCTCTATTCCTAAAGGCCGGTTTACACTATGATTAATAACTATAATTTTAACCTTATCAATGATAAATTAAAATGTGTGAAGTCATTTCTTAGAAAAGGATAGAAAACACTTTTTAATCACTTTAAAGTATTCAGATGTTTGTCTAACTGTGCTGGGGCACCAAACAGATTGTGCTAGACAGTGGTCTGTGGCAAACCAAAGTCTTTTTATAGATAGTCAGTCACTGTTTTGGTTAATATATTATGTGATTTAAGTAGGCCTGTAGAATGGCCATATGCTACTAACTGTAATCAGAAACAGTAAGTGTTTGATGAATCAGATGGGAAAAATGGTTTTGTGACCTTCACTAGAACTAAAACCCTTCTGAGAATTTCAGTATTTGAGTTAATCTAAAGAAAAATATACTCTTCAATACATGTTCCGGTAATGTGTAATTTTCTCTGCTGTTTCCAGTAATATATAGATTTTGTGTATAAATAGACTTGCCATTCACTGTGGTATGTGGCAGTGATTTCAATTCAAAATATACTAAAGATACAGGCATCAATGACCCATGGTTAAACTTTTCCACTTTTCTCAAAAGAGGGCGCTACTGAATCTCCCTTCACACCCATGCCTTTACTTACACAATGTGATATGTTTTGAGGGAAACATATCACCAACAGGAACTTTTTAAGGCTTTAAAAATGACACTGACATCATTTAAAAACGTGCGTCACTGTTTTTCTTGCACTGAAATTCTATACACAAAAGTGCCACACAATTTAGGGAATTTGCCCAAGCCCTCAGTAAAAAAATTCTTCAGCACACATTTAGTCATGTTGACAATTTGGCTTTGTATTGAACATTAAACATTTTCTTGTGTCAGGTCAAACAGCAACTTTGAAGAGAAAACCCAGGGAAGAACAGTCCGGGAGGAAAACAACAGCTAACCTGATATTTAGACTGTTGGATGGAGGACTTAACGTCTTGTGAAACAGAATTCAAACCTCAAAAAGACTTTAATACTCTCTACATTCCAAACAGACTATTACATTTACATTTTTGATCCTGTGCCAAACAGAGTTAAAATATCACAGAAAGAATCAGATTAACTGGGATTCATCATCGTCCTAATAAATTTGGCACCTATTTCTTTAAAGCTATAATGTTGATGCTGTTTTGATTTTGCTTTCCAATACATATTGTGTTCACTGAACCCCATTGTGGTGTTAGCATCCACCTCAAAAAGAGTCTAGTACAAATAAATTATTTATGATTGACCATGGAAAGCCACCACTGGCCATTTTTACGAATCAGTCATGCCAGTCATTGCATGCAGTTGAACTGGCATCATAAATATCAATGCTGGTTGAACTTGAAAAGATAACAAGGGAAGCCAGAATAAGTCCAATTGAAATATATATATATATATATATATATATATATATATATATATATATATATATATATATATATATATATATATATATATATATATATATATATATATATATATATGTGTGTATATTATCAGCTGTGGATAATTTTACCCGTTCCTAGTAAATATATCACAAACTTTACACAAAAACTCACATACTTATTAAGTTATTTTGTGGCTTGTGAATGTTACAGCTCCTGTCTTGCAATGAATCCGCTGGTTGAGCATGATGCGTTTTTTTAAACAAGTAGAGGAACAACAATTCTTAATTATTATAATTTTTTGTCCAACTTAAATAAACCTTGATTTAATGTTACCCCAGGTCAGAATTGTGATTTTAGCTCTGAACAGGCCTGGGCCTTGTCAAGGTAATTGAATGAGAGATTGACTAAAAACTGAAGTTAACAAGATTAGCAGCTCCGGAAAAGACATTCTGCAGAATTCATTCAAAGTTTATATGATTAATAATGCTGGATGATGTTAAGCATTCTATTCAACAATCTCAAAAAATAACAACAAACACTGCAAAAACTATTTTGCCTATTTTGAGGAGAAACGTTAATAAGAACTGTCAATTTTTAACTCACATTTGTTGATGCAGAATGCTGGAAAAATGATCACAAATGACTTCCTTTTCAATTTTTTGGCCTACAATTTTGTGACACAAATGGTACTCGCAAAGTTACCTCATGTAGAAGCCTACCCTTTTCTTTTTTTAGAAAGACTACCAATTTCTAAACAAACACTGTGTGAGCCAACGACAAAACTGTCATCTGTGCGCTAATTGCCTTGGACTATACTAAGCCAAAAGGGACACAGTGCTCGTGTATAATAATTTCTGATTATTGGGCATGTCTGACGCCGATACTAAAATATGTGGTAAATATTTAGTCATAGCATGCATATGTACTATTTCAACATTTATTTTAAAGTAGGTCTTATTCAAATATTTACTCAAATGATGCCTCCATACCAGTCCATAGAGGTCTGGTTAAACCCTGAATACCCACAGACCCTAGAACTGCCCTTGGAAATTGGAAATTGTTACAAGCAATTAGTTTAATCAGTTTTACACGTTTACTTGCTACTGCAAACAACTCAATGGAACTTATTTGGTCGGCCTACAGAATCTGGTAAATAATTAAATTAATTTTCATAATAACATGGTGCCATGTAACTGAAACCTTTAACCTATTTGGTGCGACTTGTCCATTTATGAAACAAATTCTGTCCATCTACTGCAACATGATGTTTTTAAAACAACTCCTTCATGCAGAAATTATCATCAACTTAGTTTTACCTAGTTACCTTATATAGAATTAGTCCAATGGAAAATTAAAGTTCTTGAGAATTCTTAGCTATTTGTTGACCTAAAGGCAACATCATTTTGTTTCTAATTTCAAAAATAGAAATGTTCACAGTGAGATGATTCAACGCTGTTGTGATTCAATGAATGTTGGAAACACCATCTTCCAGTCTGTGCATGTGTGATTGTACAAATTTGGGTTTAGACATACACTGTAGATGCAGTTTCTGGCAGTGACCAAACTGTGTGAGGCTGTGTGCAGCATGTGTTCCTGCTTTCTCATGAACTCTTCTGACCTCCTGTGAAAACCAGCTGCTTTCCATGAAGAACATGAAATTTGGGAGCCTCTCCCCATAAAATTCTCAACCGGAGCAGGTAAAAGCTGAAATATTTGTGTCTCTGTGTTCGAATAGTGTGTACACTTCTGTAAAGGAACTGGACAAATTTCTTGTTAATGTCCAAAGCATAAACATTTGACGTCAGTACGGAAGGTGGCGCCTCTCTGCCACCTAACATTTCCATTCCAGACGCAAGTAACCCCCAAATTGCTCTCTCCGGGGCCAAGGTGTAGCGTGAGGGGAAAAGGCTGCCTTTGTGCTCTTTGCGACACGTAGCTGTGGTCCGTAAACAAGAGCTTGTAACTGGTAGCGTGTTGCTGTGGACACGCCGTTGTGGATGATGTCACCAGTGTTTTTCCACCTTGGGCGTATTCAGCACAGTGTTGTGGACTCCGTAAACTTTGCATTGTCACTCTGGAGGTTTTGACACTTAACCTGGGTCTCGAGCCCGCACCCTAGCTACACCCAGAGTTTCCAGGTGACTGTGTGTTTATGCTGTCTGCTGTAACGGCTGGCTGACACAGCACACTGAGCTAATAGAGCAGAGCAAAACAAGCCTAATGCACTTCTGCTGAGCAGTCTGACTCAGCCCTGCCTGCTATGGGGAAATGTCACAGTGACACTTCTGTATCATTCAGGTTGACATGTCAGGTTGAACAGGTTAATTTGTTCACAAATATATTTATATTATTTATCTTAATCTTTATGTGCCTAATCTTACATTTCCTTCGTATGAGATGTTAAACCGACGTCCTGTCTGTCTGTGGTCATTAAAGATCCCATGGCACTTACCAAAAATGTAAGGGTGAAACCCCAGGGTTCTGGCCAGATTCCCTCCCTGGCCCTTGTCAAATCATGGCCTCCTAATAATCCTCACCCTCTGAATCGGCTCTATCTCTCTCTCCACTTATAGTTGGTGTGTGGTGAGCGCACTGGCGCCATTGTACTGTGGCTGCCGTTGCATCATCCAGGTGGATTCGATCAAGTGCAGAGAGTAGAAATAAAAACGATTCCCAATCCCGCCCACTTATGCTGAATTTTTTTCCTGTCCCATCCCTATCCTTGATCAATAGTGATTTTGTTTCCGAACCCGCAGGATTCCCGTGACCCGCGCGATTCACGAAACTCTACCTCTACTGCACACTAGGTGGTGGTTGAGGAGAGATCCCGTTGTATGATTGTAAAGCGCTTTCGGTGTACAACTATACACAATACAACGATATATAAATGCCCCATTCATTCATTCGTGTCCAAAGAGATCTTGACAGTATAACAAAAGTATATGTTACGATGCCGAACAAGACATTAAATCAGTCAAGAAACTAAACAAGCTACTATATTAAATGCATAAACCTTTAACAGAGCTTCCATTATTTTACAATTTGTGAATTACATGCATTTATAATATTAAGAAATGTTAAGGCGTTTACTGTTAATATTTCTCACGGTAGGCCAGGGGGCATTTCCATAGCACCAGGAGCTCATTGGGGTGACTGTGATATAATGTGCAAGAAAAAGAACAGGCTTTGATAAACTCTTTGTGTTGACTTGTATGCAGAAATATTACTTACAGTAAATGCAACTATTTAGGTATATGTGTCACATTTTTTCATTCTTTAATTGAGTTGCAGATACGCCTCTCTAATCTACTGACAAAAATGTAAAACTGTCTCTCTACATGTAGACTATTCATAACAAGCTTTGTTTCAAAATAAAGACTGCATGTCCAGTGTATGAGATTTAACGGCATCAAGTGGTGAGGTTGCAAATTGCACCCAATGTCTCATTCCGCCCCTCTCTTATGAAGTACTATGGTGGCTGACATTAAGATGTCATCATGATTTCACTTTGCAGAATGAGAGAACATATTTACGCAACGCTCTCTGTAAAGCAGTTTGTCCGTTCAGGGCTACTGCAGAAACAACATGGTGAATTCAACACAAGGTGAGTCGCAGTGTAGAAATAGCTAATTCTAAGGTCATTAAAACATAACCCTTCATTATGTAAACCTCCGAAAACAAAGTCATGTTTATTAGACGGCTCGTTGGAATGCTTGATTCTGATTGGCAAGTCGCGACATTTGCAAGTTCGTTATTCCCAGACAACAGCCACTCAAAACTAGTTGCACACAGTAACCCGGATGCAGCAAATCATTTTGACAGGTTTTTTTTTTGACAAATTTAATATAAATTTGTCTTTTAATAACATGTATGACATTATATTTACAAATGATTCAACCAAATTGCCTTTTCGTGACATTTGAACATCGTTTCTTACCTTAAAACTGAAAGTAAACGGCTTTTCCTCACCATTTGAATATATTTTAAATATTTAAAATTCACATTTCATGTCCAGTTTTTTTTGTCCAGCTATAATGACTTTTCTTCACATTCTGTCAAAAAGAAAGAAGACATGTTTGATTCTTATTCCCTTTGTCATGATTCTGCCACATCATGTCATGTTTCTCTTGGTCTAGTGGCAGGATCATGACAGAACCTCGTGTTTAATGTGGAGAGAGGGAATTATTGTAGATTTGGTTTGCCATACGCTCTCTCCGGTCTCATCTCTGTTCCCATCCTCTCGTTTCCTCGTTATTGATTCATGCCTTACACCTGTTCCCCCCTTGATTTGGTCCCTTATTTAATGCCCTTGTGTCTTCTGTCTTTTGCTGGTACATTGTGGTTGGTGGGTGAGTTCTTAGTTTAGTTAGTCTAGTGTAGTTTATGTTTAAAGTTAATTTTAGTCTTGTTTAAGTGTAGTTAGTCTTAGTCCTGTCTTGTCATAATATTGTATCCATCCCTGTTTTGTTATGTTACCCCTCGTAGGTTTTTGTTTTATCAGTTATTATTAAAGTCTTGTGTTAACCCCTTACCCGCTGTCTGCACCTGGGTCCGTGTCTCACCCCATGATCATGACAGAATGTACCAGCCATCACAGGACCAAGCAGACAGTGGGATCGTTGCGGCAGCGGTCGAAGCTGCTGGATTCCCCTTCAGGGTCGAGAACGCCGGACAAAACATTATGGGCTTTTGCAACAGCCCTATAGTAGGCTTTCAATCACATTCTGTATATTGAGTATATACTTTAAAGTATTGTGTAATAAAGTCAAGTCAGCTTTATTTATATAGCGCTATTTACAATTTTCATTATTAAAAAGTAGCTGTACAAGAAAACATTGACTATAAGCAAAACATAAAAGGTTATGCAAGTCAAAACACAGGTCTAATACCAGACACACTATAAATTCCTATATGCAGTGGTAATTAAATAAAACTATAAAATTCTAAAAAAGCTGTTCAGCTTTTCTCTTACTCTGTTATTATCAGACAAACAAATAAATACAATATATTAAAACAGAAGCAGTAAATTCATTTAAAAATACTTGACATATGACATAGCGTGAAATAAAATGCAAAAGGTTACATACAAAGTTTCAGCCTGTTATTTTTGGTCAACAATAAATAACTAAAATAAATGTTATAACTAAAATTTAAAAAAAACTTACCCGTTAAGTTCTCCTTGCTAATAACTAGCACTAACAATGATCATTTAACATACTAGTAACTGTGTAACATTTCATTTATGTTACAGAAACACATTTCCCCCACTCACACATTTGAATTTATTTAGTTCTGGCATGGCACCTCTGATCACATGATCATAAAACTGTCAGTATCAGCAGCCACCTCTGGACTTAGTGAGTGATAATCCCTGTTAAAAGCCACACTTCCACAGATTTCCACTTTTTGTGCTAAACATGCCTGTTTACCTGTTGGTTTAGTTAGGTTTTTTATGAATGAGGTCAGCGCCTCATATCCACAGGCCATTCGGCACCCTTTATTTCTTCCAAATTGTGTCTTGTTTGCCTCTAATTATTGCTATAAAGTCTATTAGGCTCTCACTGTGGTCTGTGCATTTACTAGCTCCCCAAACGATGTAAAATGTTGCGTTATTCAGTAGGAACATTGTCCAAGGTTGTTAAAATAGGAAACATGTTTACACAGGTCCCTGGCTTCTGGTATTGGTGTTGGTAAGGTCAAATAGTCATACAGGTCTGTTTTTAAAATAATGTCATTGTTAAAGTTTGACTTGTGCTTAGGTTTATAGATTATTAAATCTAGATATTGAATCTATGTAACCATACAAAAAGCAAAAACACAATTTTGTTAAATCTAGATGCACTTCCTGTTTCAGTTTTTTAACACTTACACCTTAGAACAAAAATACATTGAAAAAAAATATCTAAATTATAAGTCAAATATAAATATATCTCTGAAAGTATAAATTATCATAAAATGTAAAAGACAGATCCAAAACTATAGGGCTTGAGGTAAAGTTCACCCAAAAAGGAAATCCCTCTGCCACCCCATGTATATGATTTAAGATGTAATTATATAATGCAAGTGAAGAGAAGCCAAAATACTTATCATGTCTCTAATATGTATTCATACCTAATAAAAAACACGATGCTATACGTATGTATTTCTATCCATGAATATGACTAAAGATTATTTTAGCTATATTTTGCCAATAAACTCACATTACGACAGCACACAGTAACCAGTAGTGTTGGTCCTGTCAATCTCTCACTCTCTCTTGCGAATCCGCTGTTGCAACGTGAGACTATATTTCCATATCCTAAGGGTGCAGTGCCAAACCAAACTGCCATGCACATAGTAATGTGTGGCTCCACCTACACAGACATGGTGGCTTTCACCTTTACTGGACAGACGACCACACTGATAGAGGCGTACAAACTAAACCGAGTTCTAATGGCATATGACTTTCATTAGCATTGATCTTAAATAATCTCTATACTTTCAAAACTGTTGTGTTAAGAACAACACAATCTGTCCTTAACTGAACATATCTCTGTTCATTTAAAACACATTTTGTGTTACTTTTAACTCACCCTTGTTTTGTCATTTTTAAGTCAAGTCAAATCAGCTTTATTTATATAGCGCTTTTTACAATTTTCATTGTTACAAAGCAGCTGTACAAGAAAGCATTGACCAAAAGCAAAACATATAAGGTTATGCAAGTCAAAACAAAGGTCAAATATCAGACAGACTATAAATTCCTATATGCAGTGTTAATTAAATAAAACTATAAAATTCTAGCAGCCCCCGACCAGGCAAACAGTGCAAAACAGTATGCAAACGGTGGCGAAGAACCCAAAACTCCATTGGAGGAGAAAAAAAAACTCAGAGGGAAACCAGGCCTAACCAGGGGATTCCAGTTCCCCTCTGGCAAAAGCCTCTGCACAAGTGCTTGCAAAACAAAGCAAAATAAAAAAATAATTTGATTAAGGATTTCCTTTTATTTATTTACCACAAAAAAAATAAATAACTCACATTAAAAACATTGTGTTCAAATGTATTAAAGAAAATAATTGACAATATAAATATAAAATTGTTTTGATTGTAAGAACATGAAACTGCATATTATTGTATATTAATTACATTCTCCTACAGAATCTTTAATATTTTTATATTACAATCTTTATATGATATACCTGAGTATTTGCTACCGTATAATAAACTGCAGTTAAATTCCTATGTATACTGAGCCTTTTTTAAAGTTAATATTAAAGAATCATACAGTTTTACTAGAATTTATAAATTCACTTTAGTTAATTCTACAGAAAACTCTATTATGAAACTATTATTATTCAGGTTGTTAATATTTGCTGATGGGGGGCTGAATTAATTAGCAACGCCACTACCACAGGAAGTCCCCATAACTGCGCTTGGATTCCCTTAGGACAAATTAGTGCATAGATTTGTACATTTGGAGGATAAATGGTGAAACCTAACTGTGTGCTATTCAGTCCACAGACTGTTTCAATTTTGGTATTAGTTTTACCACCGGCCAGAGAACACTTTTACGTACAAACCCTTAGACACACCCTCTCTTGTTCCATCCGGCAGTAAAGATAACTGGTCTGTCTATTTCTGCCTCGTATCAGATTCCACGGTGCCAGAATGAGACAATTTAGACATAAATCAACTAGAATAGTCTTGTTAAGCAAGTAGGTGTGCATAGCCAAGAGCCCCCTATTGACCAGAAGGTTGACATGCGGCATATGTAGGTCTAATATCTCAGTTTTACATTATTACACTTTTGATTTGAGATACTGCAATTGAGCCTGTTTTGTCGAGGACTCCATTAACTGGAGTTCATAATGGCTGCACAAAGAGGCCGCTCACTAGGAACAAATTACATTGACGGTTTACCTATTCCCTCCTCATTCATCACACAGTCAAACCAGTTTACCACAAGGACATGTTCCTCAGATTGGAAACACTCACATACACAGTGCAGCGAAGTCGCATTAATTATATATATGTTTTTGCCTCGTAAAAATATATGAAGAAAGAACCAGCCTCGGTGAACACTAATAGTTTGTGTCATTTCCCTCATAAAGAAGCATTTCTTAAATTCATCTGGAACTGTTATTCTACAGCGATGGGCACTTATGAAAATGTTATGGCAATATAGCAACGGATTAGGTGTCAGCAGAAAACGGCCAATGTAGGGCAGAGAGGGAAGTCTCCTTAGCACATTCAGCTATTGGAAGTCCAAACCAGAGCTAAAATGTGATCAAAATGAACAAGAATGGCTCTTTCATTTCACTTCTCTCTTTCCCGACTCTCTCTTCCTCTCGCTCTCCAGCTTACATTGGTCTCTCTCGCTCACTCTTTACGTCTGCATCTCAGCCCTTCCCCCCTCTGGTCCTCCACGTGTGACTATAAGCCACTTGGTGGAGTTATGGATTTGGAAATCACTCTGTCCAACCCTCCCTATCCAGAGTGATGGAAAAAAAGTGCCAGACTAACAGACTCCAGTAGCACAAGGCCACTACTGAGTCAAAGAGGCCTGCGGCTCCGGAGCCAGTGAGGTAGGGGAGACTCTGACCACTCTCAACCTCGCTCCACCACCTATACACTCTTCCTCGGCTTTGGAAACAAACACACACGTACATCCACCCGGGGACACACGCGCTTCCATATGGACGCGTGCGCATACGTAAACATGCATGCTTCCAAACTGTGAGTGTACAGAACACACCTGCCCATTCTCCAGACAGCAGCTCTACTGTATGTCAAAAGATTCCCTCTAATTAGTCCATTCCAACAGCTTGGCTAGGGTTGGGAAGGTCTAGGAAAATAGTGCAAAGTAGTTTTGATTTAGTCTTATGGTGTTTTTGTTTGCAATATTGATACTCTTGGACATTTGAATGTGTTCTTTTAAGTTCTCTGCTTTTTAAACGGGATGCTTTATATGTTTACCCTTTCTCTAGTATGGTATTTTAAGTAAAAAGTCATAGGATGCATTCATGCATCAGAAATAAAGGGGATGCAGTCCTCGTACTTCCTTTTTAAAAATATGAACGTTTTTGAAATAGTTAACCCCACACAGTGTTGGAAACAAGTTGTAAAGCTGCAATCTGTAACGTTTGCCTTATCTGCATCTCTGTTAAAAACATAAAATTGCAGGTTCCAACTTCTCAGTACAGTTGTTGAAGTCAAATGATATCAAACTATTTGGTGAAATTGTGCCCAATAGCTCAACTTATAAATCATTATTATAAGCAATTATATTATATTGCAAACTGGGGTAAGTTAAAAGGTTTTTGACACTCATTTGTTATGTACTGATTGCAGCTTTAATTAATGTACTGCCACTCTTTAAAGAAAACTAATGCATAATAGGCTAAAAATATAAACGTATTTATGACCCAGTCTGTGAAAATCAGGTCTCAAAATAAAAAAAACATTTAATCATTCATTTCACAGTGATTTCCATCTTTGATTCAGTCAATATTAATATACAAATAGAAAATCAAGGTTATCATTTTACAAAGTCTTCTTTACAATATTTAGGATGATTTTATGTAAAACCTTTAGCTGGGTTTTCACAGATTCGGTCATATGTAAACCTCAAATATGAAGCATATTTATTTAAAATTTTAGCAAACTATAGTCAAGATCAATAATCAACTTGTTTGCAAACAATTTAGATTCATATGTTTCATTCAGCCCATGTGATTCATCATACAGAAGCACAGACTTTTTCAGACTATGTCTGTGTTTTTTTATGTATGTGTGAATATGGTAAATGTGTAGTAAAATACTTCATGGATCGCAGGGAACAGGATGTGTCAGGCATGTGTCAAAACATGGTCCGGATGATGTAGCTGGCACCTTCACCCCCACCAAACCTCAGCCATCCTGTAGATATTTGCGGTGTGTGCCACTGCAGTAACCCAGCACGTCGCTTTGATTGTTTTCTCATCAAGCCAGGCTTATTTGCACGTGGGTCGCCTCTCGCATACGGCGTGATTATTTGCTGAATGGAGGTCTTTTAGGTAGCACCTAAGTACCACACGTCTCATTATGCGTCTCTTCCCTGATTGGCTGTCAGAGAAATTTAAGGACATGTTACAGCACAGTGCCAGGATCGAGTTACAGCACAATTGGTGCAACTGGAAGGTCCAGCAGTGGAGTGAGGGCATGGTTAGTGTTTACAGATGAGAGTGAATGGGGGATGACAAGGAAAGTTGGATGTGTTTGCTATCACAGGCTATATTACTATTAGTGTTGGGAGTAAAAGTCTTATTAAATGTAGTCATGTGAATGTTGTTTTCAAACATCATATCTACTAAAGTTATAGCTGAATTAATTCTCACACATATATTCTCCTACTGAAAAGTCTCGGTCAGATTAATGTAGACTAGACTTTTGGCTTTTGTATAGTCGGATTCCTGATCTAAAAGCGAATACCATTTAACATATATATTTACTTGCAAGCGAAATTACCTCAAAATAAATCTTTATTGTAAGCTTTGCGAAACAGTTTTTCAACACTTTATTTCACAGACTGTTTTCAACACTTTTTTTAATGTACTTAATTTACATTATTACCAGAAATTTGCAGATTGCAGCTTTAAAATGTAATTTCACAAGCTACAGTAAAGTTCACTCAAACATAGAATATAAACTATATTTATTCAACTATTTTTTGTATACATACCATTCAAAATGTTTATTTATTCAGCATTTACAAATATTACTTATGTATTGCTTAAAAGTGAATATAAACTTGTTTTCTTTGCAGTATTTGAGGTCTGACAAAAATACAGAGCTTCATTTCTGTTATTTTCACATGTTTCTCTAGTTTTATTTTCTGCCAGAAAAAAATGCAAATAGAAACAATATTTTTAGAGAAATATTGTTAGTAGTTCACAGAATGAAAGAAAAATTATAATTTTACCTAAACGCAAACCTATACATAGTATAGTCAGAAAAACGGAAAATAATTTAGCATTTTCCCTGCGGCTGTATATTGATTCTGTTGTTTTCTGCTGTATTTTAACATTAAAAGTATAAACTGTCACATCATTGCATCGTCTTACTTCCCCAAACACACAAACGCATATTTATCCTTACACGAAAGGTAAGGGAGAGCTGTAACCTCAAAAGTTGATCCATTGTGAATGTTTATCATTCTTTTCTGGGAGACACGTTGTAAAACAGAGGTCTGCATACTCACTGTTTATTGACACACTAATTCTAACAACCATAACTGTAACCTGGCGTAGTTCATTAAGAATCAGTGCCCACCTAAAGACCCTTGCTAACCCCTATTTAATTTTCCACATACACCTGAACTGGGATCAGCCCTTCCAATATGCTCAATTAGCAAATGTGAATCACCACAGGATTTCAAACAGACTCAGAGCAGCTAGTTCACATTTCCAGTTAGTGTGGATGTAGGCGAGGGGTTGAGTGGAGGGGGGAGGGGGGAGGGGGGAGGGGGGAGGGGGGAGGGGGGAGGAGGGAGGGGGGAGGGGGGAGGGCGAGTCACTGCTTTCAGTCATGAATCCACTCCACAGCAGAAAGTTCTATTAAAAGGGCTACTGAGAATAGGTTGTTTGACTTTGTTAGACACATGTTTGTTTTTCCTGATCCTAAATCAAAGGGCGTCTGGTGTCTAACGTAAAAAAAAATGTTTTCAAAAATACGTAATAGCAGCTAAGGGTTCCTGTATGTGATGGAGGTTAAGCTGATGTTGTATTTTTGTATCTGTACTCCAAGCAGAGTGCTCATACATTTAAAACTGCTCAAAATGCATTAAAATGTAATAATAATAATGAACATAACAATAAATAAATAAATTAGCACGCCTGTAATATTGTGTAGTGTTGAACCAATTCTTGACCCCTTGAAAGGAACAAACCTTAAACTTAATGTTATGGTATTTACATGTGCAGTCTCACAGAGTTCTAGTAAGTAAAGGTCTCTGGTAACTTCAGTCAGGTTTTTTATTTCCATATACGTTTTAAATAAAACTAATACTGCATGTAAAGTCTCCACACAAAGAACCTGCAGAACTGTCTTAAAAATAAGAGTCTGCAAAAACATTGCGATAATTCGCCTGTGCTTTCACAAAGCCTAGTATTAAGTTCTCCCTAAGGGGACAGGTTAGCAAAATGGCTACTGCCAACTATATCTGCTGAGTGCAAATGTTTATTTAAAACATTGTGTTTGTGTATTGACAAGATTTTATTTCTTTATCCCCCGTTCTCTCGTCCTGTACTTGGCTTAAGGACTTTTCCTTTTTGTCAAGTGTGCATTGTCACTCACAAGATTTGTTACCTGTGCCTGTATGTGCACTTGAAGCTTCGGTCAAATTCCTTGTGTGTCCAAGCACATTTGGCAATAAAGCTCTTTCTGATTCTGATTCTATATGTCCATCATGCATTTCAACACCAGGCATGTCTCATTAAGGTCCTCTCTGCTCCAATCCAGCAGGAATAAGAGAGCCACAATGCTGGTTGGCCAAGAAAAACACCCTGAGCTAGTTTCATGTTTGAACCTGGATATATATCACATTTGTGTGGAGAAAAATCATCATTACATACTCTTTCTCATTTTCCTTTCTTTCGTTCACAGCTTATATTTAATTACCAACAAATGAGTTTATGTTTCATGTGCAGTTAAACAGCTCTTTCACAATTCTAATAAAATGTTCCAAATTTCTCTTATTATGGTTTCCCGTTCACCCACTGTGTCTGCTGCCTCGGTTCTTTGCCTAAGTAAATGGCAAGTAGTTCCAATGGAACCCGCAAAACATTCGTCCACTGGCATTACTGGCTCTTGCCAAGAGTCCATCTCATTTTGAAAACATAGACGCATCAATATACCTCTCAAAACGATGGCATGAACAACAAATCATAAAGGGGAAGGGTCTCCTTGGAGCTGTCCAGACAATTGTGACAGTTTAACACAAACCATTCCGTCCTTGAGCACATTTTGCGTTGTCAATTTGGGTCTATTCATTAAGTCTGCCTTGTCAATATGAGTTTATTTATTAACTCTGCAAGTGTCGCAGGAGCTTAAAGAATTATTATGCTATGGCTTTTTATTATTTTCTTTTGAGATAACATAAACACTGAATAATACTCCTTTAGGAGACAAACTGCTAAAATCAGGGCAGGTCTATAGTGGGGCAATTTCCAAATGTCTGACAATGGTGGACTCAGAACCTTACTCTGTAAAATCTCTACTCCGATGTACGTTTGAGAAGAGAAACTGAAGGTAAAGGAGCTGGGTCCACAGATCAGTCTGACCTCTTAATCAGACAGCAGACAAGCGAAAAAGGAAAGAAGTGGTGAATGCACCAATACGCTGAATGTCAACTGCTGTACACCAAATGCACCAATCACTACTCTCTTTTCCTCAGCGGATCGATCAACGCTTGACTTGACTAACTGAGCCTCGTTTGAATTAGCAGGATCACCTGAACTAAAGCTAAGTTTTATGAAACCCATTAAAGCCTGACTGATTAGTGTCATGCTTCTGCCACATCATGTGTTTCTCTTGGTCAAGTGGCAGGATCATGACTGAACCTCATGTTTAATGTGGAGAGAGGCAATTATTGTTGATTTGGCTTGCCATACGCTCTCGTCTCCCGTTCCCATCCTCTCGTTATTGCTTGTTAATTAGTTCATGCCCTACACCTGTTTCCCTCTTGATTGATCCCTTATTTGATGCCGTCATGTCTTCTATCTTGTGCTTGTTCGTTGAGGTTGTTTGGTGAGTACCTGTGTCCAGTCCAGTCCAGTCCAGGGGCCCGTTCTTCGTACGTCGCTAACTCGGTTAGCTGGATTTGATTGTTGATGATTTGGCATGATCTTGGATTGTTCGGTTCTTGGACGCTCATCCTGGACTTGCTGTCATAGCAACAGGTCCGTAAGCTTGAACCTGCTCGGGAGCAGGCTAACTTCATGTAAACAGGACTAGATTGCGGCTTTATAAGCGGAGGAGATAGGTAAGTCTGTCTATCCATGTTTTGTCCATTTATACGACAGCAACCTGTTGCAGAAGGTGCAAGAATAATTTGCAGAGCTATTCAAATGAATCGCGTATTGCGTGATAGACAGGATCCTTTAGCGCAGCGCGATAGTGTCATTGTTGAGAGATACCGTTTTTCTCCTGAGGGTGTTATTTACATCATTCATTTGTTGGAACCAAACATTACGTGTTCAACACGGAGGAGTCAGGCTTTAACGACAGCACAGACTGTGTGCATTGGCCTGAGACTCTTTGCGAGTGGCACTTTCCTTTACACTATTGGAGATGCAGAGAACTTGGTGAAAATTGCTGTCTGTCGTGCCATTCGCAAAGTTTACCTGGCGCTCAAGCAGTTATTAGGGGTTTTTGTGGTATTTCCAAGCCACTTAAGACCCCAACTTGTAAAGCAGGATTTTTTTGCTATTGCAGGTACATTTATAATTGATAATGACATGCAATCATGACCATACCAATAAGTATGACTAACAGTTTGTGTCCTTCAGGCTTCCCTAATGTTATTGGTGCCATAGACTGCACACACGTCCCCATCAAGACCCCACCAATTCAATTCAATTCAATTTTATTTATATAGCGCTTTTCACAATTTGCATTGTTCCAAAGCAGCTTTACAGGGGAAAAACGAAAAACCCAAGAAAGGGTAAAACACGCTACATGGTGTTTTATAAAAATCCAATTATTCTAGTAAATAATATCTATGTAAATCTGATTTATTTAGCATATTTGCATTAATTGAATGCTTGGCTGAAAAGATGCGTTTTTAATCTAGATTTAAATTGGGCGAGTGTGTCTGATCCTCGAATAATATCAGGAAGGCTATTCCAGAGTTTAGGTGCTACGTATGAGAAAGCTCGACCCCCTTTGGAGGATTTAGTTATTCTGGGTATTATCAAAAGTCCCGCGTTTTGAGATCTTAGAGAGCGTGATGGGTTGTAGTGTGATAGAAGCTCTGTTAGGTAGGTAGGGGCTAAACCCTTTAGGGCTTTATAAGTGATTAAAAGAACTTTAAAGTCAATACGATACTTAATGGGTAGCCAGTGAAGGGTTGATAAAATTGGGGTTATGTGATCGTATTTTCTGGACCTGGTTAGGACTCTGGCAGCTGCATTCTGAACTAACTGTAGTTTGTTTATTGATGATGCAGGACAGCCACTGAGTAGCGCATTACAGTAGTCAAGTCTTGAGGTTATAAATGCATGAATAAGCTTCTCCGCGTCAGCAACACACAGAATATTTCATAACTTGGCCACATTTCTTAGGTGGAAAAAGGCTGTTTTTGTGACATTTGAGATGTGATTTTGAAATGACAGGTTGCTGTCTAATATAACGCCTAGATATTTTACTGTATTTGTTGGAGTAACAGTACATCCTTCAATTTGCAGTTTATAATCAGAAATATTTGGTTTGCGTGTCTTTGGTCCGATAAGTAATATTTCTGTTTTATTAGAATTTAAAAGAAGGAAATTACGGGTCATCCAGTGTTTTATATCTTCAATGCACTCTGCCAATTTGGATAGCTTGGAGGAATCATCTGGTCTTGATGAGATATATAGCTGAGTATCATCTGCATAGCAATGGAAGCTAATTCCATGTTTTTTAATAATGTTTCCGAGGGGCAGCATGTATATGGAGAACAGAACGGGTCCCAGAACCGATCCCTGAGGTAATCCATAATTTACTTGCGTTAGATTTGATGATTCCCCATTTAAATGGACAAATTGATGTCTGTCTGACAAGTAAGATCTAAACCATTGTAGTGCCTGTCCCTCAATACCAGTATAATTGTTTAAGCGATCTAGAAGTATGTTATGGTCTACGGTATCGAACGCAGCACTAAGGTCAAGCAGGACCAGGAGTGAGATGTTACCTTTATCTGATGCTATAAGCAGGTCGTTTGTAATTTTAACGAGCGCAGTCTCAGTGCTATGATGTGGTCTGAAGCCTGACTGAAATTTTTCGTGCATGTCGTTATTTTGTAAGAAAGAGCACAACTGAGTGCACACTACTTTTTCTAGGATTTTAGACAGGTATGGAAGATTTGAAATCGGTCTATAGTTTCCTAGTTCATTTGGATCCAAGTTTGGTTTCTTGATAAGAGGCTTAATGACGGCCATTTTAAAGGGTCCTGGGACATGGCCTAGATTAATTGACGAGTTGATAATGTTATAAATGGGCTCAATTGCAACAGGTAGTAACTCTTTTAATAATTTAGTTGGTATGGGGTCTAGTAAGCAAGTTGTAGGTTTAGAAGTTGCAATAAGTTTAATTAAATCCTCCTGTTTTATAGATGAAAAACGTTGGAGCCTTTGTTTTGGAGCGATGGTTGGTGCTAATTCATAGGACAGATTTGGAGGTTGAGTATTAACAATTTTGTAGCGAATGTTTTCGATTTTCTCTGTAAAAAATTTCATGAATTCATTGCTACCGAGGTGCGGCGGAATAGCCAGGTCAGGTGGTGTCTGTTTATTTGTTAATTTAGCGACTGTGCTAAATAAAAACCTTGGATTGTTTTTGTTGGTTTCTATGAGGTTACGAAGGTGCTCAGCCTTTGCTGCTTTTAGTGCCTTTTTATAACAATTTGCACTCTCGTTCCACGCCATTTTAAAGACTTCTAATTGCGATTTTATCCATTTGCGCTCTAGTTTGCGAGTTTCTCTTTTTAGGGCCCGAGTGGTGCTATTGTACCATGGTGCAATATTTTTCTCAGTAATCTTTTTTGACTTTGTAGGTGCGACTGCTTCTAATGTATTAGAGAAAATAGTGCCCAATTTCCTGGTCATGATATCGAGCGATTCTTTATTTATTGGTATGGTTATTAAAGGAGTCAGATCTGGCAAGATCTTTGTGAAACTATCTTTAGTAGCGGAGGGGATTGTTCTACCCTGTCGATAACGAGTTAAAGGGCTGATTCCAGACGTGCACAAAGTACCCGTTATAAGATAGTGATCGGTGACATCTTCGCTTTGAGGCGTAATATCTATATTGGTTAGATCGGCTCCGTGAGATATAATCAGGTCTAGTGTATGATTAAATCGATGAGTGGGTCCTTTAATGTGTTGTATTACCCCAAAAGATTGTAGTAGTTCTGTAAACGCCAGTGCTAATGCATCGTTAGCACTATCTACGTGGATATTAAAATCTCCGACAATTAGTATTTTATCAGCGTTAACCAATAGATCCGATAGTAAGTCCGCGAACTCTTTCAGAAATTCAGTATAGGGACCAGGTGGTGTATACACCGTAGCCAATGCAAAAGAAAGCAATGGTTTTTTACTTTTGTTAGGAATAATTATGTTCAACGCAAGCACTTCAAATGATTTAAATTTATGCTTTATTCTCTGAGTTACATTAAGAAAGTTTCTAAATATTGTAGCTACGCCGCCACCCCGACCAACCGGACGTGGCTCATGCATATAACAGTAGCTTGGTGGGGTACACTCATTTAGACCGAAATAATCATTTGGTTTAAGCCAGGTCTCGGTAAGACAGAGTATATCAAAACTGTTGTCCGTGATCATTTCATTTACAATAACTGCCTTTGAATTTAGTGATCTAATATTGAGTAGGCCGAACTTTATAAATTGGTTTTGGTTGTTTATTACATTGTCTTCAGGTTTAATCACGATCAGATTTTTTCTATGACTTTTGCAAAGAATTTTACTTGGTAGTATTATTCGGGGGACACATATAGTCTCTATATATTTTGAAACAGTAACATTTATAGCAGTTGATGCGCACATTCTATGGTTAAGGTTTTGACTTACCTGAGGGAGACTTACCTGAGGGAGACACAGTCAACAGGTGCGTAGCGCCTTCGAGATGTTGTCGGAAAGGAGAGCCGCGCCGATGCTGCTGGGGTGCAGGCCGTCGGGGCGGAAGAGCCTAGGTCGCTCCCAGAACAGATCAAAATTATTTACAAAGAGCAGCTTCTGTTCAATACACCATGACATCAACCATTGATTAAGTGAAAAAAGTCTACTGAACTTATCATTCCCTCGTTGGTAGGTAGGCAGCGGTCCTGATACGATAATCCTCGCTGCTGGCGATGCGTTGCGTACCGTCTCGATCAGACTCCTGAAATCTCTCTTCAGGATCTCCGACTGCCGCTTCCTGACGTCTTTCACTCCCGCGTGCAGCACGACAGCTTCGACGTTAGCGTTGTCCTTCAGGATCGCAGGTACCTGCGCAGACACATCAAGAACACGAGCGCCGGGAAAACAGTGAGTGCGCACCTTACCTTTAGTAGATGTAGCGCGTATGTTCCGGACGATCGAGTCTCCGATGATCACAGCGTTGCATTCGGTCTCACAGAGGGCTGCAAAGCGGTTCCTGGTCGGGATCTCGAAGACTGGTGGCGGCAGCTGAGTCATCTCACCGGTCCTGGCTTGCGCCTTTCGCCGATGGTGTGCCGGTGCAGGAGTGAAGTTCATTTGGGCTGATCGTGTTCTCGTAGCCTGGGCTCTGTGCAGAGAAACACGCGGAGTAGAAGTGGAAGAAGTATTATAATCGCGATGAAAACTTACCGCGGATTTGCGAGCTTCAGCACGGGATGTTTCCAGCGCCGTTATACGTTCTCGCAGCCGTGTCTGCTTCTCAAGTAAATCCTGGATCTGCTTCTCCACAGCATCCAATTCCGACCGTAGCGCGAGCGTTTCCTCATCTGCACTCAAAGGTACAAACACGTCTGAAGCATTAGCATTAGCCATTAGTGATGTAATAGTGACAACAGCGAGTTAAGCAGTATGCAGACTGGTAATGCTAATAGCCTAAGGGCTAACACAGAGTGATCCGATAGAAATAAGTTATCAGTACTTTTAACAACGATTTTGTTTATGCTATACTTAAGGATAGGTTTCACTCTCGCTCAATAACAATTTAAGACAGAATTCTTCAAGATATAACAAGAATAATTAGATTTGGTAGAGCTCCCGCTCAAACCACGCGCTCTCAGTAAACTCTCAGCAAACAGGAAATGACGTCAGCCTGTTCCAACATTTCCCCAATGGGGGGGATTTTGTGAACCGAAAGGGGGTTCACAGTGTAAATGTGCAGGTAAATTACTATTACAATTTATAATATTCCTGATAAGTGAAAAAATTGGAATGAAATCAGAAAGTATGCAGTTGACTAACTAAAATCTCTTAGATGGTGTGTGACTGACTCTATGTTCCATATCACCAATGTGGAAGCAAAATGGCCAGGATCAGTGCATGACTCAAGAACTTTCAGACAGTCACATTTATGCACATTATTTTAACGTGGTAAGGGAACATACATTTCAAGCTCACAGTATTATGCTGAGTCTAACAGAACTGGCATTTTTCCATTATACAGGGGATTTTGACGGGATTTGCTTGGAGACAGGGGCTATGCCTGCAGGCAGTATTTTATGACGCCCTTCCTTGAGCCAAACCCTGGACCACAAACCTGTTAGAATGCAGCTCTAGCCAGGACAAGGGCACGCATTGAAATGACCTTTGGGCAACTAAAGGGAGAGTTGCACCTGACAGGGCCTGTGACATAATTGTTGCATGTGCCATATTGCATAACATTGCCACTATCAGAAAGGAGAGGACCCCTGTGGTGGGGGTGCAGCCTGATGATGACCTCCAGCCAGTGCACTTGGACCAACCTAGTGGCAGAGCTGCACAGGACAGAATTGTGGAACACCATTTTTTAATATAATAAAAGACAAGACAAATATACTTAGTTCCTTGAGTTTTATTGAAAATATTCTTTATAAAGAAAAGCCAGCAAGTCATCTTTTGCCTGCAATAAGAGATAGTTATCTTAAGTCAGAAATACTACGATGTGTGAAATAGTGTATTAGCACTTACTCTGAAGGTCCTTTTGAAGCATCTCTATCTCCAGTGCAATTTTTCTCTTTTTCAAGATGTCGAGTTCTATTTCTCCTCTTAATTTCTCTTTTTTCAACTCAAAATACTCAATTTTCTGTTTAAGATGCCGTTTATTTAGGGTACGGATGTCACCCTGTGTATTTTCGTAAAAAAAAGGGTCAAAACATGCCTCATGCAACAAAACACTGCCCACCTCTGTATCAGTTCTTTGTGCAGACTGTTCTGTAGGCCTTTCTCTAGGTGTGGACTCCTGCAACTCATGTTGCAGACAGAAAGAATAGGTATACAAGTTTATACAAATTAGGGTAAAGTTATTTATGCACTTACATGTTCTTCCTCCAAAGGACAGTCATCTGAGAGGGTTTCTTCACCGTCCTCTGCAATGGAAATAAATGGGTATTACAAAGTGTTGGACTCTTCCCTTTTGATGTAAAAAAACACAACTTACTGCATATGCCTCAGCCACCACTTGCTTGGGAACAGGTAAAAGTGGGGGGAAATAATGTCATTACAATTAACTACACTGTTAAAAAAAGAATGTGATCAATTACTCGTGGCAACATATTTTAAATGAACTAAAAGTTTACAAGTTTTCACTTGCACAAACATTTGAAATGACTGTACCAGCCATTTGGATTATACTTCATTTAATGCAGTAACAAACCATTTTACAGTATACAAGAGAATTGAAAGCTCATTTAGCCTAACAGTTATGAAAGTGTTGCTGCTACTGGTCCCTGGCTTTGGGTCGAAAGAAGAGCTGCTCCCAGGGATGCCCTCCACAATGAGTCGGTTTGAATTCAACCCAAGGGCCAGCTCTTCTGCTGGGGTATATTGTGTGGGTGCAGGACCACCACCTGTAATCTTTCAGCCTTTTTCTTGGTGGCTGTCATAAATAGACACATCATTTAACAGTGGCTTTTAAAATAAGGACTGTATAAGAAGTAAAGGCTACCATTTTGTAGAATATTCTTGTACTTCACATTTACTTGTTCCCATGTTCTAGTGGGTCCCGTGGTGGCTCTGACATAAGTAAATATGAAATAAATAAAAAATACATACTGTAGAAAGTGATAGAAACATCTAACATGGACACCACTTACGCATTTAATTTGTTTGAATGAAATGTTCAAATTGGGCATAACCTTCCATTAAAAGCTCTTGTTCTGCTTGGGAGAAACTGGGCGTGTTCATTAGCCATACTGAACAGCCAATCACAGCGTTGCTGATCATTGTTTCTACTATCGATACATATCGCCTTTTAAACCAGTGCAAGAACGCGCAATGATCTCAGATAACTCAATCCAGCGATACTAATCATAAGCGGCAGGTGTGTTCGAAGAACCCAATTAACCGGATCATGATTACCATGATGATATTATCTTGGATGTGTCTTTTGATCTCGGACGTAATAAGCGACGTACGAAGAACGGACCCCAGTCCAGTCGTTCATATTAATTTTAGTCTTGTTTAAGTGTAGTTTGTATTAGTCCTGTCTTATCAAATCCCCTTGTTTAGTTATGTTACCCCCTCGTGGGTTTTGTTTTGTATTTATTATTAAAGTCTTGTTAACCAATTACCCGCTGTCTGCACCTGGGTCTTCTATCCTTGTCTCACCACCCCGATCATAACAGATTCGTTCAGACCTTAATTCCCGCTTTTTTCAGAGACTTTTAGGAAACAGCCCTGCTTAAATAGATCTCACAGTATAATATTTTCCCCGTTGGAGTTGAGAACAGCCGTTTAAACAAGAGTAATCTGTAATGTTATTTCTCCACAATTCATAAAAACAATACACTTTAATTAAGGAACTCCTGGATCGGATTAATCTACTTACATTGGCAATAGCTTAGCATATCTCCACATATCATTACATCAGGTCATAAACGATGTGGCTATTAGTGGAAGAAATTGCTGTTTGGTCTACAGCACTGAATGAAGCATATCGAGGTGACATGCAAAACAATTTAACGGACGTTCTGCTTTGCCCTTTTAGCTTCTTATTTTCCTGAACATTTCATGATACATTCCTCATACATGCAGTGGAATAAGTGCTTGTGTCATAATTGAGCAAAATAGTCTGATAGATGACAGCTCAAAAATAGATGGACACCTGCTTTCAGTTACGCACAAAAGAGAAAACCATTTGTGTTACTTATAGGAAGGTAACGTGTATAAATATGGAGATTGGATTCTCTTGCTTTCAGGGTCGTCAGACACAGTTCAAATTTTCCTGTTACTTATTTTGAGTAGCAGCAAACTCAAAATAAAGACACTATTTCACAGGGCTGTGGACTGGAGTCTCATGACTTGGATTTGACTCAAAATCAGAGAAGACTTCTCACTTGACTTAGACTTGGACACTAATGTCTCCTGATTTGACTTAGAACACTATGACTCAGCAAGTCTTTATATATTTTAAAACCAAACATTCAAACATCGAAGTTGTGATCAGGTCGGCTCTTCTCTGGAGCGGATCACACAGGTAAGAGCTGAGTAAGTGTACTGTTTTGCACCGTTTCAGAGAAAGCCTCGCCCACTGTGCGGTGCATGCTTGTCATTTATCAAAACTGTTCAGTGTTTTAAACCACATAATGTTTATTTCATATTTCTGAAATAATTAGTCAGTAAATTAGACACAAGTGCTAGTAAACTGTTTGTGATATATTTAGAATATTTACATGTTTTTGGAGGCAGCCATTATAAACCTTATTTCAACCTTAATTTTAAGACTTTCATTCATCTTGAATGCTTACATTTATGTAGAAAATGATATAGCTCACTATTCTCCCTGGAAATCTGCCCGTCTTGAACTGCATTGCAGTGCATAGCCCTAATAACCTGTCATCAAATGAGCATTATCTACTTTAAAATGCTAAATAGATGTACATATGTTTAAACAAAAATGTCAGAAAATCCACATTTATGTGCATGCAAGGTAGCCCATCATAAGCATAAAGGTGATCAGCTGTTTTTATTTTACACAAAGTAGTTTGCCTTATGCGGGCTGACATGTTGAGATCATGTAACCAGGCGAATATTGAGTATTCACCCTGTTATCGGACACCTTTGCTTGTAAAATAAATTAATCATGTTTGACAGTGAATTGCTGTCAAACCTTTCATGTTATCCTGTGCCTACACAGCTAGGTGTCAGTAGAGGTCCAGGACGACTGCCAGCTCAAGGAAACAGTATATTGTTGTTTATCTTGCAACAAATATTACACAGACCGTAATGTAGCTTCAATGTAGTTTTCAACTTTTGTTTTTAAGTAACAAAACGTATCTAAAGGCACTTTGAGTTGTTTGCATTTTGGCAAAAAGTGAGCTACATGATGTGTGAACCAACTTCTGTTGGGTCCTTCAGGTTCAATTTCAGGGTTGCAAACTGACTTTAGCTAGTGCTAGAGTACACTTTTTGGAGAGGGGAGGGAGAGGGCCAGGGTGAGAGAGAGGGTGGACTGGACCTGCCTCATTAGCTGTCAATCAGATAAGCCTGCTTACTGAAATGATTATTAGAGTGTAATTGTGTGTGTTAACCAGGCAGCCTAGACCAAGGCCTCTGGCACTGCACACTATGCACTGTATCTGATGGGTGAGCTTCTAAATTTGGCAAAGAGAGACGCTTCTAGATTCTTGTCACAGCTCCATGTTTCATAGAAATACACAAGTTCTGAAAATTACGTCATGGCCTGGTCAAACCAGTTAGAAACATCACAGAAAATAGCTGCCCCATAAGGAAATCTGATATATGGTATAATTATGTACAGTTGTGTTCAAAATAATAGCAGTGTGTTTTAAAAAAGTGAGTAAAGCTCAACATCCTTGTAATAACGTTTATTTCAATACACAACTGCTTTGGGAAAACTGCACATTCAGTCAAACATTTAATGTATAAAATGAAAAATGTTTGAAGATTTTATTGTGAATCACTGAACTAATAATTAGAACTGCTTTACATCTGTGTTGCATGCAGTCGAACAACTTCTGGCACCTGTGAATAGGTATTCCAGCCGGTCGATTGCACTACAGACCACAATTCCTCTGCACTTCTTGGATTTGCCTCAGAAAAAGGGTTTTTGATGTCGCCCAACAAGTTTTGTATTGGATTAAGGTCTGGAGATTGGGCTAGCCACTTCATTACGTCAACCTTTTTAGTCCGGAACGAAGATTCTGCTCACTTACTGGTGTGTTTGAGGTCGTTGGCTTGTTGAGCATTTCCTCTTTGGCATAAGGCAACATGATCTCTTTTAAACTGATCCATGATCCCCGTAATCCGATAAATAGGCCTAACACCATTGTATGAGAAACATCCCCATATCACGATGCTTGCGCCCCCATGCTTCACTGTCTTCCCAATGTACTGTGGCTTGAATTCAGTGTTTGGGGATAGTAGCCCCCTAGACCCAAAAAGAACAATCTTGCTTTCAACAGTCCACAAAATATTGGGCCATTTCTCTTTAGGCCAGTCAATGTGTTCTTTGGCAAACTGTAACCTCTTCAGCACATGTTGTTTTTTCAACAATGGGACTTGCGGGGGCTTCTTGCCGATAGCTTGGCTTCAGAAAGGCGCCTTCTAATCGTTACAGGACCTCACAGGTAGCATCAGATTTTCTTTGATCAACCTGGAGCTGATCATTGGCTGAGTCTTTGCCATTTTGGCTATTATTCGTTCCATTCGAATGGTAGTTTTCCGTTTTCTTACACGTCTTTCTGGTTTTGGTTGCCATTTTAAACCATTTGATATCATTTTAGATGAGCAGCCTATCATTTTCTGCACTTCTTTATATGTTTTTCCCTCTCTAATAATTTTTTTATCAATGTACGCTGTTCTTCTGGAACTACCCATTTTACTCAGATTTTCAGAGAGAATTGCACAGTTCAACATTTGCTGCCTTCATCCTTTAATAAGGCCCACTTATTTGACACCACTTTTACACAGAATGATTTAACTCTCTAATTGAACGCCTTTTCAATTAATGAGTTAAAACATAGAATTAGCAGCATGCATGTCATGACTGTTGGGTCTGTTGGTTTTCTATTGCTCTACTGTACTCTACCTACTAGGAAAGTATATTCACCATATAGAAATATAATTTCTACCAAAAACAGTGACTGATCTGGTTAGTGACGTTGGACTGCTATTATTTGAACATAACTGTTTATATTTCTAATTTAACTATTTGTTTGATAAAGTAATGACTATTCACTATTCCTTCAACTGGCTTGTTTTCTGTACATTTAAATTGTGTTCCTTGAACTAAAAACTGGGTCATCTGAGGTGGGTGATATTTAAACAATGTTTAAAACATAATATCAATTAAAAATATTTTAAATTCCTAAATTTTTATTCAGCATCTGCTGTATTTCACTGTTCATGTCTATTCTAACATGTGTGGGGTTTCCTTCTAATGCATACATTTGTGAAGCTAATCAGCATGTTTCACACAATGACTGTTCAATTTAGCTTCACTAATCTTCAAGTCTTTTATTTACTAAAATAACGTTTGTGTTTTATTGGCTATGTTGTATTTTCAATGTCGGTATCGGCATCAGCCCATTAAAAATCCCATATTGATTGAGCACTGTTTTAAAGTATATATTAGCCTAAATAAACGAGCATGTGGCATACTTTCACTACTGTAAAATCCCTTAAAATTAATTTGTGTTTTACATGTATTTCCACGTTCCATATTTCTATGAGGGACATGAATATTTGTCCAACACAAAGCAAAGATACAACAGAGAAGAAGATAGGAAGCGGCATAAGATTGGTTCTTTATGAGCTCCCAGTTGAATTATGGGACAGAGAGGCAGACATGGCACGGTTTCATAGCTCATTGGTTTTCAGAGCTGCGGCTTAGTCACACCGCACGGATGTAATTTGTGCCACATGTGTTTGAATGTGCCCTCTCCTAGAAAAAGCTAGCTCTTTAGATACTTTGCACAAGAAGCGTAGTAAAAAATAAAAGTCGAAAGGGTCAGCATTCTCCTCTCACAGTGAAAAAGGCCGTGACCTGACACGAGATGACAAGGTGGAATATTGACTGGGATTGAAGGAAGGCAGGCAGGCGCAGAGGTCAGCTGTAGAGGTGAGTATATGTCAGGTACACTGTCAGGCAAAGCTCCCCGGTGGCTAATAAACCAACACTGAGAACACAGTCACATCAGGGGTGAGCTCTGCATCCACAGTCTCTGCATTATTCTGCAGAGTGCGGTTGCACAAGTCACAAGCTGTGGCATGCTACGGGACAGTTCACACAGGTTGTTCTTGCAGTCAAAAACTGCTATGCAATGGAGAGCAGGAATCTCAAGATCTATTTTTAAATGTTGAGCTCCTTTTTTCTTAAATGTGCGGCCCTCGTGATACAGGATTTTAAGAAAAATGGCAAGATACAGTACATCAGAGCACTCAGAGACATCAGTCTAATAATACAAATACATAAATGGATTTAAACAAACGAGTTTAAGATTCTGGCTTAATTTCATCATTTTTATATCTTTCTTGTATCAGGGAGGAAGTTTGCATGTACTACATGTACTTGTCATGGCAGACAAGGAGGACTCAATTGCGGGGAGAAAACACAGTTTATTGAAAAGTCACAGACAGTAGACAAAGCAAAATCCGAATCGCCCCGGGACGCCAGCGGGAGACTGTGGAAGGGAGTGACAGGGCAGATGAGAGAACAAACTGAAAACGTCTATGCGGGACACAGGAGACGAGGTAAGGTCTATAGATCTGTGGCAGAGACTATGACTACGACTAAGGCTAAGGCTGTGGAAATGACAAGGGTTTCCTTTAGGCTAGTGGTACTAGACCTAAGGCAGTCTGAGCTGGCACTAAACATACAACGGTCAGACACAGGACGAGAGAAACAGAAGGGTAATAAGGAAAAACTACTGAGTGACAAATAGGGAACCGGTGTGCAAAATGATTACTGGAATGAATGCGCTATGGGGAAGATGGGCAGCAAGTGAATCACCCGTGAGGGGAAAGCCCTAACAGGGAAACACAAGGGCGGGGCGAATGACGTAGACCCTGAGCGAGCACGTCAAACCACGGCGAGCACGTGCTCGACAAAACAACAACACACCTCGTGTCAGACAGCGACCAGACAAGACAGAAGTCACAACAGTACTATACAGTAGGTACTACCAGAATGATTGTTTCATCGCCGTCTCCGCGGCGGTACTTCTTTAATGTGTGTTGACTCTTGTTTCTCGCTGAGTGGCAGTCTATTCACAAATCTTCAATCAGCACGAGTTGATGCGACAAGCTCATTGCCTTACTCAGCAGACTGGCAAGAGTTAAGAGGTTTAGGTGTAAAAGACAAACGCTGTCTACAATATCAAAGAACTTAAATCCAAAGGCATTAGTAATTATATTTTATACGAGTCATTAATATATAATTTAAATTAACAAGGGTTTAAATTTGCTCCGTGCATTCAATCAATGCTTTATTTGGTTTGAATAATTTTCAATAAGAATTGTGTAGGGACAGTTGTTGATTTTTTTTTCATTTATTGCTGGGTTGTATCCTGATCTTATTATTGGTATTCGCTCTGTGTTTTGTGCAAATTGAGAAATATAGCGAATGAGATCATAGTGCCTGTGCAAAACACATGTTTGCTTTTGTGTATTGCGATGCACGCCATTCATAGAAAAATGGGAAAACCCAACTCTAACATGATTTAGCTCTATTTCCTTTAAAACAGAATGTGCTCTATTATATCGTTGGATTATCAGCATCTATCCCCTATATAGAATAAATACCACAGCAAACATAGCTGCGCTTCTCAGATGTTAACCCAGGACAATTTATAACCATTCATAGTCTACATTCACATACATTGGGGATATTTTGTCATAAATCAAGAAGTGTCTCTGCAGTAGGCTTTTTCAAAATGTCAGGCTTTTTAAAGTTATTTTGAATGTGGCAGACGTAGTAAATGTGCGTTCAGAGACGAGCCCCGTTTATGAATCGTGAAAGGGTGGTCTGTCAAAACATATAAAAACATTACAAATCAAAGTATTGATCCAGTTTACCAAATGAAAGCAGGTTGTAAAATATATGCCATGGCATTAAACAGGACTTGATAAGATCGTTCATGTGTATCTGTAGGGCGATTAAACGTATATGGCTGAGTTTGTTCTATAAACTGTATGATTTGTATTGTGTGTGTTTTGCATGAGATGTGGGTTCGTGAATATAAAGAGTGTGGATGTTTTAGTGTGGGTTGTGCACTACTTTAAGTAGTACTTTAAGAGCCCATGCATTTATTGTGTATACAATTATATAAATAAGAGAGTTCATGCATTGTTGTGTGTAATGATTGTTCATTTATTGCCACAAATGATTCGCAGTAAAAAACCTGAATGAGAAACATTGTGTCTGACTGTTGATTAACAACACAAAATACAATGTTTTTTCATTTACGTCTTCACAAGGGCCTGTCTCCTTGCTCATTAATAAAATGTGCAGTTCCATTTTTGTCTTGTGGAGTTTACTTTCTCCTGTTTGCGTTCATTAATGATTCTAATAATAGTTATATTCTGTCTACTGTCACGTTTATACACTCATTTCTAGTTTAGCTGTTTGATAACAGTCTTACACCAGGGAGGAAATGGAACCCAGCAACAGCAGTAGCAGATGCGAAAGCAGCCCTCCGACATAGGGACATCGTGGGCAGGTTCAACATGGTAGTGGGGGTCTTGATGTGGCATCAACCACACCCACATAGCGAAAAGCGACACCAAAGATGTCACCTGGTAGTGGAGGAGGTACGGCGTCAAGAGGAAGCAAGTACTGTAGATGTGCAAGAGTGGTCTCTCATGCCCAGCATGGCTGCGGGATGAGGTGGGAAGGCATTGAACACAACAAAATCCCTTGAGTGAGCTGTGGAGTATGGAAACAAAAAGTGGAGTATGGAAACAAAAAGTTTGGTGTGGACAGGATGTGCAGCAATCCTTAAACATATTCTCGTGGGTTGTATGAAGAGCTTGACACAGGAGAGATACACATGGCGCCACAATCAAGTAATAAAGTGCTTGGCTGCAGCAGTAGAGACTAAGAGAGTGGCTGCAAATGCCATCCCCCAAAATGCCCAGCCTAACTCCCTTAAAAGGCAACCCTATATTCGGGAGGGGAAGAAAACGCAGGCCAACTCCTTATCCCCAGATTCAGGTCTAATGACTATAGCCTGTGATTGAGAAATGCGAGTTGATTTAAACCACAGACTTATCACTTGGAATTGCAGCGACCAACCTGCGGCCAGGCATGGTCTGTGGTTCAGATCCAGTAGGACAGTCATCATAGTTGAGTTGACTGTACCTTGGGAAGGGGCCATTAAGGAAGTGGGATGCCAACTTGGCAGCGGAGGCTGAAGATCAGGGAAGGACAGTGAAAGTGTTGCCGGTGGAAGTGGGCTGCAGGGGCTTTTTTCCAATTCCACTACAAGGCTGCTTAAGGAAGTGGGGATCAGCCCCAGCGGTCGGTAGTCAAAGTACTTGTCACTGTTACTGAGAGAAGTGGCCCCTGGCTGTGGTTGAAACGGAAGGACACAATATGGGCTGCCAAATGACCACGTAAAAAATGGTGTTGTGTGTTGTAATTAGATTAGATTAGATTAGATTCAACTTTATTGTCATTACACATATACAAGTACAGTGTAACGAAATGTAGTTTAGGTCTAACCAGAAGTGCAGTTAGCAAGTGCAGGATATACAGTTAGAATAAATACAGAATACAATAGTGAGAATATAATACAGTGGGCATGGACTATAAAAATATTTTGCAGTAGGAATGTTCTATGAAAATATGACAGTAGGTATATACTATGAACAATATATACAGATGACTATATACTATGAACATTAATGTACAGGTGGATATGAACAGATAATAATTTAGACTAAAATAGTGCAAGTGACTTAGGTATGCATAAATTATTGACATTGGCTATTAAAGTTGCAGTGCAATAGGTGAGTTAATGCAGTTGTTGAAGTTGCAGTTATTAAAGTTACGGTGCAGTATATGAGTTAATGCAGTTATTAAAGTTACGGTGCAGTATATGAGTTAATGCAGTTAATAGGTTGCAGTTCAGAAGATGAGTTAATGCAGTTAATAAGGTTACAGAGCAGTAGATTAGTTAATGCAGTTATTGAAGTTAAAGTGCAATTGATGAGTAGATGCAGTTAATAGAGTTACCGTGCAGTTGGTTAGTTAATGCAGTTATTGAAGTTACAGTGCAATAGATGAGTAGATGCAGTTAATAGAATTACAGTGCAGTAGATAAGTTAATGCAGTTATGGAAGTGGTCCATTAGTGCAAATGAGCATACAGTGGTCCATTAGTGCAAATGAGCATACAGTTAAATATTCCTGGTGTGCAAGTGAGCAGTATAGAGTGCAAATGATGCTGTGTGTGTGTAAACAGTCCGGTAGAGCAGATACATGAAGTACTGGTGTGTACAGTTCAGTCCTGCATGCAGCCCTGTAGTGCAATGTAAACAATGTTGTAGCAGCATTGGAGTTAAGGGTATGAGAGGTACTGGAATCAGTGGGGGGCAGAGTTCAATAATGAAACAGCTCTGGGGAAAAAAGCTGTTTCTTAGTCTGCTGGTTCTTGTCCGGAGGCACCGGAAGCGCCTACCAGAAGGCAGGAGAGTAAACAGTCTATGAGCGGGGTGAGAGGAGTCCTTGAGAATGCTGCGAGCTCGAACGCAGACAGCGTTTCTTCTGGATGTCCTCAATGGGAGAAAGTGTAGTCCCTGTGATGCGCTGGGCTGTTTTCACCACCCGCTGCAGTGCCTTGCGCTCAGCAACAGAACAGTTCCCGTACCAGACTGTGACACAGTTGGTCAGGATGCTCTCTATCGTGCAGCGATAGAAGTTCACCAGGATAGTTGAAGACAGTTGGTTCTTCTTCAGTGTCCTCAGAAAGAAGAGACGCTGGTGAGCCTTCTTGACCAGGCATGAGGTGTTGGTGGTCCAGGACAGGTCCTCCGAAATGTGAGTCCCCAGGAACTTAAAACTGGAAACACGTTCAACAGCCATTCCATTAATGTGGATGGGGTCGTGTGTGTCTCCTTTCGCCTTCCTGAAGTCCACGATGATCTCCTTTGTCTTGGAGGTGTTAAGGAGCAGGTTGTTGTCTGTGCACCATGTGGCCAGGTGCCGGACCTCCTCCCTGTATGCAGTCTCATCGTTGTTGCTGATGAGACCAATCACCGTTGTATCGTCTGCAAACTTGATGAAGGAGTTAGATCCGTTCACAGGCCTGCAGTCGAGTGTGAAAAGGGAGTAGAGAAAGGGGCTCAGTACGCAGCCCTGTGGTACACCAGTGTTGAGGGTGGTGGTGGTGGAGCAGATGGGGCCTAACCTAACAAGCTGAGGCATGTTCGTCAGGAAATCCATAATCCAATTGCAGGTAGGGTTGTTGATGCCTAGGTTTCCAAGTTTGATGATTAGCTTGGAAGGGATGACGGTATTGAATATGGGATACATAATCATATGGGACTGGGGGCACTGAGCATGCATTAACGGTGCCAGTGGGGCTAGAACAGCCCTAGGCAACGGGGTGGTGCGTACATTTACATTTAGGAGACGCTTTTATCCAAAGCGACTTACATTTTTGATTATCCTATACATTTATACATAGGTATGTGCAATCCCCTGGGATAGATCCCACAACCTTGCACTGTTAACGCAATGATCTCAATACTGAGCTACAGGAAAGGTGATGGTTGAGGTTATGGTAATGTGTTGTAATACTATGCCATACGGGACTGGGGCACTGAGGATGCTTTAACGGTGCCAGTGGGGCTAGAACTCTCTGCCAGTCTTGTCTCATTGTTCCAAGGTTACTAGAGCGGGCAGGACGCAGTCCAAGGTTACCAGAGCAGGCAGGACACGGTCCATGCCCAGACCTGACAAATGCTGTGATGATAGAGCTGGACAAAGGACGTGGCAACTCTACAAAATTATTAATGATAATCTTAAATCTGATAATTTTTTTTAATTTTGCCTTGTTGTACAAGTACTGTCGAGCTTGTGCAGAGGATGCAGCTTTTGCCAGAGGGGAACTGGAATCCCCTGGTTAGTCCTGCTTTCCCTCTGAGGTTTTTTTCTCCTCCAATAGAGTTTTGGGTTCCTCGCCACCGTGTGCATACAGTTTTGCACTGTTTGCCTGGCCAGGGGGGCTGCTAGAATTTTATAGTTTTATTTAATTAACAATGTATATAGGAATTTATAGTCTGTCTGATATTTGACCTGTGTTTTGACTTGCATAACCTTATATGTTTTGCTTATAGTCAATGTTTTCTTGTACAGCTGCTTTGTGACAATGGAAATAGACAAAAGCGCTATATAAACAAAGCTGACTTAACTTGACTAGAACAGCTTTAGCCAACGGGTTGGCGCATATGGGTGCGTTGATGTGTGATTTCCTCCTAGCTACCAGCACAGCAAGTGTTGTTGAGGCTGCAGTTACTAATTGACACAGGAAGTGGGGTTCAGAGGACAGGTCCAGTGGAGGACATTCCAGAACTGGGCAGTGGTGTGGAAATAAGGAGCATAGTTCTATGTACCATGCATCACTTGCCACATGCACCTTGCAGTGAAATTACGTTCTACTAAATTTCTTAGGCCTAGTGAATTAGCATAAAGTGAAAGGTTATTAATGTTGAAATTATAGTACCTTTCTGAATTTATTAATGTTTTTATGTCATTATGTAATAGTGTTGTAGTTAAGTGTGTTTGCAGCCAGACAGTCATTACAAATTGTGCATTATGCAATTTTAGGTATTTATTTTGCCTTTCCACAGCAGTTGTGAAAAATAACAGACTTTGACAGTGTTTCCTGTCATTGTACAGGTGCATCTCAATTAATTAGAATATCGTGAAAGAGTTTCATATTTTTTGTCACTCATTTTAGAAAGTAAAACCAATATATTATATAGATTCATTGCACATGGAGTGAAATATTTCATGCCTTTATTTCTTGAAGTTTTCATGATTATGCCTTATGTAATATTCAAATTTTCTGAGAAACAGAATTTTGTGGTTTCATTATCTGAAGCATAAGATAAAAAAAGGATATTTTAAACAGAAATGTCAGGCTTCTGAAAAGAATGTTTATCTCTATGCAATCAATACTCGGTTCGGCCTCCTTTTGCATGAATTACTGCATCAATGCGGCGTGGCATGGAGGCAATCAGCCATACAGCCTGCTCAGGTGTAATGGAAGCCCAGGTTGCTTTGATAGCGGCCTTCAGGTCATCTGCATTGTTGGGTCTGGTGTCTCTGATTCTCTATGGGGTTCAGGTCAGGTGAGTTTGCTGGCCAATCAAGCAGAGTAACCCCATGGTCATTGAACTAGCTTTTGGCACTGTGGGTAGGTGCCAAGTCCTGCTGGAAAATGAAATAAGCATCTTGATGAAGCTTGTAAGCAGAAGGAAGCACAAAGTGCTCTAAAATGTCCTCATAGATGGCTGTGTTGACTATAGACTTCAGAAAACACAGTGTACCAAAGTACTCTTTTCAGATGAAAGGAAATTTTGCATTTAATTTGGAAATCAAGGTCTTAGAGTCTGGAGGAAGAGTGGAGAGGCACATAATCCATGTTGCTTGAAGTCCAGTGTGAAGTTTCCACATTCAGTAATGATTTGGGCTGCTATGTCATCTGCTGGTGTTGGTCCACTGTGTTTTCGGAAGTCTGTGGTCAAACGCAGCCATCTACCAGGAAATTCTAGAGCACTTCATGCTTTCTTCTGCTGACAAGCTTTATGTAGATGCTGATTTCATTTTCCAGCAGGACTTGGCACCTGCCCACATGGAGGTACCAAAAGCTGGTTCAATGACCATGGTGTTACTGTGCTTGATTGGCCAGCAAATCTTACTTACCTGAATTGTCAAGAGGAAAATGAGAGACACCAAACCCAACAATGCAGATGACCGGAAGGCTGCTATCAAAGCAACCTGGGCTTCCATTACAGCTGAGCAGTCCCACAGCCACAGGCTTATTGCCGCCTATCTCACTGCATACCCCCATCACCCCTCACAGGCCGCGGGTACTCCCGAGACTGTGCTTGCCCCCCCACTGCCTCGGGGTTGGGTGGTCGCCCAGCCTCTGCTGAGATATCTCCTGGGGGTATGCACCGACGCGACGAGAGAACGAAGACTAGAAAAAAAATTCTAGTCCGGTTCCAGGACATGCTGCCGCTCGGTCCTCAACCAGCCAGGGTACTTTCCTTCGCGGTGCCTTGTGTTGCCCCCTTGGGCAGAAGGACGCAGGCTCCGGCCACTGCCAGGCGGTGGCCCCTCCTGGCTCTTCCGCCCCCTGCTCCTCCCCCTCGGGCGGACGGACTCAGGCTCCAGCCTCTGGCAGGCCTCCCGGGTTTCGGCACCACTGTAACAAGATTCAATAAGAGGAAGGAAGGAGACGGGAACTGGCAAACATTAAACATCTTTAATAAATAAATATAAATGTAAATAGATAGCCGGGAGCCCCCTCACGGGCAACTGCCGGCGACACACACACAAACCATAACTAAAAGCCAGGCCTGGTCCTCTCTCACTGACGGTCTGGTCGCTTGTCCTCTTATGCTCCCGATCTCCTGCATGATACGAATCCCTCGAATCCTGGCTCTCGTCCCACCTACCTCACTACACAGTGGTTTCTAGCGGAAACGGCAGGGGAGGTAGCACAGGTCTCAGCATGCGTGCTGGGACAGGAGCCGTTCCCCTCCACACAATCCGTCATTTACCTTTTTGTCTCCTCAAAGAGCAACTTTTACCAGGCCCCCTTTCACACCCCAACCTTCCCTTGTTATCCTGAACTTCTGCCAGCTAAGACCATAGCTTAATATAAACCTTATTCTCTGATATTCATTGTCAAGCATCAGAACTTTAAGCAGCTTTGAGAGCTATGCGTGTGATGTTATCACTCCTATATTTGTCTGTGATATCATCAGCCGAGGCCACTGAACTTATATAGTTTCTTTCAAAGGGATTTTCTGCACATTAAAAGCTAATATTTGAACTCACTCCTTAAGATTGGGAATGACAGAATTAATCAACAGCCACTTAACAATTCAAAACATTCTGTAAACAAACTGTGATAAAAGTAGTATAAAACATACTACTGTATGTGTAAAGAAATCCACTCTATCACTATTATTCAGCGTCTATAAATGTTCAGTGAGGTCGAGATTTATTATTGTTGTTTGTTGTTGTCCATGCCTAAAAAGTCTGAAAATTAATGTTAAATAAATTAAGGTTCTAATTAAATCTAACACTGAAAAATGAAAAGTACATAATAAAATGAATTACTCCCCTTCATGTTTTTCTAACCTCTTTGACTGTATGAACCATTTTGTGGTCTCAGACCTACAGGCCTTACTTTCGTTATGTGGAACAGACTTTGTGGTCATATGGCTAGGCACAGTTAAGCAGTGAGCACGTTTATGTGTTTCATTCAAAAGCGGAAGAGGTTCAGGAGCAGACAAAAGTCATTAAAACCAGCTTTTTCTGACTGAGCTTTCAGTGGCTGTCTCTACGGAGGGCCATACTAACAGTGAAACGCAGCCAGGACATCCCCTAGAGCCAGATTCTGTTACCTTTGGGGGATGACTGGCGAGAGAACATGCTAATTTGATGAGCCATTGCTACAAACTGACACTTTCAAGAACTATTTCAGCACTTATTAGCTTGCAAAAACTCCAGTGGCAACAGCTGTAGAGATGTTTTGACACAATGCCAAAACACAGTGTCCTGCTAAGGATTAGAGATTTTTCAGCTCATTTGGATAAAGTGATGTTTAGCACAAGTGTCAGGGGACTCTTTAACTTCTTTTTAAAGTTAAGTTAAAATTGTTACCTTAAAGCAAATGTAAACCATAAACAGTAGCTTTTATAAACAACTTTGGCAACTCAGAATATAGCATCATTATCTGTAACGCTTTTGCATGCATTTTAAATCAAATTTACCAAAGCAACATTCTTTTTATTATTTTGCCTAGTCTCCTAACATTTAGTTGGACCTGCCTGAGTCAATTTGCCCTGCTATAGCGTTGCTAAAGCGCACCTTGTGCTTATAGGGATTTTTTGTTGTGTCATTATATCTGAATAAACGTATTGACATTGCATTAACAAGGTACAATTTGTTTCAAATGGTGTTTTATCTAATAAAAAATATCTCTGATATCCTTTTAATGTTAAACACCCTATTTGAACTGTAACATTATCTTATTAGTTACTCCGAACACCTAATGTGTTCATTCAAGGGTTTGCACGTGGCATCGCATGTTCACGTACACACCCACAACAGTACAAACTCATATTTTGTACTGAGCAAATAGACAGCTTGCACTTTGATTTGTTCAGTACTATTATGCGTGCAATTTTTCAATATGTGCCTGGTCATTCACGTTGCAGGCCCCAGTCTTGGCCTAAAACCGCCTGGGTCTGGTTTTCATCCAGATGTCAGTGTTTAGTAGACATTTCCTGTTCGACACACATTTGTTACAGCACAGAGCTGGCACAGACCAGTTAGTGAGGTGATCAGGAGAGGTAAAAAACTCATGCTTCTATTCACAAACATACACACAATCATGTAGCTAAATTGCTAGAAATCTAATTTTGTGAATTGCATGTAAATAACTTACTGGATACAACACATAAGTCATATGGACCTTTATGCTACATTTATTCATAATGTATGGAAACATATATTTTTCATTTAAATATTTTTGTGATTCAATCTGAAATTGGAACAGTGTGAGGTTTAGGAAATTGTGACAGAAATTTGATTTCATGTGAATAATTCTTTTAAATCCTCATGAAATTAAAATGTAACTTTTATGGCCAATCCCCATTTAATAGCAAATGTAAGTATGAAATCATGATTCACGGCTTTAAACAAAATATGGCTCATTACTTTTTGCGAAGAACATCCAAATTTGGGGCTTGAAAGAGATTTTAGCACTTCAAAAATAGCTGTTACAGAGCTTTTGAAGTTTGGCTAGATAAGAAACAGACTATTTGTAAAATGCACCAACATTTCTTATAATCTGTTTGACAAAAACTGTGCACACATCTTCATTTATTCCCCATCTCTACTAAATCAAAGAGTAGATCATCTGCCGATGTCCTACAGTGCAATTCATCTGCTTCCATTTCACATGTTAACACATGCTAAAGTATGTCATCCGACGGCACGGAAACGCATGCAACAGGAACATCCCCTGACATGCTGCAGACAGACATATGTTTTTAATGGGTTTGGTTCAATATCAGTGCATTTCTGCTGGGAGCAGAGCTACTGCTGTGGAGAGCGGATGAGTGGTGCCAGGGCTAATAGTGTAGCACTGAGTTAGTTGTGGTTTGGGTTTCTATATGACCCCTTAACATTACTTTGCTTTCTACAGAAGGTTTTCTATTAAACGTCCATCTGAATTAAAGTAAGGTATCCACAACGCTTCAGTAGTTGTCAGTGACATTGTTTTAATTATATGTTCTAGATACAGCTAAAGGAAGAAGTAAATATTTACATTGATATCAGCATCGAATGAAGTGGCGTACTAAGAGTCTTGACCTCAATTACATTGATTTGGCTTGACATTGAGGACAAAAATATTGCTCAAGTAAAACAGTTTTGTAAAGCACAGTAGTTTCCTCTTATCGTTGCACAGGTCTAATCCACAATTACACTAAAGGTTTGGTTGAGGTTATTCTTCCAAGGGATGATCACCAAGTCAATTTTCAAAGGGATCACATCCTTTCCCAACACTGTGCAATTTAAAGATTTAGGAAGATCGTGGTCGATTCTTTTGATTTATTTACAGGCCAGATGAAATTTATGAAGAAATGCTGTGAATTAGCGTTCTTGTCCATTTCTTGCATTGCAATTGTAACCACTGTAACATATCACATATTTCAAATTGGATTTAAATTGGCTTTACAAGTGAATTTATCATAAATAATATGAATCTGCCATAAAAATAATTAAGTATAACATAGAAAATCTCGTTAAACCTATTTCAATTTCTTTTTATAAATCAGTGACTTTCAAAGTCAGTTTGATTCAACTTAAAAACTGAAAGAAACTGCCCACGGTCATGTTATGTTTTGATCTGTATTCATGTTTTCCTGAGTTACCTTCCTGAGAACCTTGTGTTGTTAACACTGGTTAACAGTGTTGTTTGGTTGTTAATTGCACCACACCTGTTTCTGTTCTCCCTGATTGCGTTTTCCCTGTGTATTTAGTGAAAAGTGAGCTATTTGTCAGTTATGGTGACCCATAACCAAAATGTGACCTCTGCATTAACCCATCCAGTAAGTAGTGAACCCACACCCAAACCCGGAGCAGTCTTTTAAGACCTGTGTTTGCTTGAATTAATTGCCTGGTAGTGTGTTTGTGTTTGTATGTGTATGTTCCTGAGTTTGCTCCTGTATGCTTCTGTGGATTTCTTAAAGAAAACCCTTTTTGGAATTCTATTCCATCATGCGCTTGGGGAAGGGTTCTAAATGAGGGGGGCTGGGGTGATCCCAGACCCCTCATTAGCCTTAAGGGACACCTCATAAAGTCTAAAATAATGAACTTTGGGGTCCCCTGGTGTTTCATTAAAACTAGACTACTTAAAACCCACAACTATTTTTTTTGTCAAATTATCATGCTAAAAAAAAACACTATTGACTTTAATTTGCGTCTTATGAAATTTGGACAAATAACAATGACATTTTTATCTGAAATATTACTATACTAAGGAAGCAAAAATATTTGAAAATTAAAAATCTTTTGCTCTACCCAAGAACATTGTGTTGCTTTGCTAAACATTTTTCTTTCCCCAAGAATATTTTTCTTTCTCTCAGAAAATGTTGCATTCCCCAAAAGATTATTTTGAGCTCCCGTCTGCAAACATGAAATCAGACTTTGACGAGAAGGGTACCCATCTGTTCTCACCTAAAAGAATGACATTAGTTTTTCTTATGCATTGGTTCATATGAATTGTTTTAATATCCTTGATTTATAATATCTGGACATGAATCCTGTTTAAAAGGCTCATAATGCTTCTGCATATGGTGACTGGCTAGTGATATAGACAAACATTTAAAGTTAACTTTGTTGATTATTTTATCCCTATAGCCACATCTTTGATAATCAAAATTACATATTTAAAAGAATCAAACTGTATACATATTTTATAATAATAATATAACGATAACATATAGAATTTTTTTACTCTCTTTGGTTAACTACAGTTCTGTGTTTCAAACAGATGGTTATATAGGCGCAAAATTTATAAGTTGCAGCTTTAACAGGATGTCGATTGCCAGCGAGAGCAAAATTATATATACAGTCCACTTTTTCACACTTTTCAACAGACAATTGTTTGTATCTGAACTAAATCCCCCTAGAGGTTTAATGCTGTCAAATAAAAGGACATGCTAATCCTGATGTTTACATTAGTGAAATGCATACAGACAGCTAGCAGGAACATATGATCTTTTTGAGCTCTGTGCAATTTTCTGAAGGGATATTTAAAGCATCCAGAAAGCTTTAAGGAAAGTTGCGTTTGACTGAAAATACTGTACTTTAAAACAGTCCAAAATGTCTTATTTTATTTTAACAGATGCACTTCAAAACATGGGGCTATTCAAGAGCCCTTTGTTGGTTTGCCAACTGCTAAGTTATAACCATTTGTAATCGTTGAAAACAAAATGCCATTTTCTCCTAAATTTGTGGCTTAAACAAGTGCTTAAAAATTTTCATTTTGTTTTATTGATATAAAAAGCCTTATGCTGAGAGCAACAAAACTAATTGAAAACTGCAAGAAAAATTACTGGTATTTGCCCAACAACTTTTCATTTTTCTCAGTTGACACAGCAAGCATTTTGAAGCAGCTACTATATTTTACTTCTCTGCGGAATCTTTTTTTAAATCCCTCTGTATTAATGAGACATTCTATTAATGAGACATTAATTGGTAATACCTAGAATTTCAAAATCAAGTGCAGGCGGCAGATCATTTTCCTATCTAGCGCCTAAACTTTGGAACAGTCTTCCCTGCACTGTCCGTGAGGCAGACACACTCTGTCAGTTTAAATCTAGACTAAAGACGAATCTTTTTACTCTTGCATACACTAGACTATCATAATATATATATGTAGCAAAGTTCGTAGAAGGGAAGGAAGGAGGCGGGAACCGGCGAACATTCAAATACTAAAACTTTAATTAAATAAACAATAAACAATGAACAAACCGGCAGCCACCTCACGGTAGACTGCCGGCCATAAAACATACACAAACTAAACACAGTTTCGGGCCCGGTCCTCTCTCGTCAACAGTCCTGCCGAACATCCTTTTAAGCTCCCAATCTCCTCCGTGATAAGATGCGGGACCGGTGCGCGCACAGCTGCTTCCACTTATCACTCACGCCACCGGCCCCGCGTCACGGCTCTCGTCCCGCCTTCCTCACCACATACCCCCATCACCCCTTACAGGCCGGGGGGCACCACCGAGACTGTACCTACTCCCCCCCCGGGGAGCCAGTCTCGGAGTCCGCGGCGCCTGGGGGTATGCACCGGCGAGACGAAAGAACGGAGACGGGAGCCCCCGGAGCGACAGGGACGAGAGAGGGGAGAGAGGAAAAGAAAAAAAAAATTGTCCGGTTCCCTGACAAGCTGTCGCTCGGTCCTCAGCCAGCCGAGAAACTCTTCCTCGCGGTGCCATGCGATGGTACTGGACGCTCGGTGGACGGCTCGATCCTCCTCCGCCCCCTGGCGGCCGGCGATAGCCCTCCAGCTGAGGGCAGCTGGTCCTCCGTTCCCTGCTCCTCCCCATCATGGCGGCTGGCAGCAGGCTCGACCCACGGCGAACGGGCCTTGGCTCCCTCCTGGACGGCAGCCACCCCACCTCGACCCAGGAGCACGGCAGCGAGGTCCTCGTCCCATCCGACTTCTTGATCCAGCACCACCGCCTCGGGCAGCCACTCGCGGACTTCCCCCGTCCGCGCTGCCCGAACTCCTCAGCACCGCGATCACCCTCGGCAGCGAGGGCTCTCTGACAGCATGTCCCTCCTTCCTCCCGGGTTTCGGCACCAATGTAGCAAAGTTCGTAGAAGGGAAGGAAGGAGGCGGGAACCGGCGAACATTCAAATACTAAAACTTTAATTAAATAAACAATAAACAATGAACAAACCGGCAGCCACCTCACGGTAGACTGCCGGCCATAAAACATACACAAACTAAACACAGTTTCGGGCCCGGTCCTCTCTCGTCAACAGTCCTGCCGAACATCCTTTTAAGCTCCCAATCTCCTCCGTGATAAGATGCGGGACCGGTGCGCGCACAGCTGCTTCCACTTATCACTCACGCCACCGGCCCCGCGTCACGGCTCTCGTCCCGCCTTCCTCACCACAATATATTTCAAAGATCTAGGCTAGACTAGTTAGATCAACCGGAACCAGGGACACTTCCAATAACAACTGATGCATTTGTTGCATCAAAGAGTGCAGAACAGCACTCTACTCTCAGCCAGTGTTGTCTCATTGTTACCAGAGCGGGCAGGACGCAGTCCAAGGTTACCGGAGCGGGCAGGGCGCAATCCATTCCCAGACCTGACAAATGCTGGACGAAGGACGTGGCGACTCTACAAAACTTCAGTCGCTATTAGATTATTAATGATAATTTTAAATCTAACTTTGTTTTTTATTTTGCCTTGTTGTGCAAGCACTGTCGAGCTTGTGCAGAGGCTGCAGTTTTTGCCAGAGGGGAACTGGAATCCCCTGGTTAGGCCTGGTCTCCCTCTGAGGTTTTTTTTTCTCCTCCAATGGAGTTTTGGGTTCCTCGCCACCGTTTGCATACTGTTTTGCACTGTTTGCCTGGCCGGGGGGGCTGCTAGAATTTGATAGTCTTATTTAATTAACACTGCATATAGGAATTTATTGTGTGTCTGATATTTGACCTGTGTTTTGACTTCCATAACCTTTTATGTTTTACTTATAGTCAATGTTTTCTTGTACAGCTGCTTTGTAACAATGAAAATTGTAAAAAGCGCTATATAAATAAAGCTGACTTGACTTGACATTAATCCCTCTGTATTAATGAGACAATAAATGATCTGAATAAGGTACCGGACTAGTGCTCTTTCCAGAGCGGTGAGGGAGTGGTTCTCCCAACATGTATATTTATGCTGAACTTTTCTCTTGTGATGTCATTGTAGCACTATAAACAGAACATTCATTTTAATAGTTAAGTGAATACAGTATTTTTGCATTGGTTGGTACAGTGTTGTGGCCAGAAGCTCCATCATCTGATTGAATTGACAGGATTTCCTAGTGATTGGGTGTTCCTCTCACAATCTGCTTTTTGGCAAAAATTCTTTGGATGACCCCTATGATTGTATTTTTAACATATGACTAAAAGAAAAAACATTATGAAATAAAAATAGTTGACCTTAGAGATGATGACTTTAGTTTGAAATTATTTTTGACATGGGGTAGTTATTCAAAAGTAGTTATTATGCTTCGCCTGTATTGAAGTCAAAGTTTCCCAAAGCAAATAAACATTTTATTTTATAAAATTTGACAATGAAAAATATAATTTTAAGTGGACTGAATGATTTCTTTTCTGCATGTCTGAACCAAAGAACCAAACCTGAATTTTGTAAGGCCCTGATTTGATGCTTTTATATGACTGAAACCCAAAAGAGAAAATACCATACATTTAAATAAGCACTATAAATGTTTATACCTACCTCGAATAAGAAATACAATAGATTGATTATTGCTTGATTCATTCCTCCGTCTTATGTGACATTTAATGTTTGTTTCAATTCCTGTTTGTGTTTCTCATTGAGTTAATTGGGTCTCTTGACATCAATATTTATTTGAGGATTGTAACGCTGTGGCCATGAGAGTTGCCCATGTGTTCACCAGTAGGTTAAATGTTACAATCAGATGACTGTTTTTTCCATATAAACTGGCTGTTGCAGTAAACTTTGCTTTGTGTACTCTAATAGGTTTACATCATTCTCTGGCCTTTGACCTCTTTTGTTGTTATGGTGTTTTGTTGTTATCTTAGATAATCTCCATCTGACCAGCACCTCCTGAGCTCAACAAGCCTTCACCATAAAGGCCAGTAGTACAATTCGGTGTGCAAGTTGTATTTCAGTTGTGATGGATGTTGCCTTCATTGACCGTATTGTCATTGAACACTGAGATGGAATACTGTATCTTTAGGATCCATTCTCAGTTTCATTGGTAATGTTAACAAGATAAGAGTTAACAGGGAGAAGTAACAGTAAGTTTCACGGAAGAAATAACAAAACTGGAGGGCGGTATTGACAGGTGTGCTTATACATAGATTTCAAAGTATCTCATTTATCAGTAACACAATTAGTAAATCTATTAAGGCACAGCAAACAACAGCATTCAATGAGGTAGTTTCCCACCCCCATGTAAATGTTAGACTTGTTTTTTCCATTCAGTCATGCAAAGGCTGCTGTATATATCTTCTCAGTCATGACAGCCCCAGCAGCAGGAGGTTGTTTTTATCATTGTTTGATGTGTCCACCTACTGGGGCCGCAGCGTGATACCTTGACATGTAATGTAATTGGCTGTATCTTCCCTCGTCTTTCTTAAGGTGATGTCTGGATGGCCAGCTGTGAGGGCTCAAAGGTGGCCTCCATTTCCATTTTGACCCCCCTCCAGTCTGGACCCTCTGGATCCTCTCTGGCTCATTGAGTCACGTTCAAGAGCGGAACCAAGAAGGGAATGTCTACATTCTGTAGTTTTGAGAGCGAGGTGAAGATAGAAATGGAGAGAGAAAATAGATGGTGAGCAGTCACCGGGGCATTGAGGCAGAGTTCAGGAGGCACTTCCAGAATGATCCTATAGTTTTGGCATCAACACAAAGATATTCCACCATGAAGGTGAGGGTAACTGGATATGTGGGATCGCTATTATGTTTCCATTTGCATGTCTTACTAAGAAAAGGGAACTATTCCATCACGCTCATGCGTGCATCATGCTGATTCGAATGTAGGCCAAAAGAAATTAATCAACTTTTGTCAAGGGTCAGCCTAAGTTTGTAACAATGACCAGAAGTAATGTTCTGTAACTACTGTAAAGATGGCAGTCTTGAAATAACTAAAAAAGTGGAATGAAATATGAAATTTTGAAGTCCTTTCACTCTAAAATGTGTTGGGTTGTTTCAATCCAGCGGCCAGGTTTGTCCCTTTTTTGACCCAACTATGCGTTTAAAATAACCCAGCATTTTTTTAAAAGCACTTATACAGTTGTCTCATTTATTCTGATTACAGGTATTTTAAATTAAAGTCCCTGACCCCACTTCAAATAGCTCAGGACGAAAAAGGTTTTTCCACATTTTTGGACAGATACTGTATGATACAGTATACTGTAGGAAATGAGCAGAAAGCAGGGAAATTCGGTGAATACATCTGCAAATTACATTTATGAATTAAGCAGACTGTTTTATTTTAAGCATGTTATAATTCAAGGTTATTATTCTTGTTGTATTTTAATAAACTTTCTGCCATTGGATTTCTTCTCAAAAATCTGTAATAAACGATGCATGGAGATTTATAAAAATAAAACAAGGCAGCAAACAATCCAATACAGCAGGCAAAACTTAGTCAAAGAGATCAAGCGGGTTAATCCATAAACCAATAAAACTGCCTAAAAAGGCACCAAAACTGATCCAGAGAACTCTCACAATGATCGTTACAATAATGAACATGAACTAGAACAACGAAATGCTCTGTATACAGTTGAATTGACAATACGTCAAAATGTGAACATTCAACAGGCATGTCTAAATATACAAAAAACAGGAAGCTATAACAGATGAAGATATAAAATATGTATTTAAATATGTGTTTTCCACAGGAATCAAACCTGTGACCATGCTATTAGCAGGGCCATGCTTTGTAACCGAAATGGGAAAACTGTTCTGTATGTATTGTCTGCGCAGACAGACCAAAAGGCCATAGCTCTAACAATACATTAAGGTGCTTATTTGTTATTTTTTATAATATTTTAAATAAATTAAATACTTAATGTTTACTCCACCTAAGACAAGGCAAAGTGTAAACTAAATATTTAAAGTATATGTCAATTTTAGCATTAAATCCTTTTGCCCGTTCTCTCTCTTGCTCAACACATAAAAACAGAAAATATATTCTTCAGATGTTGCTCTTTCATACCTCATGATATTTTATGGAGTTCTTGTTTTATAGATGTATCAACTGTCTCCGATGTTTCTCCTAATATTCCTAAGGAGAAATAAAAATAGCAACAAATGAATTTTTTTAAAGGTGTGGTTTCCCGGACTGGGATTATTTTAAAACGGGACTTGGCTTTAGGATATTTAAATTGTTCTAAAAACGCATATTTTACAAAAAAGATATGACTGCTGTGTACAGTATCTTGAGACAAAACAATCGCACTGATATATTTTAAGACGCAGTATGTCAGTGTAAATTGTATTCGATCAAGACACCCCTAACATTTAAATTAGTCTGGGATTAGTTTTAATACCTTTAGGGGCAGTTTCCCAGACAGGCTTTCAGTTTAATATAGATTCAAAGAAAAATAATCAGTTGAGTTAATTTGATGAGAAAATATTTATTGCAGATGTGGCTAACCTGACCTACACAGCTTCTCCGCTCATGAGCTACACGGCTTCCCCGCTCAGACCCAAAGCCCTCCTCATTGCCCTCTACAGAATGATTTTGCTTCCGCGCCCTCTCCAGAGTGAGGTTACTTCCGCGCCATCCCCAGAGTTCCCCCCTGGCTCCACCTCCGTGGTTTCCCTAGAGGCCATGGCGTGCGCACGGGTGGCAAAGACTTTCGGGAACCTCTCACTGGAAATTATTTGGGCGGCCATCATCGTCAACTCTCCCGGCTCTCCCTTCATGGCCACGGTGGCCATCATCCTCAGCTCTCCTGACTCCACGGCAGCCGTCATCCCCAGTCCTTCTGGGCCACCGTCACGGTTAATCCAGTACCTCCATGGCTCCCTGAATATCAATGGCTGCCCTAGCCCCCCTGGTGGCCTACCTGGAGGCTTCCCCTTCCTGTCCAGTGTGTTTTTGACCTCCACAAGCATCAGTCAAGGTTCTTTAAAGAACTAGGTCTTTCTTACCTTTCTTACCTTGTTATAATCTTAAGAACCTATTTCCACCACAATAAACATTTTGTGAAACGGAACGTTTCTTTGGATGCAAAGGGTTCTTTATTAAACCATTTAGACAAAAAGTTTTTTCTATGGCATCGGGAAGCACCTATATTTTTATGAGTGAAGCTGAGTGTTTGTGTGTGTGTATTTATAACTGTATTGCAGTCTGTCTGTATTAAGAAAACACCGGTGCCCATTAATATTAAAGAAGGTGGTTGGCAGATTTATTCTATAGATTAGATAGCAAACATGAGGACAATCCCACACAGGAAAGGTTTTTATTTTCCAAAAACAAATAAATTGACAAGAAACCAACCTGCTGTTTCTCAACGTGAGATATGGTGTGTGTCAGGGTGAGGGAGTGAGTGTGTGTGCGGTTCGGGTTCATCAGTACGGTAATGAAGCACAGTTTGTGTATCTAAGCAAGGCGTGAAGTGTATGTAGTTTCATGTTCCTGCTCTGGTTCCTCCTACATTGTCAGGCGAATTCCTACAGCTTTCTGTGGCCATTTTGTGCATTATATTATTGCAAGTTTACACTGTTAGTAGAAGATTTACAGTAAAACTATCGACATATTTGTTGAGTTTGATACACGGATTAGTTTAAAGGGTATTAAATTAAGCACTTATTACATGGACTGTGCACCGCCTACTGCATAAATGTTATATATTTACTTAAAAGCTTTTCAGGTTGAAATAAAAACACATTTAAATGTATGTTTATAATTCTATACTACTCTGCATGTTACAGATAATACAACAGACCTAACATTTTTGGGAGTACTAACTTTTCCTCTTTTTGACAGGCTGTTTTATTAGTCAACCTAGCTGAGACTCTCAGGAGTAAAAAGAGAAAATCTGTGAACACTTACTAAGGATTAATCCAAACAAGAGGGCAAAAAAGCAAGGAAATGTGCCTGATAGGAACGTCTTAACACACAGCTGACTCTGGCTCAAAAAGGTCAGGACCCTGAGTTGACGAAAGGTCAACAGAAACACACCTGTATCCACAAAAGCAAGCTGACAATACCATCAAATGCTATAACAGGTTTAAACCAAAATAACCTGGCCTTCTGGTCATAGCAATTTGGTATAGCTGGACAACCAGCTCAGACTGGTTTGACCTATTGTTTCATGTTTTAGATAATGATTATTACTGTTGTTTATAGAGAAGACATTTTGTGTCCCATGAGTGAGACGCCAACAGATCAATAGAAAAACTGTTTCACTGACCCATTTCTCATTTTTCCTGTTTCTATGAGTTGTCATGGAAACTTGTCTAAACCAGAAGGCCAGACATATGAGAAAAAAGCCCCCTGGGATATAAAGTCCTCCAGGAACCCAAGAGAATGTGGGTGTATGTGTACTGAAACATTCGAGACCACAACCGCAAACCACTGGACTGTCGTAGTTGGGAGTTAAACACATTTACTTATGATAATTTCAAAAGTGAGGCAATGGAAGAAGAGAAAACATAAAAAAATACTTTATTTGTATCTTTTCTTTGGTCTAGTTGTCAATTGTAATTATTTGACTAAAATCTGTAGGTGACTAAGGCAAACATCCCCACCAAAAAACCCAAACATAAACACCACAATTAGATTCACCATCTGTGGGATATGCTAACGATCTTGAGGGTTTACTGTGTTTAACCTTTGTTAAACATTTGAAACATCTTTTTTTGAGGTAATGTATTTTTTGCATCTCTTAGATCTAGAATTTACACTTATGTTATTGTACTCTGCATAAGTAAAACAATGAGCTTCTGCATGCAACATTTGTCAGGTGTGTATTTACTTTCGGACACTTTGGAATGTCATGGCAGTAGCAAAGACACAGTAAAATTTAATTGCATGGACTCTGTTGATGCTGTGGTTTAAACAAGACTGCAAAATCAAATACAAATTGTCCTTGCATTCAGCCACAGAACAACAACTGTGAAAAACATTCTGTCTCCTTCAAATAAATGCCATTTGAAGTATGTACTGTGAACTAACGCTATCAAACTGCTAGTAGCCAAAACAAAAGTGTATGTTTTCTTAAGCCTCAATTTTCATAGTTCACACTACAACGTCATCTCAGTATGGTTTAAAGGCCAAAATGCATTTAAAAAAATATATCGCACAATATGCTTACAGTATCTCACAGAAGTGAGTACACCCCTCACATTTTAGTAAATCTTTTATATATCATTTCATGTGACAACACTGAAGAAATTACAATTTGCTACATTGTAACGAAGAGAGTGTACAGCTTGTATTACAGTGTATACTTGCTGGCCCCTTAAAATAACTCCTCACACAGCCATTAATGTCTAAACTGTTGGCAACAAAAGTGCCATAGCGAAAATGTCCATATTTGGCCCAAATTGTCTAATTTTATTTTCCAGCACAGAATTAACACTCTTGGGCATGGAGTTCACCAGAGCTTCACAGGCTGCCACTGGAGTCCTCTTCCACTCCTACATGAAGACATTACAGAGCTGGTTGATGTTAGAGACCTTGTGCTCCTCCACCTTCCACTTGAGGATGCCCCACAGATGCTTAATAGGGTTTCGGTCCACAGACGTGGACCGAAGTCCATCACCTTTACCATCAGATTCAGTCCATCACCTTTACCATCAGATTCATTAGGTATGTTTGGGGGTCGTTATCATGTTGGATTGCTGCCCTGCGGCCCAGTCTCTGAAGGGAGGGGATCATGCTCTGCTTCAGTATGTCAGGACACTAAATATTGACACTTTGGGCCCAATTTGGACATTTTCGCTTGGGGGTGTACTCACTTTTGTTGCCAGCGGTTTGGACATTAATGGCTGTGTGTTGAGTTATTTTGAGGGGACAGCAAATTGACACAGTATACAAGCTGTTCACTCGCTACTTTACATTGTAGCAAAGTGTCATTTCTTCAGTGTTGTTACATGAACAGATAAAATATTTTTTTACTAAAATGTGACGGGTGTACTCACACATGTGATATACTGTATTTTGTAAGTATACTGTGCTTTGTCTCAATGTAAATTTGGTCTTTCTTTGAACAATCTGTGGAGCCATTTAAATATATTTAAAATCAATGATCCTTTAAAACGGAAACACACACAATTACCATAAAAAGACTAAACAGCTTTAGCTCTTAACAACCACCTGTCAACTTTAACAAGTCACTGCCACTTTTTAATTCTTTCCTTGCTCTCTATTTCTACTTTTTAGTCAATTTTGCAGGCTTAGTCACCAGCCATTGCACATTCGAGCCACATACACAAGTCCCTCTTCAAAAGTGCAACATGGCTTTAACAAATAGGCCTATATATCCTTTAACAATGCCACAAATACTCAACATGCCGTGTGTGAGATGTTTAGGATGCAGCTTTACATGCGTAACTGACTGTTGGATGAGTGACCATGCCATTTTTCCGTTTGAGACCTTTCAGTGTGACATTTTTTTTTTATTGCAGATGAGCCAGACAGACAAGAGAAGCATGAGACTTAACTTTAACTGTCACTGTTCCAATATTGGAACACCTAGGTTTACTTTAATAACTAAAATATAATAAAGTCATAACAAACTTTATATAATTGGAAAGGTCTAAGACTCTAGAATACATATTTGACCAGTGTTTTACAAAAATATATTATGTAGTAGTAATTTATTCATTTATAAACAGAGTGAACATAAAAGTTATTAAATGCTGCTAAATGTAAACCGTTCCAGTGGAACACTGAAATTCCGTTTAATCCTGACAAACTATATATCATTGGAAAATTCTAAGAATGTAATTTTTATCTTCTGAAATGTCTCATAATAGAGCAAAAGTAATGACCTACATGTGGGTCCAATTGGTAGCATTATAAATATTACATATTCATAATCATATTTTATTGTAAATCTAAAAATACATCTCAAAAACTACTATATATTTGGGAAGCTCAAAGAATGTCCTTCTTATATATAATGATGAAATTGACTAATTTGTATGCAGTAAACCATTGGAGCCTATATGACACCTAGTGGCAGTTGTTAGTGTAACGATTAAAAGTATTGCAGAAACCAAATTTTTTGTGATATCAGCTTGAAATTTGAAACAAAACTTGTCTATAAGCAGGCATTTTTTTATGAAAAGTTTTTTTAGAAATTTCTTATTAAAATAAAACCATATTTTTATTTTCATTTTTTATTATTAATGTACAAATACAATTTAAATTCATTTTTTTCGACTCCAGATTGAACTGTTACAATTAAGTATATCTCTTCTTTAAAACCAGACCAAGATTAGGTCTGAAGCATTAAAGAGTTACAGAAATTTTGCAGTTGAAAGGGGAATGATAGTTAAGGGGTTAAAGTGATTCAGTCTTTGTCATGACACTAACATTTTCACTCATTAGTTCAGCTCCTCTTTTGGCACTGTAAATTATTCATTAGATATCTTGGAAGTTGATGCTACTGTATTTTACCAAAAAATACAGTATTCATACTTTTTCTGCACCCAAAACAACGAATAATGGTGATGCACTTTATCTCTACAGGCATTACCTTGGAATTGAACTTCTGGCCTTGACATTACGAGCACAATTGAGCTAGAGAAACTACATTTCTAGTCTCTAGTTTTTTATTGTCAATTGAATTGGAACAATGAATGAAACCCTGCAGAGTTATAGTTCCTCTCAGTAAATCTCAATGTCCTCTGTGAACTAAATCAGTCGAAAACCTTCTGCTTGTTAGAGGATTTCCCATGAATGCTAATAGCAGGCCTGCAGTCGCCAACAACCTGCTATATGGTCTGCACATAATGCCATAAGGCCACATTTAATCCAAGAATGGCAGGCTCTAAAAGCAGGCTCAAGGAAAATGGTCGATCCCACAACTTTACTGCCCATTCCATCTCAGGTAGTGACGGCTTTTCCCGCATTGACTCTTGATATCCAAACAGCTTAAACAGAATGCTTTTTATCAGGCACTGAGACCGGCCTTTGTGACCTGCGGTTACCGAGATGGTGTTCTGGTCCAAACAGACCCCATTTCTCAAAAAGCAGAACCCATATAATGGATGTCTGGGGTATCCTAAAAGCTCTTAAGTGATTCGAATCCGTCCACTGTAAATAAATAAGACTAGGATTAAACAAAGCAAACATATTAAGACATGTTCTCTAATTGGGTCCCTAATTGATGCTTTTAGAGTGAGGTATAAATAGGCAGCTAGTTTTATACTTTAGTTTGACATGTCTTTTTTCCGAGCGATGGATGGCAGAGGGGGGCTAGTCAGAACTTTAGAACTATGCATATAAAAATCTGGTCTGTAGGCATGTGCCAGAGTAAATTGGGTGGAATATGGTTCGAAGTATTTGAGAGAGAAGGCAGTGGTCTTATTTGGGATGGAACAGGCAGTCTGAAGCCAGACGTTGCTTCTCTGAAGCTTCTTTGTGGGCCAGGCATACGTTCACCCAACCACAAATTATCATTGGAGCTGAGGAGGCCTCGGGCTGGGCATCCCACAGCACACCACACTCCTCCTGTTTAATCTAAAGCATACACAAACATATACACATGCATTCAGGTACCTTCCTGAAGTGTCCCACACTTTTTAGACATATAAGTTTCAGTTATATTCACACATTCCTATACATATGACATTCTGTTAATAACAACCCTGGTTTTAATTTTAAGTGTAGTATTTTGAAGGTCCACATGTGCGCTATTTTGGGGGCTAATTTTGAGCTGTATGCATTTTACACTTCCACCATTATAAATCTTGTTTTTCCCCTCAACCTCGAGCAATCACTCTTCCTATCATCCACGCTTTGTTCAACACGATCCTCATATATTTTAATGGTAAATGGAGTGGAGTCTAAACCAAATATCTTAAAAAATCATCTATGTATATTTTCCTTTCTGTCGAGAAGTCACGCTTCTGTGCATGTACAGTGCGCTGTGAAAATGTTTTTCTACGTTTTGCAGATATTTTTAGTCATCGTCCCTAGTTTTTTTCTGTGGTTTGCCCAGCACACCTTGTTCCATGAAATAGGTGATTTTTATGCATGTATAAATATTATAGAAGATGAAATTAAAGTTATTTTCTCACCAAAAAAATATTAAGCTAACAAATGTGTTCTGACTACAAATATTCACCTTTTGTTTTTTGCCACATGTAGTGTAAATAAACAGTTTGTTTCAGAAGTTAAGGAACCTAACTGTAACCTTGTTTATTATAAATGATATAAATATAGTCTGTAATAAAATAAATGTAACTCACATTTCTGAATGTCTTGGTATTGCTATTTTGCTTGACTGCATGTATTTGAGCCTGCATAGAAAGTCTGTAACATGGATCATCAGATTTTCACACGGTGTTCCTAGTCCAAAGTTAATTTTTCCTCTTCATTAGAATCGAGGAAATCTGATCTGATATAATATGGTTAATATGGTCTTAATATTTATATTTAATTATAACATTTTCAGTGAGGTATATCCTATTTTCAATGTGGTATAAGATGTTTGGATATTCCACTGTACTGTAATCACATGTTTTTGTCAATAAGGAGAAGTTAAAAAGCAAGAGTTCACTTAAGTGTATTTCCTTAGATATCTTGGTCCTTTTTTTACTTAAACTCATATTCGGCTACTTTTAATTCATTTAATTTAGAAATGCATGCAATTAAAATTACTTGAATACATTTCATCATTAAAAAACCTTACATAATATTCTCAGTGCTGTAATTTATGGATCATAAACACAGTTTCTTTCTTAGATCGTCTTTCAGTCTTTTTAGGACATGCAGCTTTATGAACTGCACTTTACAGGACTTTATGAACTGCACTAAACAGGGGAATAAGAAACAGTTCAGGGGTCTATTGAGGATGTGGCCACTCAGATAAAGTCTTGAGACATTTGACCTGTCAATGAACATGTAGTGTCTGCAAAAAAACCTAGTAAGCTTTGGTTTATTAATTGTAATATTTGTTTTGTTAAAATAAGTAACTAAATAAAAAAGTTAATTTGGAGGGTTTGTTTCCGTTTTGCTGTTTTTAGCTTAATTTTCGATTTAGTTTGCTTTCTCTAATACATTTTTTTATAATTTAGTATCGTCACATTTCAGTCACAGTTTACAATACAGTGATGCTGTTAACCGTGTAATTAAGTAGGTAAGTAAATACACAGTAATACTATAATGCAGCGTAATTATTTAGTGGAGCGACTATGCTTATATTGTTGAACAAATTAATTATACTATTGTGAAACACGATCTTACCAGTTACAATTCACGTGGTTTGTGCAAAGACGTGAATAGTTGTAAACTCGTGGCAGACGATGCAAATGACGTGAATCGGGCGTCTATTGCCCAAGTTGAAAAATTTCAACTTTAGCGAGAAATTCGCACAAATAGCTCTTTTACGATTGCTGCGAACCAGTGGTATAATCTCCTCTTCCATGCAGGATCAATTTGCATCACTCAAATGAAAATAACAAACTTTTTCCATGAGTAATAAAGTGCATGGAATGCGATTTTTCACGTTTGGTGTGAACCCATCATAACATTTCAATGATAAAACAGCCAAACATTAAACATGTATCAACTTACATTTAACCTTGGCTTCTGTCAATTGCAAATCCCCTTTCATTTGATTGGACAGTAATCCTCGCCTTCCTTCATTTGTTTGGCCACCTCAATCTGATTGACAATGAGGAGCTCAGTCAGATTCAGTATAAATTAAATTTCATTCCGTTTCGATACAGCAAGGTAAACAAAGTAATGTTGTACATTATACAATAATATAATAATAATAATACCAATAATCTAAATAATTATACAGGTATGTATATAAATTATTCATTGGATGCTAACTAATTGGGACAATAACTCTACTAAATTACCTCTAACATTACCATGCACTTAATTACTAAACACCTGTTAGCAATTTTTCTAATATTTACCCAGACGCTATGCCACTAAGTGTTACCCTATACTCAGCTCTTTTGATGCTATGTTTTTAACCTATATAAGAGGTAAAATAAGATAATAACTTTATAAATCAAATGCAATGTTTTACTGGACTTTTTTGGATAATAAATTGTTAATAATTTTGGTAAAAAAATCAGTTATTGGCTTAGAAGTTGCCTTATTAACGGAAAACTGAGAAAATAACAGATGTTCATAAAGAGCGAGAGCGACTTGCGGCATATTATGTTTGGTCAGAAACAGCGAAAGATTTATCGCTGTGTAAGAGTACGGTACATGTGGCCATTTAAAGAGTGCCGTGTTTTTAATGATCTGTGTTTCCTCACATTTCATTTGACATTGCGGTGCACCATGGATTAGGGTAGCTGTAAAACCCTCACCCCTAGTGGTAATGAGTCTGAACTGGCCTGGCATGAGCCCCGTTCCTCTGCTCATGGGTTAAGTGTGGGCCTCTCTCAACAGGGGCATGAGGGGAGCAATCAGAAACCAATAGTATCCATTTATTTGTCTGTTTTCTGGGCCACCTCAACCTTGAACTGCCAGAATCCTGCTATGAAGCGTAAAACCTTCTCATGACTTCAACATCACGACAATTCAAGATTGAAGATGGGTTGGCTTAGAACATACGAAAGAAAAAAGACAAGAAATCAGTCAATTAGAAGCAGAACGGCTGAGGCCACTCTGTACCGAATATTAGTTTGTGTAATGTATTAAACCCAAAGCGTGCTTAGGATTATACAGCACCCTGGTTGCTTTTGCCAAACGAAAATGTAGATTTTGGCTGCATGCTGGTCATTTTTCCCCTGCCTGCACTTTCAGGGAGCCCTAGACACACACTATGCTCGGATGTTGTGAAAAAGGCTTTATGTATTCAATAATTGCTTAACAGTTATATAAAATGTCATTAACTGCTCCAGTTGCTCCGGTGACATCCATGTGCTTTCTGCAGGCTGCGTCCACAAACCCACCCCTCCCTCCCCTTCTGAAGGCTTTAATGGGGAACCTTTGACAGCACTGGCGCCAGCCAGGAGCAATTCTGCAGGCGGTGACCTGTTGAGCTCAAACCCAAGGGCTCAGGTGGCGTACCTGTCTTTACAACCGCAATCACGGATCACTCGCGTACAGCTCACCACCCAGCCCAGAAGCAAATCTTTCCTGATTTTGGACCCCCATGTACCAGCAGCAGGGTGGATTTATGCTTTACCTCGGTTGTTGGACCATTGTATTTCAGCTCCATTAGAACTAATTGGCAGATCAGCGCAGAATAAATGTTTGGAAACTGTGCAGTGGATTAGAATGACTTACCTGCAGTGCGATTGGAGAAGGGTGTCTAGAGAATAATGTTCTGCCATTTTGTCTTTCATTTTGGGGGGTGGGGGTGTTTACCTGAATGAGGCAAGTGATGAATGCAAGTCATTATCCACTCCACTGATATTATATGGTCCCTTCGTTTCAGCAGCGTGCACTAACCACAGATGTGTGCACGTACGTGTTGAAGTTTCATATTTTCACTTTCAACACTACCGTGCTGTTTCCCGACTTCTGCTCTTAACTCCCTATCTGGCAAAACGGTGTCGTTAAATCTGATCTTCCTCTCAATCCATTTTATCTGTTAGTCACTCATTCACTTATTATTGATGCAATTGGGCAGTGATTTGGCCATGGATGCTTAAAAATCTTTGGCCATTTGTGGGTAATCTAACAGCAAGGCTTAAGAAGTTGGCCAGATCTGTCATGTCCTCTCCCCAGGAGTCTGGCTTAATGCATTACTTCTTGAACATCATCACTCTCAACGACTATAGCCAGCCTCTTGGCTTATTCGCTGTAAGTTTAAACAGCATTAGGGTTGTGCGTTAGAATCATAAGGCTTTGGATTTATTCAAACCTGTCCCAGCAGCAAATATGCAGTAAATTAGTCCCATTAAAAGTGATTGATTATTGGATGGATCCAATGGTCTACCACATCCCAAGTGCATGTCTGTGTGGCCCACCTGCTCATGTAATCAAAAGTATTGACTGGCGCCCTGACTTCCTTCTGTGGTTTTCTTTAACCAAGGTGGGCTCATGCCCTCTAGGGTGAGCTGGCAAAAAGCACACAGCCTACTGCTAGTAAATAAACCCAGGGTAGAGAACTTCTTAAATGTTTTCTGATGTTATTGTATTAAATTAAAATTTGCATGACATAAATATAATGTACTAGCAATCTAAAAATTTAAATGATTCTACTTTTTAGATAATGTGTTCTGATTACTTGATGCATTCATTGAGTCCGTTTTTTTCTATTCTAGATTGGGAGATATACATTCTGATCCAAGAGGAAAAACATTTTCTAAAGGGATCCTCTTGGATCCTCAACCAAAAAATTTAAATTGTCACAATTTACTCCAGTATCCCTTTAATGAGTTGGTAAAATGTTTAGGAATTCCTTCTATATAATACCGAAATGTGCTAATCGCATATATCCTGAAATCTTGGATGTCTAAATTTGCTGTTTTGCAGAAAATACAAAATTTTTTTTACTTTACATAATTAAATACTGTGCAATTTTAATACTTTTCACTTATTGGTTAGATATTTGCAAGATCCAATGACAAACAAAAAGAGTGAATACAACTAATGATTTATGGCAAAGAAAATGCTGTATATATATGAAACATGAAGATGCAATGTTTCAGCAGGACAGCACCAAAATATTCGAAAAGCAATAACAAAACAGATCTCATGGCAATTCAAGCCATGATGATCTCATTGATGTGTTGGACATACTGCTGGCTTGTAATTATAATTAATTATGTTTAATAATTAAAAACATTGTCCATTTAGAAATCTTTATCTTTTTTTATCTCTACAGTTTTTTTTGGATATCCCAAATGTAACCAAAGGAAAATTGAGTCAGATTTAAATAACCTGTGGGGATAGATCTGCTCCCAAAGGATTGTTAAGCAGATACACACAACGGCACACTCACAAACGCAGGCTCTGCAGTGGAATCATAACAGAAGTGCAACAAATGAATTCAGCAGAGTATATTTGAGTAGAGAGTCTAGCCACGTGTGGACCATGGTAAAAAGTAACCTCGCCAACACACATGCACACTCTCATGCAGCATCGAGTTGTGCCGCTAAAATGGCATGTCTGTCAACCCAGTCTGCCTCCTGCCTGTCATCGTAGACCACTTTCAACCCCCCCCCACTTCTTTCCCCCGAAAAACCTGCTCCGGCTCATGCCATGTTTCTTTTTCAAAATATTATTGTTGATTTAAATGGCCCTAGAGTCGTGTTCCCCCTTCTCACACAAGCCCTGTCTATCTTTAAAATGAAAGATTAAAAATGGCTAAATTTTTCTTCTCTGTTTATATGGTTTTTATATAGTTTGATTTTGTTTTATAGCCTGGGTCCGGGCTGACAGCACCCACAAGGAGGTTAAAACAAACTTGGGAAAAGCGGTCTGCAGCATCCAGTTACAGAGTAAGGCCTGTAATGTGATTGTGGTGGAAACAGATGTTAAATGTATGGAATAGAAATGTAGGAATAGAAACAGCATATTCGCAAATTTTCTCTCTCTGCCCTCCTCCTGTATCACGGCACATCCATCCCGAGGTAACCACAGATTATGCCAGCTCAAGTAGGACCACTTGGTATCATCCTTCTGTGAGAGCATGCGGACTGACTGACCATCGGTATACCCATCCAGAGGAAACTAAACATTACACCAGCACCAGCTGATCGTCACGTTACATCCTCATTCGAGAACTAGTGGACTTCATGTGTGCCATCCTCCTGCGAGATCTTGTGAATTTAACTGATCATCACAGCTCCAGCCAAGGCAATCCCATCAACATTCAAGAGCAAAAATGGACCCTTGTTATTTAATCCTAATACTTACTTTTGTTTATTTTTGTATATTTCTTCCTGTAAAGATGCATTGTGAAATGCGCTTTATGAATAAAACTGAATTGGACTTCCCATATCTCACTACTCAAACTGAAGCCTGCATTAAATCCGTCCTAATAGTTTTCAAAAGTAGAATTAGTATGTTGCAAATTGTAGTATGTTGAAAATAGATTACCCGATGATCTACTACCTCCGGTAGAAATTTGAAGTGCAGACTGATGCACACTCTAGTGGCTGATATTACCCACAACTCACTGCGAGTAGGAGGGGTTTTGTGATGCTCCATTGCATTAATAAATTATATAACTGTTAAGTCACTAAATTAACAAGTCAGCTTTATTTATATAGCGTTTTTTACAATTTTCATTGTTACAAAGCAGCTGTACAAGAAAACATTGACTATAAAACATATAAGGTTATGCGAGTCAAAACACTGGTCAAATATCAGACGGACAAAAAATTCCTATATGCAGTGTTAATTAAATGAAACTATAAAATTCTAGCAGCCCCCCCGGCCAGGCAAACCGTGCAAAACAGAATGCAAATGGTGGCGAGGAACCCAAACCTCAGAGGGAAACCAGGCCTAACCAGGGGATTCCAGTTCCCCTCTGGCAAAAGCTGCAGCCTCCTTCACAAGCTCGACAGTGCTTGCACAACAAGGCAAAATAAAAAATAATTAGATTTAAGATTATCATTAATATTTTGTAGGGTCGCCACGTCCTTTGTCCAGCTCTATCATCACAGTAACCTTGGAACAATGAGACAAGACTGGCTGAGCCAGCAATATGTTCATACTTTTTTGTACGTGTAAGAACTCGAGCTGTCGCATTTTGGACAAGTTGGAGGCCTGCAGGGAAACCACCTAATAGTGCATTACAGTAATCTAGTCCTGATGTCATCAAGGCCTGAATAAGCTTCTCTGCATATGATGGTGACAGCATATGACGTAGTTTAGATATATTTTTAATATTGGAAAAACGCAATTTTACAGACAAGAAATGCTTTGGGCACTGTTGAGCATATTTGATAATATATGTGACAAAGTCATGTTAATTTACCTGCGTAATGATGTCATTACAACGTGCGTGCCTGCGTGCACTAAAGTGTTATTGTGAGCATGCGCAGTAATAAAAAGAACGGTCACAGTGTGTTTGAGTTCCTAGAGCGAAAGAGACGTTGATGATCCGTCTGATTATTTCTCCTGTGAATAAGTTATCTAACTATCTTGGTGACTGAGATCACGCGAAAGACTGCTGTAGAAATGTCTAACGCTACAGGTTATGGGCCCAGTAATTCAGGCCAAAGATGGTTCAGACTTTTATTCGAAGTTGAGGAGAAAAATTGCAACGATGCCACAAAATCTACTTGCTAGACAGCGAGGGATGACAAGTGAAACGAGATGCACTTCAAGGACGGTGATAACTGGCTGGTCCACAAGGATGGTACCAAGTTCAAAATGGATGTGTATGGTAGGCTGTATCATCTTAGCACTGTAGAAGATAAAAATGTTGATATGGTTGTCATGACATTCAAACGTGGCATAGGATACTTGGTCATTGTAATTTTGATGATGTTGCAAGATTAGAAAAGGTGTTAAAAGGGATGACGATAAAAGGGAAAAAATGACAAGTCCAATCAAAACTGTGAAATATGCACACAGGGCAAATTTACACAAAGTAGAAACAGACAGGCAGATGCTAAAGCTACAACCGTACTAGAGCTAGTACACACAGACTTATAGAACCAGCAGATAAAAATGGATATAGATATGCTATAGCATTTACAGATGATTACAGTGGGATGATTTTTCCGTACTTTATCAAAACAAAGAGTGACACGACAAAAGCTACAGAAAAATTCATAGCAGATGTAGCCCCATATGAAAAGATAAAATGCATAAGATCGGATAACGGTACAGAATTTACCGGGCAGGAGTTCCAATCTCTGTTAAGAGGTAAAGGGATAAGGCACGAGACCAGTGCACCCTACTCACCTCACTAAAACGGAACTGCCGAAAGAGGTTGGAGAACCTTATTTGAGATGTCACGATGCATGCTATTGGAGAGTAACCTCCCAAAGCAATTATAGACATATGCGGTACAGACAGCAGCTCAAATTCGCAATAGGTGTTACGGTAAGCGGTTAGAGCAGACACCTTACCGTGTTTTCACAGGAAAAACACCTAACCTATCTAACATGGAGATATTTGGCTCTGAGTGCTACGTATATATGCAGGATAAGAAGAAGTTAGATTCTAGACGCAAAAAGGGGATCTTTGTAGGCTATGACAAATATAGCCCAGCATATAATGTGTATTATCCTGAGACAAGAAAAGTCCTTAAACACAGGCTGGTGAAATTCATCGTAAAAGGTAGCACAGATAGCCAAACTCAGACAGGTTTTGACATGGGGGACAACATTGAGAGTTATGAAGTTACACCACCGAGGGTAGTCAATTGGGATCAGGGACAGCCTAAAGAGAGTAAAGAGTCAAATGTTGAGGAAGGTCCGATCCAGACAGATAGTACTCGGAGTGAACAGGGAGAAAGAAGGTATCCTATGAGACAGAGAAAGGCTCTGGAATATCTTAAGGAGTACCAGTGTAAAGCTAACTGTAATAATGATGAAAGTGAAAATGTAGATTATTTCTGTAGAGTGACTTATGATGTACCTAAGAAGTTCAAAAATGGCTCTAAGAAGTCAAAAATGTGGACTGATGCGATGAAAGAGGAAATTAACTCTTTCACTCTAATGCCACTGCCAAAAGGCAAACAAGCAGTGGGAGGTCGCTGGGTATATACAGTGAAAGAGAGCCCAGATGGATCTGAGACTTGTAAAGCCAGATATGTTGCAAAAGGATATGGTCAAGTGGAAGGAATTGACTATAAAAATACTTTTTCACCGACAGCCAACATGACCTCTATCCGAGCATTAATGCAGGTGGCTGTACAGGAGGATCTTACCCTACACCAAATGGATGTAAAGACTGCTCACCTCCATGCTCCAATAGACTGTGAGGTATATATGGAGCAACCTGAAGGTTTTGAGATCAAGTCAAAAACAGGAGAACACTTAGTGTGTAAACTCACAAGTCATTGTATGGTTTAAAACAGTCTGGGCGTAACTGGAACATGTTACTGCATGATCACCTTACTAGGAATGGTTTTGTACAAAATGATGCGGATCATTGTGTCTACAGCATAGAATCTGAGAATGAAAAAGTGATTTTGTTAGTGTGGGTAGATGACTTAATCATAACGGCGAGTAACAACACCTTACTCAGTGATGTCAAAGAGATGTTGAAAAGAAGGTTTAAGATGAAAGATATGGGTCCACTTAAACACTTCCTGGGTATTGACTTTAAACAGAGTGAGGCAGAGATCAAAATGACTCAAAAGAGACACATAGAGAAGATGTTAGCAAAATTTGGAATGTCTGAATGCAAACCAAGATCCACCCCATGTGAGCAAAATTTAAATTTTGACAATGAGGGTGAAATTGTTGACTCAACAGGATATAGAGAGATAGTAGGTAGTTTGATATACATTATGACATGTACTCGACCTGAGCTGGGTTGTTAGTAAACTATCACAACACCTAGCAGAACCAAAGCAACAGCATTGGGCTACAGCAAAACACCTACTGAGGTACTTAAATGGTACTAAAGATCAAGAACTAAACTACCGAAAATGTGAGGAAAGCCTACAACTTGAGGGGTACAGTGATGCTGATTGGGCAGCTGATAAAAATGATAGGAGGAGCACAACTGGATACTGTTTCAGCTTAACTGACAATGGTCCAGTCATATCGTGGAAGAGTAGAAAACAATCAACGGTAGCATTGTCCACCTGTGAAGCTGAGTATATGGCACTAGCAGCCACTACTCAGGAGAGTATGTATCTTGTACAACTACTTAAAGGGATTGATAGTAGTAACCAGCATGTACCAGTCAAGATATATGAGGACAACCAGGGGGCGATAGCTTTGTCTAAGAACCCAATATGCAGGCAGAGAAGTAAACACGTAGATATAAAATATCACTTTGTACGATCTGCACACACAGAAGGGAAAATATCTACTCAAAACTCAAGCTTAGTGTATCATTTCACTGCTATGCAGATGATACGCAAATGTATTTGCCTCTGAAACGCAACTCAGATTCTGCTTTGAAATCTCTTTTTGCATGCCTAGAGGAAGTAAAAATATGGTTTACTAAAAATGTGCTATTTCTGAATTAATCCAAAACCGAGGTTATAGTCTTTGGCCCCCATGACAACTATAATATCAGTAATATTGATCTGGCTTACCTTTCTCCAACTTCGCCCTGCACTAAGAAGCTAGGTGTTCTCTGGGATCACAATCTCAAATTTGAAAAACAAATAAATGTGATGATTAGTTCTTGTTTTTTCCAGCTCTAAGGTTAGATCCACCCTCTCTGAGAAAACCTTAGAGATTGCTATCCATGCACTCATTACATCGCGGTTGGACTATTGCAACTCCCTCTACTATGGCATATCGAAACACTCTTTTGCTCGTCTTCAACTAGTACAGAATGCTGCTCGTAAGTTCCTCAAACGAAAACGTAAATTTGATCATGTTTCACCGATCTTAAAATCACTGCATTGACTACCTGTGCATTTTAGAATCGAGTTTAAAATTCTTCTCTTTGTTTTTAAGTCAGTACACAATCTGGCACCGAGCTATCTGTCCGATCTTCTCTGTCCACACAATTCCTCACGAAACCTGAGGTCTGGTGATCAGAGACTTCTGTCTGTCCCCAGATCACGGCTCAAGAAAAGAGGAGACAGAGCCTTTGCGATAACCAGGCCTAGGCTGTGGAATAGCCTTCCGGCTTATATCCAAACGGCCCAATCTCCAAATTTTTTTTAAATCCTCTCTCAAAACCTACTTTTTTTCTTTAGCTTTTAATTCATTGTGATCTCTTGTTATTGAAAGTATGTTTTGTCCCTGTTATCACATGTATTGTTCAGCACTTTGGTCAGCCCTGGTTGCTGTTTTTAAATGTGCTATATAAATAAATACAAACTTGAAACTTCATGACACCCTGAAGGATCTGCCGGAGAGGTAGGATTTGAACCAGCGGAGAAGAGAGCCTGAGATAACTAGTGCTGACAGGCTTGCTAGCAGTATCTGGTGATTTACAATGTCGAACGCTACAGATAAGTGTTGCAGAATCAGGACTGAGGATTTGGATTCCACTTTGGCTAGCCGCAGTGCTTCTGTGACCGAAAGCAGTGCAGTCTCAGAGGAGTGGTTTGTTTTGAAGCTGGACTGCTTGTCCTCCAGTAGTTTATTCTGGGATATGTAGGAAGACACCTGGGTTGAAAACTGCCCTTCAAGTGTTTTTGCAAAAAATGGGAAGAGAGTGACAGGTATGAAACTGTCGGTAGTAGAGGGGTCCAATTTGGGTTTCTTAAGTAGAGGCGTGACCTGGGCCTATTTGAATGTGGATGGAAAAGTGTCGGTGAGCAGGGAGGTGTTGATGATGTGTGTGAGTGCTGGTGTGAGTGTGCTGGATATGGCATGGAGGAGATGGGAGGGGATTGGGTCAAGGGGACAGGTGGTGGGGTGGCTGTACAGAAGTCTAGTTTTGCTAGTGGGGCAAAAGAGGATAGTTCAATGTTAGAAGTGAGGGTAGTGTGTACTAGAGGTCAGCTCGGGATAATTTTTTTCATCATGCCCGCTTAATTTTATTCTGCACCCATACGCTCCCGCTGAAAATTTACTGAGTTCACCCACCATCTGCTTTGAATTTTTTTTGTCTCGACCCTACAGATCCCGCTAAATGAATAAACGAACCCTGTTTCTCGTGCAAAATAACATCCATGCAAGAAATGTCCTGATGACCGTCTCCCCTGTAAAAAACACAAACACTCTCTCTCTTCTCTAAGGTGTACTCGGCCACCTGCCTGCTCTGTCTGGGGGCTGACGTCTAAATTAAATTTATAACGGATTAACTGGTCCATTCGCACAGCACATGCAACCTCAGATAAGGCTCTAAATTTGGTCAGTTAGAAGGATGTTGGGAGTGGGCACCCATCCAAAGACCCGCTTCCGTCCATATTACCAGAGTTTCCGACAGCTTCAGTCTTTTATCCCCAAAATGTGCAGACCTCTAGTGTATACTGAGAATTCTTTGCCGATGGATGATGTTTTTTCAGTGAAAAGGTCAGCGAAGTCCTCCGCCGTCAAAGATGAAGAGGAGGAGGTAGGCAAAGAAGAGAGTTAAACGTCTTGAAAATGCATTACTTGCATTACTCACCTAAATAGTACATTTGAACCTCTGAGATTTGACATCACAACAATCTAAATGGAATCAAATGAACTTTCAGAGTCAGATGTAGTCAGTGACTGTATAATGGTAAGAATCCATCTTTAAAACTGAGGACAAATGAGACGTACACTACACTTTATGCACTAGTTATAAACTAGCCTATTAGAAAAGATACAAACATTCACTCATCAGTAAACAGTTAACATAACATGCTGTTAATAATGAGGTTCATCTAAATGTTTAAACCGAAGGACTGATGTAAATTGAGCTAGTGACATTTCGTTAAATTTCTTCCAATCCAGAACACCTGTAGCACAAGACCAAAAAACAACAAAATTATTAAGTTTACATAAAAATGTTACAGGATGCAAAAGGCAGACTACACAAATTGATTACTTACCAATGCATAGAAATCTCTCAGCTGACCCTACTTCTAACCCTCTCTCTTCTCTCAACAGGTAGTGGTCTAGCTTTTGTTGAAACTAGAAACTTTGTCTTCGTACATATTATACTATTGTTATTTTATGTCATATCGCTTATTGCTCCCGGAACTCTTTGTAAGTCGCTTTGTATAAAAGTGTCTGCTAAATGACTAAATATAAATGTTCAAAATAATAGCAGTCCAACATCACTTACCAGATCAGTCATTGTTTTTGGTGGAACTTATATTTCTACATCGCAAATATTGTGCTAGTATTAGTCGCATCATTTTTAGGTGACGACCCTGGCTTTGTTCTGCAGATCTATTAAACACCCTTTCCCTGAGTTGTTTGCTAAACAATGAAAATATTGCGATGTTCTCGTCCAAAAAAGTGCAGTACTTTTTGCCTTTGCGTCTGTTCAAGGTCGGATCACGTTCTCACCACAAACTAACCACTTCAGGGTTTGTTTGAAAGCGTACTGAGACCACCTCTTCAAGGAGGTCTCGCTATGCTTATTTGGTCCGCTTTTGGTGTGCACTTGCGTGCAAATGTTGCATTTACACCTGCCCAAACTAACCGCACCAAGAAGAAAAACGAACTCTGTGCGATTCAACCGTACTCAGGGTGTACTCTCACTTATCCCGGTACTCAAAAGCGCGATTCCCCCCTCCCAGCACTCACATTGCACTTTACATTCCGTGCCAGCGCACGCTTACGTCATTATTGTGCGACTGTTTTTAAATAACCAGGAACAGACACTCCAGCACATTTATTGCAACCCGCCAATAAATTCGCAAAAGAAGAAGAACCAGGAAGAGAAGAGCTCTCACTCAGCACAATGGAGTCAATATTTGTTAATTTTGGGGTGTATTATGGGGAGTCATTTGAGACTTGTTGACACACAGCCCTCTTAGAATATTGTGAGATCAGACATTTTCACAAACCGGTCATGCACGTTAAACAAGGTTTGTATGTTGGTTATGGAACAGTCACTTAGGTGAGGTCACGGTTCAAGTTCCACGCTGGGGTGCGATTAGCGCTCACACTGCATGCGTACCACACCCGGGCCCAACCGCACCGTGCTCCGGCCCACCTTTTCCAAGCAAGCCAGGGACCACTAAACGAACCACACCCGAGTGCGGTACAGAAGCGATCACACTAGTCAAGTTAACCGGGTTTAGGGGGTCAAATGGGCTCGGGCAAGGTTGAGATTGCCTAGTGAGAGTACACCCTAAATGACTCAGGTGTGAAAGCACTGTTAGTGTGTGTGCATGTGAGAAGAGATGTTGGGTCTTTTCCTGCGTCTCTCCTCTCTGCTGGCATTCTGCGTCCTGTTATTCTCATCCATTAATCATCAGACTAATTTGTTTTCACACGGCCCTGATGACAGAGACAGGCTATTATTACAGTATTGGTGCTCCAGGTTGACTGCCCAACCTTCCACCTCACTCCTCTCCCTTCTTTACCCTAACATCTCTCGGAGACATGGACGATTAGACCAGACTGGAAGTATTGTGCCTCGTGCACTATAAAGAACTCCAGCAGTGTGCGCGTATGTGTGTGTTAAGGGTGGCTTGTTCAGGGAGATTGACAGTCAGTCACACAGCTCAGACCTCTGCTGTCAAATGCATGGTTGACTGCGATGGTAGCTGTGATGTGATGGACAGGCTTCTAGCATTCACTCAAGTTGGTAGTTATGGCTCTGAATTTACCTCATCAGCATCACACAGAGAAACACACATTAGTTCAATGCTAGGTGACAAAGAACCTAGAGCAAAGAAGTTTGTCACACCAATATTTTATTTGTTTTACTTAAAGCTTTTAATGTATGTTAATTGTATTCCACCTCTAAAAAACGAAAGTCCTAATGAAATAAAATTAAAAGTTTTGTGCCTTTTATTATATAGAGTTATAGAGTTTGGAGAAGCGTCTAAATATGCAGAATAAGACACAGCATATGCTATATTAGTACAGTTTTCTTACATTTCTTATATATGATATGATATTATATTTCCCAAACATAGACAAATCCATATATATATCAATTACAATTTTGTAATATTTAGATCATTTGTAATAAAGTCACACACCAACAGCTGCAGATTTATTTGAAAATGAAAATGGAGAAACGGGTCAAAATAACAGAAATGTTGTTCTGTATTTTTTAAACCTCAAATACAGCAAAGAAAACAAGTTCATATTCACCCGTAAGCAATACAGTAATATTTCCATGTATATATACAAGTATTTAGAAAAAGTTGAAATTCATCAGACACTGAACTAGAATGGCCACAGTACATCTAGAAATTATGATTAAATACAAATTTGGAATGGTCTCTTAATTTTTTCCTCAGCTATATAATGAAAATAGTATTGGTTAGCACACGTACAGGGATCATATCATGGTGTGTAGGTGTGTGAATACATGTATCAGGCTATGAAGTGAGATATTATTTGGAGAAAGAAGGAGCATGTGATAAAGTTTACATAATGGATCCCGTGGCCGAGCATGAAAAGTGGATAAATGTCTGAAATAACACACTGAGAGAACCAATCATGGCTTTGGCAACCTGTCCATGAAAAGAACAACTCCATTTGTACTTCTCCACTCTTCCCTCTTTCATATTCCTTATGAAGTTTTCCTTCATACTTTTCCCCTCTGACTCTTTAATAAATTAATGAACTAAACGTCTTTGTGTCTGTCTTTTAACATGCCGTGAATGATGGGACATAGTCTGAAGCAACTCAAAATGCAATCAAAATCCAATCTAAATTTGCTTTTACATAAACATTAATCAGTATTTGATAAAAAAGGACAAAGAAATTGTTTCAATATGTATTTTATGATAGAAGTTTTGTTGTACATTTTTGTTCTGTACAAATATACAGTACATATTTTGTTGTACCTTTGGTTTGTAGATTTAGGTGTGGTTTGTAGATTTTTTGTTTGTGTGTGTCTGTACAGCAACATTATGATTCTATATTAGAGTGAAAGGCTGTTTTTGTTATTTTCTGTCCACCATTAAGGTGTTTTAATTGCTGGTGTCTGGGTACAGATGATCAATGCTGTTCTGAAGGGAGAGTGTATAACTGACACCTTAAGACTGACAGGTATAGACAGCTAGCGAGGACAAATTATGCTCCGATAAAAAGAGAACCAATTTAACAGTAACATTTCTAGACATGTATTTAGGAAAAGATCACCATGTACCAAAACATGGAAGCGCGGAAAGACACCACATTTCAAACACTATTTAATGGTTAAAATGATAGTGTTTCATACACAAGTCAGGAATGCACTATTATTATTATTTGGCAACAAAGTTTCAAATACAGTCTATTCTATAGGAAGTTTTACAGTTAAGTGTGATTTTCTATCTGTGCTCATGTTAAAAAAAACTTTACAATTTTATGCAAAGTAACTACTTGTCCAGGGGCTTAGCCAGGTGATGTTCATAAAAATGTTTAGTAAACTTGACAGTATATACTTCTGTAACTTGATTTTAATCTAACCAAACTGAGAAGAAAGAAAACTAAATGTCTGAACCTTATAATTACTATAATAAATATTCAGTTAACTAGTGGGATGACTGATATATCCCAAACAAACACCAGTACCATTTTCACGTATCATTTAAACAATACACAAACACACTCTCTTTACATAAAAAGCTATTTCTTAGTGTTAGTGTATATGTTAAAGAAACTGACATTTCATAAAAGACTCTTGAAGGATACTGATGCCATTAACAATCAATTCCAGTCAATAAGAACATTTAATTTTTTTGTTGATTTTCTTTTCCTCCCTATAGGGGTGAAAGTCCACCCACAGAACATAAACAGCTTTTAAATTCTGAGAGAGCATTTAAGAGTATGTTTAAATACTTTATGAATACTAGAGGATACCCCATGCTGAAATGAGATTTGAATGTATCACTGTAGTTCATAGGGATTTTAGCTTGAGGAATGCGAGATTGTTTGTATTTATAAATATGTCTGTGCAGGGTAATCAGAGCATGATTACAAGGTACCACATATGGAAAGATATACATTAGCATGCACTCAAAGAACATGCCCCAGTAATGGACCCAGCCGTGTATGAATTTATATCTAATATGTTTATGCATGGAGTGTGTGTATTTATTGCTTCTTGGATGGCTACGACAGGCTGTTGGAAAGTCAAACACGTTTGAAAGACTGTGTTGTTTGGTTTCCAAAAAGCTGGTAGCAGATAAGCTCTTGGGTTGCCGTGGTAACATACCCTACTGGAGCCAAGGCACAATTTTGGCAACCACAAAATCAACAGAATCATGATGGACAGAAAAGGAGCAGAGGAGAAAGAAAGCAAGGTGTGTTTTTGAAAGCCCTAGAGCATGGACGAAGAACAAGCGTAAATGGACTAAAAGATCAGGATCCATCAATAAATGCCAGAGAACATTGATCATTTGGACTATTTAAAGTCAAGGTACAAGTTATGGATACATTACATTACCTTAATGGATACATTGCCTGAAAAAAACTTTTACTTTATTACATGAGAAATGTATTATGTAGAGCAATATCATGCAACATTTACCAAATACAGTTGTGAATATATAATGTTAGAATGAATGAGTTTATTTCTGTAGAGTAAAACAACTTAAAACCCACTCATACATGTTGTCTTTTCTATTAACATAGTTTTAGGGTTACAGTGAAAAAGCTTTCAAAAGCTTTGACAACATCAAAGTTTATATTTATATTATTTACTCCTTGAAACAGTTCTGTTGTAGAATGAAAAAAAGCACAATAAAACGAAGTTAAACACATGACGTTTTTTTGAATGTTTTGGAAGCACAGATATTTAGCTCGAACTTGTGGATCAAGTCAGAAAAAAAGAGACAGCCAATACTAACATATACAGTATATTATATAATTCTGATCACTTGCACAAAACATTATGGCTTTTCAGCACTTCTTGTAGATTAGTTTTTCCTGATTTATAGCACATCAAATGATGATTTTGGCACAAAAATGCTCAGATCAATGTTGTATTAAGTAGTCTTGATCCAATTACGGCTGAGGGTGAATTTCAGCAATAAAAAGGAGAAAAAAACTTGGCTGTGAGATTTATAGACAGAAAACAGACCCACCCGGACAAAAACCTGAACCATCGAGTCAATGAAAATTAGACATATTTAAAAGTGGATCAGGGAGTTATAAATTCAAAGCTTATTCATAGTCTCTCCTCTCAGCGGGTGTAAGCAGTGCATTATGCCATCCCAATAAAGTCGCTCCAAAGCCATGTCGACGTGCTGTTTCATTCCCCTGATAGCCCTGAAATACTGCCCCACGTTTCGTTTCACTGCTTTTTTCTGACCCATTACCAGAATCCACAAGCTCTCTCGAACCAAAGGTCTCGGTGTAAGTGACTCACTCCTTCAGCTGAAAAGTTACTAATTAGTTATTTTGCTTAAAATACACATTTGTGTAAGATTAGCTATTTGTGAGTCATATGATTTATTACACTAGCAGCATGGCAAATAATCATGCAATTAAAATATAAATGCCCAAGGCAAAATTCAGCAGTGGTGCAGAACTATTGTTTTACTTGCCACTCTAATGAATGTTTATCTCTCTTTTGGCTGTAAACATGATCTGGTTTATTTGATTTGTTTGATTTGTTTGGTCTAGAATGGTTTAATAGTACTGCCTTTTGTAAGGAACGATGCCATTAAATTGTCTAAATTATCCGTCAGTCATGGTGGTGTTTCATGATTGGTTATTGGTGGATCCTACCTAGCCGTGATGTTTACTGCTGTTAAAATCTGTCTGCATTAAGAAGCTGTTATAATGGCTGATAAGCGCTATCGCAGTGCCACACCAAAAGAAAACAAAAAAAGTGAGAGACAAGAATGTAAAAGAAAAGCATTTAGTAAAATGAAAATACCTACTAGATTTGTCACACTGTGGCACCACAGCCTTATGTTCAGGCAGAGAATCCAGAGGACAACCACCTGCTGGAGGCATACAGTAAGTTACCGGTCAACACTCCTGTTTTGCCATGAGTCTACCGTTTATCACAGCCACCCTCCCGTTTTGTTATTTTTCCTGTGAATTTCTTTTTTCCAGTTATTTACCCAGAAAGTTGTCATGAACGGACCGACGGTGACCGGAAAGCTTTGGGGAATGGCTTTTTGGTACCCAAATGTTGACAGGTGAAACCGCTGGAGCTGTGTGAGACATTTAAGTATTGTTTATGTACTGTTAAAATGGCAATAATGGTTTTACATGCTTGTCATGTGCATTTAAATATTACTGTAGTGTTTCACATTAGGTTTACAGTATATTTTCGAACACACAATATTAAACGTGCAATAACATTTTTACAATTTTCATTGTTACAAAGCAGCTGTACAAGAAAACATTGATTATAAGTAAAACATAAAAGGTTATGGAAGTCAAAACACAGGTCAAATATCAGACACACAATAAATTCCTATATGCGGTGTTAATTAAATAAGACTATCAAATTCTAGCAGCCCCCCCGGCCAGGCAAACAGTGCAAAACAGTATGCAAACGGTGGCGAGGAACCCAAAACTCCATTGGAGGAGAAAAGGGAAACCAGGCCTAACCAGGGGATTCCAGTTCCCCTCTGGCAAAAACTGCAGCCTCTACACAAGCTCGACAGTGCTTGCACAACAAGGCAAAATTTAAAAAGTTAGATTTAAAATTATCATTAATAATCTAATAGCGGCTGAAGTTTTGTAGAGTCGCCAAGTCCTTTCGTCCAGCATTTGTCAGGTCTGGGAATGGATTGCACCCTGCCCGCTCTGGTAACCTTGGACTGCATCCTGCCCGCTCTAGTAACCTTGGAACAATGAGACAAGACTGGCTGGGAATAGAGTACTTTTCTGCACTCTTTGATGCAACAAATGCATCAGTTGTTATTGGAAGTGTCCCTGGTTCCGGTTGATCTAACTAGTCTAGCCTAGATCTTTGAAATATATATATTATGATAGTCTAGTGTATGCAAGAGTAAAAAGATGCGTCTTTAGTCTAGATTTAAACTGACAGAGTGTGTCTGCCTCCCGGACAGTGCAGGGAAGACTGTTCCAAAGTTTAAGTGCTAGATAGGAAAAGGATCTGCCGCCTGCACTTGATTTTGAAATTCTAGGTATTACCAACTGACCTGACACCTGAGAGCGTAGTGCACGTGATGGACTATAATACGTGAGAAGTTCTCTCAGGTAGTGAGGAGCTAAACCATGCAAGGCTTTATAGGTAATAAGCAAGATTTTAAAGTTTATGCGATTCTTTATAGGTAACCAGTGCAAGGTTGACAGAACCGGGCTAATATGCTCATACTATTTGGTACGTTTAAGAACTGCAGGGCAACCACCTAATAGTGCATTACAGTAATCTAGTCTTGATGTCATAAAGGCATGTATAAGCTTCTCTGCATCTGATGGTGACAGCATATGACGTAGTTCAGATATATTTTTAAGATGGAAAAACGCAATTTTACAGGTGTTGGCGACCTGGTTCTCAAATGACAGAGTACTATCGAATATAAAGCCAAGATTCTTAGCTGAAGATGAGGGTTTTATGGAACATCCATCAATAGTTAAGCAGTATTCTTGGTTGTTACGTGGTTTTCGGTCCGATAAGTAACACTTCAGTTTTGTCCGAGTTCAGTAATAAAAAATTGCTACTCATCCACTTTTTTTATATCGACTATGCATTCCACTATTCGATGGAATTGCTGTGTTTCATGAGGCTACGAGGAAATATAAAGTTGCGTATCATCAGCATTACAGTGAAAGCTTACTCTTTATTATATCTCCTAGAGGTAGCATGTATAATGCGAAGAGCATAGGCCCTAAGACTGAGCCCTGTGGTACACCGTACTGGACTTGCGATTTGCGTGATACCTCATTGTTTATTGCTACATTTTGAAAATGGTCGCATAAATAAGATCTAAGCCATTTCAAATCTATTTCCTTAATACCGACATCATTTTCGAGTCTATGTATGAGCAAATTTGTGGTCAATGGTGTCGAATGCAGCACTAAGATCTAGCAGCACCAATAAGGAGATTCAACCTCGGTCAGATGCCAAAAGCAGATAATTTGTAACTCTAATCAGAGCAGTCTCTGTACTGTGATGTGCTCTTAATCCAGACTGGAAATCTTCATTAATCTCATTCCTTTGGAGGAAGGAACATATTTGAGTTGAGACTACTTTTTCCAGAACTTTAGATAAGAAAGGTAGATTCGAAATAGGTCTGTAGTTAACTAGTTCTCCAGGGTCCAGATGGGGTGGTAGGACTCTGTCCTTCCTCTATTGAGCTTTCTAGCTCCCTGGGCAGTGTCATGATATTGCCACGTCTTTAGGGTTTCTGTTTTATTATGTGTGGAGATACGTGGCTTTATGTTGTTACTTGACGCCATGTGTCTTCCTGTTATGTCTCCTGTAATTTCATAAGGGTTTCATTCCCATCGTCTGCTTTGTGTTTCACCTTAGTTAGGATTTGATTCCCATCACCTGGTCTGTTTAATCACTCTTGTGATGGTTTCATTCCAATCACCTGTCACCACTCTCCCCATGTAATCACTCCTCGTTAGTGTCTCCCTTTATATAATCTCAGTTTCCCTCTGTATAGTTTTGGTGCATTGTCTAATGTCAGTGTTTGTGATCACTAGATGTCTTGTGCTCACGTGATTGGATTACCTGTTGTTCCTGTTTACAGGTTGTTAATATTATTATTTTCACTTTTCTAGAGACTTTGCTTTCTAGTGTTTGTTTTGAAAGTGTTTTCTTTGTGCTGGTTTTCCCCTTTGTGGGTGTTTCATTTAATAAAAGTTTGTTTCATTAATCCCTCGTCTGCCTGCATCTGGGTTCTGTCCAAGCCATTTTGTGACAAGGGGCCTTATAACAGCCACCTTATATGCTTTAGGCACATGTCCTAATGTTAGAGATGAGTTAATAATGCCAAGTAGAGGATCTATAATTTCTGGGAGCATATCTTTCAGTAGATTTGTAAGTATAGGGTCTAGCATACATGCAGTTGATTTAGATAGTTTATTGTGATCTATAGTAGAAAATAAATGTAATTTCTCCTTAGAGGCGCTGTAGTTAGTCGTTTGTTCAGCGGGTTTCACTTCTGGTTGCATAGTTATAATTTTTTCTCGAATATCTTGGATTTAATTATTTGTGAAATAGTTCATAAAATCATCGCTGGTATACAGAATCAGAAGTCGCTGACGATTTATTTTTGGTTAATTTAGCCACTGTATCAAATAAAAACCTAGGGTTATACTGGTTTTCTTCTATTAGTGATGAAAAGTAGGCGGATCTAGACGTTTTTAGGGCTTTCATGTATTTTTTTATTCTATCCTTCCAGGCAGTAGTACGAAATACCTCTAATTTAGTTTTCTTAAAGTTGCGCTCCATTTTTCGTGCCGCTTTCTTTAGAGCCTGAGTGTGTTCATTATTCCACGGTGTCGGTCTGTCATTTTTAATTTTCAAGCGCAGAGGAGCAACTATGTCTAGTGTTTCCGAGAAGGTGGCATTAATATTTTCAATGGTAAAGTCATGATCTTCAACGTTATTACTCATGCTAGAGATTTGAGACAATTCAGGCAAATTATCAAGAAATGCACCTTTCGTAGTCGAAGTTATTGTTCTACAATATTTTTAACTTGGAGTTTGATTTGCCACCATTGGGTAGTGAAGCAAGCATGATACCAGATAATGATCCGGAATGTCTTCGCTCTGCTGAAGGAGTTTCACGTCGTCCACGTTTATACCGTAAGACAATATTAAATCTAAAGTATGATTACAAAGGTGAGTAGGTCCTGACTCATGTTGACTAATGCCCATGGAGTTAAGAGTGTCTTTAACATTCATGTAGACAATGATAAAGATGCTTTAGGAATGGCTTTTAAAGTCACCAACAACAAGGACTCTGTCTGCAGCCAGTACTAGTTCTGATAAGAACCCACCAAATTCTTTAATAAAATCTTTGTGGTGCCCTGGAGGCCTATATACAATAGCCAGAATACATTTTAAAGATGTTTTGACCTTAGTATTAGGTATTGATGCATCAAGTACCATGAGTTCAAAAGAATTGTATTTAGGATTAGACTTCTGAGAAATGCTTAAAAGAGTTATGGTTAAGTGCAGCAACATCTCCCCCTCTGCCTTTTAGGCGAGGCTCGTGTCCATCCATCCATTTTCTACCGCTTATCCGGGGCCGGGTCGCGGGGGCAGCAGTCTAAGCAGAGATGCCCAGACATCCCTCACCCTAGACACTACCTCCAGCTCTTCCGGGGGGACACCGAGGCGTTCCCAGGCCAGCCGGGAGACATAGTCCCACCAGCGTGTCCTAGGTCTTCCCTGGGGTCTCCTCCCGGTCGGACGGGCCCAGAGCACCTTCCAGGGAAGGCATCCAGCAGGCATCCGTAACAGATGCCCAAGCCACCTCAGCTGACCCCTCTCGATGTGGAGGAGCAGCGGCTCTACTCCGAGCTCCTCCCGGGTGACCGAGCTTCTCACCCTATCTCTAAGGGATCGCCCAGCCACCCTGCGGAGGAAGCTCATTTCAGCCGCCTGTATCCGGGATCTTGTCCTTTCGGTCATGACCCAAAGCTCATGACCATAGGTGAGAGTAGGAACGTAGATTGACCTGTAAATTGAGAGCTCTTTCTTCACCACGACGGACCGGTACATCGACCGCATTACTGCAGAAGCTGCACCGATCCGTCTGTCAATCTCCCGTTCCATCCTTCCCTCACTCGTGAACAAGACCCCGAGATACTTAAACTCCTCCACTTGAGGAAGGAACACTCCACCAACCTGAAGTGGGCAAGCCACCCTTTTCCGACTGAGGACCATGGCGTCGGATTTGGAGGTACTGATTTTCATTCCAGCCGCTTCACACTCTGCTGTAAACCGTCCCAGTGCATGCTGAAGGTCCTGGATTGAAGGGGCCAACACGACAACATCATCCGCAAATAGCAGAGACGAGATCGTGTGGTCCCCAAACCTGACACCCTCCGGCCCCTGGCTGCGCCTAGAAATTCTGTCCATAAAAGTTACGAACAGAACCGGTGACAAAGGGCAGCCCTGCCGGAGTCCGACATGCACTGGGAACAAGTCCGACTTACTGCCGGCAATGCGAACCAAGCTCCTGCTTCGGCCGTACAGGGACCTGACAGCCCTTAGTAAAGGACCACAGACCCCATACTCCCGAAGCACCCTCCACAGGATGCCACGAGGGACACAGTCGAATGCCTTCTCCAAATCCACAAAACACATGTGGATTGGTTGAGCAAACTCCCATGAACCCTCCAGCACCCTGTAGAGGGTGTAGAGCTGGTCCAGCGTTCCACGGCCTGGACGAAAACCACACTGTTCCTCCTGAATCCGAGGTTCTACTATCGGCCGTATTCTCCTCTCCAGTACCCTGGCATAGACTTTCCCGGGAAGGCTGAGAAGTGTGATCCCCCTGTAGTTGGAACACACCCTCCGGTCCCCCTTCTTAAAAAGAGGGACCACCACCCCGGTCTGCCATCCCAAAGGCACTGTCCCCGACCGCCACGCGATGCTGCAGAGGCGTGTCAGCCAAGACAGCCCCACAACATCCAGAGACTTGAGGTACTCAGGGCGAATCTCATCCACCCCCGGTGCCTTGCCACTGAGGAGTTTCTTGACTACCTCATTGACTTCGGCTTGGGTGATGGACGAGTCCACCTCTGAGCCCTCAACCTCTGCTTCCTCAATGGAGGACGTGACGGTGGGATTGAGGAGATCCTCGAGTTCTCCTTCCACCGTCCGACGACATCCCCAGTTGAGGTCAACAGCCTCCCACCTCCACTGTAAACAGCATTGGTAGGGCACTGTTTCCCTCTCCTGAGGCGCCGGACGGTTTGCCAGAATCTCTTCGAGGCCAGTCGATAGTCCTTCTCCATGGCCTCACCAAACTCCTCACAGGCCCGAGTTTTTGCCTCCACAACCACCCGGGCAGCAGTCCGCTTGGCCTGCCGGTACCTGTCAGCTGCCTCAGGAGTCCCACAAGCCAACCAGGCCCGATAAGACTCCTTCTTCAGCTTGACGGTCTCCCTTACTTCCGGTGTCCACCACCGGGTTCAGGGATTCCCGCCTCGACACGCACCGGAGACCTTACGGCCACAGCTCCGAGTGGCCGCTTCGACAATGGAGGCGGAGAACATGGTCCACTCGGACTCAATGTCTCCAGCCTCCCTCGGGATCTGGTTGAAGCTCTGTTGGAGGTGGGAGTTAAAGATCTCTCTTATAGGAGACTCGACCAGGCGTTCCCAGCAGACCCTTACAGTACGTTTGGGTCTGCCGAGTCTGTCCAGCTTCCTCTCCTGCCATCGGATCCAACTCACCACCAGGTGGTGATCAGTTGACAGCTTCGCCCCTCTCTTAACCCGAGTGTCCAAAACATATGGTCGCAGGTCAGATGAAACGACCACAAAGTCGATCATCGACCTGCGACCTAGGGTGTCCTTGTGCCACGTGCACTGATGGACACCCTTATGCTTGAACATGGTGTTCGTTATAGACAAACTGTGGCTAGCACAGAAGTCCAATAACTGAACACCGCTCGGGTTCAGATCAGGGGGGCCGTTCCTCCCAACCACGCCCCTCCAGGTGTCACTGTCGTTGCCGACATGGGCGTTGAAGTCCCCCAGTAGGACGACGGAGTCCCCAGTCGGAGTACTTTCCAGCACCCCTCCCAGAGACTCCAAGAAGGTCGGGTACTCTGCACTGCCGTTCGGCCCGTAGGCACAAACAACAGTGAGAGACCTAACCCCGACCCGTAGGCGCAGGGAAACGACCCTCTCGTTCACCGGGGTAAACTCCAACACATGGCGGGAGAGCTGGGGGGCTATAAGCAGACCCACACCAGCCCGCCGCCTCTCCCCATGGGCAACTCCAGAGTGATGAAGTGTCCATCCTCTCTCGAGGAGTGTGGTTCCAGAGCCCAAGCCATGCGTAGAGGTGATCCCGACTATCTCTAGTCGGAACCTATCAACCTCACGCACCATCTCAGGCTCCTTCCCCGCCAGCGAGGTGACGTTCCACGTCCCTAGAGCTAGCTTCCGTGTCCAGGGATCGGGCTGTCGAGGCACTCTCCTCCGACTGCCGCCCGATCCACTACGCACCGACCCCCTTATGGTCCCTCCCGCACGTGTTGAGCCCACGGGAAGGCGGCCCCACGTCGCTCCTTTGGGCTGAGCCCGGCCGGACCCCGTGGGGAAAGGGCTCCAGGGTGGTGCCCCGGTTGCGCCATACCGGGCGACGTCACGGCCCTTGTAATTTTAAACATCATAAAGGGTTTTTGAACCACTCTTAGTCTGACCCGTCGCCTAGGACCTGTTTGCCTTGGGAGACCCTACCAGGGGCATATAGCCCCCGACAACATAGCTCCTAGGGTCACTCGGGTACTCAAACCCCTCCACCACGTTAAGGTGGCGGTTCAAGGAAGGGCGAGGCTCGTGTATATAATAATAATCTTGGGGAACATACTCATTTAAAGCAATATAATCATCTGGCTTTAGCCATGTTTCTGTCAGACAGAGCATGTCTATTTTATGATCTGTTATCATATCATTAACAAAATAAATGCTTTATTAGAGAGAGATCTAATATTTAGCAATCCGAGTCGTAACAGTTGATTATCTGTATTATGTTCATGTTTAGTTAGTTTAATTAAATTACCTTTAAGAGGTTTACGCATTATTTTATGTTTGCTAATCCGGGGGACAGACACAGTCTCTATTTTATGATGTTTGGGAGAAAGTATTATCGCATGTTGTGTATTTAGTGTGTTCTGCAACGTGAGACTGCAAGCAGACCGTTGGTTAAGCCATTCTGTCTGCTCCCTGACCTGGGCCCCAGTGAGTCAAGTTTTAGCATTAAGACTATGTGCCATATTTCTAGACAGTAGAAAGGCTCCAGCCCAGGAGGGGTGGAGACCATCACTTTTCAACAGGTCAGGTCTGCCCTCAAAACTCTTCCAGTTATTTATAAAAACAATATCACTCTGCAGGCACCACTCAGACAACCAGCCATTTAGATATGATAATCTGCTATGTATCTCATCACCACGATAAGCAGGGAGGGGGCCAGAGAATATTACAGTGTCTTTGACAGTGTTCGTGCTTGCGAGCTCACACACCTCTTTAATATTCTCTTTTGTGATCTCCGATTGACGGAGTCGAACATCATTTGTGCCAACGTGAATAACAATCTTTCTGAATTTACGTTTAGCCTTAGCCAGCACATTTAAATTTGACTTGATGTCAGGCACTCTGGCTCTCGGTAAACATTTGACTATGGTGGCTGTTGCCTCTATGTTAACGTTCCGAACAATAGTTGGTGCGTCACTGAGCGGGGCAAACCTGTTCGAGACTATATTCAGAACGGTTGAGTGGTATTTTGACCTGCGACTACGCCGTCTCACAGTCACAAAGTTTCCCAGCTGCCGGGGTTGTTCAAGCGGAACCGAACTGAGCGCGCTAATATTGCTCGCATCCAAAGTGTTTTCTAAGCTCCTTACATTCTACTATCCTCAGATAAAGATTGGATGCTAATTCTGAGATCATCTCTGTCAGCCTAGCTATTTCCCTGCATTTATCGCATGTAAAGCCCTCGCCGCTGACAGAGAAGGCTAAGCTTAACATTTGACATGAGGTGCAAGTGACAATAATAAGAGAAGAAGCCATAACTCACCGGGTTTGAAGAGTAATTCCAACTTACCAAGGCTGCTCTGTGATTCTTAGTATATACGCTTAAGAGAGAAACCGTTAGCACACAAGAAAACTAGAAGGCGAGATGATATTTAGCAGTGTAAACAGAAAGCCCGCTAGCACACTTGTGCTATGCTAACGTCGCTGAGTGTTTTGGTTTAATATCTTCAAGTAAATAACCAGGAGATGGTTATTGAGATATCAGGATAAGTTAGCAACGACAGTGGTAAGTATCAATGTATGCTGTGACTAAAATACACTAATATGAAAGAAAGTGCAAGTGCAGTGATACAACAAACCGATTCCGCCGCAGTAAGGTGAAACTCCGTCTACCGGAAGCCACGGAAGTTTTGAGTCCATACAATTTAAGTGAATGGGTGCTGGCCATTCACAGCAGTCCAATCACAGTGGAGAAGAGGCGGGACAAACACTAATTAAACACAAATTAGTTTGTGGTCTTATTCCAGAATGCTTGATGTTATTGTCAGGGAACGGAAGGAGAAACCCAAGCACAGGCAGCAGTGAAGGGGTTAACAGGTTTTAATAAATAATAAACACAAAACAAACACCCACGATGGGAGAAAACACTGACAAAACTAAAATCCAAACACAGAAAACAAAGACTTCCCACGAGGGGGCATAAGACAAAAGACTTAAGCTATAAAGACAACACACAACTTACTACAAAAACATCCACACAAGGAGCGAGGTAATCCACAGGTTCCTTCACCAGCAAAACAAGACACGACTGAGCTACAAGGCATAGAAACAAACACAACGAACAAGCACAAGTCAATAGACATGAAGGCATTAAATAGGGAAACTAACAGAGGATAATTAACAAGGGACAGGTTTGGGCGAGTTCTTCGAGCAGCTGCCCTTTGTGAATGCATTACAAATATTGCAAAAGCTGAGATAACCCTTAGGTAAGGTTAGCTAGGTAGCATTACTGATGCAATAAAGTGTTCATGCAACCGGTCTCTCATAACTTTTAAGATGCCCTTGATGTTACATCAAATGGCAAATCTCTGGCCCACACTCAAGTACAGGTAGGTGCAGAATTACGTCACATGATCATGTCAATATGGCAGACGACATCCGGTTCGCATTCATACAACACACATTCAGGCAAAACAGTACATGCCCCTTTAACCCTCATTAACTATAAGTACTTACTGAAATGAAGTACTCAGTGAGTATGCGATTTCGGATGCAGCCATGGTCTGCTACTTTTTACTCGTTTATGTAACCATATACAAAAAAAAACCAGGCTGTGTTACAAAGATTTTGAATACCTGTCTGTTTATGTAGACCTGTTTAGTTCAGATGAATCCACCCCAAACAGCATATAACAATTAACTGGGCTTAGAATGTCTTTACCTCTATCTAACAGGGTGGTTCTAGGTCAAAATAAGCTGAAATGTGGACCGGTCCTTTATGCCAAGGTTTGGCTATACAAGACCACTCAGTCCTTCACTTTCTTGCTGAGGAACCCCATGATCGTCAGTTTCATCAGTTCCCCAACATTTACAATAATATCAAATAACAGGTACTCTTTTAACGGCATCAATTAGATCTACTAAATGAAATGTTCTTGTGTAGGTTTCCTCCTTTAGTTTAGAGAGATGAAATCAATAAAAAGCTGATACTGCTCAGGCCTCTCTGATCTCTTAATGAGCATACTCAGGCAATTACAGGCCTTTTTTACATACAGACCTTAGCCTGGCACGCGTGTGTGCCCGCTTGCTTGAATTTGGCTGTCAGTTTTACAAACACACTGCTTCTTGCTTCAATTTGACAAAATCCTTGCCACACAGGCCGACTTTTTGTCTTGTTGCAGTTGAAGGTTTGAAGGAGAGTCTGGCCAGAATAGTCTTTGACTAAACTGCTTAAGGTTTCGTTCCAGATTACATTTTATGTTAGCCAAGAATCACCTATTCCGACAGGAAAAGACTGTCTGACTGGCATGTGAAATGGTCGATGACACATGTCGTTTATATAATATATCTAATAATATATAATTGATGGGCATAAAAAGATAATTAATGGACTGGAAGTCTTCCAAAACAGTTACGGTAACTTCTGCAATAATCATAATTTCTATGTAACCATAAAATAAATATATGTACTGTATATAAGTCCAGACTTTTTACAGAAATTATGTATTGCTTGTGGGAATGTGTCTAGTTTTAAATGTGCCTTTCATCTCATTCTCAAAATCAATTGTTGTATAGCTTGCTGACTTCAACCTGACACACTGTTAAAATCAAACTATATGTCATTATTCCCAAAGTTGTGTATAAAGTCAAAAAATTAAATTTCTGTTTGCCAATTAAATAAAGTGCTTACAATGTTTGTGTGCAGTATACCTTATAGACGGTCAGTGCAGGGACTGTGGGCGGTCTGAGTGCTAAACACCATTGGGGAGATGAGGGGCAAAATAAGGTAAGGTCCACGCGGTGGCAGAGCAGTATCTGTTACATTTAAACATACAAACTTACAATCAAATGTTTCTTAGAAAAAATAAATAAATTGTGTGTCACCTGGCAATTCTGCAGTAAAGCAGATCCTTGCACTGATAAACCGCTTTTTTGGGTTTGAAATCTGATTATCTGAGCTTTAGCTATTACTCCCCTTCACATTTAGAGCACTTTATTTCTGAAGTACATTAGAGGTTGTCAGCTAATAGCCAGACGCTGAAGACTGACATACAGGTTAATGCTTGTGTCACTGTAAACAGAGAATGCCTGACCAATCCCATTTCAGGGGCTCCAGGTCTCAAGTGTCCCTTTAATTCAATTTAAAACCACTCTTCATAAATAAGCATACCTACATGCAGGCCCAAGAAACGTTATTCTCTCTGACACTTTGCCATGATGTGTTTACTGCACTTATCTGGCTAACACAGTCCAGAGTGGAGCGAGAGAGTCCATTTATATAATCTTGAAATCTGTTCAAGAAAGAAAAAACTCCCACTCACTTTCTCACTTGTAATTTTTTCTCATAAAACTTCGGGTGTTCACCAAGAGCTGAATGTGCGCACAGATGGTTAGCTTTGTCTAAGCCCTTGGTAACAACAGTGCATGTAAAATTGTATGAACATTTCCTAAATGCATATTTAGTGCAACCCTAATACTGCTTGTGCTGACTTTCAGTCTATATGCTTTGTATATTAATTCAAATTAGCACATCGCTGTTTAGATTATTTTAACAATAACCTAAATACATTGTAATTTATGTTTTTATGCATATTTATAATAAAACCTCTTAGATCATTAGGGTTATATCAGCTACAAAAAAGTGGGAGGAGCTTACGCCACGAACTGTAAGTGCACACTGCTGGTTTATCTTTAGGCTAAACTTTAGGCTAATCAATAAGTTTATGACACTGTACAGTACGTGTGAAAGGACCTGTGCGTATGTGCACATGTGAGTGTGTACTTTTCTGAGAAAGCATGGCTCCCTCTCCCCACCCTGTTTTGGCACTGTCTGCTCAGTGACCAGGCAACCTTTCTCTGTTGCACACACAACACAAAAGGGATGGGGGGCAAATTTTCTCCATCGCAGACTTATGCAACCAGGTCACAGTCTGGTCCCTTGGAGGTCAAAAGCCAAGGAGGCAAAGGAGGAGGCAACCCCAGGAGGCAAAATGCCAAACTACCAAACCTTCACAACAGACCGCCTCATTCCCTGTTGGACATGACCCAGTTAGGTCCATTATAAGCGAAAAACCCTGATTGCTGCATACTTGCACTCAATGTTCAGACTCGATTCATTGAACTAAGATGAAAGGAGGTTGATGTTTCTGCTGATATTTTATCCAAATCTTAATGCAGGGATGGGGTTTCTGAATCATCCAAAGCATGCCTGTAGTGTCATTAAAACTACTCCTTGGTTTTCCTAAAACATCTGGGAACAGATTGTTCCTTGCTGACCTTCTAATAGAAAAGAAAAGATTGATTGAAATTTCAACCATGACAAAATGGGGAGTAATGTAAATGTGTAGTCAATCATTTCTGTGATTGTGCTCTTGGCACTGATAAAGGGAGTGCATGCTTGAATTGTGGTGTCTTGTGTTGCAGGGTTACCGTGGCAATAAACAGGCCAAGCGCAGCCTGCATCGCAATGGACCTCCCATATGCATGGCAGCCAAGTTTATTATAAAAACGTTGCCACCTTCAACAGACCACATGCTCTGTTATTTGTTTTTATAGGTCTCTAACCCCGTCCATCACAGCTGTGTTGATTCCCAGGAAGAAATAAAAAAGTTTAAGCTGTCAGTTAAAAAGAGAACATTTGGAGGATACAAACATTTTGTGGTAAAGTGGGCCTTTGTTGAGTTTCTCAAGGTGAAGTTTGATGGGTTTCCTCCACATCGAGGGGATGAGAGTCCAAAGCAGCATCTTTCACTTTGCCCATTGCCACTGAAATCTGTCACCTCACATCACACAAAATAACAGCTCTAATGGTTTTAGCAATGCTCTGGGGGGCTCTGTCTTGATTGAGAATTAAGTGCTCTTAGTGTGGAGCATTCTGCAGAGGTCGACAGGGAATCTGAAGGAACAGAACAGGCACACGAGGTCGGGCCTTATGGAAACTGCAAATATCAATTCATCTAGGAGGGAAAGATTTACAAATGATTACTTGAATTTTGCTGATTTTCAGGTAGATTATATGATGTAGATGTATATTGTGATTCAGTCTTTGCGAGAGACAGATAGAACCCATTCAATCTTAGAGTTTAGGGAAATTGTATGTTTTTTATGCTTTGTACTATGAGCCAAATAAAACATGACCTGATATAATTTTCCGTTTTATTTTTTACAACATTAATGCAGCATTTAATTATATGTTTAGTGAACTTTAGTGCAACATTTTATCAAGCACCACCAGCTTCCCAGACGTCTTTCACACGGACCCTCTTGTATGAATTGTATTGGCTATTTCTCTTATGTCTAACTAATATAAATATTCTGTAACATTGCTTGGCAACAATACAAAAGTGTGGAAAAAACGCAATAGAAATGAATGTGAAATTATTGGAATATATGTTGAATAACAAAACTAAGCTTTATCAGCTCAGTCGACAAATAAAGTCAGGAGGATATTCTTAGACTCTTGTCAATTAATGTGCTATTAAAAATCTTTACATGTAATAAAATGTGAATTATATGTACATACATTTTTAAAGTATAAGACCCTGCTGTATACCTAAATTGTCCAGCTCACACAGACTTGTCTCTCATTAAAGTAAGGGTATATTTTTATAATTATTTAAGTAAATCTTGAAAAAAACGAAGAAAAACACACTTTAAAAGGCTGCATGCTGTTTACATTCAGAATCATAATGCTTATGTGAAATAAATTTTGTATAATCAATCCGATAAAGCAGGTGAGAAGAGGCTAATATCTGATAATTTAGTGTAGATATACCTGCTCTCTTCAAACAGCAAAAAGACCTGATTTATAAGCATCACGTTTTTCCATAATCCATATTAACGCTATTGCCAAGAAGAGCGAGGGAAACTCCCGCTGCTGATATTTATACTTTCCAATTTACCCCTGAAATGTATCAGCTCTTTTTGGATTTGAATCATTTCGACAGTTAATAACCCAGATAATGCTCTTACATTTTTCATTTAAAAGCATTATCCGCACTACCTGAATATCAAGTTATAAATACTTTTAATAATTTTCAGCCATGCCAAAATGATTACCCCAAAATAGCAATTATTGGTCATGCACTGTTATTTTTGAGTTTTTCTTTTTAAAAATTATATTCAAAGAGGTATTATAACAGTCCATAATGCATTTCTGCTATATTAATTCCTCTGTATTTATGATCCTCAAAACTGAATAGGTAGTGTTTTTGGCACACATCTTTAGTGAGCTGCGGTGCGTTGCATGTGGCAGTGTGTGAGTTGTCATGACGTGGTTTGTTAAGTTCACTGCACACATACTAAACCGTATTGGACACCCTATAAATCGTGGTGCTCCGAGAAAGCAAACAGTAATCATGATACATAGGTGACTGATGAATGAATGACTGAATGTAAGAGACAAGAGAAGCAGAGGTTTGTGGGTAAATAGGTTGGAGTCAGTATGGAAAGCCAGTGCACTACCATTTGAAGGCCACCTCATGTCTTGGGACCCTCACGTAGGGTTAATTGGTGTGTTTTTAAAACACAAATAGGGATAAAGAATTCTGTGTCTAGCTGCTCTCCGAATGAACAAAACATTTTATTTTGCCACTGGGAACTGGCAGAGGAATCGAGAAGCACTTTGTCCTGGGTCAGGCTGTTTTTTCCCTACATAAAATAACAGAAATGTAACCTTCCAATTCATTCCAATTTACATATCCCATGCTCCAGTTTCCAACTGGGAGAGAAGTCCCCGGGACGCCATTGCCTCTGTTTGATTGGCTAATTCATACCTCCGTCAGTGCTGCCATCAATTTGAAATTAGGCAAACAGATGGGCAGCACAGGAGTATAGGTGCCCACCATTTCGACAGCTCCTCCGCGCTACTATAAACGAGGAATCCCCCCGCACGCATAAGCAGTCACACACATGCACAACAAAACAGTACAGTGGCCAGGTTTTTTGGAGAGATGTGTCCAGTTCTGCCACTTTTCTCTCGTTTCTGACGCGCAACATAATAAATACTGCCAGAGATTAGTGCAGTTTGTTTGCTTTTTGTTTCATTAACGCCACCATCAGGGACCTGGCACCACAGCTTTACAGTTTGTCACCTGCTCCATGCTACGTTTAAAAAAATATGAAGTCATGGCTTTCAGAGAGTTGGCAGACTATATGCACCTAGTGCTCTGGTCTGGGTGTATACAAGCAGTGATTCCAAAGTTAAAAAGGTTTTGAGTTTCCTTTGTTAAAAAAACTGAAATGTTAAGGGATTGTTCATCCAAAATATAAATTAGTGCGTAATCTTATTGTTTCTAGCCTGTATGACTTTATATTACACTAAATCTAAGGTTAGAGAGAATGTAAGGATTCTGATTCAGTCCCCATATATTTAAATATCATCTGTTTGCCTTACAATAAAAGTGAATGGGGATTGAGGCCTTTAAGCCTCTCTTCCAATCTCCTTCTGTGTTTCACGTAGAAAGAATCTCGCATGAGTTTAGATCAACAAAAGGGAAAGGTAGTACTGAAAGAATTTTCCTTTGCAACTTCCCCTAGGAGCCAGTGGTGGAAAGTAACTAATTATAAATTATTTTGTTACTCTACTTACATTTTTCTACTTTCTTGAGTATAATTAAATTGCGGTACTTTTACTTCTACATGAGTAGAACAAAAAAAAACAAATTTTCAACTTCGCTACCTTTATTTTTAAAACGCAAAAAGTTAAAAATAAACACAGTTGCCAACAGAGAAACAAGGCACAGGCACTTTTACACTGCATCTGTGGAGCCCTGCACTTCAGACAATAACTGACAGGTTATATTTGGAGGCAAAACCAGATCGGGGCAGGATGCTTAAACCGTGCATTGACATTCAATCAATAGTTTCAGTATTTAGTTAACAAATGCAAGCTGTACTCATATTCTGATTGTAAATTGTGATTTAGTCAGCTCCTGAAATGGGTCATACCATTGATATTACCAGAGCCCTTACGTTAAACAGCTGAGATAGAGAGATTGGGCTCATACAAGGATGTAATAATTGCATTGACAGAGCGAGGACAATGTAACATAAGTGTCTAACATGCACCCCACAACTTTGTGATGTTGTTTGTGAATGTTCATTAGAATTATATTTTGGGACACACTTAATTTAAAACTTTCTTCCGAAATTCGTAATTCTTACGAAAATACCAGGGATGACTTGAAGTACACAGATATACAGTATGTGTTTATTGTCTTCATATATGCATCAGTCAACGTCACATGTTTTCTTGCTCTGTAAGTCTCACTTGTCCTCCGGCCCACACTGAATGAATTATTACATGAGCATGTTTACCTCTCCATAACGCTTACAAAACCACATTCGGGGTAAAAATAGAAAAATAATAGTCAAGTAGTTTGTAAAACTGTACTTTGAGTAGTTTTTCAGCAAACTACTTATATTCTTACTTGAGTCATATTGTTGTTCAGTACTTCTGCTTGTACTTGGGAATTTGCACTTCAGTAAAAGTATTGTTACTTAAGAAATAATTTACTCAATACTCTTTCCACCACTGCTGGGAGCAGTCAAAAGGTTCAGGTGATAGTTCACCCAAAATATTTAATTCTGTCATCATTTACTCACCATCTTGTCATTTCAAACCTGTATGACTTTCATCTGCACAACACAAAAGGAGATGAAAATGTATCCGAACAATGGCGGTACCCATTCACTTCTATTGTATAGGCACAAAACCCATGCAAGTCAATGGGTACCGCTGTTGCTCGATTACCGACATACTTTAAAATATCTTATTTTGTGTTCTTTAGAAGAAAGAAAGTCATACAAGTTTGAAATTACAACAGGGTGAGACAATTATGACAAAATTTTCATTTTGGGTGAACTATCACTTTGATAATCCGAAAACAGTATGTCAATATATTATATACATTAAAATAAACATATTCTGGATTGCTGTTGATGAAGCGGTACTTGGGCCTTGATTGGGTTGTAGGCATGCCAAAAAGCATTGGGAAACACTGCCCTACAGCAAAAAAGCATCTGTACGCTATAACAGAACCCAATATAACTTGGATTTTGGCATTGCAAATCAGATTTAAATCATCACTGACAGTTCTCTTGTGTCGGATAGACCATCAGTGCCAAGCCGACCTAGTCTCATCAGACCCACAGAGAACTTGAATAACACACACAATTCTTCTTCCCCTTTGACAGGTTCAAATGGCAGAATCACTTCACTATGTTGCAAAATCATGAATGATGGCAGAATGCATTAGTCCACAATTACCCAGGTGCAATTAGCACCAATCACAATTAAACCTGGGGTGAAATTATGCAAGCAGATGCCAGTGAGTCATGCTGCTTTGGCTGGATGAGCGATGGACAAGGGCTGACTGGATGAGGGTGGTAATGTTGACTGGGTTAACCCAGAGCAGTCTCGTGTGTGGTACTCAGCCCAGGTCGTCCCTGGCGTGTGGGGAGTAATTGGTCTAATCCCTCCCTGCAGAAGCTGGGGGTCACGTTCACAGCCACCCGTACACTAGACACAGGTGCCTTCCAAAGCCCTACGAGCTGTTTTGTTTTGAGCTGTATATTGAGCACCACCCCCAACCAGAGTTCCTTTGCGACTCTCGCTAGGCTCCTGCATTAAGCCTTGCGGCCAAGTCGGCGCTAGATGGTTGTTTGAATAAAGTCGAGGGTAAATATTGTCTGAGACCAAGTCAACACTTGTGTCATACATTTTCAATTTGGTGTTCAATTAAGTCCATTTATTTTTTCCCCTATCCGAAGGGGGAAAGAAAAACAGGCTTTACAGAGACCAGGGAGATTTGGTGAGGCTAATGAAGATGGCAGGGTTGCACTCGCCTTAGAACTTCTCAAGATGAAAAAAGTAAATTGTAATAAACAGTAAGACTTAATAATAGAGAGCTTGTACAAATTCACTACAATGAATTGTAAAATAAAGAGAGAGCCCTCTAAGGCATCTTGACTATAATTATTGCCACTTTTTGCATTTTTGTATAAATTATTTTGTTTATTTTATAAACGAATATGATCATGGATACAAGCTCTGATCCTTTTCAAGCTGGCTGGTGGCCAGGTGCTGCACTAGACAGGTAGTGCTACTTTATTTCCACAAGAGGGGGCCATTGTTGCCAAAGTCCATAAAAGCACACAAAAAAGCACACTTTATGCATCAGTATAACACTGTATCTGATGCGTTCATGTATTTTGTATATTTTGATTCACATGTGTCCATAATCCCTGATTTTTACATGATGCAAAGTAAAACACAAACAGCCTGCAAGTTGCCAATGTTTTGTCAGAATTAGTGTTTTCAGTGGCTGACACCCAGTTTTCTCATGGTTTCAGTTCTGATTTGCATCCAGTCACTGGTGTCTTTTTCACCATGCTTGACTTACACGTAAGCAGCCATGACATTGCATATTATACATCACCTGCTATCAAGTCAAAACTAACCACTGTGCCAGTCAAAACACGCTTCTGTGATTGATTAGTGCTGCCTGAGTTGAGGTGCATGACGTACTGTGGTAAGCATGCCAGGATCATTTGTGAGTCTGCCACTCGACCACCTTCCCGTTCTTGCAATGAGTTTTACAATAGCTAAATTACCAGACAAACTTTGCTCACCGTTTTTTTTGCAAAGATATAGTAAGTAGAATTTAAATAAAATGAAGCACAACGGCACTTGGCTAACTGTGACAAAACAGCTGTATACAATAAGCGAACTGCTGTTTGAAGGGTGCAAGGACAATTTGATAATACCGTAATTTGATAATAAATGTTGACCGTACAGCATAAATAAAGATCCACCTACAGAGTGGGGACCCCAGGGGAATCTAGTAGTCACCAGGAAATTAACTAATAAACAAACAGAATGGTGCTAATTTGAAATGCAAAAAAGGTTTCTGAATCGGTTAGGTTTAAGTGTGTGGGTTAGGGGTTAATGATATAAATGACCATCAGGTCAGTACGGCCCTATGAAATCCATAAATTTGTTTCCCATATTCCGTAATTGTTTTACCCAAATTCCCTTTTTATTTTTCTGGATTCCGTGTTTTTCGATTTTTACTTTACAATTGTAAGTAATATTTGCCCACATAAAACATACTTACTATAGTTTAAACTTATTTAAAAACCTACAATGTATACTTTAAGCCATACAATATATATATATATATATATATATAACGTACTGATCTATGTTAATAAACCATTTTACCAATACATTTTCTATTGCCTTTTGTTTTCAGGTCTACTTTAATTTAAGGACAATTTTAAATAAAGTAATACTAGCATATTAACTTACATTTACTTCAGTAAAAAATATTCCCAGTGGGCGAATTATAAAAATATTCTAGGGGGGCGGTATGGTAAAATACGGGTGTGTTATAAACTATTCAAGTTAACCAGACTTCTATTTTGACGGGCTGCCACAAGGGATGTTTCACAGTAGCTTCAATGCAGTTTACATTTTTTAAATTTTTTATTGAACAAATATTAATGTACAAACATTATGGCAATAATAACAGTTCTTACCAATAAAACGTACAAAACGGGTGCAGGTACATAAAAAAACATTAAAAAAATTAATTAATTAATTAATTAAAAACAAAAGGGGCTAGGGTTTTTCTTTTAAATCATATTCTTCTATGGTAGACAAAAGAATAATTGTATTTTTCTTCTTAATCACTGTAAGGGCTTTTGAAAAATGAAACAAATTCACCATGCATAGAACCTGTAGGTATTTAGATTTATGCACAAAAAAATTCCCAAGCATGAGGATATTATTAACCAGGAAGTTGTCTATTGTTATTTCCCATTAAACGTCCATATATGATTTCCTTTGCTGTGAAGTCTTCGAGGTGAGGTATCTTTGGATAAAGCCAGTCATAAATATCAGACCATAAAACATACAATGAAAAAAAAATGCTTTGAGGTTTCAATATCATCACAAAATAAACATTTATTTGAGTCAAACCCAAATCTAATTCGTAAAAATTCACTCGATGGATATATCCCATTTAGAATTTTGAAATTAACTTCTTTAACTTTGAGGGGCAAAGGTAAATATTTGGTTCGAAGTCTGAGATAGGTATCAGCTTCAATGCAGTTGAAAGCACCACAGGGGCATTACGCGTGCAGTACACGCAACCATACTACTTTTAATACAAACGCGCAAAACAAATTGATTATGTAAACCACATCTGTATTATTTATAGTACTCTCTGGTTAAGAAGAAACATTAATACATTTGCCAGATTCTGTGCCATTCCTTGTAATACAGCAAATTCTGTTTTTATGTCTGGATTCTGCGATTCCGTCCACGTTTTCCACATCGTGGAATTCACGATGTGGAAGTCAAGTCAAGTCAGCTTTATTTATATAGTGCTTTTTACAATTTTCATTGTTACAAAGCAGCTGTACAAGAAAACATTGACTATAAGTAAAACATAAAAAGTTATGGAAGTCAAAACACAGGTCAAACATCAGACACACAATAAATTCCTAAAAATAATATTTTTTATAAAACAATAGAAGTCTTATAGCAAGTCCATACCAAAATAACAATACAATCCTTTTTGTTGGTGTGTGTTGAACAAAATAGTGAAAATGTGAAATAAATTTAAATCTAAATTTTAGAATTGTTTGGTATCTCCTTACATGTTTGTGTTAAACCAAAATATCCATAATATGTTATGTTTCACTGACAGCAAGGACATCTGTTTTTTAGTTGCTTATTTGATGAGTGATCTACAAATAATGTAGAATTTAAATGGTTCAAAATATAAAAAAAAATTTTTTATTTCAGATTTCTGATAGAACCCATTTTAGAAAGGCATTTACATCTGATGACCACATATCTATCCAACTTACACACGAAGTGACCATGTGTAAATAACCACTGACCTTTTTCACTTTCTCTGTCCTCCAGAATGACCAGCTTTTGTTTCTTCAACAAAAATTCCCATTTGATTTGCCTTGGCCTAATGAGGATAATGAATTGGTACTCATGGATTATTGCAATGAGCCGCTGAAACATGCCTCCCAAAGGAAAACATGCAGATTGCTGCTGAGAAAATAAATATCAAGAATGTGAGATCACTACACACAGATGAATAATGATAACATGTTTTGCTTACCATGCGCCTGTGAAAACTGAAACTTTCTCAAACGCCTCTAAGCTGATTTTACTGTAGGCAAAAATACCAGAGCTATATAAAACAAGATTCATGGAATGCTGTACCAAAGAACCTTCATCAATGCTAACTAACTGTTTTCAATTATATTTACATATAAGGCAAATGCATTTAAAATGCATTCAAAATGTACATTTTGTCAGTATAAGTGTTCCTTGGGATTGAGAATCAATCCCACAACTTCTGTGCTCCATATGCAACGCTTTACAGGAACAATGCATTAGCATTGTCATGATTCTGCTGCATCATGTCATGTTTCTCTTGGTTTAGTGGCAGGATCATGACAGAACCTCATGTTTAATATGGAGAGAGGCAATTATTGTTATGGTCTTTCATACACTCTCTCTGGTCTCGTCTCTGTTCCCATCATCTCGGTACCTCATTATTGATTAATGCCCTACACCTGTTCCCCTCTTGATTTTCTCCCTTATTTAATGCCCTTCTGTCTTGTGCTGGTTCATTGAGATTTGGTTGGTGAGGTCATGTCTTGTCAGCTTAGTTATTTGTAGTTAATGTCAAGAGTTTGTTTAAGTGTAGTTAGTCTTGTCCTCTTGTCCTCTTGTCCTCTTGTCCTCTTGTCCTCTTGTCCTCTTGTCCTCTTGTCCTCTTGTCCTCTTGTCCTCTTGTCCTCTTGTCCTCTTGTCCTCTTGTCCTCTTGTCCTCTTGTCATGTTTTATGTTACCCCCACGTGGGTCTTTGTTTTATTATTTATTAAATTATATGTTAGCAACACACTGAAGTTCCATAATAAGAATTGATGAAGTTAGGCAAGTGGCATGAGAATGATACCATGGCGGTCAGAAACCATATTTTGATTGGCACCTCATTCCAAATTGAGTCTCCAAGATGTCTGCCAAACTGTACACATTCAATCAAAAACACAGTATCAATGGAATATGTTAAATTCATGTAAGAATGTAACGTAGTAGCCCCATAGCAGGCCCAAACTGGGTCCCCTTGAGTCTACTACAAGACGTGTTATGGCTCGACTCGAGGATACTCTTTAGAGTTTGGTAATGTTTATTTACAAGTGCACAAAGTCCAATAATCCAGCAGTGAAAAGTATATACAGTGTGTAATTCAAAAACACCAAAACCGGAGGGAAGGGAAAAAGAATAATACAAAAATAAATGTTGGACAATACAGCGGCTATATAACTTTACAAGTATCCACACTATACAGGTAAAGGTTCTAAGTTTACGGCACTGCAGTAGCACGTTTGCTCTAATTGGTAAACAAGCCCTGATCTGGAGTCAGGCTGCTGCTTTTAAAGGCCAGACTTTCCTATAGCTTGACATTATAACAATACAAACATTAATGTAACTCATTGCAATGAACATAATAAGACATGACGCTAATAACACAACTTCTGTGTCCCTTCATACATATATAGTGTGGGTTTCTCTATGCAAAGTATAACATGGTTTCAACAGGTTCTGGACCATCGCGGCAGCTTAGACTGATGACATCAAAAGCGCCCCGCCCTCTGATCGCTCGTGTTTGCCAGCATAGCTCCCAGCAACCCGATTACACCAACATAAAACACAAACGATTAAAAATAAATCATAGAACAAATAGACAATGAGTATATGTAAATTAATCAGGAGGAGAGCGACATCAACGGGTAGGGTAAGTGCGTGGTTGTTGAGTCTTTGTGTATGTTTGTATACAGGCATTACTGCCGCTTACTGCTGTGCAGAAAGTCACTTCTTCACAAAGAACATATGAACAGGTAAAACACAAATGACAGCGACAGCAGAGACACTCAGAGCCTGTGGCAGGGGATTCATACCATCATGGACTACAAGCCCCTACTGCAGAACAGTGACAGCACCATCTCACTGTTAAATGAGGTGAAAACCTTCTTCGCTCGCTATGAGGCACAAAACGACACCGCTGCACAGAAGACCTCACCTCTTCATGGTGACCAGGTTATGACGCTGTCACCGGACAGTGTGAGGAGATCCCTCAGAAGGAGATCCCTCAAAGTGCTGGGTCCTGACAACAGTCCGGGCACGTGCTGAGAGACTGTGCTGTAGATCTCACTGATGTCCTCACAGACATTTTTAACATCTCGCTGAGTCAGGCTGTTATCCCCACATGCTTCAAAGTTACCACCATCATCCCCGAAGTAGTCAAATGGTGCGTAGCGCCTTTGAGAAGTTGTCAGACAGAAGATCCTCTCAAATCACGCGTTCTCAGCAAACAGACAGTGACGTAATCCAAGTGACGTAATCCCCCTAATATTGTCGAGGATGAATCTACAGGACCGGGTGGTGCTGGCAACATGATCTGGGAAGTTCATTTGATCATCAATTACCACTCCCAGGTTTCGTTCCTTAATTTAAACTAATTGTAATATTTGGCCGGTGGCGCGTACACCTGTGAAAGCTCCTCCCCCCTCCAAAGGTGGGTCAGTGCGCAATTCAGACTCCATTCTTACTCCCTTTGGGTGAAGAATAGGCATTCCATCCTTCACTAAGCACTTCTTGTTGGCGGGCTGTGTTGAGCAGCCCTGCCCCCTTAGGCCGGGTGTTACCTGAGCATCTAGCTGATAGCTCTATCCAGACCTAGTGCTCCACAAGTAGTAAGCCCCCAACAGGTCGGTTCCATCTGATGTATCCTCTGATGGAGGGAACGAGACGTTGTGTCCTTCATGCCACAATGCTGGCCGCCTGCTGCAGCAGTCGAGACATTATTCTCAGGCTCCTCAGCACAAAAGGTTAATGAAGGCAGCATGCTGTCTTCGGAGCGAAGACTGGCATGAAAATGTAATTTGCCAATTTCATTCAAAATCCAAAGCCCATTCTGTCGACACAACCTTTCGTACCCTCCATCAGGGAACGGAGGTTACATACATTACTGAGACACTCTTATAGGCATATTGATCCAGGTCAGAAGGAATACATGCCTTAATGTGGTACAAATACAATCTCTCAAAGCATTTCGTGATCACTGGGGTGTAAGCAATTGGCCAGTAGTCATTCATGCTGGTTACTGCAACAGTTTAAGGCATTGGAAACATAGTGGAAGTTTTCAGGCAGGTGGGAACAGTTCAACGACAGGTTGAAGATATGTGTTAATACTGCAATGAGCTCATTAGCACCTGCCTTCAATAAGTGCCCTGAAACGCCACCCAGTCCTGTTGCTTTATTACAATTAAGGCTGGATAGTGCTATCTTTACCTGGTAATTCTGGAGAGTGAGTAATTGATCGCTCTCTAACTGATGTTTGCATCTGGGTCTGTCCTGCTGTCAAAACTGGGGCTGGAATCAAGGACAGGACCAGGGTTCGAATAACAAATTGGCTTTCGGGGAGCCCTATTTTCCGATCCTCCCTGACCGACTTTAACGCTTTTGGTGTATGTTCGGGCATTTAAAACAATAGGTTTACAGTAAACCTATTGTTTACTTAGTAAACCGTTTACTTCAAAACGCAAGCATCAGTCAGTGTTGTCAGTGTTAGGGCAAACAGCTTTGTCCACGGTTCTAAATCAACCGCGCTTAGGCCCACATCATGCAAATCATGATAAAAACAGAATAACTCACATAACAATTATAAAAAATACATCAATATTAAATATTAAACTCCATTGCTTTGTTGTCCAGTTGAAAGGTGTTGCATTATCACCTGGTCCGCTGCAGGTCGCAGCGGTGGTTTCTGGCGCCAAAGTCTCGCTATCCTCGGTGCTGGTGCTGTCACTAGCAGCAACTTTTAGTGGCGGCGGTAACACCGGCAAGCTAGTTGTAGCTGGTGCGCTGTCATCACTCCTCTTCGTTTGTTTTGTAAATCCAAATTGACTGAGGTTTGGCTGCTTTCTTTTTGACATTCTTATTAGTATCCACAGAGTGTTCCAAAAAACGAAAGTATGTTTTGAACTTGAAGTTAAGCTAACATTCAAATACCAACTCAGTGAGAAGTTCAAGTGGTGACGTAAACGTAGTAATTTCAGTGCAGCGCCGCCACGCATGGATGCTCACAGCAGGAGACACAGCATTGCATTTACTAGTGGAAACAGATGTTCAGAAATAGTAATGTAATGAGCAAATAAACACACAACATTGATACATTTTTAATATCATCATTTATTTCAGGAACCTTAATGTACAGAAAATCTCAATCTATATGCGACACAAAAAATGGACAGTATTTTAGAGCTCCCCCTAAATGTCTCAAAGTAGGCTTTCAGGGGAGCCCAGGTCCTTTTCAGGGGAGCCGAGCTCCCCTTAGCTCCCCCGTAATTCGAACCCTGGACAGGACAGATGATCCGACAGTCCAAGATAAGGTGAACGCTAGCTTTTGTAAACCCGGGAGACATTTGTATACAGCTGTCATTATTCTACCTCTTTTGATCACATTTTCTTAGTCTTCAGGCAGGATCATGACAGACCCACGTGTTTAGTGTAAAAGAGACATGCCATGCGTTTCTCTGGTCTCATATTTGTCCCCACCCTTGTCCCCGCCCTCTCGTTTCCTCATTATTGATTGTTTATTATTTCATGCCCCTCAACCGTTCCCCTCTTGATTTTGTTCCCTATTTAATGCAATTGTGTTTGCTGTCCTGTGTTTATTCGTTTTGCATTGCTTATCACCTTTCCTGATGTTTGCTGTGTGACTACATGCGGTCTTACCCTGCTTTTGCGTTCTCTGACATCTCTGGCTGCATCTCCTCTCTATGGGTCTGTTATCTCTATACGTGTTTCTGATTGTTTAATCTGCATCGGATTGGAGCCTGAATCAATAGGTGCACGTCCCAAGCAACAATCTCTAAAACACAAAATTTCTGCCCGGGTATAAATTAAAATGTTGCTTTTGCTGCTGCTGCTGCTACAAAAGGTGGATCTCAGAGTCTCTGTATCTCTCTGCACAGCCAACTTTCATGTAACTAACTTCTTTGTCACGTCTTAGAGCCGGGCTGTAACACAGCTCTTTTCAGTGTGATTAAAGCCGCCTGCCTGCATTTCTTTCAAATCAACCAATAAACTAATAGAATAGAATCTTTCATTTATTTAAAATTGATTTGAAAATTTAAGTATTCATAAAGACATTTAATTGTATTAGTTTATTGTTTGATTTGAAAGAAAGGTATGCCTTTTTAAGAAGGGGGACCGGAGGGTGTGTTCCAACTACAGGGGGATCACACTTCTCAGCCTTCCCGGGAAAGTCTATGCCAGGGTACTGGAGAGGAGAATACGGCCGATAGTAGAACCTCGGATTCAGGAGGAACAGTGTGGTTTTCGTCCAGGCCGTGGAACGCTGGACCAGCTCTACACCCTCTACAGGGTGCTGGAGGGTTCATGGGAGTTTGCTCAACCAATCCACATGTGTTTTGTGGATTTGGAGAAGGCATTCGACTGTGTCCCTCGTGGCATCCTGTGGAGGGTGCTTCGGGAGTATGGGGTCTGTGGTCCTTTGCTAAGGGCTGTCAGGTCCCTGTACGGCCGAAGCAGGAGCTTGGTTCGCATTGCCGGCAGTAAGTCGGACTTGTTCCCAGTGCATGTCGGACTCCGGCAGGGCTGCCCTTTGTCACCGGTTCTGTTCGTAGTTTTTATGGACAGAATTTCTAGGCGCAGCCAGGGGCCGGAGGGTGTCAGGTTTGGGGACGACACGATCTCATCTCTGCTATTTGCGGATGATGTTGTCGTGTTGGCCCCTTCAAACCAGGACCTCCAGCATGCACTGGGACGGTTTACAGCAGAGTGTGAAGCGGCTGGAATGAAAATCAGTACCTCCAAATCCGAGGCCATGGTCCTCAGTCGGAAAAGGGTGGCTTGCCCACTTCAGGTTGGTGGAGAGTTCCTTCCTCAAGTGGAGGAGTTTAAGTATCTCGGGGTCTTGTTCACGAGTGAGGGAAGGATGGAACGGGAGATTGACGGACGGATCGGTGCAGCTTCTGCAGTAATGCGGTCGATGTACCGGTCCGTCGTGGTGAAGAAAGAGCTGAGCCGCAAGGCGAAGCTCTCAATTTACCGGTCAATCTACGTTCCTACTCTCACCTATGGTCATGAGCTTTGGGTCATGACCGAAAGGACAAGATCCCGGATACAGGCGGCTGAAATGAGCTTCCTCCGCAGGGTGGCTGGGCGATCCCTTAGAGATAGGGTGAGAAGCTCGGTCACCCGGGAGGAGCTCGGAGTAGAGCCGCTGCTCCTCCACATCGAGAGGGGTCAGCTGAGGTGGCTTGGGCATCTGTTACGGATGCCTACTGGACGCCTTCCCCGGAAGGTGCTCCGGGCCCGTCCGACCGGGAGGAGACCCCGGGGAAGACCTAGGACACGCTGGTGGGACTATGTCTCCCGGCTGGCCTGGGAACGCCTCAGTGTCCCCCCGGAAGAGCTGGAGGAAGTGTCTAGGGTGAGGGATGTCTGGGCATCTCTGCTTAGACTGCTGCCCCCGCGACACGGCCCCGGATAAGCGGTAGAAAATGGATGGATGGATGGTATGCAGGTAATATACAATTTATAGTTTAGATATTATATTACAGTTTTAAATGTTTTCAAATCTGTGGACATAAAAGTTCCTGATAATGACCTTACAAAATTCTACAAACTCAAATAGGTTCAAATTAGAACTGTCAATAGATAAAAAAATTATTGTGATTAATCGCACTCGTGAAATTAAACATAAACTATTTATTTAGTGCTGTCACTCAATTGAAACAATTTACTAAATAATCACATGAAGCATTTTTGTTTTTAAATATTGTTATTTTGTTTGAATATTGTTTTTCTAATAATTTCAAATTTATCTCCTTATTAAATATCTATATTTTTTCTAAATATCAAACCCATTATATCAAGTGTGCCCTTCCTACCTGTTTAACAGGTAGGACATATACAGAAAATAAATACAGTTCTCAAACACATTATTATTACTGCTAAATACATGAAATACAGAAGAATCCTCATTAAAGCTACAAAATCATATTGATTTTTTTTGTTCTTTAATTTAACATTAGTAACAGGAGTCATAGAAGCATGTTTAAGAACGTAGCCCCTTAAAGAGCTGATGCTCTAATCAGGTCTAATGCGCTTCCTATGTGAAACCGGAGAACGTACAACAAACTAATCAAAATAAAACAAACAATAACATGGAAGTGAAATGCCACAAGAACATAAATACAAACTTAACAAATGTCCGGGCCCGGTCCTCTCTCATCAACAGTCCTGCCGCTCATTCTCTTAAACTCCTCCGTGAGATATGCGGGACCGGTGTGTGCACAGCTGATTCCAACTATCACTCACGCCACCGGCCCAGCCTCATAGATCTCGTCCCGCCTTCCTCACCATATGTGTATTTTTCATATATGTATATGTGTGAGATGCCGTACACAAAATCTGCTTGCAGAATCTTAATTCTGAACCAGACTGCTTCTAATCCAGATGCTAAAGTGTGCAAATACCCAGCTTGGCTCCCAACATGTAGAGTGTCCAGCACTGTGAGGAATAACTCCAATATATAAACCAGAGATTAGAGCGTAATGAGAGTCCGAATCAGCCAAAACCAGCAAAGACAAAGAAACCCACCAACACATACAACGGCTGAACTATGTCATGTGTAATGGAGCTCCCTTATATTTTCGCAGTTTTATAATATGGCAGTCCTTCTTTAAATGCAGAGCATGTTGTTGTGAGGCTAGCGTGAGACAGAATGAAGGAGGATTTTGCTCGTCTTGCATTTAGTATGTGATTCATCTGTTAAATTGTCCAATGCTAATTCAATTCAGCGTACATCCTTCCAGCTTGGTTGTGCCATACCGATGTATGTGTAAAGACAATTGCTTATAATTGGAAAAAAGTAGCTTAGCTTGGAGTGTGTGTGTTTAAGCCTTATCCATACCTACCAAAACGTATCCCGTGTTAACTCACATAAATCTGTCTGCATGCGCCCTCACTGATGTCCAAATGGAAGCATTTACATTTTATTGCTGGCCTTTTTTTCACGGACCAGCAATTTCACTCCCTGAGAAAACAAGTCGTACCAATTGCTTATAATTGGAAGAGATGCTGGCCGTATGGCAGAGGGAGTGAAAGGTTAGCGACTGTGGGCCGCCAGCCAGCTGTGCTTCAGTCTGCGTTCATTAATAAACCCAATTGCAGCCAGAGCAAGAGCTGTCACCAACACTCAAACAGCCGATGGCGCTATATAACATATTTATTACCATTGTTATTACAATTGTTAACTGTTTCTCAGCCACTGAAGGTCACAGAGGATTTGCTAACACCACTTTGGTTGCTAGCTAATGGTTACAGGCACAGATGCACTTTTTTTGGGAGAGAGGAAAATAAATCCACAAATATTTTGTTGCATATTGAAATTGACTGTGAGTAACTCAAATTACTAATTCTAAACTTAGATAGTATACATTTCCCCAGCACCAAATTACATTTTAGTGAGTTGTGATGGTCGGGAGGATGTTGACAGTTCCCACAGTAAGAGAAATCTGATCAAAGCATTGATTTTCCCGCAGTTTTGAAATTACGGCTCTTCGTAACTGCACATTACTCAATTAGACTGTCTCCACTATGGGTCAGAACCACAATCTTTGCAGGAAAAATAGACCACTAATTGGGCCGTGTTACTGTTTTCTGATTAGGGCGTCACTGGGTGAAGTGCTTAATTCCAGCCCGTGTCTGAGAGCTTTGCCAATGTCATTTATAGTTGTCATTTGGGAAAACGAATAGCATTATATACAACAAACAAACAAGCAAACATTTTGTCATGATTCTACCTTCTTATGTCTTGATTTCCTAGTCTAGTGGCAGGATTATGACAGGGCCACGTGTTTTGTGTGGAGAGAAACATATCAGAAACATATCAGTCATGACATAATATGTGTTCTCTCCTGTCTCTGGCCCCGCCTCTCTCATTTCCTTGTTGCTTCCCCTGAGTGTTTCATTACCCACAACTGTCCGTCTTTATCCTCTGTTAGTTTCCCTATTTAATGCCCTCATGTCTATTGTCTACTGCTCGGTCGTTGTACCTGTGTCTTGGCTCGTGTGCATGTTTCCTGCACTGTGTTCCCAGTTACCTTGTTCGCGTTCTTGATCCTGATAACCCTTATGTGTATTTTGAAGTGCCTTGTTTATTGACTTAAAAATAAAAACTTAAAAATATTATTTTCAAAAAAAACTTAAAAATATTATTTTCAATAAAAGTCGGCCGATTACCCCCAATAGATGTGTATATTTGACTTCTTGGATCGATGCAGACTCTGTCCATGTGTGATTTCAAAGTCTCACAAGAGTAATTCAAGCCTTGTGTCTCGATCAGCTCGAAAATCAGTATATCATGTACACAGGTCCGGCCACTGGTAAGGACCGTGGCTCACTTCACATTGGGACACTGTTCACTTATCTTTAGTGACATGACTTAAGCGCTTTGTGATACTGTCCATGTGAGATTTCCAAGTCTCACGAGAGTATTTCAAGCCCTGTGTCTCGATCAGCTACCTTGTTCCTGAGGTCGTGAATCAGTATATCGTACACAGGTTCGGGAACTGGTAAGGACCCTGGCTCACTTCACATTGGAACACTGTTCACTTATTTTCGTGACGTGACATCTTAAACGCCTTGTGATACTTCATAGCTGGTATTAATCAACAACCCGCAAAACCGACATCTCCTCTGACATTATTTTAAATACTAGTTGAAGTATATATGAGAAACACTTTCATTATTCTTTTTGAATAATGGTTTTTAAGGATAGAAGGAATGTATCCTTCAAAGCTTTGGCTATCCCAGATTAATTGCGCATCTATAACGGCTTGAAATTGTTTAATAATCATTCAAAACTTTAGTTGAATTAAAGTATGTAATTCACAAAAACGGTCCATTTCAGTGTTTTAATAGTCTATATGATGTTGTTAGTTTTTAAATGTCTATCAAACATTATAAGCTATCCTGCTGTCTGCTATCCAGAAAAGCAATATTGTTGTAAAAAGACCATTTAAATATGAATCCATGAATATTATGTTACTTATATATTTGACTATGTATGTTAAATACACTATTGTACAGCAAGTAAAGTGGGTATCCTCAGCTTAATCATCACTATTACATGTGTTCTCTCACTAACATATTTTATCTTATTTAATTAAACACCTGACAAATGATCAATAAGCTGTACTTTCTAGTTATTTCTTAGTAGTGGTAGATATTTGAAAAACTTATTAAACTTGTTTTTGACACTATAACACCGATATTATTGTCTTATGTGTGTGACCGGTTTCATCACCGTGATACTACGGTCTACCAACGTAATAACGCTTCTTTAATTACCAACACATAAAAATGTACATCTTGTACAAGACTACTTTCTCCAAGAAAATGCATTCTCAATTACCTTTTTAGCTGAAGATTGTTTCAGAACACTTGTTACATTATTTAACAAATTTATTTTCACTCACTGCTTTTCTCAGAGGTCATGGATGCAGATTATTATTGAGAAGTAATTGGCCTGCCTGGCATGATTTACTTTTCTGCTCTGGCTCTCCCTTACTTCAATATCTGAACAAAGGGGAGACGTCTACTCACAATCTATACCGGCATGCCGCCAAAGGGGAAGACATCCATTGGATCTAATGCCACAGATGCAAACGATAGTGGGCTGGCTGATTAGTCATTGACTGAGTCACTACAACAGAGCTGAAAGGAAAATCATGAGCCAGATGCCTGGGGTTGCCCAGCCAGCTTTGCACTGTGACTCCCAAGGGTCGGCAACTCATGCCTTCCTACACAGAGATCCAGGAAGTTAATGGGTTACTCATGCTACCGCACTCCCAGCTGTCAACTTAAGCTTTCTTGGCTTTGTCTTTAAAAAGCTCCAATGTTCATTACCTGCTTACGATACAGATCTCAAATGACCCAACCCACATCAGCATTCGACAGGTCAACATATCTCTCAGAACTTTCCCGAGGCTAGATGAATAATGTCAAATTATTTCAGTGTGTCTAAGGGGATCTTATTTTTTTCTTGACAAGACATTTGAGGTTTCCCTGAGTTAATATTTCTGTGGTTTTGAAAGTTTGTTGTTGTGAGTTACGTGCATTGACATTTGAACAGATGAAACATGCCTAGAAACGAAACAAAACATATTTGGAAGTCTGTATAAGCCAGTGTAGGATCTAAATAGAAAAAGTTAAATTGAAATGCACAGAAGACCATGAAACCTGCGTGCGTGGGACCGTGCGTGTCAGGGCTTGACATTAAACCAATGTGGTGGTTGTCCTTCGGACAAGCAAATTTGTCATTCACTTTGTCAGATTACAAATATTACTTGTCCGAAGATAAATTTATGATATTTCGTTTGAAGTGTCAATATAATTGTTTCGGATCCTGATTGGTCAAGTTTGCTTCTAGAGTTTACCTAGTGTATGCTGCGCTCACCAAAATGTGTTAATACTCTCCATGATTGTTTAACAAAGGCAAGCAGTAATTTTGATTAGTGTCAGGGCTGTGTGTTTACTTTTTTTGCACATAGCACTGGTGCTACAAAAGCCAAACAGTTGTATGTGTTCGTCTTGTTCATCACATGAATAGGCAGGTTACTGACATATCAAATTAATGTTACATACAGATGGTTAAATTAGGGCTATATCATTTTTAGTTTATGTTTTATTTTTTAGGTTCTGTATATTTCATTTTTTCTATACAATAGATATATATAAATTACTGTAGTATACTAAAACTAGATACTATAGTGTTTTTGAACCTTACTATACTGCTGTGTTTACTACAGTTACGGGTACTCCAATTTCCTTAAGCAAATACTACAGTATTTGTTTCGTCTGAGTTTTCAAGTAAACAGGATGCTTATTTTGTTGGGTCGGTGGGAAGACACTTGAGTTTTAGTGTGTGCCTTGCGATAGCTGAACTCAAACAGCAATAATCCTGTTAAAATAGACTCTCAGAGCAACTCTGGATATGAAGTTCATGTGTTGTATATCCATACACAGTGTAGTGATGGGAAGTCCGACTCTTTTCCGCGATCCTGTTCGTTGAGACAGTCCGGTTCATAGGTTTTTTTGCGCCCTAATGTAATGACGTCATTCGCGATGACGTTAAGTCCTCTGGTTGGGATCGGGTTTGGCAGCACATTCAAATTGAGTCACTAATCATAAATTCAGTTTAAAACATCATCATGATCATTATCTGATAAGTTTATCACATACAGCCAAATGTGCAAGCGGGGATATTTTACAAGTCTTAAAGCTAAAAAGTGGAAAATGGATCTATTTGTTAAAGGAAAACTTGTGAATAATGTTATTTTACTTGAATGTGTGATGATTGTTGTCGTTTTGCACCTTTTGAGTTATATTTCTCTTAAATGCGGAAGTGAGCAATGAATCCTGACATCAACGTTTCAACGTTTCCTGTCTAGAAGTTACAAAAAATCATCTTTGAAACCATTTACTCCAGTAGTTGCTCCCAGCGTGGAAAAGCAACAATGATTATACCCGTCAACACTCCCGTATAGGCCTGTATTTCCCCATATTGCACACCCATCTCCTGTTGAAACCTCCAGAGCAAATTTATGAACAGAATGGTTGGGAAACCCTGCAAATCGACCATCAGGGAGTTTTGTTGGGGGGTACAGCTGCTTTGATACAATACAAATAAAGCACTATAAACATAAATCTGACTTGACTATATAATAAGATGTTACATATAATTTTGTAGTTAAACATAGTGTTGCACATGTTATTATGTATTTTGTTAAACTGCATAATTAGAAAAGCCACATTAAATAACGTTACATGTTTGTACTTGCTATGTGTGTCCCAACGGGTTAGAAATACTACATGCTCACTTGGGATATTTACGCCCACTAGAACACTTGGGCCAAAAACAGGAAATACGTCATAAAAGTAGTCAAGTGATCAAGTGCAGAGACAGCAAGTGGGGGCATTTGGACGCAGCCACAGAGTTCTCGGTCAGTGTGCTGGTGATCCGAAATACAATGCAATTGATTCTTAACTCGAGAACGACAGCTCTCAAGAGGAGCTATTCTGCGAGGTGCGAGAGCAATTCAAAGGAGCCGCTTGCTTTGCTCACGTAGTTTGATCACGTCATTTTAGCTTTTAGGCCTATTTTACTTTGTTTGGAAATTAAATAAGATGTTCTTGAAAATGCTATTAATGTATTTTTGTGTATATTAAAAAGCACAATAGACCTTTTTTTAAACCACATTTAGTTTTTTTCTTACATTACTACAGTAAATACTACAAATACGTTCAAGGATAAATGTTAGAAGGAATATAGAGCAAACTATTACATAGGCTTAGGCTTTTTAAGATACTCAGTCTGTAAACTGGGTGTATCCTCAAAAGTGAAAGGGTATGAAATACCCCTTCCCTGCATAGCTGCATACTGTACAGCTACTTGGGGGAAGGGTCACCCCCTTTGGACACCTCTCACCCCCCAAAGGTTACAAACAAGACAGACATGTAGAAAGTCAAGTCATGTCAACTTTATTTATATAGCGCTTTTTACAATTTTCATTGTTACAAAGCAGCTGTAAAAGAAACATATTGACTTTAAGAAAAACATATAAGGTTATACAAGTAAAAATAAAAAAGGTGAAAACACATTAGACAGACACACACACACAGATTCATACACACCCACACACAGCACACACCAACACACACACACACAATGGCGCACACAGACAGACACACACACAGACATGCACACACACGCACAGCGGCCATCACCGAGAACCACGCACCCAAGATAAGGAGATAGAACAGACTATAAATTCCTATATGCAGTGTTAATTAAATAAAAATGTTAAATTCTTGCAGCCCCCCAGTCAGGCAAACAGTGCAAAACAGTATGCAAACGGTGGCGAGGAACACAAAACTCCATTGGAGAAAAATAACACCTCAGAGGGAAACCAGGCCCAACAAGGGGATTCCAGTTCCCCTCTTGTAAAAGCTGCAGACTATGCACAAGCTCAAAATAAACAAGGCAAGGCTAAATATAAAAATTGATTTAAGATTACTATTTATAATCTAATAGTATCTTAAATTATGTAGTGAAGATGTGTCAAGTAGCCATGTCCTTCTTTATCCAGCTCGATCATCTCAGCTCTTGTCCTGGAGGCCGTGGTAACATTTGAACAATGAGACCAGACTGTCTGAGAGTAGAATACTGTTATGCACTCTTTGATGCAACAAGTACATCAGTTGTTATGGGAAGTGTTGCTGCTTCTGGTTGCTCTAACTAATGAACCAATATCTGGCTTCACTTTGATGAGACTGGACCCCAGAAAGCAAAATGCAAGCTTTGTAACTCTATTTTGTCAGGCCATGGAGAATCAACATCAAATTTTAGGAGAGATCTGCAAACAATGCATCCAAATGCATTGCTTCAGCAAGACAGACAAGAAGATTCTACAGGATTTACACCAGCCTCAGGTAGTACTGCTTCTACAGCAGCTGTCTTTTATAATACTGCTTCTACTGTATCCACATCTGGAACTGGCAGCAGTGTCCAAAGAACAGGACAAAGTCATATTACAAGCTTTGCATTAACACCAATTGGCTTTGTCAGACAAAGCAAAGTGGATGAGGAGTTAGTTAAAATAATTGTAGTGGACTTTCAACCTTTTCCAGTTGTTGATGTAGAAGATTCTTGAAGGCACTTGATCCATCATACATTTTACCAAACCAATAGACCATATCAAACACTCTGCTGCCACAGCTCTACAGCAAAATTAAAGAAGAGGTGCTGGTAAAAGTCAGCTAAGCTTCAGCCATGTGTCTGACCACTGATTGCTGGACATCAAGGACAACTACAGGTATTATGGTAGTCACTTGTCATTTTATTGATGATGCCTTTTCACTTTCAAAATTTCTTCAGGACTGCTTCTAGTTTACAGAAAGGCATTCTGCTGACAACTTGGCATGTGAGCTTAAAAAAATGTGTGATGAGTCAAAACAAAGTTGCTGCTTGTGTCACTGACAATGCCAGCAATGTGAAAGCTGCTATTCGTAAAGCTGAATGGAAGCACATACCATGCTTTGCCCACACTGTGAATATGATTGTTAGGGAAAGCTTGAAACACATCCAGGAGACAGTGGCAAAAGTGGTTTAATATTTCCACAGAAGCACAACTGAATGGTTAAAGGCAACTCAAAAACAAATTGGCCTTGGAGAGCTGAGGCTCAAGCAGGATGTAATAACAAGATGGAACTCCACGTAACAAACATGCTGAGGAGATTTTGGCAGGAGTAGGAAGCAATAATTGCTTCACATGCACTGGTCAACCTACCCCAGCCTTCCAACCCTGACACTTGATGAGTGGGACATAATCGAAGAAGTGTGTTAGCTTTTTATAGCCCTTTGAAGAAGTCACAGTTGAAATGAGTGCAAAAAGATACGTATAATTGAATATATAACTGTTTGTACTGGTGCAATATTTTAAATGCATGATTTGTCATATAACGCACCTGGTTTATACTTATTTATTATACTTATAAAGTTTTTCCTTAACAACGATAGCAATCTTTTGTCTGTTATAACAGATTTGTGATTGCCTCCATGGTAATTTTGATGGCAAGGGGATTGCAAAAAGTTGTCCAGCGATTACGGGGATCTGGGTCTAAACACAGCCAAGTCATTGCTATTATGAAAAGGAGAATTTGCATCGTCGCTACATCTGTGCCGTCAGAGAGAATGTTTTCAAAAACAGGCCAGATTATCTCGTAATGGCCAAACGGGCTGAGACCTTAACTCTTTCTGATGTTTAACAAAATATCTTACAAAACATCAATCTCGTCCTCTTGAAATATTACACACATGTTCAGTATATTATCAGCTCATCGGTTCACAAATTCGGACATGTCTGAAGGACACAGCTCTAGGTTCAGTATACTGGTGATCCGAACTGTTACTCTAGCCATTAAATACATGCTCAGTATCAGCTGCTCATCGCCAGTTTTCATTTCACGGCACTTCATTTCAGTGTGTACTGAAAACTCTCTGATGCTGGTTTATTTAGAGTTGGATGAACTTTCGCGCACTTAAGAAATTTAATTATTAATTTGTAGATAAGAGCTTCCTGGAAGCGCAAACCGTTACAAACGATTCGGTGAATAGTTTGCACCGGTTCACTGAAAAGAACCGGTTCAAAAGAACATTTAATTCACAAACCGGCCATCACTAATACAGTGCAGACGCAGTCAAATCCTCGACCATCACTAGTGTAGAATGTTAATCTGTGCACCTCATTCACTCAGAAACGCAGAAGAGCTAGATGACATTTTAAAAAGAGGATTCCACAGCCACCTCTAGTTATATGGACTGCTGCGCCATTGATTATTGTCAAGTTGGAAGTAAAATTCTCTCTTACTTGCCCATACAAAACATTTACCTGTCCCAGACAAGTAGACAAGCATTAATTTCGAGCCCTTTATGTGTTTGTGTGTGTGCGTGTACGTGAACATGCATTTTCTAGATTGCATATGTGCTCTAGTACCAACCCTTAATTCTGTATAGAAATGTTCCTAATATTTTTTTTTACAAATGACAAAAAAAAATTTTTGCATTTAAAAAAAATGGTTCCCTTCATTTTTAATTAGGGTCCAGATTAATGATAAAATGTTTTACATATCTTCAGAACTTCATATTGACCCAAGGAGAGGTTTAGGGTTAAAGTACAAGATTAATGCACAATTAAAAAAAATAAACATTTTAAAGATTAAAGAGGAACAATATCTGAAAATAACAAAATCTTTAAGTTAACATTTAGAGTTTGTGATGAGGATCAACTATAGTCTGTTTAATTCAGGAATGGGAAATGTATTTTTAAAGTCAACACACAGTACAATTATGAACTAGTTTAATAGCAGGAACTAGAAACATTGCCACTATAGGTTCCAGATGCAGTAGACAAAAAGCACCTGTTCTCATGCTATGCCTCTTCTGTTATTCCCGGAACCATTTGAAGCCACAAAGCCATGCCCTTAAACATCATATTAAAAATAGCCAAGAACCACCCCAAAACAACCTTTGACTTTTGCAAAGGTTATAATTGAGGAGGAGGTAAATTTGGATACAGGTAAGATGAATTAGGTAGTCTACTTATTCCCTCTTTTTAATATCTCTGCATAGGCAGTCTTTTCCCTTAAGCCTGTCTGTAATTTGTTTTATCTTGGAGCCCCCTCTATAGTACTCTAATAGGAATCCCAGTTTACAGCTGCTGAAGTCATCAGGGGAGGGAAAGCTTTTAATGTGTTTAGAGGGACTTATCCCCTGGGCACTAAATTCACTTCCCGCCTGTGCTCAGCATCCCTTACGATGCAATACATTTCGAGTGGTGGTTAGTTCAAACCTGCAGTACTCCTGGTGTTGATATACCATTATGATGCAAAAATGCATGATTTTTGTCAACACCCATACATATTTGAAGAAACTCACGTGGTTTTAAAGAAGAAGTTAAATTCTTTGCATTCCAGTGATATTTGTGACAAACAGTTATAGACACCCTTATGTAAAACATTTCTGTAGTTATGTTTTCTGCATATTAAACTAATATTAAATACAGTTCTACGAATTTTCCAGGGAGTCCCAACATTTATGGCACAATACATTTTATTAAATATTATTTTATTAAAAATGTTCATGATTAAATATTACATGAATGGTTGTCACTATGACATAAAATGACAAAAGACTTGGTTTAGACACAAAATCCTTAATTCCAAAGATCAGTCATAAAAACAATTATGTTCTTTAAAGACGTTACAGAGACGTTCTAAAATAATGTTCAACAAACTAATACAAGCTAATATATGCAAGAGAGGGAGATGGTTAAACTGATCCTAGTTTTCCAGGCATCCTCAAGAAAAATCTTTAGATTCCAGGGGCCTCACTTATAAAATGTTGCATAAAAACCGTCCTAAATGTGATTTTACGATCATTTCTGAAAGTGCGTGTGTGATTCATAGAACGAACTTACGCACAGAAAACATGTGTACGCCTGTCTATCAGATGTGAAATTTATAAAATGCAAATGATCGTGAAACTGCATGCAGCTGAACAGTTTCTCCACCTTTAAATGATGTCTAATTAATGTCATTGATATATGAAAGAGTGCCTTTCAATGTACAAATTTTGGACAAGCAAAAAAATTGGGAAACCGTTCTGCAACGGGTTTCGACTGTTGATAAATACAGGAAGCAGTTTAGTAAAAATGAAAGAAAATACTCAATACATCACCATATCAAGACGTTCGACAAATCCTTTTTTAGCCATTCAGTGTTCTATAAGATGCACTTTAATTTACAAGCAAAACCGGTTGTGCCCTTTTCAAAATTAGGTAAAACCTTTCCACAGTAGATCAAGCTATAATGCATATTATGTTGCTTTGCTTTGTTTTCAATTTCTTGCAATGACAATTTGAAAATCTTTGATATTTGAAAAGTTTATATCTTTTTTAAATTTGTTGATATTTGTAAAATTTAAATATTTTCCTATTTTTTTGTATTGTGCTCTGTTGTCATTGTGACGCTCCAATACAACAAACCAAATTCCTTTTACAGGTAAACCCACAGTACTCGGCAAACCATTTGACACTGATTCTGATATTCTCAAAATTTAGAATCATGTCTAGGTAAAAATATATACATGGACAGGAGTTTTCTATGAACAGTTCCAATTGACAGCTGGTTAGTTCATGATTATCCTGTTAAGTGGCATGTAATGCTATCCGCTCTGATTAATATTTTGTTTACAGTTACAGTAAGTTGAGCAAGCTGAAAAATAAAGCCACCCTGGATAGTTAGAAGTGTTGCTTGTGGTTACTTATTATACCCAAGATCCCCATTATTCAGTGACTGTTCCTGCTTGTAGATTAATGTTTTACCTGCCAATGATGATGCATACTCTCTTAAATCACCACACTCCCACTGACCACAGTTGTTCTGTAATACCCGTACCAGCCTTTTGAATCCATGAATTAAATTAGGTATTATACTGTATGACTTAGCAGCTGTTTTTGTATGAATAATTTCTAACTATGAATTCCAGGGCCAAGCTGTAACTGGGCAGTGTAGGTGGATCCTATAATGATGTCACAGTGTTATCCTAAATCAGAAGAATGACCAAAAAAAACAAAAATGTCCAGAAAGACACGGAGTGCCTGAGCAAAAACACAAAGAGCCACCACCCCGGTGCCTCTTTGTGTTTTTGTTCAGGCACGAGAAAACAAAATGTACACCTGTTAAACATATTAGGATTTGCAAATGATCTGTATGTCACACCATCAATCATTTCGATTAGATTTGAATGGACATTTGTTACTGGTACTGATGGTGTAGTCATGTGGCTGTAGATTTCTATTGCACAGAAGAGAGGATAAATGGTGGAGACGTTTAAAAGACACTTAGAGAATGTTTGAAGTATTAACAAAACATTTATTAACAAAACTATTTACCTTCAGACTGACATATACGGCCTGTGCCAATATAGCATTACACTAAGACAAGCGTTAAACTTGTGTGGACATAATATCGTATGTCAGCTAAGCTCTAGATAAGAATCTCACCACAATATTCAAGTCACCAGCTGAGTCGAGCCACAACACAAAAATATATGGGTTAAATACTGTTTTCTTAAAGATATTTTGGAAAGGGCTTTTATGCTTCTAAATCCAGACCATTTATGTAGTCTTAGGAATCTAGTCTGCCGCCGCATCCTCCACAACCTTCACTCAGAACCAGTCTCAAAAACTTTGTATAGCACCATGCAGATTTGTATTTTACTGGACGAGCTTGAACCATTACCCGATATTTGCAATTGTTTTAATAAATAAGGGAATGCATACCACATTGCGACCCTGCTCATTCTTATAAAATGTCCCTAAATTGTCAAGTAGGAGATTTGATGACTAATTATATTGTTTGCATGAAATAATAAAAACAAATTTAAAGCTAATGAAAGTAACATTTCATTTGATGAAACTGTTATTGTGTAACATTTTTCAAGCCGCCAACTCTCCTCCCTGTAGATTTGACAGTAGTATAGCATATCTGATGTAAATCTATAGGCCTTGGGTTGATTGAGCCAGCGTGCAGCAGCCATCTCCAGGGAGAATCAACCCGCTACTGCGAACCTGAGAAAGGCTGCTAGTGAAAGACGCGAGAAGTGGCGCCAATTCTAATAAGAGAGCACTGGCCTTAAAAACCACTAATAGTTCCTAAAGTTTCCCGTCCCACGAGCCCTAGCAGCAGGAGAGAGGGAACCGAGTGGATGGCTGGTAATCAATGTCAGGTTTCTGGGCAGGGCCTGGTGTGAGTGTGTATATATGTATGTGTGTGTACAGGGACTCTTGAGAGTAGGACAGACGGTTCAGGGCTCTGAATATTAATGTCTATTTCCGGCATGAAATACAGTAGCCTTGTTGGCTTGAACTGGCCTCACACTCAAGCAGACTGCCATCCATTCACGGAAGGTTTTTGTTAGTTTGTCTGTAGGACAGTGTTCTCAGAGTAGGTGAGGCTTAACCCCTAGGAGTGCTGAAGCTCACCGCAGTTACCCAAAACATCTAGGACAGGTTGCCAGTATAATAATACAACAATAAAAAATAGGTCCAAGTCAGTGTCCTCGTCCCATTTTCAACCTGCTGTGTTTTTAGGAATAATGACATTTAGGTAAAGATTGGAATACTGCATTGAATACATATTTGGTTCTATTTTATCCACACCAGGACCAATAATCATAATAAGATTTTCTGTTTTCAAATGTATTGATTACATGAAGTACAAAGTTAATTGGTCAATATTTATAATAATTTATTGACACATTATGACAATCCAGCCCGGAATTAAATTAAATTGAATCATTACTGTATTTTACAATACAATTGCTGTATCTTAATTTTATTGCACAAAAATAAAGATAATGCATAATGTTTAACATGACAGCTTCCACAAGGATGTAACCATTCTGCCTTTAATTTCAGATTGGAAATACTGCACAACAACATGTTTGTTCATGTACTGTGTTCAGTTATGGCCATGTTTCACAGATAAGGCTTAGTTTACATCAGTACTAGGCCTTAGTTAAATATATACATTATGATGGTAAGAACGTTTAATTTGTCAGAGCTGTTAGATAATAAAAGCTTTGCGTTTAACACAAATAAAGTTTGTGTTTCACAGTATGCTCTTGCACAAGGTGTCCATTAACTTTCACATAGCTGGATTTTCACACAAGTATTCAGCCATCAAACTACTGGAGTGTGTTTGCATGCGTTCGTTTGTTCGTGCATGTGTGTGTTTTAGGAGGAGGTTCTATTGATTTGCCAGTGGTGGTGCATTCAACTGATGGAGAGGAGAAGGGTATGATAGCCTCTATACAGCCAAAATAATAAAATTGTATCTGTAAAGTCACTGTTGGTAAAGTGAGAACTTGTCACAAAAATACAGTTCATGTACATTTACATATTTTCCAAAGGCATGAACAGAGATTTGCACACTGGACAGAAGAAGCATCCCAACTCCTTCAGGAAACCCTTGGGACTGTCTTAAGGGTGCCAAAATCCACCACGACCAAACTGACACCCAGCAGAAAAGTGGTGGTTGAACAGGACATTGATAAGGTAAATTATTATAGACTGATTTTTTTCCACCATGTTGAAATTCGAAAGCGAGGTAGAGGTGGAAAGAAAACTGGAAGACTGCAATGGTTTCGGAAAAATAACCTGGAGTTACTAAATTGATTTATGATCTTAAATGTGACAATATAAGCATTGGATGCATATCACACAAGCTGTTTTACTTGACCACTTGAGCCACATATTAGTGACTGTTGTTAACTTCCATTCGCAGGTTTTTATTTGAGGGTGTAACCTGGCCTCCTTTACACAGGTTTCATTTGCGCTCACACAGCCAATCTAATGTATCTATCTAATTCATTTGTTTTTTCATGTTTTTTTCACAGACACCTAATGGTAGTCCAAACCATTGAGCTTATTTTCAGCAGTTTATTTACGTTTGTGTTTTATCCTTTACATTAACTTATCGTATTTGTGCTTAGCATCGCAGCCTCCCGTGCGCTTTGGAAAGGAAGAGCGCGACCCATGATTTCCTTGCCCTATTTTAGACATGACGTAAAACTACGAATGTGAAATATGATTAAGTAATAAATAATGTTAGCATTTTTCGCTTCTATAGCAAATCTGATTTATATCTGTTAAAAATGCGTTTTCTTGTGGCTCAGTGGTTAAGAGCATAGTGCTAGCAACGCCATTGTCATGGGTTCGATCCCAGGGGATTGCACATAGTCAGAAACAACTGTATGGAACACTGCAATGTAAGTCGATAAAAGATTGTCCCCACAACACGCAAAAATGTTAGTTTATTAAATAAAATTAGCCAAGCTTTGGCCATTTTATTTGATGAAATAACTTTCTGACAGAAATAAACTTAAATAAACATACAGTAAAATCAAGTGTTGTTTACTCTGCGGTGCGCATAATAGCATCAAGTTAATATAAAACAACAATATATTGACCCGTGCTCTGTTTATTAGCATGTGTCATGCACGTTCTTGATGATGTAAGATAAATGCAAACGCACCAGGGTTCGATTGAATCAAGCCACAAAACCAACGCCGTGAGGCGGGTCGGGAATAATTGCACTCAGATACACACACATTTAGATAGCAAATACTACAGTGTTTCCTCTACATCCCTGGTTGCTTAGCAACGGCAAACACCAGGGGCCTAATTTATAAACGTTGCGTACGCAGAAAAGAAGATTTATTATTTTATAAATAATTGGTATTTATAAAAAGCAAACTTGACGGGAAAATGTGCGGTCCTTCACGCAAGCTCTGACCCAGGCGTACGCACAAAAACGGGTGAATGAGAAGTAGCAAAACAGTCGGCAGATGGAAGAAACACGTGAAAGTGTGTGAAACTGTAGACTGTTGTGTAACAGAAATGGCAATACTGCCTCTCATAAATAACACGAAGACTTCACAAAGCAAGTCTTACAATTAACAGCCTACACGAACACCCGTTTGATCGATCTGCAGTGTAAAACAAACAAAATCAAACGAAAATGACAACAGAAATGCAAATTAACATATATTTGCAAAAAGAAAATTGAAATATGTTCTGCAATAATCTTGGCATGTTATGCAATTCATCCTCATAAATAATATGGTAAACAGAATGAAATAATGTACAAAACTGATATTCTCGTCAATGAAGTCGCAAAAACTGCGCTACATTTAGAATCGATTGTGATTTATTAAGGGAAAACTGCGTAGGATGTGTGTGCGCACGGTTTTATAAATCCAAATATTTCTGTGCGTACGCACATCCTATGTTTCATCCAGAGAACTGTGTGTAGGTAGAATAAACAGGGGTCAATAAACTCACACCCTTTGAGTAGAGAGTTGCCTCTATTGTTGGCAACTGTCACGGATGGAACAGGAGTCAGACAGGTGGTAAGTGAAATAGACTTTAATTGCAGAAACACGGATGCAGTTAGAGAAATGGTGAGTATATGATCAACAGATAACCAGACTGGGACTGAAGAGCAGGGTGATAATGTCTCTTGGTTGCAGATGGCAGATGAAGGCTTTCCTGGATGGATGACAATTGCAGCATAAGTAGCAGTAGCACGTCTGTGAGTCTTGCATTGACAAGACCAGACAATGAGATGATGACTGAGTGCTGAATATAAAGGTGGTGGACTGATGAGGTGCAGGTGATGATGATTAATATTCAGGGAAAGTCGAACGAGTGGGAGGGGTGAGTGATGATGCGGGTGATGATGGTGGAATCCTGACAGCAACACTTTACTCTCTGGAGTAGTATCCGTTGCTGTGGGAGACTCAGATTTACTACAGGACTGCCACATAGGTAATTTCTTATTTATATGCTTAACGTTGGTAAAATGCATGCAATCTAGCTCAAAATTACACCAGAGATTTTACGTATCCATTGCATTTATGGTAAAACATGTACCCATTAATAATGAACAGACTCAAATCACAGTTAACATGTGCCTGTGTTTATTTAGACTTGTATGGTGCAACAGCAGGAACGTCCACTTGCACACATTCAGAGTCTGCCCCTCCTGAGCAGCCAGGGCCCTTTGTGTTTCTAGTACTCCCCCAGTGCTGAGTCCCGTCCGTCCGGCCAGAAGACTGTTCAGGAGTCACTACAGCAAGTCGTTAGGGCCATCGAAGAAATTAACACTCACCTGAACAATATCACTGAGGCACTCACAGACATAGCTCACATATTAAAGGAATTGGTAAGAATCTTTTACTTTCTGTCTGATTACCATTTATATCGTAGCAAACACACATCGAAGGGTCTGAATAGCTTGTTGTTTGGCCTGCACATACACTGGTCCTGGGTCATCTGTCGGTGCTACCACCTCACCAAGTGGTATGCTGTGCCTGTGCGCAACATTTTGCAGCACACCACAGGCCAGCACGATACGGCACACCTTGTCAGGGCGGTATATCAGCATTCCCCTGGTCCTGTCAAGGCAGAGCCACTGTCATTTCAGGTGCCCAATCGCCCGCTCTAAAACTGATCGAGTGCGAGAATGGGCTTCATTGTATCTGCACTCTTGGTGGATAACCGCGGGCTCCTGATGGGCAGTTGAATAATTACGCAAACACTTTTTTACTATAGGAACATAACTTTAAGTGCATCACTCACCAAGAAGCCACCCATCGCGCACCCTGCCAGCTTGGAGCCTAATCCCAACCATGCTGTCTGTAATGATGTATGAATTATGGGTTGACACAGGCCACCTTGCCACATTATTTGTTAAGCGCATTTAGGGTTGGGCATCGTTTAAAATTTATCGATTCCGATTCCTAACGATTCTTAGTTTCGATTCCAAAGTGGTGAAAAGGCATTAAAAGTTAAGCAAGATAAAAAAATATAAATTTGTGCCGTTAGTTACAGCTGAACACACAAAAAGGTGTCCTGTGTGAGCCTTCATTTCGAAGAAAGGGAGAAGGGTGGTGGCGGTGTTCTGTCGAATTGTCCTGTCAGATTTAAAAATAAATAAGTAGCATAATTTTACAATGCAAAATACCCTCTGTCAGATAGTCCTACTAGCATAAAATATTTTTACAGGGCAATACCCTATCATATTGTACTACCAGTATTAAATACATATATAGACTGATTTAAAAACGGAAATACACTATCAGATTCAGGTAGCAGTATAAAATAAAATGGTAGGATGGTTTTGTTTCGCAAAAACATTACGTAACATTGATGTGCATTGATCATGGCTCCTGCGTTGTCCCCGCACTGGTGTCATCGGCGGCTAATTAAGGGCACTCAGAGTCGGCAGTGTGGGTACTTGGGATGTGCAACGCATCAAACTTGGTGCATTCTTGTAATTTGATACGATGAACCAACAGCAGATGCTTTGCCATATTGCTGCCGACACCCAGCAACATAATAGTCTTGCAACATAATAGTTTGTCACAATAATTACACTTAGCTTTGTCTTTGTGTTATTTAGTAAAATGCAGCCAGACTTTAGTGCACCTTCCACAGTCCATCGTGTGAACTGACTTTTAGTATTCAAGCAGAAGGTCCTTGCAGATGGCTATGTCAGGTCAGGTGACTCGGGTCTTGACAGATGATGTGAAAATTATGTGACCGTGCCGGTCCGTAATCGTTAAGTGGAATCAAAATAGTTTTTTTTAAAGGATCCAATTCCTTTCTTATGGATCAAATTTCGATTCCCAACCTTGTTTTCCGATCCACATTTGAAAATTCTTCCTCAGATGGCGCCTTTATAGCAATGTGTGTGCTGTTGATCGCTCCGATTACATTAGTAAAACTGGCTATCGCTGCAAATTGCGCTTTGATGTTTGGCTGGTCAACTGCATTGTATGGGACCCTATATACTGTACCTGCTAGACATTCTAATGACCCCATCCCACACTGGCATTGCGCGGCTCAAAGACGATGGTCTGCCAGTTCCCTTTGGTATGAACAAGTTGCAAGGAAACAAAGTGTTGTCAGCACCTGTAAGGGAACGGGTTATGCATGGATCCTTGCTGTCTCTCTCTCCAAATCCGGACCCAACTCAGCACAAGGCTCCAAGAGGATGTCCCTTGGAATTCTGAAACGGCTGATAAGCCAATCACATTGTGGGCCAGAAAATCATTGTGATCCCTAAAAACTTGTTCTCTTCAGATTCTGCCATTGGCAATGTCCTCTTTTACGGTCACTGTTCCTATATTGGAACACCTAGGTTTACTTTAATATTTCATAACTAAAATCTAATCCAATCATAACAAACTGTATATCATTGGAAAGGTCTAGAATACATATTTGACCAGTGTTTACAAAAATAAATTATGTATGAGTAGTAATTTATTCATTTTTGTGATATCAGCTGGAAATGTGCTTGAAAACTAAACTTGTTTAGAAGTACGTCTTTAATTTTCTGGAATTTTTATGATGAGAATTTTTTTTTTAGATTTATTAGTATAGACTTCTCGCCCTGCTGCACTTCCCGCAGCACAGATCGCTGTGGTATGTGTCGTGCTATTTCCCCCCGTCCGCACCTTACCCTCCTGGGACCATAACATGGTCCGGGTGGGCCTGCGTAAGGCCCCGTTCGAGCCCCTGGAGAACCCAATCTTTCTCACTCATGATGAAGACGCTTCTCCTGTAGGCACTCGACTCCATCGGGAGGGTAGGGGATCAGCACAAACTCTCCGTGTCCAGCGGGTGCCTAGAGTTGCGGGAACCCCCACCTGGGCTAGACCGCAGCCTGGCCACATGCCCAGAGTCCCCACCACTCCCTTCTGGGACCAGGTGGGGAACTTGCAGGCGCTCCCAATGGGAGGAGGTCCCAACGGTGGCGCAGCTCGTATTCAAGTCCAGTATATGTGAGTTTCCCTCACAAGGTGAACCCTTGTATCTGGGCTAGTACTCCACACGTAGTGACTCCCCTCCTTGGGTAGTCCTGTCTGACGCTTTCTCACTCCTGGTTCCCCTGTCAGCAAACCTGTGACCTCCCCTCGGGGGACTCCACCACTTCTGTGCACCCCTGGTTGGGGCCCCGCTCTACTACTCCCATGAGTTCTCCCCACTGGTGAGACCGTGTAGGTATTTCACGTATTATCTCCCTTCGGCAGATGTGGTCTCTGTAGCTTCCCCCCCTCGGGCTGCCTACTCGCCTCTAGAACAGCAAGGCCACCGCCTGTACAGCCGATAGTAAAAACCTCTGGTTGTGGTGGTACTAATTGATGCCTTACTACACCACTGGATGGTTACAATTCGCGAGGACGCTCACTCATGACTCGCCCAGGCCGGTCAGTGTCGTTCCAATGGAAATCGTGATGCGGCGCAGCACCGTGGCATTTTCGGCAGGAACCCCATTATGTCAGTCTCGAAACAACGTCGAGAGATTTACAGAAAGGGAACTTCTTGGTTATGGACGTAACCTCAGTTCCCTGATGGAGGGAACGAGATGTTGTGTCCATCATGCGCTGCGCTGGCCCGCTGCAGCAAACGAGAGTGACTCCTCAACCCAAAAAGATGAATGAATGGGCATCTTCCCTTTTATACCCATATGTACGGGGCAGAGTCTGGCGTGCCATCCCATTCGCAAAGATAATTGGCTCTTTTCAAAGTATAATTGGAGATGATAGGTTCTCAATTCAAACCCCATTCTGTCTGTCTCGACACAATGTCTCGTTCCCTCCATCAGGGAACCGAGGTTACATCTGTACTAGCCCAGATACAGAGTCGTTATTTCGGTTTGGTTTATTTATGTATTGGATTTGTGTTTCAAGCTGAAATAAGAAAAAAAAAAACGTGACACCATCATACACCACGTTTTTTCTATTAATTCCCAATCCATTACGTTCTGGAGCAAATGTCACAACAATTAATCTCTAAACACACAAATTGTGCATTATTATTATCCGATGCATCATTCTGGAGGACGCATGTTCATCATCAAAGAGTATAGTTATTTAAACAAATAAAATATAGCCAAGTCTTACTTTAGTAACTCCTGTCCAGACCATTTAAGTGGAGCAAATATGATAATGAATGATTAACTTTAAATAGTTTACATCAGTGTTCATTTAGTTGACAAAAACTATGAGGAAAATGCGTGCATGTGCTACTTATAAGGCTTTGGTTAAAGAGGAAGCACCGACATGTATTCTGTGTCTACACGCGGTGTAAACCGGTGTAAAAAATGGCCGGTGAAACGCAGCAAACTTGAAGCGCGACTGCAGGCTAGTCACCCGGAAATTTACAAAGGCAAGCATGAACATGTAATATTCTAATGTTAATTTATCTGCTAATGCGAGCTGCTGCATAACATGTAATGCAACATTAAGTAACAGTTAAGCAAAAAGAAACCAGAGCTGTCCTATACCACTTAGCAAAGTGATGAAGTAAGTTGTATTGCACACAAAACTATTGAAGTGTAATAGTCATTTATTCATATTATTCATTTTGCTGATTTATTAACCTAAATCACATAAATGTGCCACTTTTACGTTCATGGTTATCAATTCATATTACTGTAACATGAGTAATGGCTCTACCTAAAAAGCATTTTTATTTTAAAGAAAAGGAATAATCCATAAATGGATTTAGGGGGTTTGCTTAATCCCATGAGCTCTGATTTTGTGTTGCTGTGTTGTGCATACAAAGTCACCACAAGCTCTCATGTAGGTCAATCTGCCTTGTAACCAATGCATTAAAAGCATAGCATGAACAGGAGAGCACCCATCAGGTCAAGCGCCATGTAAACATTCCCACCACTGATATTTATTTTGATCTGTGGCAGCACACTTACAGAGGAGGCCTATTCTCCAGAGCCATTGAAATCAAGGAAAATGTTTGGTTGGACACTTCAAATATTTGCCCTTCATTACTTATCTACTCGGGCCTCAGTACACAGTAAAGTGTTTTCAATTTACTCTCTGCATCATTTTGTTAATGTTTTTGAAAATTTTCAAATAAAAACTGAATTTACCGTTACTATTATTTTTGTTGATTTTCTTTATTATTTACTAATCAACACACAATTACTCCAGAACCTATGAAATTTAGTTCCACCTATTTTAAGGGGCAATTAATAACTACAAGTTTTTAGATACGAAGACTATAAAAAAGAAAGTGCCTGCAAATGTAGAATTATTATATTGAATATATGAATATATGAATATATTGTGTTTATATAGTTCAGAAGTTTAGGGTTACTGTACTGGAAGTTTCTTATTGTTTCGTAACATTTCTGATGTCTACCTGACTGGGGCGTTATTGAACCAATCAGATAAGAGAAAACGATGAATCATCAGGAACCTCATTTGATTGGTCTGAAGAAGGTAGCCCCCGCTCATGTTTGCAAACCCAAATGGGTGAGACAATCGTGCCAAAACAAAAAAAGCAAGATGGAACCGCAAATATCGGGTTATTGCAGGAAACTTGTTCCCCTGTGTAGGCAATATGTTTGCAACAGATTTATTTTACAAACACAAGGGCAGGTTTTCTTTCGCAATTATCAAATTAACAAAACTTTTTTGCGAATGCTAATTTATTTTATGCATGCACAAATGTTCTCCTGTGCATCAATATCTTTTTAGCATGATTTTACCTTCATAGTTTCTCAGGTCTGTTATGATCTTAGAAACCTTTTCATCCCGAGGCATATGTCTGAAAGTTGAAATTTAGTTTCATTTTTTATAAATTATCATAAACGTTTTTTTAAAAGTGGCAGTGCATTTTATTTTTACTGTCAATTAAATGTCAAAATGTATTTGAAACGAATGAATTAACTTGTAATTTAATGCTGAGACATTGAACATTTTACACTTTTTAATTGGAGGTAGATAAGATGAAACTTTTCATATGATGCGTGTTATTATTGCGCACAAAGACAACAATGATGATTTATCAATGATGTAATATTGTTTACATCTCACAAAGTCACACCAGCTGGTTACTGGCCATGGGTCTCGAGAACCAACAGCAGACCCTCAGCAATACAGGGGTAAAGAAAATGTGCTGTACACTCTTTAACCTCGAGAGGGGTTTTGCATTTGTCAGGCACATTGTAAATGTCCCCCATCAGCTTTACTGCATGATATTTGTACACTGTGTGTCTTTGGAAAGTGAGACATTTTCTATGTTTTCCTTGACCTCTGAGAAACGACATTTGCCTCATTCTCCATTTATGATGGCAGCAGCTATATGGTCTTCACTGCAAAACGGCTGTTTGCAATTTTCCAAAGTCCACTTGAGAAATAGAGGTCATTATTCGAATGAATTTAGAATGATGGGGTTTACATGCACTGAGACATGTTTACTTTCACTATGCTTTCCATGCCTCCCATTGTGACCAGTGATGCCTGGACGCAAATGAGACTGGACAGATCCAGGAACAGTCAGGATCTGTCAACTCGTGTGAGTGATGGTAGAGCTCTTCTTGCCATTCCTGATCTTGGGCATGATACTAGAGGTGTTGGCTTTGGGAATTTCACTTAGTCTATAAAATGGCTTGGTGGAGAACAGGTTTGGAGTCAGGCACTCTTGGTGGTGTGCTCTCTGTGGTGGGGTCTGCTAGACCCATCCATCTTCTTGCCACTCCAGTGACGGCAAAGCAAACAGAGAGAACAAGCCCCACATACAGTCGAGAACCCCCAAGATCTAAATGCTCTCCAAAACAGTGGCAGTGATAGTAAGACAAGCCATAATATGTATGGAATATAAAAAAACGGCATGGTCTTTCAAGCGTAATTTGAAATCTAAGGATGATATTCTTTATTTGTGCTCAGTTCATCATATTGCTTTATAGGAGACTGGAAGACTAACATTTGAGGTCTTTGAGAAACATTGTGCATATTTTTCTTTTCTTTTATATTGCTCATGACAGTTTCCATGGCAACGCAATGTTCCTTCCCACAAAATTACTCGAAACACTTCACATACTGTACTACTGAAAACATTGAAGATGCTTCTTGTGAATGGTCAGGGCACCTCAAAAGAATAGTTTACCTAAAAAATAGACTTCAATCATTACTTACTTGTCTTACAAAACCTTTACTTTCTCCTATAGAGAATACAAGTAATTTATCAAATATGGTATTTATAAACCAACTTCAGAATAGCAAGCAGCTTAATTTTAAACAATAAAATTAGGGGGACTCAATAGGGGTCAAAGTTATTTGGTTACCAACGTTCTTCAAAGTATATTTTGTTTTGCAATGTTTATGTTTCACATTTAAGTGTTATCCACACAATTTGCCAAACCTAATAAATACACATAGGGCTAAACAGTTAGGTTAGAGGTGCATATTTACCATCATATAAACAAGGCAACATCACAAAGATGAATGCTCTTTATTGTCTCATCAGTTTGTCCAACACTTTCCCCGTTTCTCTTCGTTTGCCCCAGGGCCGATTGGGGTTGTAGCTTTATTTGACATGCATTACCACAGCCGTAGAGAACACAGCGTCTTTTAGAGTTGTTACCTGGAGCTAAAAGAGAGCTATATCATTCAGCACTTGACGTGGCTATCATAATACTTAGTCCCAGACAGACCCCGTGCCCTGGAAGAAACCACAGACTGCACTGTGACACAGTCGCTGTAGCTTTAACAGTGAAACTTGACCCGTGTTTGCTTCTTAGAGCGGTTTTAAGAACAGTATTCTCTGTACCTGAACACACTGGCCTATAGTGAGCAGGGTGGCGGCAGAGGTGAAAGAGCCTCTGTGGCATCTAACAAGCCTGTCAGGCTGGTCTCCTACTAAATATAGAGAAACAACAATGGAAAGAGGAAGTACTTAGAATAGATTTTGACTGATGATGGAGATAGAGCTGTCACTTTTTTGTTTGGCCCTATTGCATTTGTTTACATTAAGTGTGAACACAATGACAAACATGATTACACTTAAGGGCTAGTGTAAATGAATTTCACTCACCTGGCTAGAACATTTATCAATCACTAAATGTTTTTTGTTTTTGTAATCACCAAAAATTTTATTAAGTTCCAGATCAGACAAAAATTTTAACATTATTCGCTCACGTTATTTAAAAGAACACAATATTGTCAATGTGTGATTATGTTATGATATTTTACATCTACTTTACCCCCGTGACATTTACCCCCGTGAATCTTAAAGGGGTATTTCACCCTAAAATTAAGATTTTTATGATAAGATGCCTGGGTTGGTTTTCTATTCTCTGATCACCTCTGTCCCCCAGCAGTCCAGCACTTTGAGATACGCTGGATGATTATACAGTTTATAAAATAAACCAAAACAAATAGTTGTACACATTACACAGACTGGTCAAGTAATGTCATTATCCCTGACAAATGGGTAACACTTCAGTATAGGGGGCAATTCTCACTTTTAACTAGTTGTTATTAGCATGCATATTATTGGCATATTGGCTGTTTATTAGTACTCATAAAGCACTTATTCTGCATGTCCATACTCCACAACCCTAATCCTACCTAAACCTAACAACTAACTTACTAACTATTTGTAAGCAACATACTAAGAGTTTATTGGGGGAAAAGTCGTAGCTAATGGTTTGTTAATAGCGAGAATTTCCCCCTATACTGAAGTGTGACCAAATGTTGTTATATGGGGTATGTTTTTCAATCACATTCACCTTTTAAAATGTGCTATTTCTTTTTTAGTGTCTCAATAATTTTTCCACTGATGCCTACTTTCTAAAACAGGTTGAAAGTCTTGTTTTTGTTCCTTAAAATGGTCAGCTAATAAAAATGTCCCCTTATCTTTCCTTTACTTATAAATTGAGTGTTTCACGCCAGGCAGTTCGACAAATGGAAAATAAAATGGAAAGCAAAAATACTGATAGAGAACTACTAAAAATGAGCAATAATGAGCAATATCCATGCATTCATAACACGCTTCATTTTACTCTCTTAGTCGTCTTATGATTATCCCACTGCGGCTCTTTCAGCCTCTCAACTGTTCAAATCTCCGATCTTGTTTTTTTTTGTTCTAGTTTTAGACCGATTCATGCCAAGCAGTACACAATATGGAAAAGAAAATGGAAAGCAAAAATACTCGTGGATAATTACTGAAAATGAGCAGTAATGAGCAATATCCATGTACATTTAGGTTGAATTATAAATAGACCTGACAGAGAAGTGCAATAGCGTGATACTGGACATTAATGAAATCCATCTTATGCACAGGCTAATAGCAAATGGCTTTTTTTACCAATTGTCCACACCTATGTTACTTTAGAAATCTTTAAAATGTAATCTACGCCGTATGTCTTATTCTGCCTGGATTCATTGACGTCATAGGCTCTTGTTCCAAAAATAAATCTGGAGAAAAGAGGGAGGGCATGCGTGAGGGAAACACAGGAAACCACTTGCATATTATTCTGGTCTAAGAAAGTGCTCCATAATTCTTTTTTTTGCTAGGGATAGAAATGATATCAATGTCATTCAAGATTCAGATGAAGCATAAAAATCCAACTTGAAATTTGAGCTTCGAAATACTGTATATATATATATACGAGGTGGGAATGATGCAGATTCTTGTAAATGCTTATAAAGCTGGAATGAACGTTCCCCACAACACACGCAGTGTAGTTGCAGTAGTCATTTCCCTTTAATTAAGCTCAGAACTAAAACCGCAAACTCGTATCCAACAACACACTTGCTAAGAACTTCAGACTGTAACATTACCCTCTGGTACCAAACTGTTCCGATCATATAGACTCCATCTGGCACAGTCATTGCTAACAAACTATGGCAGGGTTACTGGCATGTTTGTAGGGTGAAAGTGGAAATTAATTTGATCCTGACCACATTTTGTTGTTGAATTCAGTCTTGGTTTTAGCAGCACACTGTTCATGGAATTCATTATTAGGTGCCTCCAGTGTCTCGTATTTGGAGAAGTTTTGGCTTGTCTATGATTGTTGAGGTCTCCATGGAAAGTTGCTTTTGAACTGTGTCTTTGGTCTTTCCTTGGTTGAAAAATGCCACAATGTTATGCTTTTTTCTCCCTCATGAAACATTTAATTGTTTATTAAGGGGGTAATTATGACCACAGCTTTTGGTGCGAGTGTAAAATTGTTCGTGTGGAGATGACGAGAGGGTCTGGTGGATGACCCCTAGAGGCCAGATAGGAACCTCATCTGGGCAGAGAGGTCAAAAGGTAAAATCAACCTAGCCTACAGTATGGAGTTTCCCCACAGCGCTTCAAATTAAACCAGCAGCTCAGACCAATACCAAGTGGGGTTTATAGGCCTACAACACTCAACACGCCTAGGCTTGGCGACAGACTTTATTGGCATTTTTCTAATTCAAGAAACCATAAAATCAGAGGGGGGTACCTTAGTCTGTGTTGACATGAAGTGGTCACCATGGTTTCAGTCAGCTGCATATGTGTAGAAGTGAGAGGCAGGATGTCTTCCATAGCTTGGCGTACATGTATGGAAACATGAAACATAAAGTTGACGGCCAGTTAGAACAACAAAAGCGTTGACATTTTTACATAGCCATGAGTGAAAGCTCATTCTAGTCACAAATTGTATTAAACAAATTATATTTTCACATTTTGGGTTCCCATAAGAAAATCTGCCAAAAAATTATGTTAATTTGTATATGTAAGAACGCAAAAAGGTTTCTGTGATGTTAGGTTTAGGGGCAGGGTAAGCGGTAAATATAAAGGTCCAATATAAAAACCATGATGTATTTGGAAAGTCATAAAGTATTATACTTTTAGAATAATAGAATTAACCGTGTTTACAGGAGACTAGCCTTGTTCTCCCCTATGCCATAAGGGTAATGAAACTCGGGGGGTGAGTTGGGATGTGGGGAGCCCCACCCATACATTTTTCGTTCAGTGTTTCCTGATTTTTCCTGATGATACCAACATTTTAATTTGTTAAAAAGTCTTTACTATTTTTTTGTTCAATTGATCACACAAGGGGCCAGGGATGCTTTAATAATCTGTGAGATGGAATTCCCTGAAGAAATAAATAGGCTATTCAGTATTTTCATAATTTATGTGTGTGTTGAGCGGGAAACTGGAATGAAAAGGCAAGGACAGTGGGTACATGTGTCATCTTTCGGAAAAAAAAATAGACACATAAATAGCCTGACATTTGTCAATGTCGGAAAAACAGTGCCTTAATATTCTTCTGTGTTTTATTTTTAAGAAATACTGTTTATAATGAAAAATACCAAAATCTTAATGTACATGCCAAATGCAACAAGTAGACCAATTAGACATTTTTTAAATACGTTTCTTTTAGAAAGCAGAGTTGCAAATTATCTCCTGACCATGATGAAATGAATTAATAGGCTAGGCTGTTTCTGTGATGTCATCAGACCAGAGACCTGAGCGGCTAACTGAGGCGTCTGTGGCGCTGCCTGAGTCAGCCTAGGTAATGACAGGCTCCATCATTTTTTCCAGCCTAAGCCTCACCCCAAAGACCTACCCTTCCACCAACCAGTAATAGACTGGGACAGGCCTCTCCTGAGACCCCTTGCTGCCCTGGGGCTAGGTATGAAACACCTTTTGCCATGATACCCTTGATGTCTTTCAACTGTGCCACCAAACACTGGCCTATCTGAACCCCTAAACTAACAAATGTCACCCTGTGTTTCCCTTTGCTGTAGTGTCCACACTCCAGGGACATAGTACAGAGGTATAGGAATTTTTGTGTATAGTTTTCTAATTAGCAAGCTATATTCCATCAACCCTTGGGCTCCTGTGATTGGTTTTATTGTGTTTTGTAATGTGAGTGAGTGTCCCCACTGGGTTACTCTAATGGAAATGACATTTAACAGAGATGTTATCTGCGTGATAAATCTTCATGGAGATCTTCACAGTGTGAGTCGGTCAAGGTAACTATTATATAGGATAGTCATGAATTGTGCTGTAAGGTGTTGTGACACTGTTATGTGTAAATTATGAGTAATAAAAAAGCTTGTTATTACCTGATCATTCAAGAATTTCAGGCATGTCAATAACAAAAATAATACAAGGTTATTTTTATAATAGATCTTGATTGTTGCATAAAATTAATGTGTGATTGGAAATAACATACGTTTATGTTAACATCTTGTGGCGAACAGGGCGAGACGAGAGCTGCGAGGGAGCGGCACGAGGCCGCTGACGTCAGAAATGCCAAGTGTCAGCTGCGCGTGCACAGGTCTAGAATCTTTACCGGAGGAGCACTGGAAGCATAAGACAGGGGCGACAACAGGGAAGGGGGAGAGAGGACCAGGCCTGGAGTTTATGTTGTGTTTTATTTTGTATATGTATATGAAAGTTGCATTTTAAGTTTGTTTTATTGTTTGTTTATTTTAATAAAAGTTGTTTTATATATAACATTTTAACTCCACCTTCTCGGAAACACTAGACAGAGTTGCTCATCTGTGCTTAAAGAAGATTAAAAATGGCAGCCCAACACCGTGGTATAATGAACACAATCATGCTCTAAGGAAAGCGGCCTGAAAAATGTGCAACTGTCAGAAAACTAAATTAGAGGTATTTCGTACAGCATGGAAGGATAGTATTCGAACATAAGGGAAAGCCTTAAATATGTCTAGATCCACCTAGATCTAGGTTTTTACTTAACACAATGGCTAAATTAACAAAACATAAATGTCAATGACTTCTGATTCTGTAGATCAACATTGCAGTGATGAATTGATGAACTACTTCAGAAATAAAATCCAAGATATTAGAGAAAAAAGTATAACTATGCAACCAGAAGTGAACAAACAACTAACTACAGCCCCCCTAAGGAGAAATTGCTATTATTTTCTACCGTAGATCACTATGAACTATCTAAAATCTTAAGATCATCTAAATGAACAACAACCCTATACCAAATCTACTGAAAGAGATGCTACCAGAAATTATAGATCCTCTTCTTAGCATTATTAACTCATCTCTGGCACTAGGACAAATATGCCTAAAGCATATAAGGTGGCTGTTATAAGGCCCCTGGTAAAAATAACAGACCTATATCGAATCTACATATCTAAAGTTCTGGAAAAATTTGTTTCAACTTAATTATGTTCCTTCCTCCATAAAGAATGACATCAATGATGACTTCCAGTCTGGATTTAGAGCACATCACATTACAGAGACTGATTAGATCAGCGTAACAAATTATCTGCTTTTGGAGTCTGAAAGAAGTTGCTAGAACTTAGTGCTGCATTCGACACCATTGACCACAGCACACTCCTACATAGACTCTAAAATTAGCATTAAAGAAATAGCTTTGAAATTGTTTAAATCTTATTTATCCGACTGTTTTCAATATGTATCAATACACAATGAGGTGTCACGTAAGACTTTGGTGGTAGAGCTGAAAGAGGTAAGCGGTGACCCGACAAATCCTCACTACAAAATGTCAACTGCTATTAGATTATTAATGATAATATTAAAACTATTAACCTTTTTACTAAGTTTATTTTATTGTTTAGCCTAGTTGTGGAAGCACTGTCAAGCTTGTAGAGATGCTGCAGTTTTTGCCAGAGGGGAACTGTTTCCCCTGGTTGGGCCTGAGTTTCCCTGGGTTTTTTTTCTCCATTGGAGTTTTGGGTTCCTCACCACCATTTGCATACTTGACTTGACTTTCAAAGCAAATTTTATTATTTTATTGCTGCTTTTGTTAATCAAAATAATCATTTCCACATTATACTGTATTTGCGTATTATTGCATATTATATGATTATATTGACTTCGGATTGAAATGTCTACCAAATACCTAAATGTAAATTGTATGAGCACACACTGTATGCATACAGTACACAAGGCATGCATATTTTCAATAAGCCCAATTCATAATGAAAATCTGGATATAGAGTAAAAATCTAGGAGTGCTGATTGTTTTTCACTCGATTGGCAATAAAGCAAAGCTTCTTAGGATATCAGCTTAAAAGCATTATTGCAAACAGCATTAAACAACTTATAGTTTCCAATGCAAAGTAGCGTTAACACCACCTACAATAAGAAGTATTAAGAAATCTGATTGAAGAATGTAATGTCTATGAAAAAATTTTCTATCTATGCTCATTCTCATATCATTTCTCATGCATGACAATAACTTCCCTGAGCCATCCAAAACTTCAATCTTGGCTTGGAAAAAACAACAGTGTTGGACCTGTTGTGTTTTGCTTCCATGTCAGGGAAGTCTTTAAATACAAGGAAACTGCACATTGCTTTATTTAGCTGTTGGTGGCCACAAAGTAAATGTAATATACGGTACCAGCCTGTGGAACAGCATTAAAACATCATTGGTCTACGCATATTGAACCTGACTGGTGAAATTGCGGTCTGTCCACGTGTGTAGCTGGGTAACGTTTCTATACTTCCAAACCAGCACTACAGACTCCACACTCTGCGGTTTAAGTCTCAGTCCACATCTACTATGCAAAGTTGTCTCACCTAAATGTATACACAAAGTTCTACATAAATGTTGAATGATAGGGGCGCATTACGATGACTCTTTTTCCGACATGCTGTTCAGCTTTGTTCTGGGATTGTAACCACAAGGCCTGGGCTCTGTCTGTGCCCTGGGCAGATTAAGTTCCTTAAAGTTATTAAAACTGGCCAATGAGGTGATGAACGTTTGCTTTCTCTTCATTTTCTTAATTTGTTTCACACAGCAGAAATGTTGAACATTCCTCACTGTCTACACACATGAAGTAATTAAAATCTTGATGTTCTGTCTGTGTGGAGCGTGAATATTTTAGCTTCGTTGTGGGAGCTGTATTGATACTGAAGGTGCAGCAATCATTGCTGGTTTCTTAAGTCAACATAAAATCAAAATATGACCTTTAGCCTCTACTTCCTGGTCAAAAACCTCTTCAAAATTAAGATGGGGAGTAGGTCTCCACAATTTAATTTAGGCTCCATTCACGTTTTTGTTTCATTTGTGAATACAGTTAATTACAAAAGTAAAATAGGTTGAGAATACTACAGGATGACGAAAGTTTATTGTACCCAGTGAGCTACACATCCATACATCACCCATTACCCGAAAATATAAACTATAAATTAAAGCATAAAGGAAAAAGTTTGGTGCCTCAATGGTGCCTCAGAACTGTTGGTTGCAAACATTCTTCCAATTTTATTTGTTTGTGTTCAAACGGACAAAGAAATGTATACAGGTTTCGAACAACTAGAGGGTAATTCATGACATAATACATTTTGGCAGTGCTGTCCCTTTAAATTGGCTGGAATAGGCAGCTAGGATGTGCACTCCATTACAAAAATTTACAGACACTTTCCTATTATTTAGGTTTTTGTGGCTTAAACATTTCAGTGACCTCAAACTAGACCATATGTTTAATGAAATATCTTGACATAGAGTTGGGTTGTTGTAAAACAGTAAGGAACCAAGAGATGTCCTCAGAAGACGTACAAATAGAACAGACAGTCTGTGAACTATAAGAAATAGACTGTGTGTATGTGTGTGCACTAAGGAATGTTACCTTGACTGGCCGGGCACCATCAAAGTGATGGTTAAGTGTAACAGGGATGGTTATTGCCCACAAGCAGGTGTGTGTCATCAGCCCAACCCATCAGCATGTGGGTGTTGTTCTGCTCAGCTGAAGTCTGAGTTATTTTTAGCCCGAGCTACTTCCAGCATATGATGTCACTGACACAGAAACACAGACACAACAAAAGATCGCATTTCACGTTTCTGGGTGTGTGCAAGGCAGACAAGGTGATGATGTTCTTCCTGATGTTACTGGAGTAGTTGTTTTCTAATGATGTGTCATCAACTTCACAGTCAAAATGCAGAGCTTATTATTTAATAAGTTGATTGTTTTTGAAGTTCTGGTGAGCTGTAGTGTATCTGGAATGCTGTTTTTCATTTCTGTTGACTTCTTAGTTTTTTATCTTTGCAACCTTCTTCCTTGGTTACAAACCAAAGAAGCAGACTGTGTTTGTCATGTGGTGGGTTTAGAGGGGGTGTTTAGTTTTTCGATCTTATAGAAAGTGGATCATTGCCAAAACTCTGTGAAAGCCACTTCATTGTGTAGAGCGTAGGCTTGAGTTGGTAGAGATGTGACTTTAGGGACGACTTAACATATGCACATCAGCTTGTGCTTTCCCTGATACACAGTGAGATAAACCAGTTCAGCAACATCAACAAAATACAATTCTTTATTTTAAAGAGGTCATATAATACATTGTTTAAAATTATATTATAGAGGTTTACTGATTACTATATATACTGTAGTATGAATGTATGTGTGCGTATACTGGATATATAGTGTATATATGTATATATATATATATTTAATTATTAGTTACAGTGTTAGAAAAATTGTATGTAACTTCCTTCTTTTTACTTCAACCATGACTGAGCAGCTATTAAACATTTTCATTGACTCCTCATAATCTGACTCTTGTTAATTTATAAACTCTGTATTTATAAATTAACTTAGTAAATAAGCAATCCAGTACATGCAAAACTTCACCAAGTTCTACTAATTTTGCATATCAGTAGTTGACAGACAACAGATCTGCAGCCGATCAGATCACACCTAACACGTGGCCTCTTCCAAGACGTAAGCTCCAAAACCTGTTGAGTATCAGACAAATGGGTATTTTTTTCTTAGTTCATTCCCAAGTAAGTCTTTGGAACTAGTGACATGACACACTCTTCCCGCATGAGCACCAAGTCGCCATTCACCTTGGTTTATTTACACTATCATTAGACAGGGAGAGGTTCTCCCCTGACAAACTCGATCAGAACACTCTCTGGCTCTCCCTGTCTACCACTTACCTGACATTGATCCTGTGGAAAAATATACAGAAGGCTCACTTAGTTCTGAAACACTTACATTCACACACACACACGCACACATGCACACAGACACATAAACAAACTTAAATTGTTCAAAATATGCAGTTTGTTATATTGTCCTTAAATTGCAATTTGATGTTAAATAGATATATAAGATTCAATCTGTCAAACATATAAATCAGATTAAAGCGAACAGGACATGACAAAGTCAAGAATTGTCTGTTTTCATGCTTCTTGGTATTTCCGTGTCAGTTTTATAACCGTGCAACCCCAGTGTTATTTTGGGTAGGATACTTAAAAAGTCTTGAAAATCAAGATTTTAAAAGATCTGCGCTTGGCAGGTAACAGCATACTACCATTTGCGTTGTGTGTGTTATAAGAAATGTCTCTCTAGTCAAAGTTAAGTGCACTTTAAAAACAAGCATCTTCAGATTCCTCAATCAGTTTCTATAAACTGTTTTTATAAATCTTGGATTTTAAAACTCACACCAGACAGAACATATTCTTTCTGCAAGGTTGGATGAATGAGATATGCGAGATGACTGACATGTACTCTAGCATGCAGGATTTAACCTATAGGGCTTAGTTAAGTCAGACTACAAAAATAAAGACAGATATGCCAGCTGTTAAATCATTCCTCTGCCCAGCCAGAATGTGCTGAACATTTAAATTCCTTAACCCTACTGTGAACTATTCTGCTGAGTAGCAATTTCTGCTGAGTAACAATTTCTTATGGCCTAGGGTCTACAGTGTCTGATTTTATTATAAAAGATGTTCTCAAGTTATGGATTTCACAAATTTTTGACATAAAGTGCTATTTTTATATTTCTAGTTCATCTAAAAAGGTAAAAAGAGTAGTTCTTTTTAGTAGGATGACACCACTAGTTTATGTAAGTGAAAAAAAGTGATAAGTGATATGGATTAGTGTGTCTAAGAGAGGTGGGTGGTTTGGAGTGAATGTAATACAAAGGAATGTCTTAAGTCTACACTAGATTAGTGAGTCATTTTTCACACCTTTGTGGCAGTTAGAAAATTTTTACATCCGGATTTCTATGTCTATTCATAGTATGTATTAAATTTGACCAAAACTTGTCTAGACTGATGAAGTGTCTTCTGTATGTACAGTATGCAGAATTGTGGACAAATACATTCCCACACATGTTACATGGGGACAGCAACGTATCTATGTGTGATAGCAAAGAGCCTATGCTTGTGCACTTTACAACAGATGTTGTAGGTCAGTAGGTATTGTTTTAACATAAACAATATAATTTAAACATCCTGCTCATTCAGCATATTGCTTTTTAAATACTGTAAAGCAAGGAAGTATGCATATTTGGATGCAAATTTCACCATCTGTCCTGGATTTCATAGTATAGATGAAGAGATGTACGAAAATATGTAACTTGTAAAGGGATTACAAATAAATTGAGTAGCACCGAGCATGTATAGATAGGAAAAAGTGTGTGAATAGGAAGGATGTGCGGATGGATGAGCGGGTTGTTTTCTTATTTCTGCTACCATGTCTCGTCATGTGAGGTCCAATGAGTCAGATACCACATCCTTCAGCTGGAACTGACAGCTGTACCTAGGTAAAAAAGCTTTTTTATCCATCATAAAACAAAGAAATGTAAACATCCCCTGGTTGTTCCACGCCTCTGATTTCACGAGTTTTCCTTTTGTCTGTTTTGCTGAAGAGGAATTCAGCTAGTTAAACAAAGACTTGTTCTGGATTCCAGCCTGGTTCTTGCAACAGAAACTGATGCATTTTACAAATGCATTTATCTTATCCAAACTTCAGTCTTTGTTTGTTGGTCGGTCTGACTAGTGACTAATAATGTAACTATTGTATTTATATTTTATTAATATTAATATTAATGAATTAGAATATTAATATGAATATAAATATTTTATTTTGTAATAATAAAACACTACTACTAACACTACACAACGTCGAGAGACCGACAGAGAGGGAACTGTCTATACGGAGTACAAATTTGTGTTATGATGAATAAAGATAAATTCACTATTTCCACATCAAAGTGAAGATAATTAATTTGCCTGAGAGCAAAAAGACCATAAAAAATAAAAGAAAAATACAGATCTATCGTATATACTGTGGAAAACAACAGAAATGCATTTTTTTCAAGCGCGTAAGTGATATAGGCTTAATATTTTTACTGCTGCATTTTAATAAATAATACATTTTGAGTTACAGTAAATAATTTTTATTTGAAAAGACATTGAATATTTAATTCCTCGTGATAAAATCATTTTAAGATTACATGTTGAATGTGCAAAAATATCCATATTCAAGTGTAATCACATTTAAAACCTGTAAAAGGTTTCCTTACCACACAAAACGCATTCCCAGTAAATTCCTATCTCCATTAACCATGAACGGATGCATGCTCTCAGACATTATCTAAACATGTGGGCATATGCATCTGTATAATGTATGGGATGGGTTAACATTTCATCAGCAGGTTGAATCCTAGTCATCTCTCCCAAACCACTGACTAGCTAACATGGCTGAAAACCACGTCAGTTTCCCTTCAGCTCAGTAAGACAATATGTTAATTGCTTTGGGACTTATAGATGAAGTCCCATTTAACAGCCTGAAGTTTAATCATGGGAGAACGTTCCCTCATCTGCTGGAAGTGTCATGTAACTTTTCCAGGGCTACAGGAGCAGACTGGAAACGTCCAGCATTCCTGGGACTAATTATTAAAAATCTCAAAAGTTTATTGTTAGTGTCACTGATTGCTGCCAAAACATGTTCTTTGGCATGCAACTTGGGCTAAAAAAACTAAACTTTTTGTCTTTTTTTCCGCTGATCTTGAATAATGTCAAATTAATATTGAGGGTACAAAAGAGCTGAATTGGCATTCTTAAGGCATTTTTTAAAAACAAACTCCCAGCGAAATTAAAAATGACTATGCCTATTTTTTTTTCATGAAATATTGCAGCGTTTCCTGTACAGTTGTTTATCAACGTGGGTCATTCTCTTTTTTTTTTTAAACGTGTGCCCTCATAAACTTCTGTTGAAATCTAAAAAAGCACTTCAATCACAGATGACGCCAGTTAGTCAGCTTGGGTGGATCGTTCATTAACTTCTCCCCTTAGGCTATCAGTCTGCTGCCAGTTTCATTTCGAAATGCAACGACTGTTTTTATATGCCAATCAAATCGCAAAGACGAATGCCACTCCCATTATTTTTCTAATTCAAAATTCCATTTCATACGGAAATGCGTCAAAACGTGGAAGTAAAAACGATCACAACTTCTGGTTCACGTGGACTTAAGTATGAGACATCCTGTCACAAAGTGGCTTGGACAGAACCAAGATGCAGGTAGATGAGACGTTAAATAAAACTAACTCTATTTAAAATAAAAAACCCACAATGAGGAAAACATGAACCGGAAAACAAACATTTCCAACGAGAGGGACAAAACAAAACAAGATCTTTAGAAAAGTGAAAATAATAAGTTCACAACCTGTAAACAGGAACCAGGGTAATCCAACAACATGCGCGCAAGACATCTAGTGATAACAACTAACATAAACATTTGACAATGCACCAACACTGAACAGAGGGGAACTGGGACTATATAAAGGGAGACACTAACGAGGAGTGATTACATGGGGAGAGTGGTGACAGGTGATTGGAATGAAACCCTAATGAGAGTGATTAACAGACCAGGTGATGGGAATAAAACCCTAACGAAGGTGAAACACAAAGCAGAGGATGGGAATGAAACCCTGATGAAACAATTACGGGAGAAAGGAGGGCGGGCTGAGAGACATAACAGGAAGACACGTGTCTCCACACATAACACAACAGAAACCCGAAAGACGTGGCAATGTCATGACTCTGCCCAGGGAGCTAGAAAGCTCGAGACAGGAAAGACAGAGTCCTAACACATCCACGTTATAATTTCGTAACATGTTCTCTGTTTCAAGCAAGATTACATTTCTGACTGGAATCATGTAATATGATCTAGCTTGGATTTTGACATGCAGTCCTAAACATCTATACTGAAACTGTAGTCAACAATGCTGTGTTTTTAACCCAGCATTGGGTCAAAAAGGGACAAACCCTGCTGTGATGTTATTTGTTTCAAATAATAATGATCATAATAATAAGTGTGTTATTACTGAGTCAAGGCCCAGGAAAACGGCTACAAAATGTGAATCTCTTTGTGAAAATCCAGCCTCCAATTCTTTTTTCCTTTTTTGATTTGTGATACTGTGATACTGTGATAACATTAATATATTTTAAAGTATTGACTGAGTATGGTTATGTCAAAGATTAATGATGGTTATATTGAAATTAAGAATTGAAATAAAAATTTAATGTTCCTAATCTCATAATTACTTTATAATATTAGTGAGACAATTATTTGTAGTAAATTTTGGGGTGTTTTATTTCTGTCAATTTAATTTTGTATATTTAAATTAAAGCCATATATTTTCTTTGTATCTTGCCTTTTTGCGAATTAATATTTGTCCAATCAACACTTTCTGTTGCATATGCAGTGGATACAATTGTATGGCTAAAAGTTAATGAATTTCCAAAAAAAGGGTAATCCTAATCCTATTTATGTTTGAAGCAGTTCCTCTTGTCATTTGGAATGCAGGCCTAGAGTCAAGTGCTCTGAGAAGTACAGCACACGAATGCATACAAGCATAAATATACTACAGCTGTTTCAGCTCAGCTCAGCACTATACTGTACTGATCTACATTTACATAGATGCCTGAGCTTAAATATGGTTTGCCCCCACTTCACAGGGGGTAAAGCTGACAAACCACATTTAAGAAGTTGTGATTTCTGCATTGTCCCTGTTGTAAAACTGTGCACATTTACAAAAAGCTTGCACTCCTTAATTTCAATGTTGGCGAAGAAGCCAGACAGAGTTTGATTAAACGGTCCCGCTTGGCCTGCAATTTATGGTAAGGGATTGAGTTTCGCCTAAAATTAGCCATCACTCTTAATTTATTACCTCTATTGAGAAACTAGTGAAATGCCTGTTATGGCCTCCATACTAACAGCGTATAACCTAGGGTTGAGCCATATAATGTTGCATTTTAATTCGTTGCGAGGCCAGCCTATTACAACGTACACCTCCTTCTATTACCCTCCCTTTTCTCGTGTAGACCGAAATGAGGGAAAGTGTTAAACTTGCGCAAGAGTGCTAGAAAAACACTAAAATCCAAAATAATTTTATGAGGTAGGAAAACAGTTTCTCCCTGTCAGGTAGTTGACATTTTAAACTTATTTTCAAGACTGCAGAAGAGGCGAGCTGGCACAGACGCCATCCTTAGTGTTGTCTGGGTTGGGCAAAATCCCTCTGGACTCACTTAAATCCTGTCAAGGGGAAATGAAAGTCAAGCAGAATTTACACCTGACTTTATGGGCACAGGTAAATCGTGTGATTTTATCTGGGTTGGGGGATTCTGACGCAAATCAGGCTAAACTCATTAATAAGATGGTCAATCTTTTTCACAGACTTCTTATGTTTAGGGTGTGGGTGGTGATCGGATCTTCTAAATAAATAAAACTCAGTGGTATTGTTCCAAAATCTAGTGAGCTTGTTTTCTGTCTGCTGCTTACATAAACTGCCTTTAAGTCAGTATTAAAGGGATAGTTCATCCAAAAATGAATATTCTGTCATCATTTACTCACTCTCTAGTCATTGCAAACCAGTATTACTTTTTTTCCTCTGCAGAACAGAAACGAATATATTTTGATGAATGTTTAAATCCCCACCTCATTAAATAGAGTTGAAAATGCTCAAGATTAATTTAGAAAAAAATACAATAACAATAATACAGAAAATTTTAACCGAACAGCGACGGCACCCATTAACTTCTATTATATGGACACAAATCCTTTGCAACTGAATGGGTGCCGCTGTAGTTCGGTTACCATCATTCTTTAAAATATCATCGGTTCTGTTCTGCAGAAAATAGATTTTTGGGTGAAAAATCACTTTAAGCATAATTTTGCACCCCACAAATGGCATTACTCACTCAAAGCAACACAACTTATACACAACTTCATGGCAACCTGTAACTATTTTACAAGGCGACCAATTCGTATAAATTTGTCCAAGCTCATCCTTATATTGAAGTACGATCTGTTAGTTACATTAGGTTTAAGAGTTGGATTTGGATTAGGAGTTGGAGTGAGGCTCCACATGTGCGACCTGCAAATTTGGAATTTCTTCTAGTTGTTATTTCATGAGAATAGACAAGTAGAACCAAGCCTACCACCAGTGCAGGCTGTGTGTGATAGTCAACTGCGTGCCGCGGACGCACACAATCCATGTAGTCATTGACAAGATTACACACATACAATGTGAGCACATTACTACGAGTTGCTGTTTGCTGTTACAGATTTCCTGAGCCCCGAGGAAGAACGATTTGATATATGAGACGTTTAAAACCAAACTAACCACGGAGGAGTTCAGAAAACAAAATTGATCCGTGGATTACTTGAGACAGGGCTGGATCATTTCAAATCCGTTCACAGCCAAAACAAACGACAGGCGAATGCTCTTGTTAAGGTTTATTTGACGTTATATTTATAACGTAAGAACATGACACAAGGCCTTTCATTTTGCTTTAATGTGTTACACTGTAAACAATTAAAGATCTACTTTTTGACAAGCACAATTTTTGTTCATTCAATTGAATTAAAATAACAGTCTCTCTATTTAGCACCAATTAATAACAAAGCTTCTCTGTAGACTCTGCCTCTTTTTAAATAAGCAGAACCAAATCTGCTGTCATCAAGTAACTTATTTGTCATTATTAGTAATACAGTTATTTTGTGGAATAACTGCATTGCAGGCCGATTTAAGGTGTTCCCCTAAAGTTTGTATTTGTACTCCTAAAACCTTCAGTCAGGGGTGCAAGTAAACTAGTAAACTAATTGATTTGGTTGTTGGATGACTTGTAAATAGATACTTATACCATTTTCTAAAAAAACATCATCAGAGGTGGTTAAATATACATTAAGTATACATTCTCACTCCCTGTGGCCTATTCCTAGCAAGTGCTGTGGCCACTCTTATAATATTTTGGAAGATTATTACAGTATTCTGTAACCTTTCCCTTTCGGCAAATGGCCAGGGGCTTCATTAGTTTTTGCCTGCTCTCTTCCTCTCCTCTACCTTTCTCTCGACAATGATCTCTGGTTGTAAAATAATAGACCATCGGCCAGCAATAATTTGCCGTCCAAACAGTGCCGACACTCCTTGACGTTAACTGAAACCTCATCCCTGCACTTGGTCGTTCGCTCCGGCCGCAACCCTCTCCACCACTCTGTTTGTGCAGACAGAATCTCAGTGCAGCCCTGGACATCGTTTTTAATAATGAGGAGGTAGTGGCTAGCCTTGTACTGGCCTCTTATGCTTGTGTTGGCCTGGAGTCAACGGACCAGGCAGGCATTGCCTGCCAACCATGCTGAGTAGATTGTTCCCTCACTGGACTTACAGCAGTAGATCAGCTGCAGATGTATTTCTATGGAGTGTAGACATATAGAAATGTACGTGCGCTGCAATTAGCTGCACAAAGCGGCATGAGGCTATGGGACCAGAGGCCTCATTTATAAAACGTGTGTAGGCACAGATTTGACCGTAAAGCGTGCGCACGCAAAAATACATGGCAACGTTCATATTTATAAAAACTATCTTTGATGTGGAAAAGAGCTTAGCACCACTTCAGGGTCTGAGCAGACGGATGCACTTTTGCTCGTCTGAGTACTGCAGGTTTTTGGAAATATACAGTTAGTAATTATTGCCGGTCATATTGGATTTGGACGTTGTTCAGCTGCACTCAATTTCACGATCATTTGCAATTTATCAGCTGTGGCCTAATGGTTAGAGCGTTGGGCTTGTGATCAGAAGGTTGCAGGTTCCAATCTCAGTGCCAGCAGGTCATGACTGAAGGGCCCTTGAGCAAGGCACCTTACCCCTGATTGCAGTAATGTGCCACTGCATAAAAACTACTTGTAAGTCGCTTTGGATAAAAGCGTCTGCCAAATGAATAAATGTAAATGACACACTTTCAGAAAAGATCGTAAAATAAATTAGGCTGGTTCATACGCAACATTTTCTAAATGAGGCCCCTGGTGGTTATGGAGAGATGGAAGTAGAATAATGTATCATTATTCTGTATTTGACATCACTGGTGAAAAGACCAACGAAGGTTGGTCAATGCATGGGGACACTAGCATCCCAATTTATAGAAACCCAAAACACAGCCTACTGAGTGACCAGCATTCTCTTTCCTAAAAAGATACAATCAGCAATTTAAAAACAGTGTTTTTGTTGCTTTCTCTTCAAGATCAGTATCTTATTTTTTTTATGGTTGCCATACTGTAGTTCAGACAACCACATAGTGTTTGGTTCTTATGAAGCGGAACAGTAAAGGACAAACCCATGTGAGAAGCAGCTATCCATTTGTACTTTCATTAAATCCAATATAGATTAATTTACTGCAAATTGGGACAAAAATATTCCATGTACCACACAGTAATTGGATACCACTGGAAAAAATCTGTACATTTCACTAGATGCGTTAAAAACCTGGGCTTTTGTTTCCTAAAACAGGACTTTACTGGCCAAAAACAATCTCAAAGTGAACAGTCTCAGTGTTTTCATTGTGTTTCTTCTGCTGAGTTGGGGTGAGTGATGTTTTGCTTTCTGCCCAACACCCGAGAGTTCCTCAGGTTGGTTAGGTGCGCTGATCCTGGGGCACATGGACACACACACACAGTCTGGACCCACAGACTGCTGACTGTACCGTACTAATTGTTTAGCTGCAGCAGGGAGCTGTACCACAGAACCTCTAGAATACCCTACATGTTCAAGCACACATACTGTACATTTTAATATAGTGGAGCATTAGCTGATATTACTATTATTATAAGCCATCATAACTATCCGTAGTCTGTTTAACCCTCTACTGCACAGCGCTGCCCTTAGGCTCACAATGTTCCTTTAAATTCTTGCAACCAATTAGAATGATTGAAAAGGAGCAACGAACAGTACAAATATGTAGGAGTGTAGGAGTCACTATAAAGCACCATTTGCAGGCGGGCATCCTTTTCTGACACACGGTCACAGGAGCACATGGTGTGAGAAGAGGGTATGATTATTTGCTTTAGAAATTAGTTTAAAATGACATGAACTCTCCATATTCTCTCCATATTCAAAGTTTTTTTTATTTTGCATGTTGAGAAATTAAGTTGTTCTTTTTGTTGCCTCAGGGCAAAGTTGTCCAATGTGCGGGGTCAGTTGTGGCCTGGTGGTTAGATCGTTGGGCTTGTGATCAGAAGGTTGCCTGTTCTAATCTCAGTGCCAGCAGGTCATGACTGAAGTGCCCTTGAGCAAGGTACTTACCCCTGATTGCTGTGCAATAATGTGCCACTGTAAGAAAACTACTTGTAAGTCGCTTTGGATAAAAGCGTCTGCCAAATGAATAAATGCAATAAGGGGTACTTTAAGATAATGTGTTTGGACATTATCGCTTATTATCACATGTATAAGGGCACAATGTAAAAATTTTCTTTATTTAATTACATTTTGACAGAAAAATTGACACATTTTGGATAATTCTATGGAAGTAAACAGCGGGATCTGTGTGTGTGTAAGGCAAATCAAGATAATAATGAGCATGAAGATGAAGACACAGATGAAGATGACAGTCTGTCCGAAGATGACAGTAGTTCTTATAAAACCCCTCGACGGAACCCGTGTCACACCAATGCCTCTCCAGGATACCCTGAATGGTGTAAAGCTGAAACAACTTCCGATGCATGAGACATTGAGTGTGGATGAACAAATGGTGCCATTTATAGGCGAAAGCAGAATCAAGCAGTATCTACCCAGTAAACCAATAAAAATTAAGTTCCAAATACTGGTCATTGCCGGATCAGATGGCATTCCACACGATTTTTAAGTTTATACTGGGAAACTTGTCCATCCACCTGAACTTCCAGATATAGGGGCAAGTCCTAGTGAACCAATACCGAAGAATAGGAATTTCAGACTGTTCTTTGACAACTGGTTGTGCTTTTGCACTAGCGTATTCACTGTCTGGCAAAGGTGTGCTGTAATCACTTGACAGGAAGTTGTCAGATGCTGATCTGAAAAGATTTGGTCGTGGGTCCTTCCAGGAAAAAAACAGCCCATGTTAGAGATGCCCAGCTGTATAGAGTCAAATGGTATGACAACAGGCCAGTCACCCTTCTCAGTAGCTGCGTAGGTGCTCACCCTGTATCCCATGTAGAAAGATGGGATTGAGGCCAAAAGAAAGCCATCATGGCCACATGCCCTGCAGCAGTATCCACATACAATCAGTCTTGTTGGATTTACTGATTGCTTTTATGGCAGTGATGACATGTTGGCTCATCTACAGATGGGATTGTGCTGACAATGGAATGGCGAGAAGTGACCACATGCGTCTTGATGCCAAATTGCACACAGTCTGTGCAAATCCCAAATGGCAGGAAGAGAGGCGAACCCGTGGTGGTATTTCCCAACAGTATGAAGGGAAGAGGAGAAAGCAAGATCCAACAGCTCCCATCCTTAACCAGGATATCTGCATGGACAATACTTCACACTGGTCAAAAGCAGGGTTCCTGGGTGCACAAGACCTTTCAAAGTGATGTGCAAAAAGTGTTACGTACACCTCTGTTTCACAATGAAGTAAATGATATGACATGACACTAATCATTTCTGGAAGATGCATTTGTATTTGTAATGGTCTCTGAACATTGTTTTAGTACATGATGACATGACACAAACAAACCAATGCCTGTACCAAATCCAATGTTTCAACTTTTTTTCTCATTTTACGATTTCTTGACATTGTTTAAATTGTATTCGTATTTGCTCCCTGAGCCTTTTTTCATGATATGTGAATTAATAATTGTCACAATGACTTTTCACCATTGCTACACAACGTTGCCCTAAAGCTCTTTACTAAAAGCTGCACATGTTAAGAACACAAAGCATAATTTTTAGAAATTTTGAAAGCATAACCCTCTGTTCGTTGGTTGGACGGCTGGTATGGAGTTGGAGATAATCTGGATGATGGTTTTCTATATCAGACTGAGTACAGTAGCGAACTGAAATATAGCGGAAGTACGAAGTCTGACGTAGTCAGGCTAAGGATGTTATATAAACGGTGGATATAACAGGATTTGGAAATTGTTTGAAACTGATAGATGGGGCGGTCCCAGTGCTAAAAGATGCCAGACATGTTTTGTTTTGTGTTTTGTTGGCAATCGGCATTGTATGGGTATTATGTACAAAACACAAAGGGATTAATGTGATGATGTGTTGCTTGCTTGTGCTGTAGTTCCATACCACTCTCCCGAATAGTCCTACCTCTAGCAGCTCGTGTTTTTATGGAAATAATCATACAGCTGTTTCTCTCTTTTATTAATTTGATCAAACTAAATACTCTTTGAAGATACGACATATGCAATACTACTGTATAGGCATTTAAGATGAATATGAGATCTCCCTTTTTCTGTACCATTGATCCGTGGTTAAACATCTGCAGTTAAACCTTTGACTAAAAAGGTCCAAAAAGGTTTAAAAATGCAATGGATTGATTCAAATTATTTTTCATACATGCAGATCTTTATGTGAGAAACTCAATTTTGTAGTTACTCACTGTCATTGCTGTTTTCAAAAGATTTCACATATTTGAAAGATTTCACATATATTTTGTATTAGCACCTATTCTTCTATTGCTCCCCAAACTCTTTGTAAGTCTCTTTGGATAAAAGCGTATGCTAAATGACTAAATGTAAATGTAAATATATTTTTTGTTTTGAAAAAAATGCAAACAAAATGTGAGAGCTTCAGTGTAGGCAAAGATTATCAAATAACAATCAATTATTGAACTGCATGACTTCAAGCCAGACTTGGGTTGCCCACAAACAAGCGCTACCACCACCAGAATACGTCTTTGTCACACTTTCTTGTTAAGTCATTGCACATCTAGAGTCTCTGGAGAAGTCTATCATTAGATGATAAAGTTATTATCCTCTCCATGTGCATCCTGATTTCCACAATTACCTAATTAACACACGGTCCAAGCCGTCACTCAAACCTGCTAAGTTAGTCGAATGGACAAAAACTCCCCTCAGTGGATAGCTTCAGGCGGTTAAAGTCATTACCCCGGCTTCAAGCTATCAAAACCCCCTACTTCCAAACACACTAAAGTTAAAGATTTACAGCGGACATGAATGTACACACGCAGAGAAATGGTAAAAGGAAGCAGAGGTTTGTGTGTGTGTGTGCGTGTGATGCAGTGAAGTGTGAATGGGAAAAGAATCATTACCGCTAGAGCAGAGATAGCTGTCTGATAACTGCTGTTTCTCTCATTAGATCTGTTGTACCCTCCCCTGCCCTCATGTTCACCCTCTCCACCGAATGTTTGGAAGTCTTTAGACATGAATTAAGAATGTGGGGATTTTTAGGATCAGATCAATGTTGGGATGTGGTTGCTGCAAAACCCTGAAGGTTTGTGGTTTGTGCATATATATTTCAATGCACTTCTTTGGCCTTTGCAGTTCAATTCATCATGACCCGCAGTGAGCAAATAAAAATAAATTTTCATGAAATTGTTAGGTGATGGATTAAAAACTGTGGAATATTATGTATAAACATACAGTGAAAATCTTAGATATCCCATTTAAGCCTGGGATATCCATAACAAAAAATTATGATTTTAAGAAATACATTTTTTATAATAAATAAATATGAAATGTTCAAGAGATGACATTTGTTAGCTACAAATTAAATTAGCAAATGACCGTGGTATTTATTTTATGCAAAAGGTGTTGTAGTTTGCATACAAAGTCATAAATAAAAATCGCTCTATCTCTGAGTAGAATATAAACACAATATAACACAATATAAGTCCATTTCATCTCCTTTTATCATCCAGACACTGAGAGAATCTGCCCTTGTTGAATTTTTTTAAATAGACTGTGTAGTCTTACTCTGTAAAAAACTTCCTTTCCTCCATCTGTCAACAGGTGGACACGACTAATTTAACCGACACAGTGTTTATCTTTTTTTACAAACAACAATACTTTGACAAGTAGGCTACAGCATTATGCACCTCTATTTCAATTTTTTATATTCTTGTTATTTAAGTTAAAGGTCCAGTTTTTGGAAGATGTTTTGACAGAATGTAATATAATATACATATGTGTTCAGAGGTGTATAAAGACCTCACATTATGAAGCATTATGTTTTTCGTACCTTAGAATGAGCTATTTCTATCTACAATGTGGGTCCCCTTGCATGGAATGTTGTTGCTGTGTTGTTCCTTTGTAGCCCTAATCGAAAACACTGCTCTATAGAAAGTGTTTCATGAATATGTTATTTAAGTTCTGTTGATTTGTTTATGGAACTGTTTGTGATCACTGCATTATTCTTGGAATTTGGAATGGAAGCAATGTTCAAAATTGGTCAAAATGTATCTTTTCGTCTTGCACGAAGGTAAATAAATAATGATTAAAAATGTTACTACTGTTGGTGAGTATGATAAAACCTTAACTCAGTGATGCAATTTCCTGTTAATTATAAATGTCTCTTTAATACTTGCTTGATTATGAAAATGATAATGTCGCTAAGGAATGCAGAAGTTGCTCATGATGCATAGTAGGGGATATCCGAACCAGTAAAATACACCAACTGATACTGCTGTTTATGACCTCATATTGATCAGAGACAAGTACAAACGTGTCTTTACATATCTAAGTATCCAGCATGACTGAGCTTCATCACTGACATACTGTTTAAAAGCACTTTTGCTGCAGCAAATGCCAGAAAAACACACCACATACAAAAAAGTAGTTTGCTCTATGTGGTTTGAGTATGCCAAATAAAATATGTATTTATGCAATGCAACATCCATTTGTTTTCGCATTAATGAGCTCATCTGTTTCTTTTTAAGCAAATTAATAGCATTTGTCCCATTTCTCCCCTATACAGGCACTTTGATCCTGGGTTAATCATTTTATCATTAGCGCCATTACTCTACTGTCTCTTTGGCCCAGACATACTCACATCTCTCATCCAGCCTCCCTATGTCTCCTATCATCCTGATGTCGTTTACATATAATTTCTTTCTACCAGAAGTTCTTTTCATCCCATGCATGGAAAATGATAAATGATTCTCAATCTCATTGAATTTGTTAAAGGAAGGCTGCACTATAAACAGTCCGCTGACAAAAGAAAATATAGGGTGACTTATGTCGGACATCATAGGCCCTAAAATACGAAGTGCGTTTTTCATTCGCTGAGAATTTATTTTCCCTTTTCTCCACTGTCTGAGCTCTTTCTCTCTTGCCTTCACTCCATCTGTCAGATGATCCAATTGTTGTAAATTTTGGTGGTGTCATCAGCAGGTAAAAGAGAACAGGAGGGAAGTTCCAGGGACTGAAACAAAAATATTTTGCCATCTCATTGCACTTGCAATACCACTGGCAAAACAATTTATCCCTGGAAAATAAAGAAAAACTGGAGGTATTGAGTTACGCAGACAGAAACCGAGAGAAAAATGAGGAAAACTATGCAGCTACTTTCCGACCTGGCAGAGGAGCTTGAGGGTGTAGAAACCAAAATTGGACTCTGGGGTGGGGCCATCAAAGGGTCAATAGACGCAGTCAAAACCATTGTTGATCCTGGCAACGTACAGGAGCAATGTCACTACAGGGGAGTCTTCCTTACTGAAGTGGATCTGCAGAGAATAAAACAAAACAGAATTGATAGCCTTTATGGCCCCAGTCGGAGCAACATTTCTTGCTGGGCTCAACAGTGAGCAGCGGTTTGATGACAGAACAGAGCGAGAAGACCAGTAATGTTCTGTAGGTCATAGATTCTGGATGCTAAATGATTACACACTCGCTCCTCATTTAGATTGCATTCGGTGTTAGATGTGTCTTGGTATCTGTTTTTTGTTCGCATGTCATATAAATATTTGGGAAGGCCTGACATAGCTTGTGAGCTTGGTTAGGGGAATGCGGCGTAATGCATTACATCCATTAGTGTATTGCAGTTAATATTGCTCTTCGTGTCAAAGAAATGCCTTTTCAGAAGGTTTCATAATTCCTGTTCCCTATGAAAAGCATGTATTTGCAAATTGCATCAAGGCCAATTGCTTCTTTAAGTTTAATTGTCAGTTTTGCAAAAATAATTTATATAATTTTTTCTCAATATAACAGAGCAAAATTGTAGCCAGCTATGTGAAACCACAATTTTAAGACCAAACAAAAGCCTCTGAAAAACTGTAGAAGCTGAAAAACACAACTTCCATGACGTACCAATGCCTATTCTGGCATACTGCTTTACAAAAATGCAAAACGGTGTAAAGCGGTACACACATACATTTCTATAAAAAATAATATGGAGCATTCCTTCTGTTACTAGTGACTATTTTCCATAGTGTGCTGTACTAAACCTATTACATATAATTAACCAGATGCTACAAATTCAATCAACATGAGCCATGCTGATTTTTTAAATAATTATTAGTCCCATTCCCACTGTTCAGGTCGCTACTACACCACTGAGTAAATTCAATCAAACTTTATCTATGCAGAGACTACAATACTTCTGCGTCTGAGGGGAATAAACTATGCAAAATTGAACCCACTTCTCTTTTCTATGGGTGCCTAGCTGTGACAGCTCAGTCCGCAAGATCATTGTACTATTATTGAGAGTGACGACTTCCCCCAGACGGCAGTCACATATGATCCCGGTTGATCAAACCCGTCCCGAGGAGGGCCGCCACCATTAGCTGGACAGCTTTGATTTATGCTCTCAAACTCACGACCTCGACCCCAGAGCAGCAGAGTCTTGTGACCCCCACACCCCGTCTAACACCTCCCCTTTACGTCCCATTCGTCCCTCCAACCATAACACTTAGCCCCACTCTTCACAAGTCCTCGAATATCATGTGTGCCTCTCCCCAGCTGTTTGTTTTTCTCTCAAGCTGCTTTAGCTTACGAAAATATTTTTCATGACATCTAAAAAACGGTATCTGTGTGGACTTTGCTTGCTTTCGAGGTACGGACGGGGGTCCCGGGCGTAAACATAAACACTGAGCCCGGTTGTTTGGCCAAGACTGTGCCGTTTTGAGTGAAGAGGAAACTTGCTCCCTTCGTGAAGATTGACATGTAAATATTGCCACAGCTCTACGGCACCCCTGAGGTTTTGGAGAGTGTCTGTTAAGCTAACCGGTGTTGATGCTCATCACGGTCAGTTGTGCTGAAACTGAGAGTTTTTTGAGAATGGCTGGGCCACTTCCTTGTGACAGCTGACTTTAATGAAGTGTTGCAAGTCGATTGTCCTAAACACCTATTACTATAACGTCGTACAGGGACCACTAAAGCACTAAAGTTTTACCTGAAACTATGAGTGTATAGGTTACGTATATAAGGGTGTAATCTTTGGAACAATTGTTCTAAACAAAGATCTCACTGAGAGTCCTTTTAAGGTTGTGACATGTCTGTTTCCTTTAAGAATTCTTAAATCCCTGAATGAATTAATGTGATCAGAAAAAAATACAATCTACACTATCATAAAAATGTATTATTTATATTTTATGTGTCTTTATATTTTGTGAAGCGATCTATAAAACCACCAGAACAATCCCATACAGAAGAAAGGAAGTCATGTAAACTGTATCTAGGGACCTAAATATCATGAATACTTTTTACCTTGACCATTAAGGAAGTACCTAACAACCATGTAGAGTAACCCCATACAACCACTCAACTGCATAGCCTGGCATACATTGCATTTTCATTTATTCATTTAGAAGACAAAATAATAACAGGTAGGCATATAACCGATCGCCCTACTCCAGACCATGTAAAAATCTAGTCAGTTAAATTAGAACAGTGTACTTACAACGAAAGTAAAATCAATAATCTGATATTTTCACTTATTGGATGCTGGATTTTCATTACATAATTAACAAAACATATTTTGGAGCATTAGGTTGTGATTCCTGTGTCAGAACATGCCACCTGCATCTAAATAATAACACACTGTAAATATGCTCCTCACTGTATTTGTCATGCTTCATTTTTGTCCAGCACCTCCAAAAATGTGACATTCTGTTTATGGTGTAAAGTAGGATTAATAACTGAAAAAATTGCTTTATATTAGGATGTGCCCTGTGTAATTGACAAGATATGTATTACTACCCCAATGCTGCACAGCATTTGGCTGTAATTGACATATTTAAAGCGGCCGTGCAACAGTGTTTCATGTATTCTGACTTATTTACAATGTGTAACTTGTGTTGTCTTCTCATGCTTGACATGGTCAACTTGTCAAAAAACATTTGGACATATGACGTAGTATTTCTATGCTCAATACACTCCCCCAGCATTCCTACAGGTTTCGAAAAAAAAAATTTTAACATGAAAATCCGTTTCGTAACTTTTTACTATGGGAATATTTTCCCATATTAGACAATTCTCCCAGAAAAGCATGCGTCACGCCCACGCATCAACCATGGACAGAGGGGGAGAAGGAGCATGCGCAAAAATCATTTTGACTTGTGTGCAGGAGTGTTCAGCAAAGTTCAGCTGTGTTGTTTTTTCGCTGCATTTGGGTGATGAAAGTTATATAAACGGTGGATATAACGCTGGATTTGGAGGTCCCAGCGCTAAAAGATGCCAGACATGAACCACACGCAGTAAGTTAAACTGATGTCTGTGTTTTCTTGGCTATGTACTCGAGATTAACATGTACTATATGTATTAATATTAACAATATTATCATTTGTTTTAGAAGTAATGCCAACCGTCGCGTGTATATGCGATTTAAGTTTCAAAAACGCTGAATTTTTTTGTGTGTATTTCCTCTTTGCATGCAGATTTTTTACAAAATTCATCTCTCTGAAATGCGAGTTAACAAGTTAACCAGTGCGCAGTGATTGGTCAAATACTGCAAGCATGTGACGGAAATGTAAGGCCTCTTACCATATTTGGAACATCAGGTTTCAAAGCAATTGTACTGGCACCTTACTTGCGTAAAAACATTTGGGTGGTCTTAGTCCAATCATACCACAAACTGAGGTAGATTTGTGGGGGGGTGGTTACAAGTTGCTTTTAAGGCAGGTCTGGGCGAGTATTTGTTTTTAGATAGAATGCATCTTTGGTTCTGAAACTATAAGAACCAAAGAAACGGAAAAACACGTATTTGCGCCATATGACCCCTTTATCACACTCTGTGTGTCACTTGTGTGAGAGCAAACATGCAAAATTGTGAAAATGCTTGAAAACATTTGTCTGCAATAACACTTTGCCAGTATTTAATTCTCAAGGATACGATTTGTTTCCACCACACTAATACGGGCCTATGGAGGATTCATTACACTGTGGGGTGTTGGAAAAACACTTGCTGTTCTGGGTTCTTCAGCAAGTATCATGGCACACAAACACAGCTAAATATCAAGAAAAGTCAACAGTTTAAATTTGGTCTAGAAAAAGTACCGTAGGAATGTGATATTAATTAAGATTGAGTTGTCATCATTTACTGTAGTCAAATCGACAGTAAAATTCTTTTTGAACGTCAATACTACATTTATATGTATCCTAAATCATTTTAATATAATCAAGGCTCCACAAAGTGACCTTTACTTGAATAATTTTGTTAATCAACCTGTACAGTAAAAGGGTCAAGTTTAAAATGTGAATTGCTTTTTTCATTTTGATTTAGTTTCAATACGACTCTGTGGTTAAGGAAGACTTACGACGTTGAGAGGTTACCTAAACAAAACCCTTCAAAAGAGACATTGAGATATGCCTGTGTTTTCTAAATGAAGTACCTGGATGTATGACGTTACCACCTCAGAAAAGATGGTAAAATAATCACCAGACATTTTGCTTGGATATTCACATTACCGTAGACGAATGCGTGTCAGAAATATAATTTAAGTATAAGTGTTAATCACACAAAAAGTCACCATTTGTAAGACTTTCGGCCATATAATTTGTCCTCACTACATCTCCTAGTTTATAAAGTTTGATCCTGAGGAGCTAAGCATATAGTAGCTGTTGATTTGTATAAAAGTTGTACTGAGAACCTGCCAAAATGGCCAAGTTCCCCATGCTTTATCATTCACATAACAACTAATCCCTTATTAAAAATGGCACATGCAATTAATCAGAAATATTTTCATGGAATCAGGTCTCGGTCTATAGTACAACCCAGGAGACAGACTAAAGAGAAACATGAACAATTTAGGTCTACCGAAAACATTTACATTACTTTATACATAACCTCTTCCAAAATCCATAAATTAGTTTCCAACATTTTGGTTACTGAATTCTCTTAACATTTAAAGAGATCTCTAATTTGAAAGAGATGCACGGTCTATTGGTGAACCCAGGTAAGTAGCACTTTGTATACTGTATGTATATATATAATATATCTATTTCGGTAAATGTAATAAATGAAAAACAGGTTGTGGTTTGGAATTGAGTCCGGGTCAAATTTCACTACGAAAGACTTGCTATCCTGCTGAAAGTTTGAATATGTCTATAAGGACCCAGACATTTTTTAAAAGGATTTGGAGAAACCTTTACCCCATTTGTCAAGGGAAACATATTAAACCTGTCACTCACTTACGTAATAAGATGGAAGAAATCACGGGGTTTAAGAAACTGCTAAACATTATTTAAGCTCCGTTTTTATTTCATGTTTTAAAAAATCAGTTTATTGGGAACAATGTGCACAATTTTGCCTTAACGAATATTTAAAAGGAGTGCTTGCCAAGTAAAGGGACAGGTAAAGGAATGACATGGTGTGGATCCTGTGAAAAAAAATCACGTTGAATTTCCCCACAGGTGATGTGACTACAAACTGTTCAGTAAGGTTGTTGCTAGACTTGTCTACAACAAATACATCAAATGTCTCAGCAGTGTTCACAGTACATTTGATCACATGCAGAAAGATGTTTATTGAGAAATTGTTTCGCTTTTCAGATGTTTCACATTTCCCTTTCTGATTGAAGTGAAATTGAGCAGCGCTCGCACCTCCCCACCAGTTTACCAAAGTGTGGTCGTAGTCCCCAGTTTCTATCTAAACAGGGGTAATGGTGGCCATAAACTGGATGGTGGAAATATTTGCTGTCTATTTCTCATCTCCCTCAACTTCTGGAAAGTAATCATTTTGGGTGTTTGCCCCTTGTCCAATGTCTTCTGAAATTGATTTGGGAACAAAAGGAGTTTGATTTTTCATTTTATTTTAGAAAGCAAGGTCTGTGAAGTGTGAGTCAACAGGTGTTGACAAAATATTTTCATGACAGTCCTTGAACAGGTGAAGTGAGACGAATAAATAAGAAGAATAAATGAAGAGTTTGTTTCCAGAATGAGATAACTCTGTTTTTAAGTTTTATTGTGTATTCCAATTGATATCGATCAAACTGCAGTTAGTTTGTGTTGATTTAAGCCATAATAATAAAAAATACAGCTAACTAACACAATAAAAACATGATAACATAATAAAAACCAGATTTTTGAAAAAAGAAATACTTTTAAACTTGACAAAAGTGTTGGAAACAAATTCTTCAAATTCCCACATAAAGTACAGAGGCCTATACGTCTGTGCAAATATTGGACATTAAATATTTATATTTGTAAATATGTTTAAATGATAGTTCATCCAAACATGAACAATCATCAATAACTCACCCTGTAGGTTTTTTTCAAACCTGTATACATTTCTTTGTTCCAAAAAACACAGAAATATATTTGGAAGAATGTTAGCAATTTCCAGTTCTGGGACATCATCCACTTTTGTTGAAAACATAATGAGTTCTTGGGCACCTTTGACTACCATTTAAGGCTTCCTACAATGGTAGTCAATGATGTCCCGAAACTGAAAATTATCTTCCAAATATCTTTCTCTGTGTTCATTGGAACAAAGTCATTTATACAGGCAGGAAAATACATACGGGTGAGTAAATGATGATTTTTGGGTGAACTATCCCTTTTAATAAACATTTTCCATGGAGAATGTTTACATTTGTTTTATTTTTGTTTGTTGCATGACACATAGCCCCCATGTTTAATTGGCCGCTTTTATGCATCAAAAAACAGATGACTTAAAATACCTTCCAGACCCATCATTGTGAGTTCTTAAAAGAGGTAGGATTTAACTTGTTTTAGCAACAGCAACTGTTATTGCTAAGGGGTAAGATTTGACAGTTCTTTGCAATTTTTCACCAGTCGGCCTATGTGTACATATGTTTGGTAAATTAGACAGTATTAACAGGCTTAAGGTGTGGCAACGCAGCTGAATTGATGTACAGACCTGTGCGGAGCATAATCAAAGAGCACTGGTTAAAATGTGCTAATGTCTAGGCTTGTAATTTAGGTTTGTTTTTATTTAATCCTTCTTCTAAGCACATTTAGGTCACACACACAAACCTTCAACAACATGCACAAACAGGTGGAGGGATTTTTTTTAATTATCACACATGAGTAGAGGAGGACCCACCCTCTCCCATGCCCCAACAGTCCCTTCTCTACACTTTCAGAGACTGTGCAAAAGTCTGGAAAAATGAGCGGACTATTTTGAAAGTCATTTTTGGGAATCCCCGTAATTGCTCCTAATAGGTCTGTCTGCAGTGTACCTGTCATTCTTTGGCTCACTATCTGAGTTCTGGGTAATACAACATGGGCCAAGGCCTGCCGGAGAAATGCACATAATGTAATGCCTGTATCATTACAGATACATGAGGTATAATTTCAGATGTCGGTAGTTTCATACCTTGGTTAAATCAAACCACAACCACAATAGTTTCACAATTCTATTTGTTAAAATAATTATTTTGTCTTTCTTTTACCTTTTGATATAGCCCCGAGTTTACTTAGCACGTTTCTGTGCTGTGAGCATTTTTGGCTCTTGAACTAAAAATAGTTTTGTGTGTTTTTCATTTCTAAGTCACTAGAAGTGTCTTCTAAATGACCAAATGTGAATTCAATAAATCAAACATGCAAACTTATGCAAACATTAGAAACTGAAACTGATTGAATTATATTACATCAAACATTGACTACAATTAATGACCACTACAAGAGTATTTTTCTCAATTCTGCATTCTGAAGCCAGAGTATTAGGGAGGTGTAGTGTTAAGTTACGTTAGCGGTCAATTTAAGACCCATTATTTTACATTGCACAGCACTGGTGCAAATAGGTTTAAAGTTGCAGAAGCATAAGCAATATAGAGTCATGGAACTTGTCAGAATGTTTTTGGCCCACCAGTAAAGAAGGCAGTATTGAACACAAGCATAAGTCTTTATTTATGTTTTGCTTCCTATATGTAAATACAGGCTATAGTTGATATATATTTATGGATTGACAAAGATGGAAAATGTACTTCATCCATACAACAACTTTTAGTTAAAACACCATGCTGTCGCATTTTAGACCAACAACAGCCAATGAAGTGAAAGGTTCAGCTGTTCTTTTGTTGGCATGGCATGTTAGTGGTTAATTTCAGGGAATTTAAGTCTCTTTAGACCAAAGTCTGCTGAATGTCTCTGTTGGAAATATCATGTTCTGTGTCAGCATTCGTTATAGTGCAGTGGGAAAATGTTTTGTGGTAATCGGATTGTTTAAAAAGTGAACTGCTCTGAAATTTTCGTCTGGCTTCAGACGTTGATAACAAATGATAAATGATCGTAGCTGATCATAGCATATACATCATGGCTTTTATGGCTTTGATGATATATTTGTAGTCATTTTTGCTCTTAACTTCTTTTAGCAACAGTAACTGTTGTTATTCTATATAAATATCAAGAATTTCATTGTAAATTCTGAAAAAAACACAAAAAAGTATGCTTACTACAGTGTATATATTTTGTTAATTTAAGTCATACATTTTATATTAAAATCTCAAGAAAATAGAATCGCACATGCAGAATCACAAATCAACAAAATTAATTATTTTACATTTGTAATCCATGTTTCTGGTCCAAGGAATAAAGAATCAATTCATAATTTTCAATGATTCCCCGAATTAAAGTAAATTAAATTATTTTACTATTCTTTACTATTCTATTCTCTTTTAATCAGAATTAAATTTCATTATGCAAGAAAAAATTATTTAGTACAGTTGTTCAGGTTGATTCCAGTAGATTTTGCATGTAATTGCCAATATATACACATGCATACCAAATAAATGAATATATTGATATCTTTAACATTTGTAGGTATAGCAATGCCAGGCTCTGGCCACTGTGTGCTACAGGCTTTGATTTGTACTAGCTTTTGACAAATGAGTGCTTTCACGCAGTTCATTTATGCTGGCACCGGTATACCCCGGCCATTAAAACCAGCATCATGCACAATCCCAGATCATAGCATTCAGTGCCAAGATAGAAGAACACGACAAAGATCCCAAACAGAACAGAGTGAAAAATTTGAAAAAAAGCAAACTTGCTGTGTGTACAAGAAATCAAATTTGGGTCTGTATTTAAATGCACACACTATAAATCTACAGTGCGACTTCATATAGACCCTGTCACCTAACAACAAACCCTCCATATTGTTAGAATAAGGGCAGTTTCCCTCAACAACAGTCATGTTGGTCGAAAAGAAAGAACGAAGAGAGAGAAAACATAAGGAGTTATTGGCAGTAAAACGAAATGGTTCCTGGACGAGGCCGATCATGGTGTGGGTGTTTTGACTCCACACCAGAAATAAAAGCTGTTTTTTCTCCCTTCAGACATAATTTACCTCTAACACCACCCTCCTGCCCATGTCCATGATCAGTGTGGCTTTATGAGGATGTGTTTCATGGCTCTCATTGGCTGCTGCTTGTCCACTGATCCACAGTCAATTTTCTAGATATTGTACTCAACATTTGGAAACTCAAAATGAAATGCATGTAGAAAATACAGTATAGTATATTGGTTTTTAATCGTGTGAATGTTGCAAGTACTTTAAATAAGAAATATTCAATTCCTTGGCCACAATCATTACCAAACTAAATACATAAATAAGCTATATTAGCTCATCTTGTGAATGTGACCCAGGACAACAAAACCAGCCTTATGGGTAAATAGAAATTTATGAAATTTTTATTTTTACAAAATCTGAAAGCTGAATAATAAGCTTTCTACTGATGTATGGGTTGTTAGGATATGACAATAAATGGCGGAGATACAACCGTTAAAAACCCTGGAATCTGAGAGTGCAAAAAAATCTAAATATTGAGAAAATTGCCTTTGAAGTTGTCGCTTGCGAAAGTTTCTCATCATTTGCATAAACTTGAGTGATTCTCAACTTTTGTTGCTTGACTCCTGTTGCTGGAAACGCCCACTTCCTGGTCACTGTCACTCGTGTCGCCAGAAGTTGCCAACTCTCCATTCAAATGAAGGTCATGAATTCATTGAGGTCAGACCTCAAATAATTTAAATATGAACATTTTATATTGTTTCTCGCGTAAAGAAACGCTGTACTTATTCAACAAGATCATTATTTACCCTTGGAAGATGTTCCGCTGCTGTGGAAGGAACTGCAGCAATTTTAGTCAAGGGTGAAGCCAAGGATTTACTGGATTTTTAATTTTATTTATGCATATCCAACAAGATTCAGTCACAAGCTATTTTTAACCTTCTATTGGCTAAATATTTGTAAAACAGGGAGACAGACATAAAGTGTGATCAATAGCATTGATTTAATGAAATCAATTCTATTCTATGTGTTGCTGACACCGAGAAGCTTATTCATGCATTTGTGACCTCAAGACTTGACTACTGTAATGCACTACTTAGTGGTTGTCCTGCATAATCAATAAACAAACTACAGTTAGTTCAGAATGCAGCTGCCAGAGTTCTAACCAAGTCCCGAAAATATGATCACATAACCCCAATGTTATCAACCCTTCACTGGCTACCCATTAAGTATTGTATTGACTTTTAAGTTATTTTAATCACTTATAAAGCCTTCAACGGTCTAGCCCTTACCTAAATAACAGAGTTTCTATCACAAATACAACCCATCACGCTCTCTATGATCTAAAAACTACAGATGCACGCTCCTCACAGTTAGTCTTCGTCTGGTCTCGAATGTTGCACAGACTGTAAAAGCTATACTCACCCTACGTACCTATGTAGCGCTGTACCTACCTACCTACCTACCTTTTATTATCTTAATTGTATTAAACTAAATAAAACTACTCACCAGTTATTGATTCTTTTCAGAGGTTTACCAGAGTCTAAGTTTGGCCCACATAACATTTATTTTGTTGCAGCTAAAACCATTTATAGCACATACGTATAGTGTCAATATCAATGTAAGCCTGCTTATAGTTGTGCAAAGTAAATGTTTTAAAGCATATTTTTAGCTTTTAATGTAGTAAAACCTGTTAAATTTAGTATTTTACAATGTTTCATTCCATGATTTATTTTCATTTCAACAGTGGGTTTCAAAATCAACAATTGCAATATATCTTAAGAAATAACAATGCTTCAAATGCCTTTCTCATGTGAGATCTAGTACAGCAAAGGAATTAGGAACATTTTAAGTTCACAGACCCTGTCCCACATCTCACACCTGACCTTCCTACTTCCTGTTCCTTTCACACCCTCCTACACATTTGATCTTTGACCTCAGGAGCTCTATAATGAGCTCATTTATACTACAATATTGAGGCCCCATCAAACAGTGACAGCGGCCGATGAGAAAAAAGAATCTTTTGTCTCTTTCTTTTTCCCATAGCTTTTTTGAATAATGTTATAGGTCTTGCTATGTTTTGTTCCCATTCATGTTCAATTCCCCTCATAAAAGTCAAACTTGGAAAAGAAGAAAAGGAAAGAAAGAAGGAAAAGAGGACGATGTCCAACAGCGACACTAAAAATGTAGTAAATTACAATGGAATGTGAGCAAAGGCAACTTTAAAAAAAGCTGATCGCCACATACAGGATATGCTGTCACATATTACAGTACAGTATGCATACACTATCATTCTATCCTGTAAGCATGTTATCAAGTTTAAAATTACTGGCTAGAAACGTACATGTGCTAGGTGGGCAATATTAGGCATGAAGCCAAAAAATGAGGTGCTACATAATGAAAACACAGTGATGCACTGTAATTGCTAACAGCAACAGAGCTGTAGAAACCGCAGAACCGTGTACCCAGACACTGCCGAACAGTTTTAATGAAAATAAATGGGAAGTTTGATTTGGGACCTAGCGAAAAGAAGAAAAATGTGTGTTTTTCCTCCAAGCCCATTTGCTGCTAATTAGAATACATGTCACTGATTTGAACTGGTGTAAACACTGGCCCATCTGACTTTAATTACAATAAAGAAATCAAATAAACTCTCAGCTAGAAGGAACAGTAGTAACTCCATGCTTCATTACAATGCAACATGGCTGACTCTACATCATGAAGTACTTACTACTTCTAATTACCAAGCTAGACCCTTCAGTTTCTGCCACCATAAATATACAAATTGGAAAAATATTTCCATTTGTGTCGATGCAAGTCCTTGCTAGACCAAGAACATGTCCCAAAAGTTACGAGGGCAGATAGACAGTCTGGATACGTGCACCAGGAAGCATCTCATTATGACCCCCCGCCCCCCCCAAAAAATACCTTTTGTGTATATTTAACAAAATATGTCTGGCTCACAATACCAGAATGTAGTGGTTTAATCATTGAATTGCAATCAATCAGTGACATCATTATTTGAACAAGTTGGAATGTGTAATCAAACTTTCTATAGAATTGCAAGATTTTGTAAAATAAAATGATTAGGATACAGTAATACATTTATGTTATAATGATACATTATGAAACCAAACGCTTGAAAAAAATATCAGATTGTGAATGTACGGTACTGTATTCTAGAGATCTTTTTAAATCTGTATTCTCTTAACATTCATTTTAGCTTGCCCGTGTAATTGCATTAATGCCCAAGAAAGTGACTTCACTGAGAAAAATGCTAATTCTAATTGCACTGTAATGCTTTGGCTCTGGTTTTACCATATAATTGCGAATTTGGTAATGACACACCCAATCCTTACAAAATGACTAATCTGGGTATGTATTATAATCATATTTGGGACAGCCACAAATTTGTGGTTCTTGTTGCAGTTATACGTACTTTAAAATGGTCTCAAATACTTAATAGACAGCTAGTCCACTTAATCTCATTGCAGCTAAATGTCACTGGTTTAGATACAAAACAAAATAAATAGATGCAAGTAAAAATAGAATGGTGTATTTTAGCCAGCTGGCATTTTAATATATTTTTATGGAGTTATGAAATAATTTAAAAATTGCTGCAGGGGTGTCATAGAAGATTAGCTACAGACGATGTATCACAATAACTGTGAACTAATTCAAACACTTTAGGTTGAAATTGATCAAACTTTTGTTGGTTTTGCATGTAATTTATTAGTGAATGTCCTGGTGAATAATGCCTATCACATGGGTTTGGGTAGGTTTAGAACTGGTACCTAGCAAATACAGGTATACGTTAAGAACATACAGTACTTCGATCAAATAATGTTTATGATCTTCTGCTGATCAGTTTGTGGGTTGATATAATTGAGAAATAGAAATAATCAATACATTCATTTTTGACAATTTAAATGTGACCCATATAGGACACTGTGTCCATAAATAAATTTTGGGTTTAGACGATGGACACAATTAACATTGTCCCTAAAACACAATTATCGGTCCAGTGTATGAAACTTAGTGGCATCTAGCCATGAGGTTGCGAATTGCAATGCCTCACTCAAACCTCTCCCTTTCGAAGAACAATGGAGGCTGACACGGGGCCAAGATGTTTTCACGGTTTCACTTCTTTCGCTAAGAAGATAACGTTTTTAAGAAACACACTCTGCAAAGCAGTTTGTCCGTTTAGGGCTACTGTAAGTGTAAGTAAAGTCAAGTCAAGTCAGCTTTTTTTATATAGCGCTTTTGATAATTTTCATTGTTAGAAAGCAGCTGTACATAAAACATTGACTATAAGCATAACATATATCTCATGCAAGTCAAAACACAGGAAAAATATCAGACAGACTATAAATTCCTAATTGCAGTGTAAGGGGACCTGCAGTGTATGTAGATATAAATAGCTCATTCTAAGGCAATCAAAACATAACGCTTCATTATGCAAGGTCTTTATACACCTCTGAAGACACAGTTATGTATACTATATTGCATTTCTGATACTAGATCCTAGTAAACCATGACACACAGCACCTTTAACCTTAAATCCACTGATAACAATTGTGCAAAATAATACATATTTTATCATAAAGTAAAATTTTGACGCAAATGTCATGTGCAAGAATACATTTCAATCCCCACACGCATGCCCCCATAGCAACAGCTCCGAATTGTGGGGTACCGCTTGCTATTTTCATTCGCCTGTCAGAGAAAAGTGAAGGTGTCAGGCTCCAAACCTGTCAGAGTCTAGTCACTCACAGGCCTTAAATTCAACAAACCCCCCATTAGAAAAATACAAACCCCCCTTGTGCCCATAACCTCGCTTTCACAGTCAATGCATACATTCTGATCCAAAAGCCCCCCCTGGTATTGATTGATACCATTTCTTCACCTACACCCCAACAAATTGTGATGGTTAAGGGCTTACGGGCATTATGTTTGTGGGGGCCTTGCTGGTATCATGCCCAGGTCATCTGTATTGCTTCCAGGCCTGCTGAACCGCTGGTGTTTCTCCTTCTCAGTACTGTAATGTAGAGCCAGTGTGGGATTGAAGTTGAGAGAAGTCCAGTCATGAATGATCAGTCTCAAAGAGCTGATCATTTGAGTTAGCGGTTACAATTTCCCAAAATATGAGATATTGGTACGTCTAGATCTTAAGCTACTTGTAATCGGCTCAATGCCTCGTATTTGTTATTGTTAGAAATGTAAAAGGCATTTCAGGGTAGATCTCAGGTTTTAGACGTTTGCAATTTGACTCAAATTAACGTTTTATTGTTCCCCAATTCTCAGTCTACATTTATAATTGTTGGATTCAATACGTATTAGACTCTGTAATGTTATAACATCCAGAGTATGCATAGCTGTGCCAAAAACAAATGTTTTCAAAGCTTTGGAAAAAGCTAAAAAAGTACTTTTCTCTATACCTGAGGTGTCATGTATCGTCGCCCTGATGAAAATAGAAGCACATGAACACTAGACTAGATTGCTGTGGCATGTTCCTATCACATGATCTCTCTCCACACGTCAGCCTACGAACGTCTGCCCAGACATTCTGGATACTTTCCCTGGGTGCACAGACAAAATCCATTTCATGAATGACCCTCCCACACCTGCAGTCAAAACAGCCAATCATACTCGATTTGATGAGTGGAGAACTGAACTTAGAGTGACAGCTGTAGCAGAATGTTTGGAAAAGGCAAAGCATGGTATAAAATATTGGGGGGAGGATGAGTAGAAAAATAGGGACAATACACTTTACAATAGTGAGGCTGAAGAAGTTATGAAGAAATAAACGCCTTTTTATGTATGGTAAGCAAAGTGCAATTTATTATTCAATTTAAAAAAAGAAATCAATAATAACATAATACAGCAGCGGAAAAAATTAAGAGACCATTCAAAATTTTCATTGAATCAAGATTTCTAGATGTATTGTGGTCATTCCAGTCCAAGGTCTGTTGAATTTCAACAAAATCAAGCCTTAGGAGTGGCAAGGTCATCCAACAGCAATGTGAAAGACTTTTTAACCAAGACACATGAAGAACTGATAAAAATTGAGGTTATCACATAAACAATTAATTTTTTACTTTCCCTAAATACATGTATAAATTGCAGCCTGCTGTTGTATTGCTTGAAGATGAAAATGAACTTGTATGCAGTATTTGAGTTCTGAAACAATTCAGAGCACCTTGACCTATTTCTTCAGTTTTCATTTTCTGTAAATAAATGTAAATAGAAACAATATTTGAATTTGAGAGAAATATTGTAAGTAGATTGAAACGAAAATTATAATTTACTGTGTGCTGGGTGGTTTTTGACCCATGCTGGGTAAATACAGGAAAGAACGCATTACATTACCCAATGCTGGGTTATGTCAACCCAATTTCTGGGTTGTTTCCGCTCTTCTTTGGGTAAAGATAATCCAGGAATTGGGTTTAAAATAACCCAGCAGTGTGTTCTGTCCAATGTTTACCCAGCATATGTCAAAAACAACCCAATACCTTTTTAGAGTGTTTAAACACATAAATAGTAAAGTCACAAGAACTGAAAATGGTATTTGAAATTGTCTCTTATTTTTTAGGCATTTAAAAACACTTATGGAAGTAAATAAATACAAAGTAAAGTAACGAAATTTCGTAAAATAACGACATTTAATTTTTTAGGTAATTTCCCACGGTCTTTGTCTTTGTGCACGCTTTGCACAATGTATAGCCGATCAAGTGTATGCAAACTTGCGAAGCTCGAAATGGAAATAGATGCATTTGCGTATGCTTATGCTCCGTTTGTACTTTTCACTCCCACTAAAAGAGTCACACTGAGAGAGCAGGACATGACGGTGGAAAATATTTTAAAAAATCATATTGAACAACGTTCACATACAATACTTTCCAGAGCTTACAGTCGAAGTTTGTTAGCATTATTGCTTTAAGTGACATTTAAGTGAACAGTTAAGTAGCCACAGCTGGCAGTAACAAAGATGTTAATCCATAAATTACGGTCAGAAGTTATGTGATGCGAACAGTCCCTCTCCCGTAACCTCACTCAACCGAGATCATTAGGTTCCCCCAGCTAAAACTACAGTTCTGCTATAAAGTATTTTATAAAATTGTTCAGTTTGTGTTGAAACTGTGAGGTTTTCATGTAGTCATTTGCACTATTACATCACATCAGTTTTAGATAAATTATCATATTAAACTGCAAAATGAATGTAGTCGTATGCCTTTGCCTGGGGAATCATTACCATTAGCCTATGCAGATTTTGCTTGCATTAGGCTACTGTTTTTACCAGAGCCTGTACCTCAAGGACCATAATAATGTTGCAGTGTCCGAAATCTAGTGATATGTCATTTTATTTATAAACATTTCATGAATATAAAATATGTACAGCTCGAGTGAAGCCATTCTAAATGATACATTTTCGATCCAGGATTTGTGAAGCGCTGTAGGCGCGCTTGCGCAGTGCGCACAGATGTGCGAAATTACCCCAAAAGAAAATACAGTCATTGGAGTCGTTATTTCGTTTTGGTTTATTTATTTATTGGATTTCCCGTTTCAAGTTGAAATATAAAGAAAAACATAGTTTTTTATTTTTGCGCATAACGAAATATCGACTGTTTTTTTTCTTTTTCCGTTTGTTTTATTGAATGGAATAATCAAATGATCAGATGATACATGGACCCACCTAGCATGCATACTCAATTTTACCAGACTAGAAGAAGCTGCTATTCACTTCACTGATTCTCTGCTCAATTACCATATTCTGGAACATTTCATACCTGGACACTCAATGCTTCATCATGAACCCTAAATGCAGTCGAAATGTGTGCCTTACACTCTTGTAGATTGTTCTTTTTCTAAGTAGGAGAGAGGAGTAAGGATTCTAACACTTGATAAATGTAGCATCATTAGTAATATATGTGTATTCCAGTCCTCTATACCTTGTCTCGGATTGGTAAGCAGAACCTAGGCGCAAAGAGCCGGTATAAAACTCAATACTTTCATAACAAAATAAATACACACGATGGGGCAAAATGACAACAGAAAACCCCACACTACAAAACAAAGACTTCCTGCAAGGGGGCAAAAACAAGAGAGATCAGGATTAACAAAACATAACAGGGCTAGAAATACAGTAACCAGAATACGAGGTAAGTATATGAACATTGCAAAACGAAACAGCACAGGACAGCAAACACAATGGCATTAAATAGGATAGATAACAAGGGATAAAAACAATAGTGGAAGTCATAATTACAGGCAGAAAGCTAGACAAGGAAACAAGGGGGCGGAATACATGACAGGAAAGCACATGGCAATCATAACAAACACTGGAGCTGCAGCGCCAGCAGTTCTGGTCGCTGGAGCTCGGAGAATGCGGCCAACCATTTGTGTGAAAGGGAAAGGCGCGAGGCCGGGCACGTGAGTGATAACGTGAGTCAGCTCCTGCTGAACTCCTGCTACCTTCCAACATCTCATGGACGGCATACTGTGGCCACACTCTGCATATGCCGCTGTGTATTTGAATGACATCATCATCTATAGTAATGACTGGCAGTGGCATATGCAGCACTTGAAGGCTGTCCTGAGTTCGCTAAGAGGAGCGGGGCTCACGGCTAACCCGAAGAAGTGTACGCTTGAGCGGGAGGAGGTCAGGTATCTGGGCTTCCACTTGAGTCAGAGGCAGGTGCGTCCTCGAATTGACAAGATGGCAGCAATTGCAACCACCCCGAGACCCAAGACCAAAGAGGCTGGGGCTGGCGGAATATTATAGAAGGTTTGTCCCTAATTATTTGGTGCTCACTAGCCCGCTGACTGCCATCACTAAAAAGGAGGCACCAGATCCCATCCAGTGGATGGAGCCGTGCTAGCAGACTTTCACCCAGCACGCTCCTGAATTTTCTCTATCTTTTCTTTTGCAGACGGACGCAGTCCTTTCCCAGGAGATGGAGGGTGAGGGCGGTCGGTCCATTGATAAAGAGTGCCTGGCAATAAGGTGGGCCTTTCTTACCCTCTGATCGTATCTCCTGGGGTGAGAGTTCACGCTTTGTCCGGACCACGCGTCCCTCCAATGGCTCCACCACATGACCTTTTGGTGTCTCGCACCAGGAGGGGGGGGGGGGCTGCAGCCTGGATGGGACGCCGGCCTAAGTCGGCGGTGGGGGTATGTAGCGAGGGGGGAGTGGTTAAGCGAAGTCTGCAGTGGAAGAGACCGAGATAGGAGACGGGCAGGACATACGTAGGTCAAGTGCAGATTGTAAACACCTGTGTCTCGTTCCAGTGATTGGCGGGAAGACGACAAAAGCGATCAGGAGCCGACTCTGGGGGAATGAGAGACTGGCAGAGAACACGCATTTGACAAGAAGAGCCTGGCTGAGAGAGTCAAGCTTATCTGGAGAGAAGGGAACAGAGACGTGCAAGAAGAGAAGGGAATCAAGACGTGAGAGGAGTGCGGTCCTTTATATACGCCACGCCGACCCTGCCTCCTTCCTTGCTTTTATTTAACCCCGTTACAACATAATTTTAAATGGTTAAAAAGTAAACTGTTAATGTAATTTAAGGTGTAGCTGTATTTCACCCTGTTTATACTATTTCATAACCTGTGTATTTAGCTTCTGTACATATAGTTTTTTGTCACTATTATAGTACTATTAGCCATCTGTATAATAAGTCTAGTGTTTGATGATGTATTTTGCATTAATGCATAACCCAAACTTTTATGGTACATATTACATATCACCAATGCTACTTTTCTGACAGATTAGACTAAGAGAAATATTACGGGTTCCCTTCTCATGTTTACGTTTCCAATTTGTCTAAAATGTCTGAACTCATGGGCTGGCCTTCTCAGAAAACGGTATGCCTACTGTCAAATTGCTGCGAAATATGACTGATCACCTTCATTTCGCCCATTTCTGGCTTTGGCATGTACTTCTAAATTGTGTATTCTTTCCATGGCGCCAAACTAACCACCCTACCTTTAATTAATTTCCTTTTATTTATACTGCTGAGACTCACAGCCCGCTTACGCACAAAGTGCCCCTATACTCAGAGACTTAGAGTTTTTAACTTTTGATTTCATCATAATGCAATGTCGCCTCATAATGACCGTTTAGTTTGTCACAAAGTCCTGCACTAGAATTAAAGTGAGAACAGAGTGTGAACGTCTTTTGTCCACATCTGATTTAGAGGCTGAAATTACACTCATCAAGTGCTATTGGAGGGTAATGTTGGTGAAAGACCGTAGAGAGGGAGAAAAACATAGAAACAGCTTTATTTTGAAGGCAGTCCAATTCCCTGTTTGGTTTATTTTGTGCATGACGGATTTGTCACAATCAGACGAGTGTTGAAAATAAAGGCTTGAATGAGAAAGGGTCACATTTCTTTTTAAATGTACCATGTTAATGGGCTTCTTGTGGCGGTTCATGCTCTGTGGGCTATCAAAACAGCAGGCATCAACTGTAATAGAAATCTTTTCATCTCATGCATGTTATTTTGCTGCAAACAAATGTAAACATATGCTTAAAAAAATAAGGAAAAATAAATGAATGGATAGTTGACTCCATTGTGCTTCTTTTCAACATCACTATCTTATATTACAATTCTAAGATATAAGAATTAAAATTATTTTACCTTCACAGTGCCATCAATCTATCATCACCGTAGTAGATAGGTAACAAGGGTGGAGACTGAACAAAAAAAAGGAGGTGAGGTCTTTGAACACTCTCTGAGCCAGTGGCTGTGTGACGGTAGACAGACGATGTCTGGCCACCACACGCAAGGGAACATCTGATCGGAGAGCAGCTGTGCATAAGGTACAGTGTTATTCTAGTGTGTCAGCCTGAAACAGCAGTGTGGCAGGTCATTTATTACATCCAATGCCCCTTAAGCTATTCCTGTTCATCTAGAAGAATCATACTGTGGCAGAAAACATGTACTGCTATAAAGTTTCTGTCCATTCATCTTCTTCAAAACAACCCCTGTGATTGGTTGAATGTCAACAAACTTTAAAGGCAAAGCAAAATTTGTTTGCATTTACGGGTTTTGAAAAGCATTTCCCCGCAGCGAACATTTCCTACTGGCTAAACTAATTTTATTCTTCCTTAAAAAGGTATCTTCCAGTTTTTTCTAGGAATTTGAATGTGGATATGATTACTTTTCCAGGGGGGTGTCAAGACGGTCCTGAGTACTTTTCCCTGTCTGCTGTTGGGTTTGTAAGGCCGATGTCTGTGGCATGCATGGATGCATCTCACTGGAGTCTGTTCAGTGTATCTGATCCCTGCAGACTAAGGTAGTGGATCGGGTTGGAAGTAGACTGTCAGAGCGGTGAGTTTCTTAGAAATCAATTACAGTTATTGATGAAGTGAGGGCAGGTACTATTGATCATGTGAGGCAAGCGTTCTTGTGTACAGCAGGGTGACAAAATAAACACACGTACTCAGTTTATCCTGTGTTTTAAATGGGAGCACACTTTGGAAGGATACCTGCAAAATATCAACTGCTGCCTTTTGTTTATTTTGTGATATATATTTAGAATATATTGGCATTTGTTTTTTGTTAAAGTGATGTAAATTGTAATGGGGACAATGTTGTACACAACATTACCCACAGCCTGTTTTCTTTTTCACAATCTCATCAGATTTATAATAAAATAAAAACTGAAATAAAACTGTTGTACATTCAGTTCTGTTCAACTGTTTGTAAAGACTATCACGCTATTACATCAATTCATCTGAATTCACTTTGCTATTGTAGTATTGTATATTCAGATAAAAAACCACATTAAAGCTTAGTCTGGCCGATTTACATGTAGGTCAGATGGTCTCAAGTGGGCGGATCTTGGCTGCAGTAAGATGCAATGTGGACCAGACTTTATGCCAATAGAAGAAAGTTTGCAACATGAGACAACCACTCATGCACAATTTTCAACTGTGGTTTATTTTTTTCATTAGAGCTGTAAATCTTCCTCCCTGGACAGCGTCTGCGCAAAGGTGTCAGACGCTAAGATCTGTCTCCCACTGTCTCTCTTGAAATGATTAAACTTTGTCTTGGATAGCTCTGTGCTGTAATTCTGCTGTCTGACCAGCCCCAGATGGAACGAAGATTATCTTTTTCATTCAGAGTTTGTGGCAGTAACATGCACAATAGGCCAAAACTTAGATCAAGTGAATTGTTGTAGTAGTGTGATTTATGCTATCAATATAAATGTTTCTGGTCTGCATTGCCTTGTTTGCAGACTAGCTGTTATTTAAATATAACTTTAAGGAACATTTGATAGTATGTACTGTAGCCAGGGTTATTTCCTCTACCACTGAACATTTTGTCAGTATGACTCAAATAATTAAGGTGGGCCGATGGGGCTCAACAAAGGGATTCTCCCGTTGATCCCTGACATTGAAAATGGGAAGATTTGGCACAGGGATAAAGGTTGTATCTTTGTACGAATACCTTTGTATAAGATGACATCACTGGTGAAGTGTAGGTAAAACATGACATACAGTAGAACTAGATCTTCGAACTGTCCTAGCAAGTTTGTATTTACAAATTTGTCAGGACTTGTCTAAGTTGTCTATTGGTCCAGGTGTATGTGCCTTCTGTGGTATATAAATAGTTGACAAAAATTTTACTTTAAACAGATATGCCTTTAAAGTTAAAAATCTTTGACAATCTTGAAAATGACTTATTGATGACTAATCTTCCAGCCATGGTCATTTTTTTGGTCCTGTTGTTCAATGTGACAAGTCCATCAATATGTCTCATTTACATAAGGTAGGAACATATCACTACAGAAAGAAAAACTGAGTTTATCAAGAGCTATTATGGTTCTTTAAACCCACAGTAACAATACCATTTACACATTTTAATATTCAGATATTTACTCTAGTCCTGATCAGTTACCCACTACATTATGATAATATTTTAATAAATTTGCCAAACATTGAGCATTTTACTAACATTTGTACTGGCAATCTGGTGTTGGAGGTGAGGGAACAATTTGTCTGGATATATTTCTTGTTAAATATTAACAGTTCTGAGAACAGGTGGTTGAAGGATTTCGGCTTTTCCTCATAGCCATTTGGTTGCAATTAAGTGTAATTGGGATGTCACAGTCACAGCATAGCTGTTCTGGATATCTTGCTTTTAATGTTTGTTTTGGAGATTCATTGTGGCATTTCGTTTTTACTGTGTGGCTTATGGCAAATTAGGGAAATAAGTAATTATCGCAATGATTTCTACGGGGCATAACACATTTTTTCCTTGTTTACAGCATTTTGAAGAGAAATTAGTGGCATATTTAACTTACAAAATAAGGTAAAACTTCTTGGAAAAAACGATTTTAAATATGCCAGAATGTTCACAGTTTAAAACCGAATAGAAATTTTATTTTTTTAACCCCAGACTAAAATAGTTTCTTTACCTTCACAGGAGTTTCACAGGATCTCAACAATTTCTCAAACTGTGCTCAAGTTTGCTTACATAACAGATTTAAAAAAATATAAATAATTAAATAAAAAAGTTATATTTCAAAGCTCAGTGCTTGTCCACACTAGTGCGATTTCAAACAAAAACGCATCTTTTTCTCTCACTGAGACAGCGTCTCTTCGTCCCGTTCAGGGGCCAGGCATGGAGGTTCCAGAGGCCCGGGTAGAGGTGCCAAACCGTGTCCTTCCCCTGTGACAACAGGTCCTTTGTCAGGGGAATGGGCCAGGGGGGGCCGTCGTCAGATCTACCAGATCCGAGAGCCAGGTCTGGTTGGGCCAGTATGGCGCCACTACCAGAACCTGATTAACCCTCTTCCCTGACCTTGCACAGGACCTGTGCCACGCCGTCCAGGGAACCCGAATCTGTAGCCAGTGCTGAAGCGGCCGCATGTGCATCAACCCGAGAGGGATTACCCCTGTTGAGGACGCCATGTGCCCCAGAAGCCTCTGAAAGTTCTTCAGCGGCGTCGAGGGATTCTGCCTGATCAACCTCAGACAGCGCAGCACTGACTGTGCACGCTCGTTGGTGAGATGTGCTGACATACAGCCAGAGTCTAGTTCCATACCGAGATAAGAGGTGCCCTGCGGGTGGGAGAGCTTGCTCTTCTCCTGGTTGACCCGAAGGCCTAGACGGTCTAGGTGCCGAAGCACAAGGTCCCTGTGCGTGCACAACACATCTCGCGAGTGTGCCAAGATAAGCCAGTCGTCGAGATAGTTTAGCACTCGCACGCCTTGCTCCCTGACAGGAGCTAAGGCAGCCTCCACTAGTTTGATAAAAAACTGTGGAGACAGGGCCAAACCAAATAGCAGGACTCTGTACTGATACACCCTTCCCTCAACGCGAACCGTAGGAACGGCCGGTGTCGGGGGAGAATAGAGACGTGAAAGTACGCGTCCTTCAGGTCGCTTGCCACGAACCAATCCTGGTGACGTACCGAGCCCAGGATGCGGCTCTGCGCCAGCATCTTGAACGGCAGCTTGTGTAGGTGCTTGTTCAGGAGGCGCAGATCCAAAATGGGACGCAGGCCCCCACCATTTTTGGGCACATTGAAGTACGGGCTGTAAAACCCAGCCGAAATCTCGGTTATAGGGACGGGTTCGACCACACTCTTGTACAGTACAAGGGGGGTGCCTGACGAACTGGATCGAGTAACCGAGACGGATTGTCCTCTCTATCCAGTGTGACGGGCTGGTGCGCTGCCAAGCGCCCAAGAACCGCGACAGCGGGACCAGAGGGATACTCTGCTTCACCATGCCGGGGAGGCTGGCTGACAGTGCGGTCACCTCGCACAGGGGGGACCCCCAGGGAGGTTGATGGGTCTGTATGTTTACCTGCTTCCGGCTGCCTGACGCAACGTCCGGGGGAGATTGCAGTCGGCGGCCCGTTCCATCCAAGACACCGTCTGGACGAGAATGCTGGGAAAACCCAGGGGAGATTTGTCTCTTTGTGACTATGTGGGCGCCGGACCCTGAAAAGGGCCCAGACTCGATGGAAACGCAGCAGGCAGCGTCCTCCGATCCGGCATTGGAAAGGCCGGGATCGGGCCCAGTAAAATCTCCCTCTGGTTCGTCCCGTCAGGGTCGCTTAGAGGACCTCTTGGCGGGCTGCTGACAGGGAACAGATGCCCTCTTCCGCGGGTGTCTACATCGCTGGTGGGTCGTCCTCTGGGAGGTTCCTGGAACCGGAGGGCCGCCGCGGGAGGGCAGGGCTGCTGGGAACCAGGCTGCGCCCGAGACCATGCCGACCTGTTGGCGGGCATGTTGCGGTGTGGCAGGATCTGTTCGATCGCCTCAGTCTGCTTCCAGACCGCGGAGAACTGCCGTCCTCCACGGTATCACCAAGCAGCCCTGCTTGCGAGATGGGCGCATCCAGAAGGCGGGCCTTCCGGGCACTGCTCATCTGTGCAAGACTAAGCCACAGATGCCTCTCTTGGATCACCATTGTGGACATCGACCGACCCAGGGCACGTGCCGAGGCCTTCGTCGCTCGTAGCGCGAGGTCTGTGGCAGTACGCATTTTACTTCCCGCCATCCAAATCCTTCAGGACTTTCGCCTGAAGAATTTGGAGGACCACCATGGCGTGGAGAGCAGAGGCGGCTCGTCCAGCAGCACTGCAAGCCTTCAACCAGAGTGTCGAAGAGAGCTTACATGCTCTGGACAGGAGTCTAGGTCGACCCCCCCAAGTGGGAGCTGTCTGCAGGCACAAGTGGTCCGTGACTGCATGCTCCACCTGGGGGACGTCAACATAGCCTCTAGCCGCCCCACCAACCAGGGAAGTCACAGCCACCGAGCCCTCCGTCCTGAAACGCGCCGAAAGGGGCGCATTCCAGGACTTGGCGAGCTCGTCATGCACCTCCGGGAAGAATGGTACCGGAGTGGGGCGTGGTTTTTGAACACGCCCGACCCTAGAAACCGCGCATCTAGCCGTGAGCGTTACGGGGAGGGTGGTGCTACACCCTGCAACCCGATGCACGCGGCTGCCCAGGAAAGCATGGCCGACATCTCAGCGTCAGTCTCCTCCGGAGCTCGACTGCCTGACGACAGGAGATCAGAGAAGTCTTCCGCATCCGATGCCAGCAGGCAGCTGTCCGACGCAGCGACAGGGATAGCGTCATCATCCATGTGAAAAGTCTTACCACTATGAGATGGCCGTCTGCCGCTCGTAGGGGACGAACCAGGTGACCGTGAAGGGGTATGGATGGTCCGCGAGCGTGAGCTGACGGAGCAACATCTATCGGAGTCCCCAAATCACCCCCGCCGCTCGCCAAAGCGGTCAACCTCGCCGAAACGGCAGCTGAACACGCCTGGGAAACAGAGGGGGTGGTGGCAGCGCTCGAAAAGAACGTAGCCAACCGTGACCGCAACACCCTGATTGCCACGTCCGCACACACAGAACATGTCGAATCAATGAAACCTACCTCAGCATGCTTGAGCCCCAAGCAAGTGACACAGGCATCATGGCTCTCAGACTCCGGGACGAGTCTGTCGCACCCAAGGATACAGCTACGAGACATGCTCGTAGCCGGAGGGACTTACCTCTTAAGGTCTGTAGCCTTCTGCCGAAATGCCCAGGGGAAGTCCACCGAAAGGAGAAGTCCGCTGCTCCGCGTCATAAATCCAGCAGGTTAAAAGTTTTCTCGAAGTCGAGTATCGCGTGTAGCATCAGCAAACACACAGGTTCCGAAGAACAAAGGATAAGTGAATGACCGCCGTCATCTTCCTTTATACCCGTATGTACGGGGCGGAGACTGGCGTGCGCGTGCCATTCGCCAAGCCCATTATTGTTTTATAAATATTTATCTCAGAGAAGGTAGGTTCTCAAGATCAAACCCCAGTCAGTCTCTCACAACGTCGAGAGACCGACTGAAGGGGAACTGAGCTTTTCGAAAACGCACTCGAAAGTGAATACATTTGAAAACGCTGTTTTTATGTTGTAGTGAGGATGAGGAAAACAATGATGCGTTTTTCGTCATGTGACGCAGTTGTTTCGGCTGCTCTCCTGTTTGATGGTATTAATATCAGTTCATGCATACTTAAGATTGCATTTTAGGAGACAGAACATTTACTTACTCGCAGTCATTGTTTAGCAGCAGAGTGCGAGATAAGTTTCACTTTCACTATTCCAGCTTTATAGTCTTGTGTTTCGCACCGGCTCCAGATATGAGATGAAAGGTGGGCCAAGTAATTTTTCAGGTGTTTTGACAAAAAAAAGCAGTCTCAACAAACTAATTGGACGGACTCCAATATGTTAATAAATGTATACTGAAGTGAAATAATAGGTATGTGTGAACTAGGGGTGTCCTCGACAAAGGATTTACGTAGTCGAATCAGAATTGTCATGTCTAGCCTATGTTTTTGGCGTAAATTTGGGTGCTGCCATCTTTGAGCTGTATGTGTTTAGACTTCCGGTGAGCCGTTATAGCTAATGGCAGTCGTATTGCGTACAAGCTTAATTTGTGCAGTTAGAGGTGGCCATAATAGCCGGTTCAAACTCAAAAAAATGTCTACAAAACGTTAGTTTTTACCTAAATCTATGCACCAGAGCTGAATCCGAGCGGTATTCAGGGCTAAGTGTATCCCAACTTGCATCACTTTCTGGAAATATCATGAGACGGGATATACGTCATGAAAGTGGTCAAGTGCAAAGACCACAAGTCGGGGTATTTGGACGCAGCCTGATAGTCGAATCATTACTTTATTTGCAGGATGTAAATGAAGAATGCAATAAAGCATCTTACCCAGTGGTAGTCTAGTTGTGCTTTGAGAGCACACAGTGCGCTGTTGCACAGCAGTGGACTGTACCACAAGTTGAGTATCGCAACTGCAAGTTCATATTACGCTATTTAAAATACATTCAGATGCAAACCTCTTCAAAAACAGATCATCTGTCTCTTTCATAAATGCAATGTTAGCATGTTTATACAGTTATATATAGAAGGCTATGAGGGTTCAGTCAGTGGAGGAAGGAGGATTGACATCGTGATATGATCGCCACCTCGGCTAACAGCAGCACTATGCAAAAAGCATACAGTTAAGAGAAAATAACCACAGCTCTTTACTAAAAGCTGCACTTGTAAGAAAACAAAGCATATTTTTTGAGCAATTACTGCCTGTCAGTTGAGCTTGGGACAAAACATTTAGCAGTGTTCACATATTGTTTATTACTGCATGATATAGCTTGATAAAGAATTTTATAGTTTTTGTAACAATGAAAATTGTCAAAAGCGCTATATAAATAAAGCTGACTTCACTTTCCTGTAGCTCAGTGGTTAGAGCATGATGCCAAATACTAAAAAAACAAATGTATTGCATTATGCAATGTAAGTTGCTTAGGATAAAAGTGTCTGCTAAATGCGTAAATGTAAATAATACAATTCATTCAAATAGAAGTTTAATTTGAAGGTTGATTGTATAATGCAATTTTATAATTTTTATTTTTGCATTTTGTGTTTTTAAGGTGAATAAAAGTCTAAAAACCTGGTCTCGTTCTATGAACTCAGTCTTGTGGGATAAGTGTCTCGTCACACCCCTAGTTAATTCATATTTGCATGCCCAAACATTCAGTAAGTGACAAATGTTTGGAAACTCGCACATTTTACGAGTCATCTGCGGGTGCGTCTTTTGGAGTAACACCACACATCAATAGACCCACTCATCGACACTAGACTTTGAATATAACTCATGGAGCCGATCTAACCAATATAGCTATTAAACCTCAAAGAGACGATTTCAACGATCACTATCTTATAACTCGTTATCGACAGAGTAGAACAATTCGCAAAGAGCTTGTCAAATCTGACTCCTTTAATAACCGTACCAATAAATACAGAATCACACGATGACATGACCAGCAAATTGAGCACTATTTTCTCTAATACATAAGAAGCTGTCGCACCTATGAAGTCAAAAAAGATTCATGAGAAAAACATTGAACCATGGTACAATAGCACCACTCACACCCTTAAAAGAGAAAGACGTAAACTGGAGCGCAAATGGAATGGAAATAAATTAGAGGTCTTTAAAATTTAGTGGAAAGAGAGTGCAAACTGTTAAAAAAAGACACTAAAAGCAGCAAAGGCTTAGCCACTCCAAAAGTACAGTTGCTAAATTATCAAATAAACAGACAGCACCTGACCGAAAACATGCGAGACAAAATAGCATAAACTCAACTTCCAAGTCTGTCCTATAAATAAGTACCAACCATCACTCCAAATGAAAAGCTACAGTATTTTTAATCTATAAAACAGGAAGATTTTATTAAACTTATTGCAACATCTAAACCAACAACATGCTCAATAGACCCCATACCAACTAGATTATTAATATAGTTACTACCTGTTGCAATTGAGCCCATTTATAACATTATCAATTCGTCAATTAATCTAGGCCATTTAAAATGGCCATCATTAAGCCACTTTTCAAGAAACTATACTTAGACCCCAATGAACTAGGAAACTATAGACCAATTTCAAATCTCCCTTACATGTCTAAAATACTAGAAAAAGTAGTGTCCACTCAGTTGTGCTATTTCTTACCAAATAATGACATACAGGAAACATTCCAGTCAGGCTTTAGACTGCATCACAGTACTGAAACTGCACTCGTTAACATTACAAACAACCTGCTTGTAGCATAAAATAAAAATAACATCTCAGTCCTGCTTGACCTTAGTGCTGCGTTTGATACTGTAGACCATAACATACTTTTAGATCTCTTACACAATTATACCGGTATTCAGGGACACACACTGCAATGGTTCAGATCTTACTTATCAGACAGACATCAATTTGTCCTTTTAAATGGGGAATCTTCAAATGTAACGCAAGTAAGACTAAACTAAATCCACCATGGGCTCGAACTTTCTCATACTTAGCACCTAAACTCTGAAATAGCCTTTCCAATACTATTCGAGTGTCAGACACACTCTCCCAACTTAAATCCAGTTTAAAGATACCTCTTTTCAGCCAAGCATTCATCCATAATAATGCTAAATTAACCACTGGGAGACTGTATTTATTAGATATTATTTACTAGAATAATCTTGTTTGTTCTGTACTCACCATGCACTATGCTGTGTTTTACCTTTTTTATTTTTCAATTCAGAACAATGCACATTGTGAAAAGCGCTATATAAATAAAATAGATTTGAACTGAATTCTCTATACCGGTCTCACAGCACAGAAGACGCAGAGAGACATGATCCTAAAGCACGTATGCACACATAGCCAAGAAAACACAGACATCATGTCCAGAATCTTTTAGCGCTGGGACCGCCGCTCCATCTATCAGTTTCAAACGATCTCCAAATCCAGCGTTATATCCACCATTTACATAACATTCATCACCCAAATACAGTGAAAAACAACACAGCTGAACTTTGTGAACATAGTGGTCTCTCTCTCTCTCCTGTACACAAATGAAAGTGACCTGTGCTCCTTCTTACACTCTCCATGGTTGATGCGCGGGCATGCCATGTGCTTTTAGGGACTAAAAGTTGTTATGTAACGATTTTTCATATTCGAAAAAACTTTTCCGAAACCTGTACAAACGCTGGACTTGTACAAAAGTGTTGAGCACAGAAATACTACGTAATACGTTCCAACTCGTTTTTTGACAAGTTCACCATGTTAAGCATGAGAAGACAGCACGTTTGTAAAGGAGTCAGAATGCATGACACACCTTTAAGTGAGTTTAACAGTTCACATAGTAAAATTTACAAATAATACTTACTTTTGATTTGTGCATTATCAGCTTTTCAAACACTAATATCTCTGTCCAGGTAACTGTTCTGCAAAACTTCGTATGTAGCATTGCTATGAAGAAGTTCTCAAGACCAGGCCACCATTTGTGCTCATATGATCTGCATCAGCCCACAACATGAACAGGACATCTGCTTTTGCGTGTTTGTCATTAGTGAAGAGGCATCTCAAAGCACAGCAGGAGTGGTAAACACCTGTTCCTTATCACCTCAAACCTTTTGCCAGGTAGAGTGTCTAATCTTAAACACATGATATGAGCGGATGTTCTGATAGAGCTGTTTCAGTCTGAAACATGTCCCAATCATACAAGCATAAATGTAATTTGAACTGTTATAAAATGCAATCGATACATCCTATAGGAAGAAAAGCTTATATGTGGCTCTTTCATGGCTCAGGAGAATTATGTTTTTAGTTATGTTTCAAGTCTTAATCTGGTTTTAGATGTTTCTCTTGGTTTGAGAGACAAATGTGGACAAATACCACAAATAAGACTTGCTCACCTGCACTACGAGAATAAAGGAATAAAATGTGGATAGCATACAGCAGATACATTTTGCGATTTGTCTTTAAAATGTTTTATTACAAATATTTATGTTTATATTCAAATGTTTTGCATGCAGATTTGGCATCTTGATAAATTTGAGCCGGCGAATTCAATGTATGAAGGCCCGCTCTGTATGTAGATATAAATAGCTAATTCTAAGGTATTGCAAACATAAAGGTTCATTGCGTAAGGTCTTTTTACACCTCTGAAGAAATCGTTTTATATTTTATAGTGCATTTCTGTCAATAGATCCTATTAAAACCCTGTATTGTTTCTTTAATTTTGAGGTAGCGAATTCCCCAATTAAACACGATTATACTATCAATGAGCATTAGTTTTGTACCGTTTCTACCCACAGCTGGTTTAGCTTTTCCGTAAAGCTTATTTATACCACTGTTTGAACTCAAACTCCCTAGAAATTTTTACCTCACACCATATATACATAAAACTATGTTATGTTTATGACAGCAATAACATTGTCCAAATGCAGAGTTTGCTTATTGAAAACAGAGGCGGGTCTCTGTTGGGACATCCAGTTAGAATGTAGCAAGGTAATGACAACCTGCAAACAGACAGAAAGCAGTATTCCCTTTGTTGTGTTCTTACAGGCCAGCATGACAAGACCTCCTGCCCTCTCCTAGGAAGTGAGAGAATGTCGACTAGATGGGTAACAGTGTGGTTACACTACACAGAGCAAAGGTGAGGGCTTTACTTTCGTGTTCATAAATGTAAACAAAGGAACTTTTGCATCTGAAGAATCAGTCACTGCATGTTTGAATGCTGTGTAATGAGTGATGTAACTGTTATTTTAGAGCACCATATCACTTTAAAGGCTTTCTATAAGATCCTTTGAACATGTATCTAAACACATTGTCTGAGAACAGCTTGAGACATTATTTGGGATCTGTTTTTCTCAGGATGCCTTTACAATATATTGAATAATATTTTAGTAATATTTAATGTTTTCTTTTTTTATATTATTCCTCTGTAGCAACAAATAAAAAATGTTAAGAAAATGATAATTAATTCTCAGTCATGTCTTTGTCTCATAGTTTTCTTTAACAAATTCTTCAAGAAATAAAAATACTGAATCAGACATTTAATAAATTATATTAAGAGTATGGTGTAGTATAGCAATATGCAGAATGTTTATCTTATAATAACAAAAGTAATAAAATAATAAAAATACATGTATGATAAATTTATGTAATCTTCAATAATATTGCTTAAGCAATGAAATATCATTGATGTGAGAGATCCCATTATAGATTTTTCTTTTTTGGGTGACTGTACAGGCATCATTGTTTTATTTAGCAATGCTAGTCCACCGATTCAGTCTGCTGAAGTTGTAAACTACAGAACAAAATTGCGACTCATTAAACATGACAAGGTACATTGGTGTTGAGATTCATAAGAACAGGCCCATATGGTAGAAATAATCTGCAGAACATAACCATGTTGTCAGTAGTTTATGCAAGCAGTTGAGTCTGTATTCATGCATGTGTGTCCTTAGTGACTGATGATGCTCTTCATAATCCAACTGACAGGAGATCAGAGGCGGATGTTTGCTGGAGAATAAACAGACCCTTGTTCCTAATGACTCTCCAGTGAGGCATTCTGGGTCATAGGAGGAATGGTCAAAAAGAGGTTTAATGAATGAACATAAATCTCATCCATATATTAGGGAGTTTGATTTTAATATAAAAATGAAGATTTAGGAGATTAAGTTAAAAAAGTTTCTACCTAGTTGGATGCCTGTATCATAAATTATATAAAGTTAGCAGCGGCTAATACATGCGAACGATGCACTAAGTTACACTAAGTTAAATTAGCAGCATTTCTTAGCGAAATGCTTTTTACACTAACCAAAAATAGCTGTATTTTCTTTAGATTAAGTAGAAATAGCAGTTAGATACTATTGGTACTTATAAAAAATGCAGATTACGTTAATATTTGCACCTCAGCATTGTTGTGCATTAAACATTATATAATAATAAGAGAGTGTAAATCATTATATTTATAAAAAATATTAAAATGATGACAATGTATTGAGATATTAAAGCCCTATACCTACCCCTTACCTTACCTTCCCTTACCTTACCCTCAACCTAAACTTTATGAATAAAAAAGAATTTTATGTCTTAAATCAATTTTATTGAAAAACAAATGCCTTTATGATTTTTAATGTGATAGAAAATGGTAAAAGAGCATCTTCAGTGAGAGGTGGATTAGTCTCCTCTATCAAGTTATACAGACTTTACACCTCACACCACTTGAGTCCCTGTTTGGAGTAATTCATTCTTACACCTAGAACCTAGAAATCTTAAAAGGATAGTTCACAAAAAAAATTGTCATTGAAACCTGTACATGTACATGTTTTGTGTCCATACAATTGGAAGTCGGTGGGGTCTATTATTTTTTGGTTATCAACATTCTTCAAAATATCTTATTTTAGTAATACAGGTTTGAAATTACATGAGAGTGAGCAAATATTAAAAAGGAGTTTTTAGTGAACTATGCCTTTAATGGGTCCAGACTTCTTATGATTTATAAAACTTTTTTTTACTTTATTAAAACGAAACAAAAAAATGTTATGTGGTCCAATACTTCTGGACCACACTACATATGTACGAGTTTGTATTTCTATATATCTCACACATTCTATGTTTCTGTAAACATGCTGTGTTGGCTCTCATCTGAAACAGACCGTGGAACAATATCAGATTTTTTCTGTGTGATATTTAACATGTGGCAATAGTTAGAGAAGCAGAAAACAAACTGAAATAGGCAACCCAATCCCGAGCGGACCATTTATCAGGCCGGCCGGCGGTTTCTTTTTCTTCATGCTGACAAAGTCCAGCATCTCACCTTCCAAATGAAAAGCTAGTAATAGAGCCAGAGGAGGAGAACGGATCATAGCTTTCAACACACGCCTCACACACAGATGAAACATAGCGTGCGGCTCAGATCCTTAACTAATTGTACTTTGTCTTGTTTGTACTGTGTCTGGACACTGCAAATTCTATCATTATTAAAGGACTGTTTAACAATGACAGGACCCCACTAAAGTCCACCTGGTGATATATAATGATTATCCTTTTACTTCTGATAATTCTGCCTCTGATGGCAACCCACTGTGATCTGGTTAAACTCATCCACAGGAAAAAAACTGAGTTTTTCCAGGCCTGTGTGGGACATTACGTACAAAGTTTTATATGTATGGATATTCCAATTCCAGATTATTTTGCATCCTTATATAAAACTACTAAGCAGCTCAAAGGTTCAGATGGTCTCTTATGGATTGATGTACACTGTTAATCATTTGTGAATGCATATCACAGAAGTTTCTATGTTCATTACAATTCATTATATTCTGTATGATACACGTTCCCTATAATATGATTGTAAAGACACTTGGACCTGGTGCTTAGTGTTGGGAGGTGGGATAACTGGGACCTGTCTGCAGAGCAGGACTGGAAGTATTGCTCAGTTTAAAGAAAAAAGTACTCTAATGCCCCTTTGCATTTTATTCAATGTTTATTTAATCGATTATACCAAATAACCAGCAATATTTAGTGATTGGTTGTTTACATTATGGTAACTTTAAAACATAACTTTTATGTAAGCGTGCATCAAACTCCTAGAAACATTATGGCAGCCAAACAATAATATTAGAACTGGTGTGTGTAAAAACAATTGTGTGAAATGTGCATCAGACGGTCCGTGGGCGTGTTGTCTGGGTCTGAGACTGCGCTGTGACTGCTCTCCCTCTCTCAAGTTGTGTGGAAGAATGTAATTGAACAAAGCCTGCAAAACCAAAATTATAGATTTTTGTGTACTGGTGCATTTGTGCACAAACAGTAAAAAAATATAGATGTCTGAATCTTTAAGTATGAAGCCCCACACAGTCAAACTTTGCTGTAGTTTTGAAGCATGTTTGCCAGTTACTTTAATTACTACTTAAAACTCCTTTCCTATTAGTTCTGTTTTAAGTTGAATTAAACTTTACGTTCATCAAAATTAAAACACTTAGACTTTTGAGATTGAAAATTAACAAGAAGAGACCGGTCTCAATACAGGCATTAGCACAGCAACACAGCAAAAAATGACATTTTGCTGAGCATTTTTGTCTCGTTTTCTAGGCAAAAAAGATGGGGTAGCACAAGCAATATAATGGCCAATATAAGGAATAGGATCCCTGTTACGAAAATGGGATCCAGACTTATAAAAAACTTTCTGTAACAAGTTGGAGTGCTGGGGAGTGTATCGAGCACAGAAATACTAATAAGTCCAACTCGTTTTTAAACAAGTTGACAATGTTAAGCATGAGAAGCCAGCACGTTTATCAGTGTAAGAAAGTCAGAATCCATGAAATAGCATTTTATCCCATCTTTAAAACTTCTAAAATTATGATACATTTACATAACAAGAAAAGTGACCCAAGATATTTGGTCTTGTAATATGAGAAAAATTATAAGTCTTTTAAATTTAATCTACAGTGAGTTATTGGCAAAAATACAGCAACGTTTTATAGTGCAGGTAAAGCAACTGCAAAGTACATTTGGTGAGAATTTGACAAACCCTCATTAATACATAAAACATGCTGAACTATTCCAGGTTATGAATTTGCCAGATTTTCAGGCTTCAGTCCGAATAAGTGTAATTCTCTGTGAGTGCTAATATTTGTTCCAGCTTTCATAATTATATACATTTCATCCAGACTAAATACAGAGTTTAGTACTCAGACTGATCCTTTGTGTGCTTTGGGAACTTGATGGGACACAATTTTAAACACACTGCTCTCCTATATGAAACTCTGTATGTCTGCAGACTCTTGGACCTGGCACAAAACTTGCATGGGGCGACAGAAGAAATAAAATGAGAAAAGAAACCAATTTGACCAATTTGGAAAACATAATTAATCTGGCAGTAACATAAACTACACATAGTTTTACTCATGGTTTTCATATATGTGTGTGTATTTCTTTTTTTTACCTGTTGGAAGGACCAGGAAGGACCAACTGGTGTTTTGAGTGCTGCTGTTCCCACCAGTCTCTATAACTATCTCAACCATTGAGAATTCCTTTATCAATCAAAAGGTGAATTTTGCTCAGTCTGCATACAATCTAAAATTTGACTTTCAAAAATATCAGTGTGCTGGTCTTTTCAGCAGGAGGCTTTCTTTCCTTCTTCTTTCCTTCATTTATTAATTTATTCCGAAGTATTCATATATGGAATTATTAAAGGTTCTCCATGATAATAGCAGAACAAATGTAACATTCATAAATCAGGATAATTTTTTTGCATTCAAATAATAATATATAAAAAATACTTAGTTGGGGATACAATGCCCTTATACGGATTGAAATTTCACTTTGTGTAAACAGAAACTAATGCTTTTTTAAATTGGTGTAAATAGCATAGGTCGCTATTTTCCCTTGGCCACTGCCTAAAAATAAATATATATAAATATAATGTGCAAACAACAGGATTGTGTTAAGTGACCATATAATGCATGTACATATACAGCTTTGCAGCCGTGTGGAAGGTCGTTTGGAGCGACCTTTTATGTTGCTCAGTGCCCTGAAATGGGCAAAACGACTGTTTGGAATTCACCCACTAAGTTCTATTGAGCCAGAAAACCTGCTTCATTGTTGACAGGTGCAATGTTTTTTTAAATCACCCCTATTTAGCAGTAAGACGGGTCAGATGCACACTCCAAAACAAATTCATGGAATCTTTCCAAGCAGGACCCAACACGGAACATCCAATATATTTTTGTGTTTTCAGAAAGAGTGATGGAAGCAGTACAAAACAACAGCTGAGTTCCCTAAAAAACACCAGCTCCACACATTTGTACACAGCTGGTTGGCCCTGATTTCAGGCCCGGATAAAGAGTTCTTTCTTGGGGTACAACGATGGCTTGGGGGAAGGGAGCGCAATCGTGTTTTCGCCTTTCACTGACACTCTGACTGTTGGCCACATGAATACCCATGGAGGCTGGACGCCCACGCAGCTGGGTTGAATCCGTAGATGGGGACAATGGGCTGGAGAGGGCACCTCGAACCCAAAGAAGAGTGCATCTTTGTTGGTCACAGGTGGGCCATTGTGCGCACTGGTTCATTATGCATGCATCACAACAACTGAAGTCATCAGCTTCCTGTCCAGACCCTGACAAATGAAGAAAACACAGACAGCCGTCTGCAGGCATTACAGAGCCAAGGGTACGAGGTTAAAGTACTAAATTCACATAGACGGGTGACTGATAACAATGGGATGATGGCACTGAGAGGTGACGGTTGGACGGAAGTTACACATAGACTCCCCACGATTGAACAATAGTTACACTGGTTTTGTCAATGCCTTATATAGCCTCTTTGATAATTGATTTGCTATTGTACTTTAGATTTGCCGAAGTTCTGCTACCAATAGTTTACCCAAAGTTAAAACAGTAGATGTCAAGCTGCAACTATACCAAACATAACTATATCTCTAATTTGCATATTTAATATTTAGATTTATGCAATTTAGATGCATCGTGTAAGGTTTGAGAAATTAGGTTAAACGCCAATATTTGCACAGCATCAGAGTTTATCAGTGAATAATGACACACTTTAAGTTGTTCCTCATGCCATATTGAACTTATTGGCCTATTAATACTGAGCAGAGATTACTTTATTTCATTGCATTTTTATTTTGGTGAAGGTTAAAAAAAGGTTAAAACATGACAGACCACTTTAAGTGACAATACGGTCAATGTTCTGACCTACATATAAAAGTAATCATGACTAGTCATCACTCATAACTATCACGTTCATAGACATCTCTGAAAAGCTTGTGCTGATTCAAAGCTTTTAATTGCTCATCATGCATTTGGTAAATCACATGATAAAGCCATTATCTGCCAACTAAGAATTTACTTCCTTGTTCCACATCAAGGACACATCAGTTTCAAGTTTCCTGAAAGGAAAAATAAATGTTACCTGTTCTAAAGATTTGGGTTTTTGTCTTGTCTGCCAAAGTGGTTTAGCTGGTTTGTTGGCTTTTCATGGCAAAAAGCCAACTACAGTTGCACCGGATTAAAATGTACAATGTCACATGACCCTGTTAAAGGGATAGTTTGCCCAAAAATGTAAATTATTTCATCATTTACATAACCTCAAGTTATTTTAAAATCTGTATACTTTTAAATTTCTGTTGAACACAGAAACAAGCTATTTTGAAGTATTTGGGAAACCAAACCGTTCTGGGGCACTATTGACTAGTAGTTAAGTTTTACTCTAGAAGTCAATGGTGCCCCAGAACTGTTAGTTTACAAACATTCTTCCAAATATCTTCTTTTGTGTACAGTGTAACATTGTACTAACATTTTTACAGGTTTGAAGCAACTGGAGGATGAGTAAATGATGAAAGTATTTAATTTTTGGGTGAACTATCCCTTACATCATCTCAGCATTGTTTTCATTTACGCTACAGTAGTTTGATATTATACATAAAATAATATACTACATAACGCTCTTATTTGCTTTGATTTTGTAAAGGTATTTAACCAAAAGGGGTTTATAAAATAAACATGTACGTTTAAAACTTAATAAATGAAAATGCTGAGTCTGCATTTTTCAGCATGCTGGAGGAAATAAAAAAGTAATAACATTTTAATAAATAAATACATTTTTAAACAGAACAGCGTTTCTCTCCCTCTCCTTCGGTCTAGCATCATTTAAGATGATTTTTGCTTACCGATGTTGTGCCAGATTGTACGCCACACACGTTTATCAATGGTCTTTTTCATCAGGTGGAATGGCTTCTCAAAGCGGGCTTCTGCTGAAGTTGGCTTTAACTCTATATACCAGTACACTTTATATCCTCTCTCCATACACAAACACACACACATTTGGGTTTGGGCAAATAGCCAGTTACCCTTACCGCTCACCCCTCGCCAGCCCCTCCTTCTGGCCACCTTTAGCCCCATCAAGTTTTGGCTGACGATTAAAGCATGGAATCTTTCCTGTGACAGTTAAGATTTCAAAAGAATTCCTGTGCCCAGGTAGTGTACCATCTTACCCGCCATCAGACCACTGGACCTTCTCCTCCTAGCCTATTTGTTTGCTAAGGGCCAAAAGGAGGTTTATTCAGGAGGGTGGCGCTACCATGTTTAAATTGCTCATGGAATAAATAGGACCATGGCGGAAATAGCAAGTCGTTCATTTAAAAAATGACATTTGTTTACTTTCGGGTCATAAAATCGGGGATGCTGAGGTGTCGCACCTTCAGACAATCAATACAATTGATAAATGAGCCTCAGAAGTTGTAAAGAAAGATCTTGATACCAAATGACTGGTCAATAGTTTGCAGCTCCATGCTTCAAGGTGGCCTGCTGCTGATGTCAGAGTGGTTACAGTGTTTGTTGACCTTAGTTTGTGTGGGTTCGAAAGAAGGAAAAATTTTTGCTGTTTTGCATAGGAAATCAAGGTAATCGCCTCAGTGTTGGGAGCCTAACTGACCAAGATTTTTACCCCACTACCTTTTTTACAGACTCTAGCTCTGATATAAATAAGATCTCTTAAATCTGCAGTTATTTAACGTGTTAATCTTGCAACCGTGGTGTCTCCAGGCTAACCACTGCTGAACCATGTGACCCAGCATGTACGAGGGTGTCCTGCCGAGTTGTACAAAGCAGACTTTCTTCGATGGATGCCCCCGATCCAGATTAGGGGAGTCAGACCTTGTGCCCTCTGTAATGGTAATAGAGGCTATTGTTGGAGTAGTTGCTGGGGAGGGGGAACTGGTGCTGTCCATACATCTTCACCTCAAGCCCATCCAGGCACTGTCACACCCTATTCCGCCCCAGACATTAATAATAGAGTGCAGCGAGGCCCTACTGGAGAGAAAGGGCATGTTAGAGGTGAATGGGTGCATGAAATATTCTTAGTTTCCAAAACTAGAGGTCTGCTCTAAATTGAATCAATTAAATGCACCGAAAGCCATGCTGAGTGTCAAATAGTCCACCCAGCAGATCAGTATCACTAAAGAGATGAGAGAGAAGAGCATTCAGCATGGTGCCTCATAAGACTCGACCCCTGACCTACTAAACCCTCAGAGCTCTTCCACAGGGGGCATTCAGGCCTTAGAACATCTCGAACCAAGAGCCTTCCAATGCATAGGCTAGGAAAGATGTTTAAATGACCTGTGACATATATAGAGAGTGTTGCGATTAGATTAACATACATTGATATGTCAAGATTTTATAATAGGTCAATGCTTTGTTTTTGTGCAAACAATTTGAAGATCATATCATTTACTTCCTCAGTTGCAGCGGTGACACAAAACAGTGAAAAGTTTAGACACACTTAAAAATGTTTCTCATGATCTTAAAAAATCTGAAGGTGTATATTTCAATGTTAAAAAAAAATGTGACAACTTATTCATTTTTGTCATTAGAAAAGTACATTTAAAAATCTGTATAACCCCAATTGTTTTTAAATGGATTACTTGAACCAAATAATGAATAAAACAAGTCCAGCATAGATATAATTAATTTAATGCTGTTAAAAAGGCTCTCCATGTTAATACTGCAAAAAGTCAAAAGTGTTAATAAAATGTCAAGAGAATGATTCTGCAAATTCTATGCAAAGGGTGACTACTCTGAAGATGCTAAAAAAACATATTGTTTAACCTTTTTAAGATGTATTTAGTCTTAACATAATTCCCATATGTGTTATTCCATCATTTATATGAGTTCCTGACTCATGGTTTTTATTTGTCCTTATGTTGTTCCAATTGCTTCCATTGTTTACTTCATTGGATAAAAGCGTCTGCTACATGTAAATGTTTATTACATTATTCATGACAATGCAAGTTTAATAGTATGCATCTTACGATTTTAGCCAACTCATAATGAATAAGCGTTAATGACAGAAAAGTCACTTGAAAAAACCTAAATAAATATTCCTTGAATTGCAATTTAAATTTTGGGAATGCATTTATCGTTCAGAAGAAAATAAAAAAATGCCACATAAAAAATAATAAGCATATATTTTTCTCCAGTCCAAACAAAGTACTATGCTCAGAAATCCACAGTTAGCAAATAAACAGAAAAAATACACCAATGTTGATATTTAGATGGCATTTAAAATCAAAGGAAAAAGACATTTAAATAAATATACAGAAATGACAGTCTTTAAATTTTTATTTTTACAAATAATATTAATTTAATTGTTTTACATTGTTAAGGTTCTGTAGATTTCTGTGAAAAAGCTAACATGTCCTATGTCCATTTAACATAACCAACATAAAGTTGCCCTATTTACTGCAAAAGCAAACCATAAACACCTAAACGATTCCTAAATAAAAAGCCATTGCAGAATAAGCTTCTTGCAGATACGGTTCGTCACCCGTCATCTGAAATCACTCGTGAGGTAATACCACCTCAAAGTGCTACCATCACTGTATGACTCAATGGAAGAAAAACATGTCAGTGTTGGGTCTTAGGAACAATACTCCGGCTGTGGTGACCAGTCATGCCCGATTCGATCTGATCCCTAAGGCCAGTTAACAGCACTGTCAGTACGGAGGCTCTTCTATGCATGAGCAACAGTCACAATAACACATTTGGATAAAACAGCCGCTTGTTTTATTCGTCAGCGCAGTGAAACGACACACTGTACCCTCTCAGGCCAGTCGTGAATCTAATCTGCGATCTACCACATTTCGCCCCCAAAGTAGACCTTACGGTTGCACGGTTGTGGTCAGGGGTGGGGAGTTGATTTTTTAGGAGGGTGGAAAGCATGTCCAGTGTGCATATGCGTGCATGTGTGAATGTTTTTTTCTTCTTTTGGTGGGCAGGTTGGGTGGGAGGGCGCTACGTGCGTGTGTTAATAGTTATGAAATAGATCTGGCAGCTGGCCTGCACAGGACATTTGACCTTGATTTTTTCTAACTCTGTCTTTTCCCTTAGCAGAGGCTAAAAGGCTCAAAAGGGTGGAAAGCTAAATATTTATTTAAGGCTCCTGGACGCCAGGTTGCATAAAAGGTTCCACAGCCTTTTGCATCAAACCTCAACCGTTGAAACCACAAATTCTGTTTTTGTAGCCATAAAACTGCCCCCACCAAGGAGAAAAAAAGGTTTCCATTCGGTAGATTCTTATAAATTTAAATGAACTGAAAAAATCGGGTTTACTCCCAAAAGGAAAATATTGTCTTAAATATATTTTGTCATGTGTGGATGACAGAATGTTTATGAGTAACTGACAGCTGCTTATCTTCTTGGGAAATATGAAAGTCCCATCTGATCAATGACATTTTGTTGTGTGCTTCTTAAATATTTTATAAATCGGGATTGAAGATGGTCGATTTTTATACATTTATGAAAACTTATCAAAATCATGAGAGCTAAACATATGTTGAAACATGCATGGACCAATGACATAACACCACAAATGTCTAAGACCTAAAAACGTGACACCAAAATACTCAGGTGTTTCCTGGACAAGATGAACATGTGTTTAAAGATCTAAAGCTTTGGCATCAGTCCGTGCTGTGATCACTTCCTCTGTGGAGTTGACCTCAGGGTGAAAGGTTACCCAGAGGGGTCAGGATCACTTGTAGCTGCAGGCCGTCTCCACCCCCTCTTAAAGCTGGTCTCAAGACAATGGCAGGGGGGCAGGTCATCCTGAATGAGCAGTTTTGGGGGCCAACACAGAAAGTCCTTGTTTACAGACACTAACCAACATGACCAAAGTCTTTCATCTTTGCTTTGGTGCCATTATGAAGAAGATGTAAGATGTCAGCTCTTGAAAGTTTGAAAGAGCTTCAGATCATAGATTAAATATTTTGGCCGTGATGCTTATTCATGGTATGGTATCATTATTTCGTATTTCAGAATCACTTAAATTATACCTAGAAAATATAAAAATGTAACGTGTGCTTCAAGATGCCTCTGTGTGTGAACATGCCGCAAGCATAAACCAAAAACCATAAGTCTTCCAGTCATCCAGTCAGCTAGTTTTACACTAAGTATGTTCTAACTAAGCCCCGCTGAAAAACAGGCAGTAAGAGGATAAAGACAGCGGATTAAATCTAAACACCCTGAGAATTTTTTGACACACCTGACACATTACCACAGGTATAGCTTACACTTTTATCCAAGTAAACCACACACAATGCAAAGTTAGAACAGTAACACAGTATCATTTTGTATTTAAGTTATAGTTGTCCCTATAAGTTTCTTATTTATTTTTACAAAAATATTTCATATAATTTTCTATTAAATGTGATTTAACAGAAGGAAATTACAAAATGTATTAACTAAGCTGTCTTTGTTGCTTGTATTAAAGATAAAGAAAACGTCTGTAAGGGATTTTTTTATGGATGTGTTGATTTATAAAAGGATTCACTAGACTAGACCCGCAAACATTGGCTGAGTAATAAACACACGAACATCATTCACTAACGGTTAATAATGCAAAAATGTATCTATTAGGTACACATTCGTCAGACAAAGTGTCCGTTTGAAGTAATTTCCTTAAAAGATTGAAATTGCTAACAAAGGTGTCATCATGATGTATGTGCAACACAGTCTCACTGGAATTTGTGACATTGTCACAAACTATAATCTATTCATTATTTTTCATGGACACGAATTTCCCCTTTTTTTCGTGTCACCCAGCATGACTTTCAATCTAACGTATTTTAATATGTTGTATGTTTCATATGTGTAAATATATATCAACGCAGTCTGATGGAAATTCATGCCTATTTTACAAGGTGGCTTATTCGTGTGAATTCCTATTTCCTACAATCTCATTTGTATGTTTTGTTATGATTTGACTTTGCCCCGTGTGGCATGGTTTCCCTCTGTTTCTCCCCGTGTTTTCCCTTTGGACTACATTTCCCATGATACTCCACATTCCTTCACCTGTCTCTCATCAGTCATTACCCTCACCTGCCAGCCATCATCCTCGTCATCATGGATTGTATATATTCACTCCAGCGGTCCCTCTACCACTGTCTAGTCTTCAATGTTATGTTTAATTTGCTTGGTTTTGTTCTTAGTTTATTAATGCTGTTAGTTGTGTAGCATCTCATCTGTGATCCTTGGCAGTCCATGACACTGTGATGTTAGGTTTAGGGGCAGGGTTAGGAGCCGTTTCTCATTGCTTTGCTAACTCATAAATCTCATGTTTTAGCTAAGTTTGCTTTTTAGGGATTAAGGTAAATTTTAGAAGACTCATTTTTAGTAATTTGTTAACCTGTTGTTTTGAGCTCAGTCTTATGCCATATGGTAATGGTTTAAATAAGTTTGAGTACCATCGACGGTAACACTAATTATGTATTCCGCATGTTAAACTTTATAAAGAAATTGTAAAAATTAAAGCAAAATAAATGTTACATTTTTGTAATGTGTGTATATGCTCTAGAGACTGGGCAGATGTTTACAATAAATTGTAATATTTACTTGACAAGCTAAATAAATGCCAATGATTTTGATGAATTCCTTACTTGGCCGTTCCTCATTGTCTAGGGAATTACTAACATGAGTGTAAGGAGAACACTGGTTTTAAAAGTGTCTCTGACTTAAACAGTTGTAGTTTACCATCTCTAATACTGCTGAAACAAATTTAAGTTAGAAAAGGGAAGACCTGAATTTTGGAAGACCTGAAAAAGGTTACTTTTCCACATGCTGTAATGGTGATGCATTGCACAGTGGATTAAGTTTATCTTGAGGAAATCCTTTCAGTGACACAAAATAAGAGATACGTCTTCAATTACAACATTTTCAACAAATGTTTTAAATACTGAAGAATTAGCCAGATGGCTTCACCTGGTGTTAACTCTGCAGTTGGGTGAGTTTTATGCATACCCAGTGTCCAATGCCGACATGTTTAGAGAGAGACCACACGTGTGTGTTTGTGCTGGAGCACAAGCTGATGAAACACCCAGCTACAAGTGTGTCAACACACCCCATGGAAAACCACAGCAACCTTGAAGCCCACTCTCAATCTGTTGGTGTTTTTCTGACCCTGTCGTTCTAAGATTGCACTTTAAATCTTGTTTGTCAACAAATTTGTTTGAGCCAAGTTTCCAGTCTAAACGTCCAGTTGGGTTTATGTGCTTCTGCTATGGACAAGTTTTATAGGCCTTTTTTGAGAGCAAAAAGACAGTTGTAAGTGAAACCACTGATATATTAAGAAAAGGGTGCAATAAAACATTCAGCAGAAAAGAGGAAATGGCTTACCTAACAATTCACAAAGCAGTTTTAAATCAATCCTTGCAACGACAATGCTGCAATGTAAACCCACAACCATATCCAGCAATTAAACGCCGGCTCCACCCACAAAAGAAATGAAATTTGGATCGGGCATGACCCTTTGGCCCATAGAGATGTAATAAAGCTTCTCATGACAACATTATTCTGTCAACACATTTCTCCATGTGACCTCTGTAACTGAACAGGGGAAGGTTCCCTGACGGAGGAGATTGTAGATGTGCAGGTGTTGATGTGAAGTCATGTGTCACTATGTGGGTAATCTCTTGATGACAATTCTGTCATCGTTGAAAGTCATTTGTTGTTTGAATCTATGCAAGGAATGTTAAAGCAAACAAATATCAGACCAAATAAACTACATGGCAATAAGCATCCCTTATTGACAGTAACAATGATTAACAAAGTCACTGCGGAAGATTGCGTGGTTACAGCAAAGATGTGAGAAGCACCAAACAAGTTAATATTGAACATGAACAATTAGATACTCTGAAGAATTGCTTACAGAGACCATCTGTGCTTTTGTGCTCGATAAAAGCCAGCTCTGATCGTGATTTTTTCAAAAGCCATTTTTAATATGCTATGTCACATTAAAAAACAGTCAAAACCTGCATTTGTTTTAAAATAATGCACCACAGGAACTAGTAGTCTATAACCAACAGTTCTTTCTTATTAGAGGAATTTGTTCCCTAGCAAAAGAATACATCTAACATATACTCATGTCATCCGACCAAGACATTCATCACTGGAATTTGGAACTAATTTGACAAGTTGTATGAATTTGTTCAATGTAAACCCTACAAAACTGTATGAATATTAGAACAAAAAACTATTCGGAAGCCTCTCATCTAACCGCACCCCTTAACCTAACCACCACTTGCTTGAAAGCAAATCATACTAAAACGAACAAATATGATCGTAAAATGTATACGTATTAGCTACCTTGTAAAGTAGTTAATTCCTGTGCGATTTTGTTGGTTTTGTTTCTCATCCCAATTCAATATTTTTGTCTGTGAGATGTTAGCGAATGTAGAATGTGTTGACTGTAGTTATACTGCAGTAAAATGTCACCAAACAAGTTTTCATTGTTCGGTAAACTATTCCTCATGTTTCCTCATTCTTCAACTGTTCATATGTAGCCTATACTGATTCATATGTATGTTCTGAGCAGTGTTGTGTAAACACAAAGTGTTTCCTAAATGATGCCTTGCATTTTTCTCTGAAACATATCATTGGAAAAGCACTGAATGATCGGCTGAAGGCAAAGGAAACAGGGACCATTGACTCTTGAGACTAAATATCAAAGTAATCAATGATGTGAAACTAGATTAAGCCCTAAATTAGCCTTAACTGCTTTAAGCATAATGCAGTGGCCATCCTCTGTCGAGTGGGCCTGAAGAGGAAGAATGATGGATCAGGATTCAGTGTAATAGAGTTACAGGACAAGCATGTCAAGGCGTTGATTGATATGAGAGCTGAGCCTTTGTCAAAGCAATACTGCTGCCCCCAGCAGCCCTCAGCACTTCCTACAATCAAAGCCAGGCCATTCTGTCCTCATTAGCCACTGAGAGAGATGGAAGGCCCCTTTGATTTAAAGCAGGAACTTTTGCTTTAACTTTGCCTCTTGTTGTCTCACCAAAATAAAACCTCATACACACTCAAGACTGCTGAAAATGTTTTAGGCTTCTTAACCAGATTGACCAGAAATGCCAACCTGCTTCACCAGAAAGACCAGATTCACTACCTACGATTTGCTGAGTGCAAATCTTGGCTATGTTTTAACAGTTTTAACCAGTCTCGAACAGTCCTGTAGGGCTAAGCTGTTCTCCGTAGAGCTACCAGGCAAAAGTATTGCATCACATCTCAGGTACAAATGGTAGATATACATTCTGATTGCAAAACAATGCGGTCTGTCTGATACAGCTGAGCAGTGAAGCACAAAGAAGATCTTTCTGATATTTAGAGAACTAGAGAGGGTGACAAGAAAGCCATTGACCCGTAATAGGCGAACAGCATTTCAATGCCAGGTCCTTACCGCAAACTCAAGTTCTGTGGCTGGAGATACATAAAGAACCGGGAGCTTGAAACCATACAGTCTGCCCTCAAGACTGGAAAATCAATAACCAGCACTAAAATACAGAAGTATATGAGAGTGGCTTCCATACTTTAGCTAGACTCCTACTGCTGAGGAATAATAGGCAGCCATCCCTGAAACGCATTTGAACGCTTCACTTCCAGTACAGAGCCAAGGGAAAAAAGGATTAGAAACCAGCAGAAGCATCCAAATGAAGCCTGAATAGGAAGATGATAGTGATTTATAAGAGAAAAACTCAGAAGCAGAGTAGCACTGTACAGGATAGCGGAGGGGATATTATCAGATTCATGTACAGTGGATGATGACTTCAACACATGTGTTAAAAACTTATTGAAAAGGGTCCAAAATAATGTTTTTCGCCCCACTTGACACTTTTTTGGCTGTTTGTGTGATTCTTGAGGATCGAACCCAAGTCCGTTTATGGAAGTCGTGCCACTCGGAAGCCATGTTTGCAATGCTCTGGACAGTTATTTAAGTCATAGCAAGTCAACAGTCCTATCTCTTTAAATGGTGGAATCGCTGGAATAAATCACTATTGAATAACATATTTCCGATCAGTGATTAAACCTGCACCATAACTTTGGTTTGCTATAATTAAATTACGTTAAAAATCACCTTTTTCGAGGTCGCTTCAGCTATGCCCCAGAGAATCGTCAGTCTTTATGGATTGACTATTGGATCGTTCTACAGAAAGGCAGGGTTTTCTTCACTAGAGCAGCCATATTGAGTCTTGCATTACTCTCCTTTCATTTTAATAGCAGTGGTGTATCTTGTTAATATATTATCTTTGATCGAACCTATAACCGTTGTGCACTACCAGATGCACTAAAGCTACACTTTGAAATAACAAACAATGTACCTTTTGTATTAACCTGTGATGACAATTCAATGTCATCAGCATTGTTTTGTATTTAATTTGTATCTATATACTTTGTATTTTATTACCTTTTAATCAAATTACAAAACAAAATGCTTATGTGAGGGTGTTTGCGTCTATGGAAGTCACTATCAATGTGACATAATTTTCCCTTTTGACTGCCGATATCAGACTCTCTTAATGTTTTCATTTTGTTGAAAGTAGTGAAAACACTATAGTTGGGTTTTTCTTTTGCTATTTGAGCAAATGAGAATGCAAAAAAATATACAGTATATTTGTGGTAGTCTCCCATTCACCGCTATAAACGTTTTTCCCAACTATGATGACTTCCTCTGCTGAGAAACCCTTGAGTAATCCTTGATCAAATTTAGATGCAAACTTTTCACTGATTTTAAGATTCGTAACTGCTTGTAGATCTTTTAAGTTTTTTTAGCAGGCGAATTACACACTTTTATCACAAACTTACTTAAATAACATACAAGGATATAAGTTGCTCATAAAATAAGTGGCCAACTGGCCAGTAACTCGTTAAATTTTACTCACATTTGGCGCTTAGATGATGTTAGCTTTGGACTCTAGTATTGGATACTCAGGCTGAAATACTGGAAAGTATGTTTTCTCTCATCTATAGTATTCGATCAATCACTACTTGACTTATTTCCCTCTCATTTAAAATTTGGTATTTTGCAAAAGATGCATTATATCAAGCTTTTAAAAAAAAAAATTATATATAGCGTATTGACATTAATATCTGATCACTCTATAACATGATTTTTCAATAATGAAGTCTGCAACCAGTTGCCAGCATTAGTTGAGCGACATAAGTTAAGAAACCCCAGCAGACTGACGCCAAGCCTAGTATCCACATTTCCTTACAATCTCGACACTGTTTTGGACATATACAAAAATAAACTTCTCAGCAACCCAATATCCATCCAACATGAGCTCTGGCTTACTTCGCGGCCGTGGTTTGCTCACTTTGGCCTGTTATTAAACAGCTGGAGAAGAGTAGAGTCTTTCAGTTCTCACCTACCTCTATTACTCTAACCCCTCGAAAAAGGACAATTACACATCATTTAAGACTTAAGCAATTAGATGCCATTTCTGGAAATAACCATGTTCGACTTAAAGCTGTCTTCTCCCTCATAGACCTAAGGGGGAAGACAGGGTGGGGGGTAGACTGATGGTTCTGGTGTTGGCTGAAAGTTGTGGGGGAGGTTTGGAGAGCACACACTATATTTCTGTAGCGCCAATCTGAATCCAAGACCTGGGTTAATCAGGGTCAGGGCATGAGTAGCTACAGATTGCCAGAGAGGAGATTGAGGTAAAATAGAATCTAACAGTGCTCCAATTACTTCTGGATAAACAGTGGTAGTGCTGCCACATGCGTGCACACGTCCTGGGTTGGAAAAAAATACTCAAATGACCTACACAGTTAGAGAAAAAAATATATGAATACTACAGCTAGTGATCCATTGAATATTATCATAAGTTTATGTGTGGGCTTGGCACAATGAAGTTGGGCTGCAGAATCTGGAGGATTATTTAGAACTGCGTGTGATTTTATTGTTTTGCAAAGTCATGACAGTAAAAGCCTACATGAGATAAGAGTTTGAACAGTTGGTTTGGAAATGAGAGAAACATTTACTTAACAGCATGAGTAATACATTATGAATCATTTTAGGGTTTAACAGAGGAAATCCAAAGATTTGTGACAAAGTAAAGATCTCAACGTTAGAGCAATGATAGACTTGACCCAGAGTGCACCGTGTTGAGGTAGGAGGTAAATGCTCGACACTATTTATGGACACACTATGCCCACAGATCTTAAGTGAGGTCACTCTAAATTACAAACCCACAAAAAACTGACAACAAGGTACTCAGTCTTCAGCTAAAACTATAAGACATCTTAAAATGTGGTCGTCCATGTTAACTAAAATGCCACAGTGTGCCTCCCTGCAGGGGAGTCATCATTTCTGCAGAAGCTAAACTGCATGTCAGCTTGACAGAAGCAGAAAAGAACCAGATGAGCCCAGCATCCCAGCACCCCCTCTGCCCCTCAGCTGTAAGTTTGAATGAGGCTGTGCTGGAGGGCAATCACTGCAGGCCCCCACTGTCACAGGAGACTATGGGAGCAATCTGTCACCATGGACCACACCACAACACGAAATGTGGAGAGTATGGTAAAGTGCAGACCGGAGGGAACTATGATCATGTTTAGCATTTCTGCAGTCTAGTTTCATACATTTACAACTTTTGTTATTGTTGTCCCCTTTTGTTATGGGGGCCAAGATTCAGAATGATACAATAAAAATGGTTTATGCTAATATAAAAACGTTTTATGCATTTAAAGTAAACTGTGATTTAAAATATACATAACTTTGCACAAACTTTAATTTGTTCAGTTTTGATTACTGTGCATTATTTAGATTTACATATTAAATATAAATAAATACAATTCTTAATCTTTTGCAAAAATTAGCATTTAATATTTTTCATACAACAAGAAACAAAAAAAACTGCTATGCCTAATGCTGCATTTTAAACTTTTGCATGAATGGAAAGCAGCTTTACAGTGAAATTATTAGTACTTATAGTAGAGACAACATTTTTATAGACTGCACACAATAAAATGTAGTCATGAAAAAAGTACAAGAGGCATTACCAGCTAGGTTCTGAATTATTGCTTGAGGCATTGGTCCCGTCTAAACTAAATCACCTGAATCAACACAAAAAATAACCAGCATAACAAAGAGGCTAAATTTAGTCTCTGAATCATATGCCTTCCAATTAACCTCTCTCACCTTGGGTCCCTGTGAGATTTACTACCAAAACATACTATGATTACAATTTACAAGATGGTACCTCATTGTACAAGAATCAGGGATTAAGGTAAGGTGCATTATTTTGTGGCTGAAGCCAGCCCATGGTAGTATCCGCAGGAACTAACAAGGGTGTAATTGCCATGATGTGAGCAAGGACATCTTAATAAGAAGTTTCTAGTTGTGTAAGAGGTGTGTGAATGCATTATTTTCTCTCACTTAAGACATTAACATATTTTGTGAGAGTTAATATGTTTAGTCCATAAGGTTATATGCATAACACATTCCATCGTCAGAATGGTAAAAAGGTTCAAAGATTTGTTTAGTTAAAAATAGAAGCATTGGTGGCATCATAATAACAAAAGCAAAAAAAAATGTTTTTAATGTCCTAAGACAAATTTCCACAGTATCAATTCATATGTTTAATGAGGGGCTATTTTTTAGAGCAATGCATATAGGAAACGATAACATTGGCAGATTTGACCACACTTGAGACATATCGTGGGGAGATTTAAAGTCACATATTCCTGCTCATTTGAAATGGTAATGCGACAACATTTGGACATGCAAAGAAACTAAACCATGGCTTAAGTTTGTGCAACTTTTCCATTTCTTGTGAATATTTTATGATGTACATTTAAGGTTGATGATTCACAAGCACATATGGCATGAACGTTGTTTGTATATTTCACCATATGATCAGAAAAACTAAACCAGATGTGAACGCAGCACAGCAGGTTGGTTGGTGGAAGCCTCTGAATGTTTTGGGAGAGATACTCTTTTACAGAGTTTTCTAATAGGTTGTTCAATGCAAAATTGGTGAGAGTCAAACAGGCGAGAGCACAAGAAAAAACTGAGAAAGTTCCTGGAAACAGAAACAAAACTATGTGTGTGCGATATAAGCATTGTTACAGCATGCATGCATGCTGTCCAGTAAGACAAGCCAACACATCTGAGCCAAGAGTTCACTCCTAAATCCAACCCCCTCCTTTTTCTGTATCACTTTATTCATTATCAGTGGGTGTGGCAGTATGCCGGCAACATCACCATTTGCTCCACATCAGTGGGCTGTGGTTGGTTAATGATAGAGTGGGTTGGGCCGAGACTTCGGTTCCCGAGCCAGGCAGCTGCGGTGGAACCATCCTGGTTCTTATTACACCAGCTGCTCTTCAAAACCCAACTGATCCCAGCCAAGCAGAACACCGTCTGCCTGGTCCCTCCGCAACAGAGAAAACATATTTACCAAATGATCAGAGCACAATGACCCAATATTCCTTTGACGATATACACGCTGTGCAAAATCCTAATAAAGAAGGATAATGTTTTTTATTTACAGATTGGCAGTTAACATGGAAATGTACCCCTGACGTGGATGAGGAACAATTAGGAAGAATTCCAGGACGTCTGTTAGTTTTGGAAAACAAGAGATGGTGGCACTGCCCGTGCTAAATGCTATGAAAAATAAACTCTCAATTTTACACTTGCGTATTATCTGCATTATATTAATACATTAGGTAAGTTTGGCAAATGGAGAGGCAGGGTAGTCTGGCAGGAAGAGGGTGCAACAACCTTTTCAGGCCAAAAAAGAGACTGTAATATACCGAACAATGTGGAAACAATTACTTCTTGGCAATCTAAATTTGGAAAGCTCTGCAGATCTGCAAAGCCAAAGTACCAGACGGCGTGTGTGTGTGTGTGAGATAGAGGGAGAGCGAGAGAAAATGTCACTGTGACGAATATGACGAATGAGCAGACATTTCATTCAAATCATATGAAAAATTTTTTATATTTCCAAAACATTGCAGAATATTGACATACAAATTACATCAAAAAGAAAAGTAACTCATCTGTTTTCTTATGAGAAATAGTCTGTCAATGTAAACAGTATTAACTAGATAAAGAACAAGTTTTAATAGAGAGTTTGGGATTTATTACTGCATTTAACATCAAAACATAAGGAAAACCAGTGCTTAAAGTGAACTCTATCTATGTTTATAGAAACAAGGAAACAAAGACTCTGAATATATTTGATTTGTTTAACGTTTGTGAATTACATAGTGTCTATTACATAAATATCTTTCTTTTTACAGTGTGTAAATGTCAAGGAAACCTTAAATATGTTTACTAAAAGTCAAAGGCTTTGAGCACATGTTATATAAGATATATAAGAGCTATGAGCAGTTGATGGTTTTTCAGGGAACTAAAAATATTCTTCTATGCCATACCAGCTGTCATTATTTGTCAGTCTGTGACAAGATACGTGCATAAGAAATGTAGTTTTCTGACATTCATTTGTTGTTTGTTTATTAATAATTGTAATATATTGAAAGCCCTATTAGCTATTTAATCTTTTGTCAGATCGAATAGTTTGTAAACAGTGATTTGTCTTCAGGTTAGCAGCCTAGTATATGATGTTTGTTGCATAGTAAAGTGGGTGCTCAACAAAGACCAGAAAAATGAAAGAATATTCTTTCTATATTGGACTCCAGAAATGGTATGTTTCGAGCATGCACACTCTTCCTCAGACAATCCTTCATATAATATTTTCAAGATATTCAAGAATTTAGTTTAAAGGCAGGAATTCACAACATTTGCAAACATTTATTGGATGCCAGATCATTATGACCCCTAAAACCACATAAAACAAGCAAGGTTCAATGGTTCTCAAAATCATTTTTATTTTAAACAGACTTATTGAGAATAGTCAACATTGTGGCTTGTGTATACATTCTCTACTCCTGTGGAGTGTCCTGAAAGGTGAGAGAAAATTTCAGGAATAATTCCCAGCACAGAAACCCTGTTATTGTGAAGAAACCCACCTCAGACGGGCTGAAATCTTATCTGTCCTTCACCAATACGTGGATGTGGTTTGTATGTGGTACTTCTATTCTCAGCCTGTCAACAGGCACCCAGTTTACAAAGTCTAACAGTTTTTTTAGTTGAACATTCAGTTGAGGATCAAATCATGAAACTGCCAAACAATATTTTTCACATTCCTACACATATAACTGCTACTGTTGACTTTTATGTTTTGGCACACACATCATTCTCCTAAAATCTCCTGGACATGTGCATCCAGTTTCACTTCACTGCAATAATCAAGCGTGTCAAATTTTTTTCACAGTATCTGATCTCATGCTCGTTGAAAACTGGACAGTTGCGTGTGTAATTCAAACCAAACTGGAATCTTAAAACCATCGTTACTGCACACCTGTGATAAAAGTGATTGCCGTTCATTTACCCCTGGGGTCAACGGGGATAGAATTTCTCGACTGGTTTACCTGTCTGACACACTCTCATGAAAACATCACAAACAGGTTCTACGAATGGAACGGGGGCGACCACAAGCTATGACATTTCAGTTTTATGATGTCATTGTATCGCGATGAACCTGAATGGCTTTTACGTGGTAAGCATACACTCCCTTGATCGTTCTTCAACTCTCTCTCTCCCACACATGCACACTCATCCATATGGATGTGATTTGGTTAATCCTGCAGGTGACGTGAGCAGACAGCTGAGCGGGTGAGGGAGTGGTGATGGGATAGGTTATGCTGTGATTCCTAAAACTATGACTCTTGAAGATATGAACAGACATAATAATTATAATAATAGATTTAGTTTATAATGCACCTTTCTTACACTCAAGGCACTACAATATGGTAAAACATACCAATAACAAATGAATAAATCACTACTGCAATCACAAAGACAAGTCAGAAATCATAAAAGGTTAATCACAATCATAAATTATTTATATTAGTATTACTATTATTTATTGCTTAAAAGATAAGTCTTGAGTAGTCTCTTAGTACAATCAAGAGATGGAGCAGTCCTGATTGAAGAGGGCACAGTCTTGGAGCCATACAAGAAAAAGACCTCCCTCCCATAGTTTTAAGTTAACAATGGGGCTGAAAGAGCAGAAGAGAATCAGCAGAGCGGAGAGACCGAGCAGGTGTTGACAGTGTAGGTGAGAAAGTACAGGAGTAATGTGTTTTAGTGAAAACGTTTAAGTCAAAACACAAGCAACAAAGTTTTGTACATATTGCAAGCTCTTAATCGAATTTGCTGGTAAACCTGCAAAAAGAGAGTTGCAGTTATCAAGCCTAGATGTTATAAAGGTGTGGATAATCCATTCAGCATCAGGCATGAATAGAAAGTGCCGTATGTGTGCAATATTCCGCAGATGATAAAAAGCTACTTTTGTAATATGTTTAAAATGTGCATTAAAACTCAACTGTGCATCAAACATAACAACCAAATTCTGCACCCGCTCATAAGGGGAGATCAAGCTGTCAGTTTAACTATATGACATTTGTTTAAAAGAGGCTGGAGTAAAACCAGATTAAAACACTCAAGGTTGCCATAAAACGAATGTTACAGTCCTGTGTCCACATAAATGTTAAAATCACTGGTTAAGAGAACGTCTGAGCAAATAGGACTAACAAATGTTAAAAGTTTAGCAAATTCTGAAAAGAACAATGGGTTATGTTTAGGGGGCGTATACCATTCAATTTAAATGTCAAACACTCAAATGAAGAGAACTTTGAGTACGTTTACATGATAAAAACGTTTTTCAAACTGATCCCACCGCATTAACAGCATCAGCCAAACTTTCCCACTCATTGTTTTTCTTTTGATATAAATTTTCTGAGAACACAAAAGTAAAAAATAATATAATTCTCCTTTCTACCTCCGAAAGTAGCACCTCTAACTCACATTCTATGAACTTTCGTTCCTTGCTTTAGCCATATTCTTGATGCTTGCTTTTACAAAAGTGGATCATTACCATATTCAAATGTATTTAACTGAGGTAGGAGACAGGGTGGGGTGTTGTGCTCGTGCACATGTGATCAATTTCACATTAATTGTGATGTACAAAGAGAATATGCGTGGGATCCTGCGTATGCAGAGATTCATACATCTGAGTTTTTTTGTCACATTTACAGCTTTGTCCGTACGCAATGTTTCAGTTTGGAATCACCGCAAGTCTTTGTACATGAGGCCCCAGGGGTCTCATTTATAAGCGCTGCGTACGAACAAAACAGGTCTGGAAACGTGCGTACGTCACTTTCTACGCAAAGGATTGTAATTTATTAAAAGCCAACTTGACCGGAGAATGTAACTGTGACCCATGCATAAGCACAGGCCGTTTCTCAATTCTAAGAACTCAAAGAACGGACTTCTCATGCAATTCTCATGCAGAGTGGTCTTGCAAGGCAGCCTCAGGAAGACCGCTGAAGAACGCATATTGAGAAACGTACAACATTCTGGAGATAAGGGGAATTTGCGACACAAATGGTTAGTTGGTGAACTCAAGTTCAGAAAATTTCAGAAATTTAATGTTGAAACTCAGATTTCAGAAAATAAATGTTATAAGAACGGTTATAAGTATTAATGCCCTGAACAGAAAAATCCAATTCTAAAAATTTAAGCAGAGCTTGTCTCACCATCACACTATGAGTGCATGAGGAGAAGATGGACAGACTGCATGGAATACCAGACACCATCAAATACCATTAGATAACTGCAGAACACATTGTAAATAAATAACTAAATATATTTTCCTTAAATACTGCGCAAATATCATCAAAGTCTGGAAATACAGCAATTATGCTCTCGCACAATCGTTTCTCTATATGTTATCAGTAATAACTAATGGTGTTCATAACAAAACCGGAAATGAAGAAACGTCTTTTACATTTATGTCTTCAAATGTTATCTCAGATAAAGGACATCACTAGTTAATGGTGTGATTTTGGCAAGTGTTAATGAACAGTCTAAATGCTGTGAAGATATAAATGCTGCATAGACTTTCTTTGGCTTTAGTATAGTTTTAATAATTACTAATAATTATTATTCATAATTATAACAATTATTAATATGTTTGTCAATTATAAAAATTTGTAAATTTTTTAGCAGTTTTACTTCATTTTTTTATTCCTATGGCAATCTGATAGCGGTTTGATCCGGAAACGGTATATGTCCATTATGGTGCTTGACGTCAGGCTTAATAAGCGGATTGAATGCCAGGCTCATTAATATATGAATCAGCATTCATGAGGTGCTTTGCATTGACTATTTATGGTTAAAAAAAGGAGTGAAACGGAGCGGCATATGAGGCTGATTCATGTACGCACACTTCCAGGTGATTTGTGATTTATAAAGCGATCATTGCTTACAGTTGTGCATACGCACGGTTTTATAAGTCTGAATACTTATGCTGGGTATTCAGCGTATGCTATTTTTAGCATAGTAAGCCTAAGGATCTTTTTAGCCTAAGGAGGTTCTATAATTAAGACCCAGATCATACAGCTCAGTTTATCGTGCGTTTGTTTTTCTCCTTCTTTTGTTTTAGAAATGAAGAGCGTGATGTTTAAAATAAGAGAGATGCAATACAAGTGCAAAGAAAATAATCTGAGCCTTGGAAACTATGCTTCTCCTAAATGTTTGATTTCCAGTTTGCTTTTATTCCATAGTGCCAAAGTTCTCATCTGACATGTGTGATCATTTCTTCTGATCCATAAATTCTGATCCAAACAAGCATTGGCACTCCTATCTGTGAATCCACATAGACAAAGATAAACAGTACAACACAGTAATATATGTATAAGGAACGTTCCGAAAATAAACCAAAAATTACAGCAGCCCTGGGAAAACGTATTTAAACCTCATAAAATAAAGTTCACTAATGCATAAAGGTTGCATAAGTATCCCTTTCAGCATTAAGTTTTCTCTTTTTGCTTTTACACAAAACAATGTGGCAACTTTACGAGAGGTTGGAAAGCCAGGTACTGAACACGGTGTTACCTAAAGTGTGTAGCAATGAGTTCTGGGAATTCAGATGTTACATAGTTGAAATATTTATGAACAAGCCTAGTAACTAGAAAAGATCTAGTGTCAAGAATGTAAATGATCAAAATATTGGCATAAGCAAAGTCTACACAATTAAATAAGTAATCACACTTCTGGTCCCTTTAACACATTTTACTACTTTTTAAGTCAAAATCTGAAAACTCAAAAACTCTGACGAAAAGCATAATACTCCTAATTGTACTAGACCATAAACTTCCAAGTTGGAATAAATAACATTGATTTTGTCATTTTCACACCTCGAGACACACTTGCATCATTTTAAAATCCTTTATTTCACACTCACTTAACTGCCACAAGTTCCATAGTGACACATTCGATTGGTTATGATTGCAGGTTGTGCAAAAACTTAAAACATCAAAAACACCCTTACCAGTACCCCTAGACTTACTTGTGTATGAAACAATGTATTCAACACATTGCCAACTGACAGAAGAAGTGTTTATGGATGAATTGAAAACATTTGAAATCATGCAAAGCACAGGAGGGTCTTTGTTCTGTATGCCTGGACCAACGTTTTGTTCATATATTGCATATATATAGTGCACTGTCTTATATTAAAAAGAGCAATCAACGTTTTGCTGTAAATGTTAGTGTGTAGGTGGTCCAATAGTAGGAACAGCTTGAATAAGTAGCAGTACTTTTTATACTTTCACAGTCACCCATCCACATGTTTACAAACAGTTTGCAAATTCCCTGGGTGGTTTCAAGTTTTAAGTGACTTTGGTTCCTTTTAAGGTAGAATGTTAATAACCATTGTAGTTTGGGATTAGTTTACCCATTTTAAACCTTGAAAAAGTAATATTTTCCTATTTTTACATTCTTGTCAAGAAATTAGTTGGACGTATCACATAGTATTTCTGTGCTCTCCCCACCCCCCATAGGGTTTCTTTTTTAAAATGAAATTCCCTTACGTAACAACTTTTCTTTTTTACTGGATAATTCTCCTGGAAAAAGCATGCCCACGTGTCATCCAGCAAGAAAGAGAGCACGGCCACGCATCAACTAGCGCCCGCCCATCTATGAGCTTTGTCCGTTGTACTGAAGATTAGACGTGTTTTTCAGTTTACTGCATTTCAGTGAGGAATGATGTATAAACAGTGTATATATCGCTGGATTTGGAGATTATTTGAAATTGATAGCCGTCCCAGCGCTTAAAGGTGCCGGACATGAAATACACTCGGTAAGTGAAACTGCATCAAATGTCTGTGTTTTCTTGGCAATCGCCGCATACGTGCATTAAGTAAGCAATACAAACTTACAGCGAATCAACAGTTAATTCAGGGTTAATGTAAGGTGTGCTTGTGCTGTAGTGTTGTTTTCTGGAATAATCGTACCGCTGTATCTGTCTTTTATAAATTGGATCAAACTAAATACTCTTCGAGGATATTAAGTACTCTATAGGCATTCAAGATTAATATGAGAGTGGCAGATACTGCGTGTGTAACCTCTGCTTTAAGATGTGTCTTGTAATGCATAATAGTCTGTATGGTTTAAAAGCAACATTAATGTGTGAAATATAGTCAAAGAAGACTAAGCCACTTACAATTTAGTATAGCGTCAGATGTAAGAAAGAAGTTTGGCTTCTGATCAGTCAACCTGTTATTTTTGTACCTGTGGTGTCTGACAAAAGAAATCTTTTACCACCAGCTGACTTATACACCAGACAAACTGGTGGACAGAGCGAGATTATGGAGGTTCTTGAGCATTAATAAAAGCTTTAATGACTTTTTTTCTTTATGAAACCAGAACTGCTTTGAAAGCTGTCAAAACAACAAGGTTTGGATTACAAAGGTCTTCAAGAACATCCTCTCTTTTACTCTTTGTTGCGCTATGGTGACTGATGTTGGCGAGTCAGAACTGCATCACATGCTCTTAAATTGGCTTCTGCTCAAGGACACTGAGATGGCATTTAACAAAAATATTGTCTGAGTGCCACCCCACTGCAAAAGCATCTGAATCACTCTTTACACTGCAGAAAAGCTGGAAGCTGTAATGTGGCGCTACTATACCAATCGGAGCCACTGGAATTAGATGAAATGTGGAGATGGTTAACATGGATGATCACAGTTATGGAAATGACAAATCCTCCACACTGGCAACCCCACCCACTCACTACTTTGATGGATCTGTATGATTCATTGTGGGGGGAGTAGAAGCCAACCTGGCAAGTGCACTGACACCACAATATAAATACATGTGATCTGACCCTACATGTGATTCAGAGGGGTTGCCTTAATTTCACTGTTGAATCAATGGAGTCTCAACCATGATATAACATTGCATGTTTCCAATATGTTGTGGAACATCTGAGAATCCTGTTTCTACACTAATTAAACCGTTTTCCCAGTTGGTGTCCAGGGAAAAAATGCAGGAAATTTGATTTAAGTAATGAGGCCTCTTTTCTCTACTTAAGAGTTCCCTAGCTGGTGAGAGACACCTCGTTTTGATGAATACAACTATGCTGAAAGAAAGACAGCATAATATGAAGCGCAAAAATGTGAATGAAATGGAGCTTTTTCTGTAATTTAAACCAGACATCCGTGGATTTGGTGTTTTGGCCCCCAGACCCAGAAAAGCAAGCTTTCTGCAGGATACAGGGGAATAAAGGTTGGTATTAACCTTTCTACCACTGAATATTAATCAGCATTTAATAAAAGGAAAACAACCCACTTGCCACTCCAAATATTATCAGTGTGACATTAGCTTTATTTTCATTTTGTGAGACGTTTTGCAAAAAAATTAAAGATAAACACTTACGCCTCAGCATTCAATAGTCTGAAAAGCGGGGGGAGTTAGACTAGGAAAATAAAATCATGAAATAAAACAAACATGGCACTTGCCGAGGAGACCGTATTGGACACAGCGTTTTCCTTTGGCTCCGTCTGCTTTGAGAGAGATGCATTGTAGGTTTTGGATTGACGAGGGCAACCACGTTTCCATGTTCATGAGCTGGCGCTAGCCAGGAAGACTCCCATTAGAAGCGAGTGCGTGTGGTTTCTAGTGAACACGCTTGGGACAGAAACACAAATTCCCTCATTTCTCACTGCAGACTAAAATGTCACTGTAAAATCGGAGCAATATGGTCAGTCATAAACCTATAGCAAAAAAAAACATTTTATTGAAAGCAGAATAAACACACTTTAAATAAGCTCTTAATGTTAAAATACAGCAGAATGAATTATGAAGATAAATGTTTCCTCATTCAAATCATTATAATAAATGTTGGATGAAATACAAAATGTTATTCATGAAATAGTGCACTTTTATGAGTATACAGTCCAAAGTTTGACACGTCTAGTGAAAATGCTTCTGCAAATTTATTTGCAAAGAAAAAGTGATATGAATTTCTTAGTACTGTATTCCTATATTTTCCCCCGCTTGGACTCTACAAACCTTATGATTCATGTTTCAATGTTACATCTTCTGACCTTTGGTGCAAAATAATTAACATGGTAATAAACTTTTTGCTTTTAAAGGGACTAATGGTGCAAAGTGTTTCTGTTTTTATTCATCATGCATCACAAAACGGTTAAAATCCCAGATTTACGATGTGATCTCAGACATTTGGACCCCAATATACATAAAACTGTTAAGTATATGCAAACAAACAGTTTTCAAAGTAAAACAAGGAAGAGTTTATAAAGTAAAACTAGAGTTGTTTTTTTCCGACCGAGAGTCAGTAGAAAGCTACCTAGTCCTGCACGCGAGTGTGAAATATACTTAGACCGGCCAGGCTGAGAAGGAGACTGTTTTGAGAGACAGATAACATCATTTGGCACCCAGCAAGAAGCCCACGGCACTGGCTCACTGTATACATATAGAAAAAAAGGTGAACAGAGCACAGAGAGGGAGGAGGCAGAACACGAGGAGAGAGACAAAGACACAGAAGCATGAAAAGAACATGTTTTCACACTACCTCCTCCATTGGCATTGTTTTCAAAAAAATTGTTATCATTAGCTTTCATGCTCTTTAGGTTTAAAAAGCCCTTTGTGTTGAAATCATCAAGAAGGCATTTGATCATTTGCATTGGTTTCGCTGGGAGTTGTTCATATGACGTAGTCACCCTAATCTCACAGAAAACCACTATTTTACAAGGTGGGGATTTCATATACATGTTTACAATATAAATTTAAACAGAACAGTTACATTTATGCATAAAAGAAACAAGTCTTTGTCGAACATAAAATATGATATTTTGAGGAATGTGGGAAAGCAAAACGGCCCTGGGGAACTTTTTACTTCTGTTGTAATTTTTCCTACTATGGTTTTCTTCAAGTATTTTTACCTTTATGTATTAAAACAGTGTCTTTACAACAGTCTGTGTGTTCCCTGGAAATTATATGCATGAATTTGGTGTTCATGGCTAGATCTGCCTAGAAACACCAAGCTTACTTATACAGCTTCCTTATAGGTTCATTAAATCTGTTTCTATATTTATTTTTTTGCTTGTTTCTGCTTCGAAGAAGTGACCCTGAAGCGTCTATAGCATTTAAACACACGTGTCACATTTTTCCCATCACTAATAAGACACACAGTGCCAGTCAACACACGCTGACGCTGCTTTCCTGTATGATGAGGCCTTGTACAGTCCTGTATTGTGGAAAGGAAAAATAAATCTAAGCCCACTAAACCCCATAATAGGTCGGCAGACGTCAATGACCCTCTGCCAATATTTACAGCGAACATTAGCTTGAGTACAGTCAGAAATGAGTTTCTTAAAAAGTGTTAATTCCAGGCAAACATCAATTATGTGCAATAAAGGGGACGTGTTGAGGGCTTTGATCTAAGCTGTTTGTGATATCCGCTTCTAGGTGATGGGATATGGTGCGGTAGGAGTCTTGAAGGTCAGCGTGTTATTGCAGTTATGTTACAGTAAAGGCTGACCAGGCGAATTTTGAGCAAGTTTTTGGGTTGGAAACAGCATCAGTTCTGTTCGGGAATAGAGTGTGACATTCATCTGTGTTTATTTGCCCTGTCCGCTGATACCGGAGCACTTGCTAAAAGGTTTTGTTTTAAAAAGCTCAGCGTCTGGATTTTTTCATGAAAAATTCAAACTAAGTTGCAAGACAAGTTTAATACGCAGTGCATTACTGCACCAAGCGCCAGAGGTTGGGGCAGTGAGACGTTATGCGCAGGCATATACACATGCTGAAACATCTAGGTACACAAATGCATAGACACATATAACTCTAAAAATCTGAATAATTATGAATTTGACAATGAATAAATATAAGCAATCATTTACATTTAGCCATTTAGCAAACGCTTTATAAATGAGGTAAACAATAGAAGCATTTAGTACAAAAAAAGGGCAACAATACATAAGTGCAATAAAAATCATCCACTGACACACATTAGTGTGCTACGATAAAGCAGACAATGACCTTATGTCTATCTTCAGGGTTTCTTATATACCACTAATAGTGCAGACATATAGGGTACATGCACATATGGTCAAGACATCATGTCACATTTATTATTGTTATAATCTTAAGAAATGTGTCTTGCATTAAAGATTATTTACAAAAACCATTTGATCAAAATTTTCATCTAACAATTTAAAATTACTAAACTATAATAGACACACTATGAAAAGTCCTTGTTTGTCTTTTCATGTAAGTTTAGATAATTTATATACGCTCATCCAAGAGCTACACAGGTAGAACTGGCAAAGCACTAGTGTGTTGACATGATGTTTGCTTCCGTGCTACAGGCCACAATCATTTAGTTACATCCATGTCCTTCCCGATCACCTGAGACATCCAAAACCAGCCTGGTTTAAACAGAGTGGCAATTTTAAAATGTTGACTGTCCTAGGCAATTGCTGAAACCAGAGATGTAATAGTTTCTACCAAATTGACACAACTTTAAAAAATGCAATGTTACTACGACATTATGGGTAGAATTGGGTACAGAAAATATCACTTGAACTGGTCTGACTACTGAAATTTTAGCAAACCAACAACACGCATGCAGTTTCATTAAAAACCTTATGTTTAACTTTTTTTCGGAAGAAAGTGGGAAACACGAGGGGAGGCCTTGGACGAAAGGAGGTGGGGAGATCCTAGTATTTAGAGCCCTAATCTTTTCCTGAACTCCACAAAAACGCATAAAGATAGTGTTACACACCACAACGTCTCACAGTAGCAATTTTTTTATTCTCACTTCCAACTATTTTTTCTCTCTCCTTTCAATCTGAGTCATATGCATGCATCCTGATGGAAGAGATTTCAGGAAATAAAGCTTGACAATTTCCTCGGAGTGTAATATTAGAATCCACGAGCAACGGGGAGAGTCCACAGGGTTGCTGCAATCTCATGAAATACATGTGTAGATACCTAGATCATTATGCAAGTATGTCTACGCGTGCGTTTACGTGCGTCTAAAGTAGCAGTTTCGGTTTCTAGAAAGTTCCTGTCTTGCTGTGCCAGTTCAATTTCCCAGGCCAAAACCGGACATGTCTGTGAGTGTGTGTGTGTGTTTGTGTGTGTGTGTGTGCACCACAATTTCATCCTGCATTTCAGTCTACCCCTCCTTACGTTCCGCTGCGATTCACAGTGCTTCCATTAGTTAGCACAGAACGCTTCAAACACAGCGCCAGTGCTGTCCCATAAGTCTCGGCTCCCTCCCTCCCTAAAAACATCTTCAATAATACTGACGAGGAAGTAACCCCAGTGTACAGAGGCATCTCTGTTTCCTTATAATTATTCCATCAAATTAGAAAAGGAAAAGTAAAAAGTTGTTTTTACCGTGCACATTTTTGCTTAACTGACCTATGAGGTCCAGGTGTGGTTGAGCTTGCATATTGCTGATGTAGGACAGATAACCATGGTCTAAAAAGTTGTTTTTTAGCCAGGGAGTGTTTATCTATATAAAGTAATTTTTGCTGCCATCATTTTTCAACCAAATTTCTTGGCGTGTGTGCACGTTTACCTGTGTGTATGAGGTGGAAAGAGCTAGGGGCAGGAATTAAAGTGAGTTGGGCTGGGCTGGTGGCCCAAGCCATTGGATCTCATCACTCCTTCATTACGCTGGCATGCCCAGGAATCAAACTAACTCTGCGAAAAGAATCGGCCCTTTCATTAAGCATGGCCTGCAGGAGAGAGAGAGAGAGAGAGAGAGAGAGAGAGAGAGAGAGAGAGAGAGAGAGAGAGAGAGAGAGAATATGCATAAATAAAAGAAAAACACAATCATACATCTTTTTAGAATTGTCGGAAGACTCCTTCTTATTTATTAATTAATTTTTTGCTGTGTTATTGTAAACTGTGGCTCACATATTAGATACAATAAATGATAGGAAATTGGTAAAAAATTACCTGCTTAACAAATAACTATTTTTAATCTGTCGTAATACTTAAACGAATGAATGCCACCACAGGACAGGTGACGCTGGTGACATCCGGTACCAAAAGCTGATGGACCAGTTAGGTTAGGTCTCGGGTCATAGACTACAACAAAATAGGCTGATTCAGGAGTCTGGCACAGACGAGCAGAAGTAAAGGAAAAAACTATTAAAAAAAATTGGTAAAAAAATTAAGCTTGTTACATTGTAAAAGTAGGTGTTATTTCCAAATCAGAAACATTGTAAATTCAGAAATGTTTAAATTCAGAAATATTCACATTTTGCATTACTACAGTCTTGGTCAAAAGTGGAAAATTGACATTGACGCTCTTTCTTTAAATATATTATTAGGGATACATTAAGAATTTTGCGCGCATGTTGCATAGTTGTACTAGGAGCAAGAACTAAAGCTCAGCTTTGAGAGGAATCTAAGGAGGACAAAATATTGCTACACGAGAGGATAAACAAATATTAATACCAGATAAAACTGTGATCAATGTATGACATCACTTTTGTCCACTATAGTAGATAACTGATTTGATCAAAAACAGCATAAAAACTACACGCATCACACTTTCCAAGATCCACTTGAAGGTTTGATTTGGATTAATCATCCAGTATTCAGAACCCACGACTGGATAATCACCTAAATATGACAACACATTTTACACTAATCATTAACTGTATATTAAATACCAGTTCCCCACCAACGGACATTTTTTCTAAAATCGCTGAAATACATCAATAGGTTATCATAAGTCACCCAGCTCTCTCTCAAATGAAATCCAACTATGCCTAGTACATCTGTCTGCAAGACACAATTCAATTAAAAACATGCTGTGCTTTGACTTGACCAGCATCCAGACCGACTAACGTTTCGCTGCATCAGAGAATCTCGATATGTGAAAATCACGGGCATGTCTAGAGTCTGCTTTTCCACTGGCTGAGCCCTCCCGCTGACAAACCAATTTCTTAAGCCTCAAGCCACCCACTGCCATCCCCTTTAAAGCCCAAAAGAGTCCTTAAAGGTGTGGATCTGTCATTAGCACATTTAGCTTGGCGCAAAAGCACATTGTTATTTGTAAGAGCCAGCGATTGCACCAGTTGTATCTTTGGAGCTGCCCTGGTACCCGTGGCTTTGTGCCTGTTAGGCTCACTGCGGCTGATCTCCCTGACTACTTTTGAGGTGCTTCACATTTTTTACTAGCTCTGCTAGTCAACTCAGCTAAAAATGATGCCATAACTCACATTAGTATGCAAGCTGCATTCGAGACAAAGTATGTCTGGGGTTTTGTGGCCTTTGCTGGTTGCCATGGCATCAAGCAAACTTAAAAGACATGGATAGTGAACTAGGAGGGAAAGTAGCAGTTGAATTGAGCAAAACATCTGGATCAGACAACTTTACTTGACGTATGTTAGCAAACGTTACATTTTGTTCCGCTGCTACCAGTTAGCTAGTCGTAAATCACAAATAACAACTCAGTGCTTGGAAGAACCTCTGACCTCCGCTCAGCCCTGGGACTCAGAGCCAACATCACTAGCATGGTGTCGCTAAATTAACACTTTTCTGTGTAGGCTTAGCAGACACCAAAACAAGATAGTAACAAGAATGTACAGCCATGTTTGACTACAGCTGAAATGACAAATTCCTTCAGATTTCACAGGCAAAGCTGCATGTGGATTTTCTAAAGTTCTAGTAATGGAGTCAAGATGGCAGCAAAAAGAAGGTTATTCAGATACATTTGGATCGATAAAGTTATGAAATCAATAAACACTAGACTAAAGTGTAAAGGGATGTTACAAGCCAGATTGTATTTTTTTTTCGAATTATCACATGTTAAACAGCTAAAAGAACAGCTTGGAATTAACTCAGAATTCACTTCAAACGCCTAACAGACAAAGTAAGGAATGACAAACATGATTTGCTAGTTTACCTCGAACGTTTGCTCAAAATCTTCACACCACCACTCCAAGAAAAGATGAGAAGTTTCCCAAGGCCTTTTGAAAGATCTCAGCTTCCCTGGCATTGCTTTCAATGTAACAAGGTTATGCATTTGATGTAATATTTAGAGACATAAGGGGTGATTGATATGACCACCAATTGTTTTCTTTGATAAGTTTTCACTGGCATGTCTAATACAAGTCTTAAGGGCATGTTATATATATATATATATATATTTTTTTTAATAATAATAATACAACAGCAATGTTATAATAAGGATACAGTAGGCCTTTAAAAATATCTAATTAGCATATGGGGGCAAATTATTAAAAATGCATTGCTTTTTGCCATCTGTTACATTTTACTTTTTGACAGGATGTAGGTAGGTGTATCTCATTTAAAATCACTGGAAGGGCAAACATCCATCCCAACTGACTGAAACCCATATCTTCAACTCAGATGCCGCTTCTGTTTTAACAGGTGGTATAAATTCAAAAGCAAGTTGCACTTCTATGTCTTGAATATCTTCATAGTTGTTAGTAATATTGTGGATAGCTGTAAAAAGTCGAGAAGTTATTGGTTACAGCATAAATGTGGTAGCATTTATCTAATTGGTCATATCAGGGGTGATATTATCACTAATAGTCACTGGCAGCAGCAATCATAGAAGCCGGATCGGACTGCAATTCAAGAGAACAAAAAAAGTGCAGTTGTCAAAAATCAGTCGATAAGAAAGTATGCAAAGTTAAAAAGCTGTCATTCACACATATAGCGTTCGTTTAAGTCTGTTACAATAAATAAACGAAGTCTCTCCTTCCTATTAGAGACGTGCTGTTAACAGAGGAGGGAGCGCGCAATTGACGAAGGTCCGAGAAGTCCTGTAATGTTTATGTTTGAAGTGAATAATTTAAATAAACACGTCCAATGTAAATAAACGATGTGTGTCGAAGCGAGGAGGAATCAAAACGCTCACAGTTCAGTTTCTGTATGGGGAAGCTGAGCCTTAATTAAACTGCAGGGCAGATAGGATTACCGACTGGTTGCGCATTGCAAGAGCTTGACATAACGCAAACAAACTGCTTTGCAACGTCCAGACCGCTGTCTTTTCCCTTGCACAGCAAAGGACAGAAAGAGAGAGGGAGATCTTCATGCGTGGTACAAATCACTCATCAATTTCTTATACAATCTTTTGTTATTGTTATATTAAGCTTTTTCTAGCCCACAAGCGCGTATAGCCTATGTCGCGCAAAGACGCACGCGCCTTATTAAATAGCGCCTTTCATTACACATAACTGTTGAGTGACAGAAACTATATAGCCATTAGCTGTTTCTAATCAATATTTCATGGCCGGCATTTGTCAGAAAATTATTATACACAGACCAAGACTGCAAGATTCTCAACAGCTCTCCATCGGAACGTGTGGACGGGTCTGTTGGCTGTAAGGAACTGAACACAGAACGCTGTCTCCCCCTATCGCCCAGTTTCCATGTCAACGCCAACCGAACTGACGGACACCGGCACATCTCTCGGTTGCCTGACAAGCAGATTATAGACTTCAAAAATAAATACAATATTTATAATTTTTCTAAATGTTTGGAAAAATCAGATTAGTGAGGGTGGAAATCGTTGACACTGGCTGCTGAGTCACAGACTGTGAAACTGAATAACACTGACCGCTCCAAAATTAGTCACTAAATAAACCATTAAAATACAGCACGTTTAATGCTTAACCTACTTTTTTGTATTTTTTTGTTTGAAAAATACCATTTATAGAATGGAATCATGAGGAATTGGTTTATTTATACTACTAAAAGGTTTGAGCAATCGAACATTATGCTACCAAGTTTAAAGTTGTTAAACGCGTTATCTTTTAATAAACTCGTACATGAAGATACCAGTTTTATAATAGAAGTTTAGACACACTTTGTTTGTCAAAAAATAAAAACGTAAAATTGTGAGTGATTATTATTGAGAGTGAGAGGGGGTGGGCATGGTTTTCCTTTTCGTCACGGCGCGTACACTTTAAAAGCCCGTGCGCGCTTGTTTGACAAATCAAAGTACGTCCCTCTCTTGGAAATACTGCACGGGAGCGAACAGGGAGCGCTTTGATTTTGCGCACCACAGCAGCACATGAAAAACACTCTGCTCTTTGAAAGTTAAAGAGTGAAGTGGATTCGGTGGATTTCAGAGATACGGAGGAATTTAAAGTTGGAGCAATAAAAAAGTGTTTTTAAAGAAGAAACTTTCAGTTGGGACTGCGATATACACGCTCAAGCCTGCGAAGGCTGAATCCCAAGAGTTAACAAACTTCTCTGAGGTTGTCCATCGACAGTCTTCGCATGAATCTACTAGATCCCTACCCGAAGATGACAGATGAGCAAGAGAAGTGTCTGTCTGATGCCCCCAGTCCGAGCATGTCCGAGGATTCGGCGGGGTCCCCGTGCCCGTCTGGTTCGGGCTCCGACACAGAGAACACCCGTCCGGCTGAAAACAACCTCATGGCTCCGGATGGGCCACTTGGCGAGTTCAAGAAGGATGAAGAGGACAAGTTTCCGATTTGCATCCGCGAGGCGGTGTCTCAGGTGCTGAAGGGCTACGACTGGACCCTCGTGCCTATGCCGGTGAGAGCGAACGGTTCGAGTAAAAACAAGCCGCACGTGAAAAGACCGATGAACGCGTTTATGGTTTGGGCACAGGCTGCGCGCAGAAAACTGGCTGATCAATACCCGCACCTCCACAACGCGGAACTCAGCAAAACTCTTGGCAAACTTTGGAGGTAAATGTTTCTTGAATGCCATTGATTATTGTCATGATCAGTTTTTAATATTAAGTCAATCAAACATGTATATTTGTTGTATACAAATCTTTTGGCATTGAGCAACTAGCAGAGAGCGAATTAATGTGTCAGCATAAATACATTTTTCAACAGTATTAAGAGTATTATTTATTATTTTATTCATAATTTAGTTTGGTAAATGAGTGCGGTAGTATAAAGCTTCAAGATTCAGTTGTTTAGATGCGCCTTTTGCTTCTGTCGGGCAGATTACTAAACGAAGGTGAAAAGCGCCCTTTCGTGGAAGAGGCTGAGCGCCTCAGGGTTCAGCACAAGAAAGATCACCCCGATTACAAATATCAGCCCCGCCGGAGGAAGTCTGTCAAGAACGGGCAGAATGAGTCCGAGGACGGTACGGAGCAGACGCACATTTCTCCAAACGCGATCTTCAAAGCTCTTCAGCAAGCAGACTCGCCCACCTCCAGCATGGGAGAGGTGCATTCACCCAGTGAGCTCTCAGGTGGGCACTGAACTTATAATAATCAGAATTCTTAAATATTGTTATATATTGTAAACTTACAGATTTTCATATGTGAGATAAGATTACCTTGCTTTTACTGAACTACCTACTAAACACTGTGTAGGTATCAGAATGGATTGATAAATTAGATTACTGGCAGTAATAGACTTGGCAGCTGCTGATTCTTAAGTCTTAGCTGTGGGCAATGTAATTTTTTTCTTTCCACTCTCCCTGTTGCGTCATGTGTGTGCAGTGGTTAACTCTCTCCCCCCTTCTCTCCCCTCTCCCCCTGCCCTCCTCCACTCCCTCAAAACAGGTCAGTCTCAAGGGCCGCCCACTCCCCCCACCACCCCTAAAACTGATGTGCAGCCAGGCAAAGTGGATCTGAAGCGTGAAGCCCGACCGCTCCAGGAAGGCACCGGACGGCAGCTCAATATCGACTTCCGTGACGTGGACATTGGAGAACTGAGCAGCGATGTCATCTCACACATCGAGACATTTGACGTCAATGAGTTTGACCAGTACCTGCCACCAAACGGGCACGCAGGCGTGACAGTCACCAACACATCTTACCCGGGTGGCTACACCATCGGTGCCCCTGTCAATCAAACAGCAGGGGGCACCGGAGGTCACAGCTGGATGGGGAAGACCCAGGGCGGGAGCCCCCAAAATGGGCAGCAGCACACCCTGGCCCCACTTGGTACCGGCAGCTCCAGGGATCAGGACCAGCCGAGAACAACGCAAATCAAGACGGAACAGCTGAGCCCCAGCCATTACAGTGATCAGCAGGGTTCCCCACAGCATGTCAGCTACGGCTCCTTCAATGTCCAGCACCTTCAGCACTACAGCACTTCGTTCCCGTCCATTACCCGTGCTCAGTACGACTACTCTGACCACCAGGGTGGCGGGGCCTCCTATTACAGCCATGCAGGGGGTCAGGGTTCCGGCCTCTATTCCACCTTTAGCTACATGAGCTCCAGCCAGAGGCCTATGTATACCCCCATTGCTGACTCTACAGGTGTCCCCTCAATCCCCCCGTCAAATCACAGTCCCCAGCATTGGGACCAGCAGCCTGTCTACACGCAACTCTCAAGACCCTGAGGAAATCTACAAAAATTCCTTCAAAAGCACACACAAATATCCACCAACAAACCAAGATAACTGTATGAGAAGACTGTATGGGCTTGTACAGTAGAAAGACTCATTATACATACATCATCATTCCACTCGATTCAAACACACACTTGAATTTTTCCACAGAGAAGATAAAACATTGAGAAAGAAAGAAAGCTGGACTTAAAAAAAAAGAATTTAGCTTAAAACGGCTCCCAACGTGCCTTTTTTAATCGCCGGAATCGTGATTAGAGTATATATTTTAGCCTTGATTGCAAGAAAAGATAAACATTTCTGAGAAGTTAATCCTCTGTGAGGACTGATTATTGATACATTAATATGTACTGTGTATGTTTACTTAACATGTTCTTTTTTATTTCTGGCAGTCATGAGAGGCCTTCCGTGTTTCTTGTAGAAAAGTCTATTTTTACTAAACCACTCTCAGTAGTACAGCCTTGATTTTCTCACAGAATTTTTCATCAACAATAACAGTGTCTTACCCTCTGTTCTTTCTAGTCCTCATGCAGTGCATTTTATATTCTAGTATGATTTTGTTCCCTTTATTTATGTTCCTGTAAAATACCATCCCTGTTCACAGAACCTGTTGCTTTTTGAAAGGTATTACCAGCTCGTGTAAAGTTGTATGTTTGTCATTTTTTCCCCCTTAAATCAGTGCCTGTCAAATGTTGGAAGTGAATGGGCGTTAGATTTAAAGCGGGAATATCGACGTGGCAGCTGCAGCTGTGAATTTAGTGAGTGTCTAACAGCGTGTGTCACAGCTCCAGGAAGTGCCCTATGACCTCTGCTTGTCATTAGCTGCCTGCAGTCAGGCCAGTCTCATCTTACAGTCCCATTCTAGCCTTCCGTTTTGTATCCCATCTTAACCCCTTTAATTTATTTATTAGTATTAATTTTATTTCAAAGAAATTATTTGCATTTTATTCTTTAATACTTTATACTTAAATAATTGTTATTTTGCCTCTGAATATGGTGACTTATAATCCAACAGGCCATTTAGATTTAAATTCTGTATTCATTGTGTTTATTTATCGTATGTAGATTTTTCTATTTTAAATGTTTATTTGTCCTTATTTCTAACCAGTTGTGTAATTATGCACAAACGTACTGTTGCAATTAAAAAAAGGCTGATTAAACTGGAAGAGTAGTCTTTCTATTTGAAAGTTTTACGATGCTCTATTCAAAGTCGTAGTTGTTTTTTTAGTTTGTTAGTTCTTTTCTTATTGATTTTTCCCTTAAACGTGTGCTTTACTCCATGTCAGTAATCTCAGTACTGATATTGATATCTTTGATATCGTCTTTTTTTACAAAAACTGAACAAATTCTTGTTTTTTGTCTTTAAAAAGTTTAACATTTTACTGCCTTTGAAGAAGCTCGTCTTTTGTATTATATTTGCAATAAAAGCAAGAATAAAACTTGAAACAGAGACCTAAGACTTTCATTTTGTTAAAAATCTTTAGTAGTGAATGTGTGTCCAATTCTATACATTCAGCTATAGGGGTGGAATTTCTCAAGTAATGACGGACTTTAGCTGGTTCTTACGTAAGCATGGCCCTCTCTCCTTACAATGATACAGCAGGGGTCTATCACGTTAAAATACTATTGTTGGTGTATAGGAGAGAAAACAGCATATAGTTTGTTTTTGACTGTTCAATATGGCTCCATCTTCAATATTTTTTTCTTTTTGTTCTGTTTCTTCCTCTAAACAGTCAGTGAAGGGAAATATTGACACATGTTCATCATGAATAAAAGATGAATAATATTTATTGTCGTTACCGGTTCCTAATTACAAAAGCAGAAACAGGCGTCCACTCTTAATGTGGCACTGCAGCATTAACTCACCATCATTACAACTATCATCATAAAGTTTCACACATATTTATAAATTATGTATTTTTAACTTTAAAATTATGGTTTTTAAAATACGTTTCTTGATTGCAGAGACCTATTGCATAATGTTGTTGATAAAAAGGAAAATATTCACATATATCACTTTATTATCATCACTGTGCAAGTATGTGATAATATTAATAAACATGTTAATGAGTGAGGGGCTGGCAGCAGCCCACAGTAATAAATGGCAACCAGTGGAAGGTTGAAGGTTCATTGGTCACAGCTGTTTCAATATAAGTAGCAGTTATTTATGTAACCATATGCATATATGGCCACAAAACTAACATTTGTCCAGGATATGAGATGAGACATTTCTATTTTAAATAGGCGCAAACTGTATCATTATTTACTTCAACTGGTGGATTGTGACCATATGTGTCACAGACTTACTCACATGCTACAGGACAAAAATCAGTGCAGATACAATGCGCACTATATAACTATTCTGCTAACAATACAAATGTATAAGCAAAATAAATAGATTTAAAACTAAATAAATTAAAATCACCTTTTAAAGGAAACTAAAAAAATTATTGTCCAGATTCTCAATTTCCTGTTTTCGTTTAAATGGATGGTGATGCATCTGATCAAATTCTACAATGTTTTCTTTTTAAAATACTGCCAAATAGGCGAATGTCAACATGCAAATATTGTGTGACATACATACCCTGTTCTTCAAAAACAGATCTTCACAACCCAGACTACATAAATGAGTTTAATTTATTAGATTATTCTAGTCAGGCTATTTTATGTTGTTAATTTCTATATTGTTGAGTCTTTATACATTTACATATATAAAAAGTTTGTCGCTGTGTTAATGTTCCAGTTCCAGTTCCCCTCTGGCAAAAGCTTCAGCCACTGCACAAACTCGACAGTGCTTGCACAACAAGGCTAAATAAAAATAAATAAATTTAATGATAAAGTAAATTATAGATTTAAGATTATCATTATTAATCCTATAGCATTTGAAATTTTGAAGAGAAGACATGTCAAATTGCAGCGTCCTTCTTTATACAGTTCTTTCATCTCAGCTCTTGTCGGGTCGCCCCTTCCCATTCTCCGCTCTACCATCAGGTCTGGGCATGAACTGCATCTTGCCCGCTGTTGTAACCTTGGACCAGTGAGACAAGACTGGCTGAGTGTATAGATTGATTGATTATTTATTTATATATATATATATATATATATATAGAGAGAGAGAGAGAGAGAGAGAGAGAGAGAGAGAGAGAGAGAGAGAGAGAGAGTGTATATATAGAGTCCGGTGATAATGGCTGGCAGGTGTGGGCAATGGGAGGCGACAGACAGGTGTGGGGGCATGAAGGATGAAGGGAAATGTAGTCCAAGAGAAAGGACTCTAGGACGTGTGGAGAAAAAAAAGGAAATCAACAGCACTGTGAAAGTGTTCCCCCCTCCTGGAAGGCACATCCTTGCACCTCAGAGAGGACAACCATGGAGGGGGATTGGCATCCGGGAGGCTAGTGCAGGATACATGGTACAGGAAGCCTCCAGGACAGTGCTCCTGGGACAGAGAATCAGAGGGGCCATGGAGGGGACAGCCCTGGGGTCAGGCATGATGGAAACGGTGCAGGAATCATGGTTTGAAGATAGTGCCAGTCGTCTTGGTCGTGGCGAGGAGACTGGTGACAGCCAAGATGATCGCAGCATGGAAATGCTTCCCGGAAATGTTCCAGAATGGGAATGGCAGCCCCCCAATTTTTCCAATGTCTACGCCACCACAGCATATGCCAGTGCCAACACCACAACGGCCACTGCGGTGGAACCAGGGGGAAACTCCTAGGTAGAACCAAGGGGAACCTTGGAGGTGGAGCCTAGGAACAACTCGGAAGCAGAAACAGGAAAACCTCAGAGGCAGAGCCGTGGGAAACCTCATAGGTGGAGCTGTGGGAAAACTCTGGAGAGGGCTCGTGGAAATACTCTGGAGGGGGCTCGTGGAAATTCTCTGGAGGGGCTCGTGGAAATACTCTGGAGAGGGCTCGTAAGAAATTTCTTAAAGGGACACTGACGAGGGCTTCATGAGTGGAGATGCTGTGTGACATGTGAGCAGAGAAGCTGTGGGGCTCGTGAGAGGAGACACCGTGGGGCCCGGGAGCAGAGCGTCGGGATGGCTTGGGAGAGCAGCGGTATGAACGCAGATCGGGAACAGTAGTGAGCCTTTGTGGAGGACTTCGCTCTGGTGTTGCTCCACATACCTCTCCAGAGAACACCATCTTGGTGAAGCTGATAGATGAGGATGTTCTCTTGAGTGTATTCAAAGCCATACTATTCCATTTCAGGGGTCTTGTATTGGTTATGACAGAGACAAGACAATGATGGGGAGAACACAGTGAGTATATATAAGGTCCGGTGATGAACATGATGGCTGTCAGGTGTGGGAGATCAGAGACGGGGGAGCGTGAAGGATGATGGGAAGTGTGATCCTAGGGTCACGGATGGGGAAAACAGACAGGGAACAGACGGGACTGTGACAGTTAAGTTACTACAGTACTTGATGTCCTGAAACAGCTGAGAACTGATTTATTTATTAAATTCACGTTAGATTGAAACTAGAGAGAAGTCTAATGGTACATTTATTGCATCAAACGCCTTAAATAAAAGGGACTGTTCATTGAAACCCTGTTTTATTTTGCAATTAAAATGCCATTAATTTATTTGAATGATTAAATATTTTAAATTAAACATAGACGAATGGAGCATATTAGAAAACAGAATGAATCGGATAAAATCTGGAGACAAAATATCCTAACTAGGTAACCTAGAAACGGATTAATTCTATATTTTTTTCTTTTAAAACCTAGGAAATACAAAGCTTATCTAAGAGACACAAAGGAAATCATGCATTTGACTAAAGGTAAATGACAGAAAAACTGATAGAAGTAAAAAGGACTGAAGTAAAATAGCATGACTTCTGCCATCTGTAGAAGCCATTAGGATGGTCACTCTCATAATGCAGAAACTTGGGAGCTGACAGATGAAAGTCTTGCATGCTGGGCTGCCTTTGGTTCTGCAATTGAGTGGAAACTATGCATATCTGGTGATGAAAACCAATAGTGATCAGCATCATTGTCACCTTTCACACTGCTTGAAGCAGTAATGTGATTTCAATCGATTTGTCTTATTATTGATTACTGTAATAAAGCTGAGACCAAGGAATTTTACATAATAAATGTAGCTGCTGCTCTGTTTTAACGACAAAATGAAAGAAGTAATATATTTTACTGACATTCTGAAAGAAACGGAGAAACATTCAACTTCAAGAGTTCTTAAACATCAATACAAAAGCTTTGAGGTGTACTTGAGATTTCTTCAGGCAGGATTGAGGGAGGGAGTGCACATCCTCATGTACCCTAAGGACAGCTGAGCGGAAACAGAGACAGCAATGGAGTGGCCCATTCTGTGGGCAGTTTTCCCAGGAGAAGCCCATTAATATTCCGAAGAGACTGTGTGCAGGGAATCTCTGTCCTCTGAGCCCAATGGGTGGTCCTTTCAAATGCAAAATAACAACACAAAATAAGGGTGAAAAAAGAAGAATCTGGCAACTTCCCATTTTACTAACAAAGCAAGCATGAAGATTCTGGAACACTATCCGTATTAAAAACATACATACCCACATATGACCACAGCAGAAATCGGTATCATATGTATATTTTCTGTGAGAAAATAGAGAATTTAATTAAGCTAACTTTGTTTTATGATAGAACAATATGTGATTCACTGCATCATTTCATCAAACACCCACTAAATTACAATGCACAAAAAAAGATTATATTAACATGGAAAACCTAATTATTTTGTGGTCTTGTTTCCATTGCAATAAAAGCCAGTCTACTCTGTTGCATCTGCATCCGACTTATTAAAAACATCAGGAACATTTGCTTATCCAAAGGTGAACAAGTTGCTGATTTTTTACAGTACGAAGTGCAGTTAAACTTTTATGATCCTCACAAGCCTACTCTTTCATTCATTCATTCGTTCTTTTTCTTTATTCTTTATCTAAAAACTTTACATTTTCGCATTGACTCTGGCAACATGCAGCATCTCCCCTCCCCAAACCTGTTATACCCCTGTCTGTCCCGAAGGATCTCACCCCTTCGCCCCCACATAGCATCACCCCAATGTCATTGTCCCCCAGGAGTCCCACAAAAGGGACCATTTGACCTCTGAACACACCCCCATTTCCTCTCTTTTGAAAGTGTCCTGGCCCACAGAAAGTCTCATTCCGACTCAAAGGAAACTGTACATCAATAAAAGATGGCCAGCCAAACCTCATAGAAAAAACTGAAGAAAACCCTCGCATTTCACCCCAGCTGAAATTGACAGAGTGGGCCACTTGTTTCCTAGCAACAGACGCCTACAGCACAGGAAGTTACAAGTTCACAGTTCAGTTTGGTGTGGCGTGACTCCCTTGGACCTCTGAATTGAATAAATGAACAGGGTCACAGCCTACGATTTATTATTGTAACAATACTCGTTGACAAGGAGTATGCATGCATCTTGAAATATTTCATGAATTAATGTAAGATTAGAAAAAAGAAGTTATTTGATACAACTTTTGTAAAGTAAGCATGCAGGTCTATAAAACCTGAAATACTTTATTTGTGGTAAGTATAAAAGGAATAGTTTGTTCAAAAATAAAACATCAATTGTGTTATGTAGTAACCTGTATTTTCCCATGTATTCTGTGTTATGTTTTCCATGGAACATAAAAGGGGAATTTTCAAAAAATCTTTTAAAGCCTGTTTTTCATACAGTTCATCTGTTCTTCAGTAATCACATCTGTTAACTCTCTAGGAAACTGTATTTTTCTCAGTTTTACTGTAAGTTGTTGCCTAGTGGTTAGAGCGTTGGGCTTGTGATCAGAAGGTTGCAAGTTCAAATCTCAGTGGATGCAGGTCATGACCAGGGCCAGACGGAATCCGCGTCCGCGGGTATCAGCAGATATTTCCGCAGATTTCTGTGGAATAGTACCGTGTATTTGATTGAGAACGCATCAAGTACTCTGCTGTTTAGTGTTGCAATTTGACGATTTGATGGCGTGATCGATTCCAAAGACATCCGCTACAGACAAGCGAATTTTACCTCACGCAAAGCAAAAGTAAAAACCACTTATTAAGCAGCCTGTCTATATAAATGTCCACACGATATGGTTGTCGTGTTCGTATTGCATCACGTGTTTTTGATTATAAAAGCAAGCTTAGCCTACACATTATACTTGCGTTTAAGAAGCGCTGGGATATAACACATACATTATGTTAATTAGTCACATTAAAATAAAAATAAATATAAAAAGGTTTTGATAATTTGAGTTTTCTGTATTCCACAGAAGAATTACAGCCTGAAAATGTGTTTTTATTTATTATTAATTTATTTGTGGCTTGTTCATTGTTTTAAGGACAAACTTTTCCTTTTAAAAACACCAACATAGTTTGAGTTATTTTACAGTTTTTTATATTTTATTCACTTCCTCTGCCACCTTATCAAAGGCTCATTATTCAGAAGAATCCTGAAAAGGAAGCGGTTTCAAGGTTAAAGCAGTTCGTTTTATCTACAGTATTTGGCATTTAACCACGGCAGCTCAGAGAAATACAGCAAAATGAATAAGCCTTGTGTTAAGTCAAAAGAACCCAAAGCAGTGCATTTGACATACACGTCAAACCAAAGGCAAAGCAGTGTCATGTGGTATTACTTCATCTGACTCCGTCAAGCTTTGTCAGTGCATAAATACATACAAAATACCCTTCACGCTAATCAATGATTTTTGTAGGGTTCAAATGATTCCAGACTAACCCAACAGTAAAGCTCGGCCATAAACACATGGTCTGAGCGAAGCAGATGATATTTGGGGCGAGACATCACGCATGTGACATGGACAACACCTCCATCTCATATCTCTATAAAAATAAATCTCAGCCGTCCACCATATCTTCCCATTCAACTCCTCCGGAGCAGCGACCATCTTTACCCCACTACACACATATCCCGTTACGGTAGAACGCCTATGATCAGTTCACTAAGTATGATTACATTTAAACGCAGGCTCTCCCAGCGTCGGCTCATGTGGTAGAAATAACATCTTTAACCAGGGTAAATACACACAGCACACAGTCCGTACCTCCTCTGTAACTGAACCCAGTTCAGAGGGTGGAAGGAGTTTACATTGAGAGGCCAGTTTTAAAGTCTGAGACTTAGAAGCCTTTAAAACCGATCTGTATGTGTCTGGCTTCGAGTTCAGAGTTTGGAAGTCTGAATAGAAAAAAAAGTGTTTTCTGCACACATCTGCGCTTTTTTGAAAATATAGCGGTGCTAAATGTAGCGACAAAGATGTGATGACCTGAGCTGTCCTGAAAGATAATGAACCAAGAGAGGTTTACCAGGCTCTGCTGAGGTGACATGGAAAGGTGTGGACATTCAGTATGGGAGGAGAGTTGTTTGGACTAGAGGCTTTTACCATGACGAGTGTGGGTTTTTATGGCCTTTTGGGGCAGATGCAAGGCCTCCATCTGATACACATGACTGTGTTATTGCTAAATGTGTGGCAGCACCCATAACTAAAACAGAGTCAAAGCTAAACCATAACACATTCAATCTGGATGAAAGACATAAGCGTTTTATTCGATACACAGCTTCAGGTTCAGGCGAATAGGCCCAAACACAGTGGAATATAATGAAATGAAGCAAAGAAAGTCCTATTTTCATTTAAACACTCTTTTTTACTTAATGGAATCAGATGTATAATATGTGTTGTGCTTATATCCAAATAATACTATATTAAAAACAAGACCCATCAAAGCTGAGTTTTTAAAATGACATACTTTGTTTGGATGATATTAATAGTCAATGCTTTATTTTGAATGGTTGAAGACACAATTTTGCACCTTGCTTTTTATTTGATAAGATTTTTACTAACTATAATAGTAAAAATTCTTATTATTATTAAAGTGCCCCCTCAGAAAATAATAATAATGATGATAATAATAATAACAACAACAACAATTATAATAATCATCATCGTCATAATCATTTTTTATTATTTTGTTCTGAGTAGGCACTTTCTTGTTTGCTACTTCAGAGAAAATGCTCCTAGTTGAGCACCACCAACAGCTGTATGACAGAAACAAATGTTGAGGAGTTTCACAGTTTTGGAGGCAAACAACCACGAAGACATCTGACAATCAGGAACACACATAGGCCTACACACAGAAAAACACATGTACACAAACATAATTCATCTGTATGAGGGTTATCACTTTCTGACCTCCATTTGCACAGAGTCAGTTGCTTGCACAGCTGGTGAGGCCACTGAGTAACTGCAGCCCCAGTAGATACAAACATTTATCCAGAATCCTCAGAGCGAACACTCTGTAGTCTTTCCATTCTTCATGTGTAGTACATTGATGTAGGTAAGAGACACATGTGTTAGAAGTCAGAACGAGATGTAGGCTAATATTTTTTGAGGGGCTTTTGGGCCGTTTCTTCTTTTTTGAGTTTTGTTTTCCACTGATCGACAGAAACATAAGGACAGACCTCTGTGAAAATGTGACCTACTTAGTACATAAAACATATGTACACACACGTTCACAGCCAACTCCACAACCACACAAGTTGCTGGGCTTTATGTCTTGACGGTACATATATCACTAGAGATTAACAGAGGCATGCACTGCACAGCCAACAGATGTAGCAATTCGTCACTTTTTATCTCTTCCTATCTTTCTGTCTTTCTTTCTCTGACACACACACAATTCCAAATACTCTGTTTCACCACCTGACGCACTGTGAACATCATGTGGTGGAGGATGCATGTGTTTTTATGTGGGGGAGGGCAGGAGTAACTCCTTGATTTCATACACCGCAGCTTTGTAGCCTCGGGAGATCTATCAGAGACCACTATTAGTCAAGTCAAGTCAAGTCAGCTTTATTTATATAGCGCTTTTTACAATTTTCATTGTTACAAAGCAGCTGTACAAGAAAACATTGACTATAAGTAAAACATAAGCAGTGTTAATTAAATAAGACTATCAAATTCTAGCAGCCCCCCCGGCCAGGCAAACAGTGCAAAACAGTATGCTAACGGTGGCGAGGAACCCAAAACTCCATTGGAGGAGAAAAAAACCTCAGAGGGAAACCAGGCCTAACCAGGGGACACCAGTTCCTCTCTGGCAAAAACTGCTGCCTCTGCACAAGCTCGACAGTGCTTGCACAACAAGGCAAAATAAAAAAAGTTAGATTTAAAATTATCATTAATAATCTAATAGCGACTGAAGTTTTGTAGAGTCGCCACGTCCTTCGTCGAGCATTTGTCAGGTCTGGGAATGGATTGCGCCCTGCCCGCTCCGGTAACCTTGGACTGCATCCTGCCCGCTCTGGTAACCTTGGAACAATGAGACAAGACTGGCTGAGAGTAGAGTGCTGTTCTGCACTCTTTGATGCAACAAATGCATCAGTTGTTATTGGAAGTGTCCCTGGTTCCGGTTGATCTAACTAGTGCAGCCTAGATCTTTGAAATATATATATTATGATAGTGTAGTGTATGCAAGATTAAAAATATGCGTCTTTAGTCTAGATTTAAACTGACAGAGTGTGTCTGCCTCCCGGACAGTGCAGGGAAGACTGTTCCAAAGTTTAGGCGCTAGATAGGAAAAGGATCTGCCGCCTTTAGATAGGGAAGAATCATCCCTAGAGGATGAGTTTCTCAAGACGAGTTTACACCGATTATAGACTCTCTTAGTGACTCAGCAAACTTTAAAAAGCACTTATACATCTGTGTATCACCTGAGGATCTTTGTCTATACTTAAGTAAGAAGGTTTCACCCCTAGGCAATAAACGTACAGAATAGACCAAACTTGCTGTTAAGATGAAGTTGCACTCAGATCAAATTAAGAATTTTTGCCTAGTAAGAAATATGGAGTAGGCTATGTTTTATCACTGTGTCTGGAGTATTTAGTTTAAATCCTATAAATATGAGCTAAAAATGTCTGACAAAACAGCATAACCTAGAAAGAAGACACCAGGTGAGTAAGCATAACCCTTCAGGCCTGTTTTTGACATTTAGTACTAAAGTGTCTGTGACCCATTCTCTGTCTGAGTGGAATTTTCTTTGTGGCAGTTCGTTGGCTTACTCACACTGACATCAGTTTGCAGCTACGTAGGATTTGTTCAGACAGGCAGCAAAAACTGATATTTTGGTGCACTTCAAATCCATTTGATCTCACATAGTTTGATAAAAGAAAAAAAGCGGTTGTCGTTTGGATTAAAGCATCTGCTGAATAAAAGATTCACATGTTTTTTGTATTCTAATGGATGTAATACAGTTGTTTTGATATTGATACACTGCCTAAACGAACAGTTTTAGAGTGGAAATGACAGAAGGATTTACATTTTCCACTGGCTTTTGACACATAAGTCAGTGGTCTTGGTGTCATTAATACATGAAGTTTCATAGATTTAAAGTAATATTGATTATCAATACAAATAATACAAATATGAAGTATTTAATTTCTTATTACGTAATTTAATTGTCAGATGGGTATTTTTTGAGGGGACTAAGGAAAATCCAGGGGGAAATGCCCCCCAAACCCGGCCCTGCTACAAGGCATCCTGTCAATTTACCTCTTTTTTAAGCCTCTAGCTTCTTGATTCTCATGTCTCTCGTTCTCGGCCAGACCAACCGACTACCATCGCTGACCTCAGTCTTGCTTTCTTATGTTTGTAATTTCACCTCTTAACAAGCACAACATCACCAAAACAACATTTGTTTTCCAGATTTACCTCCCTTACACTTTTCTCATTCACAACCTCTCTAACTCATGCTTAGCCAACGTCAGAGTGTCTCCTTCATTATCTCATCCATGCTTGAACACACAAAAACAACTTGGACAGAAGACAGATTACTTAACCAACAAGAAGTTGCGAATGAAAAGGGATATCCTTTCATAGGTCATTGCTAAAGCTGGCAAAATCTACTACGTTATTAACTCTCGTTTAAGATTGGACACGACAATCAAAAAGCATCTGAAAGCAATAAAGGAGCAGCGGATGGTTGTGTTAAATACGTAGATCATTTTAAGAACATTGTGTGCTTCATGGACAGGAAAAGTATCCAGTATGTGTAGAAAGGGTATTCTCATCAACACTGGTTTTACAGACAGTAACTTGATAGTTTGAAGAGTTCCAATAACGACGAGTATTTCCGAACAATATATATCTGCTCGATTTCTGATTGACTCAACAGAGTCTTTATTTTGAAGACAGTTCAAGTCATCAGCTTTGTCACATTTCGCTCCTGTGTGAAATTTACGCGTAATAATTTTTGTTGTGCAATTCTAACTTTTAAAATGCTGGCCGACCAGCATGAACACATGCTCATGCATATATTCACGGCACCACTGTGGATTTATTCCCTCTCATATCAGAACTCTGATGATGTAATTCTCATTTGTCAACATGATTGACAGGTAAGAGAGAGTTTAGGATGAGTGACAATCCAGTTCAGTTTCACCCCACGTGTACAACTCACTCCACCAACCCCCAATCCTTCAAACAGGACGTCCCCGATCTGGGTACGGGGGTGGATGCCAGTCCCAATTCATCCATCAGTCAGTGAAAAGGGTGTCTGGTGGAGAGTTAGGGGGTCCTTTCAGTCCAGTGAGAAAGGGTTAGAATGAGGTCATTTGCTTCTGACTTGAACAAAATGAGACATGATCCAAAAGCTTGACATGTGGCTGACAGAGGACTGGGGACGGATGAATACAACACCAAGAATGAAATATCTTCATAAATATTTTGAAAAGAATGTAAAGGGATATTTTGTTGCATCTGGTTCACCAACAAATTGTTTCTTTGATGAAAGCGTTTCTGATATGTGAGGAAATAATTAAATCCAGAAGGTTCTATCGCCCTGTGTCCTAAATTGTCTTACATAAAATTTCCACTGTGCACCAACAAAAAGATTAACCATGTTCCCAAATAAGCTTTTCCAGAACCAGGGTGATGTGTGTCTGTGCATGTACACATGCCCTGGTTATCCATTTAGTCCACTTATGGACTAACTAGTAAGAACATGATGGACATTATGAAGACCTGGCAAACAGACTGCTGTGAGAACCAGTTAGTCAGACACTCTCTCTCTCACCCGTGGACATATGCACATACATCTGTTCCACATTAACACATGAAATGCCTCAAAGGTGTTTGAAAACACTGTGGTCATCATTTTCATCTTGAAATAATCTGAGGTTTAGATTGTGCCAAATATAAATGAATATGCATAGGTGTACTTCAGAGATACAGAATTATATGATATAATGTCTCTAACAATCAGAAAGCCTCATTGGACGGAATCTCATAAGCACCACATACGTTTATTGAATGGATAGTTTGAAACTCCATAACAACACAGTGTGTGAATGTCCCTCTGGATCGTTTCACACATTGTAATTGACAGGCAGCGTTTGTCTAACATCAGAATCTACCATTAGTTATGAAGGCCACCTAAAGGTTTTTGGACATTCAGTGCCGTATATATGACATCTCCAAGGCAGCTTGTGGGCCTATGTGGTTGCTATAGTGAGTAGACAGAACAATGCAATCAGACATCCATGATCTGTCAATCAAATCAAGTTTAACATAAAGGAGAAGAAGAGGACCTGAAGATTTTACACCCATCACCAGTAAAACTATGAAAGTGCTGTAGGCGATCATTTATCAAACTCACGCCTCCCGTCTCTGTCAATCTATCCAGCCGGCATCTATCAGAATCACGTCGTCTCCAAACTCTTCTCTTCCATGCAGCTTATATGGCCACAAATACTTATCATTGAGTTTGACAGAATATTAGGCACAATGCTGTATCACCTCCCACTGATTTCACATTCATCATCGTCAGCTTTTCAAAACACAAACGCCTGTCAATGATGTGACAGTGGAGCTCTTACTCACTGACAAAAAAACATTTGGACGAAATGAGTGACAATTTTAGATGTCAAGAGAAATTACACAACAGACCTCTAAGCATCAACAGGGAATTTTCCTGTGTGTGTGTGTGTGTGTGTGTGTGTGTGTGTGTGTGTGTGTGTGTGTGTGTGTGTTTGTGTATGAGTTGGTGCTCCAAGTGATGAATGAGGAGTTGCCTTGGGAGCTGATCCATCAGGGCCCCAGACAATCCAGACAGGCCCACATGCTGAGGCCCACATTCTCACTGACCACCCTCAGAGAGGCGGGCCAAAACATTGACAGGAAATTACCTCAGCAGCAACCCTCTCAATTATGGTCATATCCATTATAATTGGCTTTTATAGGATGGCATCAGCACTCCAGACATAACAACAGATGTACTTTAGCCAGACCAGCTACTGTTCTTAAAACAGATGTGGGGCAAATATTCTTTGACTAGTACTATCAAATATAATGATTTCCATACATACACTTAAAATAATAACATTATGTTACCTGATAGGATGTGAGAAATGTCTAATAAGTCACGTGTACCTTCCTAGAACATACAACATTATTGCAACATTAAATATGGTGCTGATAAATCAGTGTGATTGTAAGATAATAATCGGAAAACCATTACAGAGGAAATGAGGTCAATACTTCACTGTTTTTTCCATCATAATCATGATTATGTCATGTGGTTGCATGTAGTGTAATAGTGAGGCCGGATGACAGTATACTCAGTTCAGTCAAGCATGAGCACTCCCATCTGCTAGTATATGATTACCGCTTACATTGTGCCCTGACAGTTAACACTTCCGCATTATCTCAGTTGCAAAATAATCCCCCAAATCTCTCACACACCTGTGATCTTCTGTGAGTTCCTTTGTTACAGATCACAAGGCTTTAATGAGTGTTCAGTTGTTTCATTGAAATGTATAACAATTTACACAGTCTCATGTCATTGCACATGTATATAACTTTTTTTTAACCGATGCCATCAAAGATAAGAGATATTAACAATAGCAGTCCTGTTGCTATAAATATGGGGAAATGCTAAACTTAATATGGTCCGCTCTAGCTATGAAAGTCCTTCTTTCCAGACAAAATAATCTCATTGAAAAAAGTTTTAAGGAAAATAATTAATGGTCCAATTGATATCAGGTTGAAATGTTTGCTTTATTGTGACATGTAATTTTAGAGATATCAGTCTTGCGCCACTAAAGAAAATAGAACTTTCATTTTGTTTGACTAAAATAGCTGCCCGGAGAACTTTAATAACATGGGCGCCAAGTGTTGCACCTTCCCTGATGAACCAAGAAGCACTTATAATCTACAAATAATAGTATTAGCCATAAATGCCAAAACCACTCCCTGTTGAAAACCAGCATATGCAAGTAAATTATGATTTGAAGCATGGTAGCTGGTTTGAGATGGTTTAAACTGGTCATGTGTTGGTCGGTAGCTGGTCATGAGCTGGTTTAAGCTAGTTATGTCCTGGTCCTATAAATTAGTGCCAAGCAACTATCTTCTAGCACAGGACCAGCTCATAACCAGCTCAGGAACAGCATAAACCAGCTACAGACCAACACATGGCTAGTTTAAAACAGCTCAAACCCCCTACCATGCTTCAAAACATACCTAACCTGTTTTGTTTTCAAGAGGGCTGTAATCAAACAACTCCAGTGGATTGCTAAATATCTTCTGAAAAGATGCGTCTATAAGAAAATGATGTTGACGTTTTTAACTTATTTAACTAAATCAAAACAAACAACGCAAAATAAATGGCACCTGATCATTTTCACTCTCACTGGTTTTGTGGACAAATAAATTGGACATGAAACATACAAGAACTAAAACATGACATATATCTATCAAAAATGTATTGTGGCGAGCAGGGGCGTCTCACATCTTTCACGGAGGAGCTCCATAAGCATAAGAGAGGAGCGACAACAGGGAAGGGTGGGAGAGGACCAGGCCTGGACTTCATATGATATTTTATTGTGTATATGTGGCCGGCAGTCGACCGTGAGGGAGCTGGCATTTTAAGTTCGTTTTATTGTTTGTTTTTGTTATATTTAAAGTTGTTTTACATTCGCTGGTTTCCGCCTCCTTCCTTCCTTTTATTGAACCGTGTATGTTCAACTGAGGGATGCCATACATGTTTAATAAAAATGTTAAACGATATACAATTGAAGAAAAAGTTGACATACTGTACAGTAGGCTATGATTATAGAACTAAAGTGAATTGTGAGTGTGAAAAGACATTGCTCACATAATATGATCCTGGAAAAATAATGTAAAATATTTAAGTTCATGCACTCCTGCAGGTTTGTCAGCAGTTCTGATTACTATGGGGAACTACTGGAGGGGAACACTGATCATTTCCTATACTGTCCCGGGATTCCATTCACATCTAATTGAGTCAGGTTCAGAAACCATCACAAGCAACGTACAGAGGCCATTCAGGATATGTGGACCCCTCTCCATCACAAAATGCTCCTGTGCGAGAGACGTCATGCCAGCCAACAGCTAACTGATCACTTCCATATGTGCTGTGTTTTCAGGTTAGAACCAGACGTGCAATTCTCTTTCCATCTAACTTACGCACACGGATATATCCACGCACGTTGATATACGCTCCTCATTTATCTTTCGCCACACACCAGAGGATTCTGGGATATCCCCCTGTCCTTTCTTTTCTCCTTTACAGATGAAGGTTATTAAGAAAAGCCCCAACCTTCGAGGTCTGCTTTATAGCTTAGGTCATTATAGTGGATGGTTTTGTTTCCATGGTTGGGATTATCAGGTATGAACAGTGGATATTAACCAAAAGAAACATTATCTGCCACCTCAGCCCCCAGTCTTAATCCAAGATAGCTTTACAGACGTTCACAGCCGTGCTTTCCCATGACAAAACACCAATATTTCTTATGCAAACAAACTGAGAGGCCGTCGCCTGCTTTTGCTCAAGCTCCCCTTGACGTCAAATAATCACCACCATACACCTCACCCTCAATCAAAACACCCCCACAGGCTGACAATGGTAGATCCCTGCTTGCTTTGAGGACACCCCACTACTCTTCAGCCTTAGAGAACACTTTGACAGCGGGGGGAGCAGAGATGAGGATTATCAAAGGAGACTGAGAGAATTCCATTTGTTGGTTTTACAGAAGGACTGGCGACGTGTCTGCAACGACTGCAAACAGGCCACACCCTCCCGGTGATTCCAGCATTTTCTACATTCCGATGAAACAGAAATGGATGACATGGAAACAATTATATGCATATACATATCATATCATCCAATCCCAGGACTCTAAAACCAAGATTTACAGGGTGAAAACACTGGCCTAATATCATGGAGGCATCGTCTCTCTAACTCATCTGCACTTCTTTAAGCTTTTGATTGTGTGCCCTTATGTGGCTAATGTTATAAATTTCGAGGTTTATCAAGGTCAGATTATGAGAAAAACTTGGGAGGCAGCCATCACCTCAGCCTTTCATCTGAACATCTGACCATGTTGTGCTTGAGTTGCTTTAGTGGTTAAGTCACATTCTAATATAGTGGAGAAGGGGAAATACCTTTTTTATTTTGAGCTTTTGCGTCAGCATTCTCAAAGTATGATTTGTGATGCTTCGCCTGGCAACAACCAAAACATGGCTGGTTCACAGATGGCAATGATAACATTTACGGTTGAAAATTATTCTGGAGCACAACCAAAGCTACCTTATCAAATTGATGCGTAAAACTACGTATACAAACTGTGTAAACTAATAAAGTCTACTGTAATCCAATAAAAATGATTAACCTGCATTATTCCATCAAATGATGAATCTGTCAGATTGCCTCTGCATGTCAGAGGACTAATGGAATAGTTCACTCAAAATTTTATTTGAATGCATAATTCACTCACCCTCATGGCATCCTAGGTGTATCAGACTTTCTTTTTTTAGTCGGACACAATATAAGATATCCTGGCTCTTTCCAGCTTAATGGCATTAGAGAGTAGCCCATTTGTTGCTTGTTGTCCATCAAGCACAAATGTTCATCATAAAACTAATCCATCTAACTCCAGGGGGTTAAAAATGTCTTCTAAAGTGAAGTGATATATTTGTGAGTAAAAACAGTAAATCTTTGGAGCATAATTGGGCCATGTATGAAGACGACATGTGTAATGGCGGCACATGGTTTCCATGTACCTCAGCGTCAATCCAGTGGCACAAGTCACTATTTTAATCATTGTGGTTCTTACACTTTCTCTGTTCCAATCACATACTAGTGGGAGGAGCTAGAGGGAATATCTTTTGCAGGCTTTTTTCACTCAGAAATTAAGCATTAAATGAAAGAGGATGTTTCAATAAGTGAGGGGGACACAAAACATTTTTCAATCAAATGAATTGTGAAATTCATTAAACAAATTTAATGAAAAGTTATGTTTTTGTGTCATTATTAGTATTATTTTCATAATAGATTAAATATTAAAATGTTATGCTATTTATAGCTAAAAATAAAATTGATTATTACCCAACACATGGTCCCCCCACCTGTCAGACTATTATCGGACCAAAGACACGCAAAACAAATATTTCTGATTATAAACTGCAAGTTGAAGGATGTACTGTTACTCCAACAAATACAGTAAAAGATCTAGGCGTTATATTAGACAGCAACCTGTCATTTCCAAATCACATCTCAAATGTCACAAAAACAGCCTTTTTCCACCTAAGAAATGTTGCCAAGTTACGAAATATTCTGTGTGTTGCTGACGCGGAGAAGCTTATTCATGCATTTATGACCTCAAGACTTGACTACTGTAATGCGCTACTTAGTGGTTGTCCTGCATCATCAATAAACAAACTACAGTTAGTTCAGAACGCAGCTGCCAGACTTCTAACCAGATCCAGAAAATACGATCACATAACCCCAATTTTATCAACCCTTCACTGGCTACCCATTAAGTATCGTATTGACTTTAAAGTTCTTTTAATCACTTATAAAGCCTTAAAGGGTTTAGCCCCTACCTACCTAACAGAGCTTCTATCACACTACAACCCATCACGCTCTCTAAGATCTCAAAATACAGGACTTTTGATAATACCTAGAATATCTAAATCGACCAGAGGGGCCGAGCTTTCTCATGCATAACACCTAAATTCTGGAATAGCCTTCCTGATATTATTCTAGGATCAGACACACTCGCCCAATTTAAATCTAGATTAAAGACGCATCTTTTCAGCCAAGCATTCACTTAAAGCAAATATGCTAAATAAACCACCAGGAGATGCTGACATTAGATATTATTTACTAGAATAATTGGATTTATTATATAACACAACATGTAGTGTGTTTTACCCTTTCTTGGGTTTTTCGTTTTTCCCCTGTAAAGCTGCTTTGGAACAATGCAAATTGTGAAAGGCGCTATATAAATAAAATTGAATTGAATTGAATTGAATTGAACTAGAGTTGTGCCCCTTATCAAATCTGAAGAAAAATTAAATTTTATAAAATTTTTATAAACACCTAGGATGGCATGAGGGTGAGTAAAGTATAGAGTAAAATTTATTTTTGGGTGAACTATTCCTTTAAGGTGAAAACCAGTCACTTGTTACAGTCTTTAATACCAGACCTTCACCACAGTTCAGTGGTCTGGCAATCGCCTCCATATTGAGGAATAAACTCATCTGGACTTACTCTACATACAGTGATACAACATCTTTGAATCCAGTGGGGGATAGGGTTTCACAGAGCTCATTTGCAAGAGAAGTTCCTCTGCCAAGAGAGAAAGCAGTTGAGTCGGATTCTGAAGCCAACAACGATTTTAATAGGAAACATCCGTATATGCCAGTCGTTCACCAACATTACACTAATTGCCCTGTTTTGAAATCATTGTCTTTAGCAACACTGTAATTAGGAAGATAGAGGGTGCGGGCGCAAGAGATCACGCAGAATCACAAACATTAATTCTTAGTAGGGGAGGGCTGTCGTGTTTTTGAAACAGGCAGGATTAAAAAAAGAACAAGAGGTGCTAAAAAAGAAGCAGAAAGGAGAGAAAGAGCAAACTGAGTCAATCTAGATGAAGAGAGACTGAACGTATGCCCTTGCTATGTCAATGCACCTTAATGGCTTCAGATGTTCTGTGTGACCCACTCTCTAAAATAAGGTTCCAAGTTTTCAAAATCTGTCGGCGGTTTGGGATCTCACATCATTACCATTTAGAACAGCATATTAAAAAATGCTATATGATCGTCTTGAGAATAATAAAGAGTGCTAGGAAACAAATGCCATCAAGGGAAAGCTGTGAATGAGTCCAACATATAAAAGCCCTTCTGCATGAAGATGTGAAAAAGATGTGAGGACTAGGTTGGAAGGAGACTTATGAGATTAAGAAGTCAACGCAAGACCAAAAGCCATATCAAATGATGTCATTCTCTAACGTCCTATCACCATGTGTAGCTTCATGGCACCAAAAAAGAAGGCATTGACGATCTTTAGGGTTGCAGTCGGATCTGGGGCTCTTTCAACAAAGGCTCTAACCAAAGTCTTCACTTCTCCCCAGGTGTGTGGCAGAAGAACTGAGAGTTTTGTCATATGGTTCTTATCCTGCTATTTGCCATTAGCATTGGCCTGTAGCCCTGACACTTACTCTCTGATCTGCAGCTGATCCGCTTCCAATGCACAGGCCGTTTGGGCTTAAGGGCAGAATATGGGCTCTGTCTGATAATAAGTCAGGGTCTGGGGGGTCCATAACAGCTCTCCGATACCTGCTAGATTCTCATAGTAGTTAATTTGGAAGACAATGCACTGGTTTTTACTGCCGTGGTACTAACAGCTGATCCGCTCTGATATCTTTAAGCTTCTCCAGATGAGCATTCAGGAATCAGTGGAAAACTATAAATGCATTACTACAAGTACACGAAGAAGGATGAACGACATTAGATAGAAATAAGGAAAATCTAAATTACCTCAGATGGAGGTGCTGCAGCAGATGTATCGGATAGAATGGAAGAGATGAACAGAGAATTAGTGGAGTGCTCAAGGTTAAGGGGCATTTCCCTGAGGGCTGGGGCTGATAAAGCCATCTGACAGCATCTTGGATGAAGGAAGCACATCTGCTTCACATTTCCACTATGTCAGAGCTTATAGACCCCTTTTGAGTCGACGTCACGCTTACGTCACAGCCTTAGCTAGAGGCAAAACAAGGGGAAAACTGGAGGCGGCCAATACAAATCAGCACAAAGTCGCTACATAAGGAGTTTAAAATATTATCTTGCTGTGTTTATGAGTGCCAGAATCGATAGAGTGAAGGATCTAATCTGACATTTTAACACATACTATTGCCAGAAAAAAACAGGACGGTTGTAGATAAACACAATAAAACTAGTGGACTTCAAAGATGTTTGCATTTACACCGCACACATTATATCACTTAATAAACTTTTGTCTTTTGTTGGTATGGATTATAGTTTGGGTATGTGTCTAAAAACTTCTCATGTTTTCCCACCTAATCAGGACCCGGAGAACAAGTAAAGTAATTATTCAACTAACGTTAAGCTTTTTTAGTGCATATACTAGCTAACTTTGTTTGTTGTACAACTAGCAGTTAGCCAACCACCGGAGATTAAACTTGAAGAAAACTGTTTGTCATCGCTGTTTCTACAGTGTTTATCAGTGTATAAGTAGAAGCCCAGGAGAGGGAACATCCTATTATGTGTCAGGTTTGTGTTCAAGCTCCATTTGCTAACGTTTGCCGGTAATGCTTTAGATTACGGCCCGCAAGGTACCACATAATTAAACAGGATTTAAAGTGTAACTAATTGTAACAATAATAGTACATATATAAAGATAAAGGGTAACAATGTGGAACCTTTGGAGAATAAGGTGTAAGAGTAAGGAAAATGAGAAAAAATATTTATGAGGGAATTGCATGCCATGCCATATAAACAAACCCTTCTTGAACTACTTGATTATATTATCAAAAGACACATAAAACTCATCAAAATAACTCATAATTGAAAGAAACAATTTGTAATCAAAAATCCTACAATCAATAAAAAAAATCTTATTCTAAAGTCAAATCTCAAATTTACAGTTGACTGTCTGTGTGCTTCATTCGTGCTGTTTTGCTTGCGCAAAAACTGAATGCATCATTTCAGTTTTTAAATACTTAGGCTACAGTATAATTATTTTGTATGTTCTTTATTCCCCAAACATTGCAAATTGTTTATCTACAGTTACATTATTTTTACGATTAGTTACGCTGTAAAGTCTGTTTAATTATGCGGTACATTGCGGGCCGTAATCTAAAGCATTACCTGATTGCCATTGTTAGTACATATAGGCAATTAGTAAAGTTATCCTCTCTCAGTTTGTCTTGACTACACATGCTTGGCTTCTTTCTCTATGTGGTATGTGTGGATGTCAGACCACTTTACTGGAAGTAACCAGTTCATGGTAACCATCCATTGAGTGAGCGTGTACAGGTCAGGCAATCTGGTTCCTTCCGTTAAATCTGAATTTTTTCCAGTCATTGTCTAAAAACAAGCTATCAAAACGTGCTCACTTGCGTTAGTTAAGTGGCCAGGGGACTCTTTCCGCCTCCACCTATGCTCTATGTTTACTAACAAAAAAGGGGTCTATACTATCTTTGCTTTGGCTCGTTTGCAATTGCATTGGCTTACTAATATTTATATTGTTATAATGATATTTAATGACATGTAACTACAAATGTGCAAATTCTTTGACTACCCATGCTGGTATCATCAATTCTACTACTGAGACTGTTGCTTTTTTGAAGCTACAACAGTATGAATTTGATACATTTCAGGTTTACAATCTGAAATAAAGATCATCCTTCATGCAGTTTATTATTGTCTTAAAAGCTCTATTGTAAAAATTATGTTTTGGGTTGCCTATTATTCCTGTTTAATGCTTGTGTATGCTTATAGTTTATATGTGTGATGGTATAGTCACATTGTGGCTTTTCAGCCTGTTCTTGTTGCTGTTGTGCGTCACACTGCTTTCGGAACCTCAGTGGTTTTGGACGCTGTTGGCTTAGCCACTTCACACAAAATGTTGGCCTAAGCCAGATCTATGCTCAGAAGACACAGCGCCACCCCAGCCACAGACAGCAATGGCGTCCTAGTAATGGTCTGTTGGTTACCACCACACTATTGCCAAGCAGTCATTGGAGACTTCTATGAGACTGTAAGAAACCATGTTTGGGGTCTTCATTAATTATTTACAAACTCTTGTGAGAGTTCCTGGTGCTGTGATAGCAATTCACAGTGCCGAGGGTTTTATAAAACATTAACCATTTCAGTTTGTATATGCAATCTAATTTTTGAATGTGCAACGCCACATCTTACAAATAGGACATGACATCATTGCACTTTTACATACACTTAGTAATATTTGTTTGCCTGAAGAGTAAATCCATTAGCCACGTGTTTTCATTATTATCCCACAAAATTATGTTAATACCCAAGCCTAACCAAGAGACCTAGTATTTATGCTCCATGTGGGAGGTCCATCATATAGTAAACATTCCTATTCCAGTTCACCTGAGGTTCACTTGTGTGCAATGGTCTATTCTTTGTTTTTCCCCTTTACTAAGAATTATCCTCCCAACAAGATATATCATGTCTTGCTACAGCAAAACATAAAATCAATACTTCAATATGTTTTCATTCATTTTTGTCTAGCAGTGTGATATACAGCAAGGCTCTTGGCATAATCCAATGATTTGGCCAATGTATGTGTAACAGGGTGATTTTGTTTCCATGGTCACCACAAGATTTCCCATGATCCCGAGATGAGGCTGAGCAAACCAGCATACAAGGTAACGACGGAAACACTCTGATGCTTGTCGTTAAGCATGCATCCAGATCCGGCAAAGGTCTGTTGTGCAAGAATCAGGGAAAGCTTGCTTTGTTGGGCTGTGTTCTCACAACTTTGGTCTCTGTAGGGTGCTTAAGGAAGCATGTGTGTCTGTTCAAGTGGAGAACATCATAAAACATGGTTAAATGGTGTAAGAACAGTGGAAACCTTCGGTGCCCATACCAATAGCTGAGCAACAGAGTAAAATGACCCAATCTGATCCACCCCAAAAATGGGTTCCATAGTTAGACAAAACATCAAAATTTATGAGTGGGTGGGAAGGGGGTGTGGGTTGTACGTGTGTTCGCATAGGGCACTTTAGATACATTAGCTGTCATATTTTCCTCTCTTGGAGAAAACAACTTTATTTGTGCGACAAGGGAGGAGCAAAGTGTACCTTTTCTTCAGGAGTCTGTGCGTTGTGAGGCTCTACAAACCACACAGCTGTCATCACTTCCTGGCACTTCACCTAGTGCGCTTCCAAGCCCACTTTCCCAACACGCCTTGTCCAATGCTTGCTGCTGGCCTTGATTGAACACAAAAACCATTATGGCCAGGCTTTGACGGAAAGACTTTAGAATAGGCAGTCTTGGGAAATTGCTAATCAAATCAGCTTGGCAGCTCCCCCACTGCCACTTCCCATACTCAAAGCTACAGTATGCATGTGCCCCCTCACCCAACACATACCCAGTCAAAACAGTTAGCTCAGAGCTTGGCGAAGGTGCCCGTGGGTATGGGGCTCCCTTGGAACTGTCAGGCCGTCCGCTGGGCTCACGCTGCAGAACTGAAACCCAGAGTATGGCCAGGCTCTGCCCACTCTTTCCATTGCCACCGCTCAACACAGAGGATGTTAAAAACAAGTTGGTCATTGGAGAAAACAAACTGCACAGAGACGCATTGTTCATGCGCCTGCTCTGTCATGAAGGAAATAGGTCTGGGAAATAGAAACTGTCTCCATTGAGGTTCCACTTTTAGTGTGTCTGGTGGAGCCAGGCCAGATTCAAAGCCATTGATAACATTGATTAAGGGTACCAGGGGAATATGAGGAAAACAATCTGCTATTATTCGATCTAGGCTAATTTCCTAGTTGTTTTAAAACTAGCAGTTGACCACAAACACTATTATGTGTTTATTGTCAACAAACCATGTATATTGACATTTGTCTATTTATAACTGGTGAGTGCCTTCTTGTCAGGGTGTTATGGCATTCTTATAAATGTGAATACTAATAAGAGTATTGGACAGTAAAACGTTATTAATGACAGGGGCTTTTCATTTTCAGTTTAGTCTGTAGCATATGCTCAAGGTCTAACCAACAGTCAGTGTACAATGCAAAACATTGATTAAAGTTGAAGGCACCTAATATGCTAATTTTTTTTAACTCACAAAAAACAAATTAATACTATTTATATCGGGACACACAGATCACACAAGATCTGCCAAATGGGGTATAGGGATCATCACTCATTTTCGCATCACAAAGAGTTCTTCCAATAAAAGTTGTTCATTGGGACTAATTAGATAAACTAAGAAATCGTGTCACACACCCAAACCCTCAAATGCACCCACATCGTACATAGGATATACATTGCATATACTGTAAGGCAGATTTGTGGTGAATTTTTGCATGTAACTCAGACGCCATGGCATCATTTATCATAATAATCCTCACTTATACAATTTTTCTTCTACTCTATCATTACTAAATGATGCCAATTATTCCCCTCCCAAAAATGACAACCAATGTGACCACTGCTACGCAAATCTCTAGCAAATCATTCATAAAACTCCTTTGAATTGGTTTGATCTCCAGTTTGACATATTTTAAAAAACACTTTGGTTTGCATTTGGATTTTCACAGAGATGTCATGGAAATTTCCACTTCTTTCTGTCAGGACTCTCTGTTTAAATGATTGAATGATATGTTGACCAATGGGAAATTCAAATGTAGATGTATGTACGTGTGGGTGGATGGCAGTGTAGACGGATACATTTAGCATGTTCCTCTTTTCCCATGCACTGTCACTCTTGCGGGTACAAAATGCAGAGCCAGACTGCATATGTCTGGGATAATCTCCAAGTCCTACAGTTTCTCACACTATAGTTCTCACACCTGCCTATACTGAATACAGGGAGCCTGATACCACAGGGCATGCCATGGAGAGCGAAAAACCTTCATGTTTCAAGGCCCATGGTAGACAGATTTATGAGCTTAAGGCACAATCATTGTCCTTGTAAACACTCCCCAAACTCTTCAGTACTGAAGCCCGTTAACAGATTAAAACAAGCACCCATGAGCAGTAAAATAACTGGGGCTTATTTTTTAAACCAAGTGTACAACATACAGCTGAATATCATTGCATTGCACATATTTAAAGACAGATGTTTTGTTTACTATTGGCGTGTTTTACACTATAAATAATACAAGAATATCTATTTGCGTCAATTGCTCTATTAATTTCCTCACAGACTGTTGCTATACATTTCCAAAATGTGTTCTTAGACAAATGGGCATGGCGGTTGTTTTAGACTTTTTTGCATTTCTTGGCAAAGAGCATAAACAAGTTTATGATGGATCTTAATAGCAAGTGTACAACCGATGTACACTCACGGCCTGTCCACACAGCCAGCGACTGGTAGCGATAAAGCAACATGATCTCACTAATGTCAATAGCTTGGCGTTATCTGGTGACATGAGGGAAGGTGACCATTGGCAACAGGAAGTGGCCGTCTCTAGCAATGCAACTTTATGGAAATGATGAGCGACCTTCGGGAGCAACAACCAATAGGAGTAAAGTAATGGAGCCCACGTCATCCGTCTCCCGTCAGTTACCCCATGACCTCATAGCAAGAGATGGGTGACACACAGTCACCAGCGGTGTGCACGCAGCTTCACAGCTAGCCACTAGTCATCCATCGTGGGGCTAGCACTGAATGAATTTATGAGTTTCAGCGAGAGAAGTTTCCGAATTAAATTTTTCATTCACTCCTTCAAGTGGACTATATTGGTAAAATAATGTAGGGAATGGTGAATGAGGGTATGGGGCGTGGTCAACTACAGTTAAGCTAATTAACCATAACAGCTCTGGTTATAAAATACTAGGTAGTTACTAAAATACAAGGGTCGCAGAAAGTATTTCAAATAGGTCAGTCAAACAATGACAATGAGTTATATATAATGACAATAGACATCCCCGCTTTCCGTCAATAACCAGTTTGAAACATGTCTACAAATTTTAAATCCGTCATAGCTTAATAGCTTAATGCTTCCCCTGCAAGCATAAATTTAAGGTTTGTGTTTGGAGCTTTAGACTACTAGCATAAATAACAAAGAATTGTATTGTTGTATTTAACACTCAGTATTGCCAAGAAGTTCTCTCAAAACTGTCAATATATACAAACTCAATATAACTGATTATGAACATCTTCATACTGTGTTTTCTCTTATTTTTTCTTTTGCTTTACTCTGGAATGAAGACGAGTGACAGAAGACAGATGGAAAAGTGCCTCTTTTAAAGTGTATTTTCAAAAAACACTCCAAATTAGTTTTCTTGGACAAGGTTTCCCAGAGCATGTGTGAGCATTAAACATCGGTGGCAGGCCAGCTCTAATCCACTGGCACCGCTTGTCACTGGCAGGCCGAAATGTCCCAATCAAGACACGGTTCTCTTGGATCAGTCTCCCGTGTGCGGTTAACCCAACGTTCCCTGGGCAACGCGGCTCCCACCACACAAACTGCCAATCTCTCATGCCATTGCATAAGCTTTCCAAAGTACTGACGCAGACATGAACGCTAAATATGCATTACTGCAGTGAATTCCCACCTCAGACATCCTTGCACTGTCATTCATGCCCTCGCAAAGACAGGCTTGGTTTCTCCACTGCCTAACTGCATTAAGCTAATCGGTTTTGTGTATACTTCTCAAGGACAGCATTTTTGACTCAACAGTTGGGTTTGGGAAAGAGGGAGAATATGGAGTGCTAAAGGGAGAGTAGATAAAGCTAACAGACCAGTCAGGGTTGAATATGTTGCAAAAACATAAAGCGTCTGGCTCCTCCAGACTGTGCACTGACTCTAGGTGAGTGTCTTTATTAAAGACTGGTGAGTGTCTTGGCAGAGATCCTGGCAGCCGTCCACCACAGCAACATGCAGTCTGCCTCTCATTTAAAAAAAGAAGCGAAATTACAATTTCAGCAGGAATTTATCAATCTCTCACTGTCAGGGGTGGATAGTGCTGTGAATCATGGTTTTGACAACAGCAAGGTTATTGATTGTTCGTTTATCCCTGCTATGAAGCCATATTTAAGTAAGGTTTAGTTATGTTTCTTTCTTAACTTACCATGAAAGCCCCCATTTCAGCAACAGTTCTTCACATCTCTGATTTGAAAAGCTTTTAGAAAAGGCCAGTGAGAAGAAGTGACAAAGTGGGAGGGTAGGGGGGTGGGGAGAGGGAAGGTAGGGCTTTTACAGGGAAGGCCTGAAACGCAACCAGATTTTCACACCAGAACTGCAGGTACTCACTAGTTAGATACTGATACTGAGTGTGCAGGATAGTACATGTCTAAATTAAACAATGCACATTCACAACTGTATGCATTATAAGAGAGAGGAATATTCACCATGAAAGTATAATTAATATGAGAAATAAACTAGATTGAAAAAATGCTTTTCTTTTTTTTTTCTATGTGTAAACATGGCACACATCATTTGCAATTATCCATATTTTTTGTCTGACTGAACATTTTCAGCAAATTCTATAACTGAAAGAAAAGCTTATTTTTCAAAAGGCTTCCACCAGTCCCAAATTCTCAAAGCTCTTCAGTAAATCACAGGGGGACGCAAACCATGGTTTTGTGTTACTGCACGGACAAAGCACACTTCACACTAAAGGACAACAAGGCAGAGACAGATGATTGAGATAAAAAGTGAGTGATGAAAAGGGCATTTTGTGACATTTGAGTTTCGCTGTTATCTGAGATCATGCATAATGCAGAGCAGAAATGTGATGTAACAGAATCGGCAGACGTCTTCTTCCAATCTTAATTATTGCTGTTTTAATGCATATAAACAATATTACCCATTTTGTGACATTGCTTGAACTTTTTATTAAACTAAATAGCCCAATAAAGGAAGATACATTTCGTTGCACTGTACTTGTATGTGTGTGATGACAATAAATTGAATCAAATCAAATCAAATAAAAAATAAATCCCTTTGCCCTTGACATTATACACAATGAGTGTTCGACACATTTTGTGTGAACAGCGCCTACAAATATGTGTTTAAAATGACATTGAATTCACATTTATCACATTAAACTCATTGAGGTCACTTTACAAGCATTTTATAAGCTCCATCGCCATCATTAGCACATTTCAGGGCTTCATTCTAATGCCGCAGCAACACCATAGCAGTGCGGATGATAGCTGATTTGAACAGCATACTGGATAAACCTCACATGGTGTTTTGGTTACGGCAAACGTACATGCCCCATGGAAACTCTCAGATGTGGAGCCATTGGGCCACGTTCCAGCTGCCTAAACCACAGGTCCCACTTTTCACAGTAAATGAGGAGAAAACCATACATGCAGCTGTTCTTGTAGAATGGACAGAGGGTTAATGCTGAGAGACAGCACTTGTCTTGCAGTTATATAGGAGAGATAAAACCATTCTTTTCCACTCCCCTCACTCTAATACACCTCTAAAAGTTTCCGAAAGCGCCTGCCCTCACTGTTGTGAGAAATGTCATGTTGTTTATCCGCAGGTGAGGTTATGCCAAGGATAAACCCCAAACGCCTGCGGTGTATGGAACATGAGCAGAGAGGTCCAAACAACTAGCTTTACAGAACAAGTTTCCATTGCTCAACTTAATTCTCGACTTGATTCTGCTTAACCACGGCACATGACTCAGGAGAACTCATAAAAAAACGCTGGCACGGTATCCTCTCCGGTGTGTATATTTGGGCGCTCATCTGAAAATATACATGGTGATATTTGGCGTGTCATTCCTGACCACATATTGACATATTATGGCTTGACTGAGGTCAGAGTCTAATCAGATATGAAGAGGAAGGTTTCCGATTACATCTGATAAACCCTGCCATTTCCTCAGAGCGAGGGACTAATTAGACAGCATGTGGATTTATCATTCCTTTCCCTGGCTGTGTTTATTTCTCTAAACAGAGGCATGACTTCTCTCTGGTTTTGCGATCCCTCTCGGTCTCTTTCTTTTTCTTGCTGTCTCTCCCTATCTCACTGTCTTGTTTAGGAACCAGATGAAAGTGAAGAGATCTTTTTCATCATTCTCCAAGTCAGGCAAACGCATACAAACAGACTGACTGGGCTTGTATAAACTACTGCCACCACTTTCTGTAGGGATCAAGGGAGGTTTTACCAAAGGCCTTAATGTTTAGCTGGTTACCTTTGGATGTTCGCCCCAGCTGGTAATTACACTATTTTCCTGCAAAAATCATATCTCTGTTGATGTCCATTCAAAAAGGTCATGTATTCTGACAATTTGTGTTTTTCTACTGGCAAACGTCAGTCTTTTGAATATCAGTAATTTCTTTCTCAGAATATCTGTTTTAGCTGATCGTACCGATAATGTCAATATATTTTCTTGTGAACTGTCTATTTTAGATGATTTACTGAAAATCAGCACAAATTTCAAGTGCTAGCAATATATTATACACTTTTTTACAGAAACTTTGCACTGTCCGGGAGGCAGACACACTCTGTCTATTTAAATCTAGACTAAAGACGCATCTTTTTAATCTTGCATACACTACACTATCATAATATATATATTCAGAAGGTTTAGGATGCACTAGTTAGATCAACCGGAACCAGGAACACTTCCAAAAACAATTGCTGCATTTGTTGGATCAAAGAGTGCAGAACAGTACTCTACTCTCAGCCAGTCTTGTCTCATTTCTCCAAGGTCACCAGAGCGGGCAGGATGCAGTCCATGCCCAGACCTGACAAAAGCTGTGATGATAGAACTAGACAAAGGACGTGGCGACTCTACAAAATTTCAGCCGCTAAAAGATTATTAATGATAATCTTAAATTAAATTATTTTTATTTTACCTTGTTGTGCAAGCACTGTCGAGCTTGTGCACAGGCTGCAGCTTTTGCCAGAGGTGAACTGGAATCCTCTGGTTAGGCCTGGTTTCCCTCCTCCTCCAATGGAGTTTTGGGTTTTATTTTATTCACAATGCATATAGGAATTGATAGTCTGTCTGATAATTGACATGTGTTTTGACTTGCTTATATGTTTTGCTTATAGTCAATTTTTCCTTGTGCAGCTGCTTTGTAACAATGAAAATTACAAAAAGCGCTGTATAAATAAAGCTGATGACTTGACTTGACACTTTTTCTACACATTTTACAGAATTTTTATGTTTTGTTTTTCGTAATTTTCACATTTTTAAATGCTTTTAAAATATATGACATAAATGGATTTTTCAAGCCTTGTGTAAAGAACATCAAATAAAGATATGTAAATTAAGTATAATAAATACTAATAAAAAATGCTATTTTACATTTTCTCTGGCACCTCAGCTTCTGTAATTTATTATCATGTTCACAGATATTTTTAACAGTATATCACACGTTGGGCACTATCGAAACACTTGTGCAATGTGTTTTAGTTTTTGCTAGTTTCAGCCCGACGCAGAGCTCGTTAGGAATAGGCGGGTGCACAATCTGCTTATTACACACAGAAGAACGTGCAGAAGCACACAATAATGCCAAATATTTATAAAAATGAATTACAATGTAAAAGATTATTATTGTGGAAATAAAGATAAAAATCCGGCTTGTCCTTTAGTTTGTCTGCTTGCTGGCTTTAACCTCTCGCACGAGCAGTTGATTTTCCTTTGTGGGAATTTGTGGGAATTCCGAATTCTGCCGTGTAAATAGCAAATCTGCCATGGCGCGAACGCAACGTTCTCTTAAAGGGAATGGAAGATTTCACTCTTAACAACAATAAAAAATTACACAAAAATGCTTTATTGTTTATTAGATTTTGTGGAATAGAAAATAATTTTTAAAATAAATTTAATTTAAATATGTTCCCTGTCTATTGCAGGATAATTGATAGTGACCTGGCTTTTATGTTTTTTTATTGCATGTTTTGTACACTTTTAAGTGACTGTGTATGCTTTATTGCAACAAAAAAAGTTTAAAACTGTATAAGCTCCACCTAACACATTTTCAGAATTCTGCCGATTTTCCACAGTAATCAGTGCATAAAATGTGAAAGGGTCTACTAATTTCGTCTGGTCTGTCGATGACTGAAGAAACTATCATGCAGGTGGCATACATCCAGTTTGGAGATAGACGGAAATGCTTACAGATAGCAAATAGAGTTGGCAGTGGTTGTGCATGCTTCAGCAGAAGGTCACAGAAATGTATTGGACAACGTCAAAACCCTCTCATCATAACATTTCTATTAAACACAGAGAATAGACAGTGGAAGTGTTTGATGCATTACCTGTGATGGAATCATTGGAAGGCATTGGTTGTGTTTTGACTCCACTTTCTATGGCTCAGGTTTGCATGCTTCGTTGTTAACTTCCTCGCTGTGTGTGTTTGGCCTACACAGCCCTCTACATATTTGTTGCAAAACAGTCTCACATGCCATCTTTAAGATGCTTATGAAGAATGTTTAACTTTCAAAAAAGAGGCAGGAGAATGGTAGCAAAATGTGTGAAAATGGAAGATTCAAGAACAAACATGTTGCTTTTCAAGTAATTATGTGAATTGTATGTAATATATGTTTGTGAAAAATAGTAGCTGTGATCTAAAGCTGAGAAACTAAAGAAACAGTTGTTATTGAAACACACACACACTTCTGTCACTCCCTAATCACAGCAAAAATGCTGTAAACTGGTAAGATGGCTTCAGATTACACAGTTAGCCGTGAACTGCTGCACACAGACCGTAAAACACTCAAGAGTGTCTTTCTGTATGAGCTTTCCCACAATCCTCCTCTCACACATGCCTAATCTAATACCCACTGTCCCAATCCATCACATATACGTCATCCGACTGCACACGGCACTTTTACCTTCTACAATTCATAAAACTCAACAAAAACAACTACAACCCTGCCATACAGGTTTATTACATTTTATGGTCTGTCTGATGAAAGATCGGCAAAAATAATTATTTAACCTACTACTGAAGCTTACAAAACTACTCAAAAACTACAAAAAATATATTTCTTAATAATATAAACCTTTATAATTAGGGGTTAATTTGGAATTATGGAGGTGAGGAAACCTTTATTTAGGCATAGCAATTCTAATTTTACGACATAACTTTGTCATTAATGCTTAGTGGCCTATCTGGGCCTTTTGTAAAGGATAAGTGTTGTTTTAACCTCTATGTGACACAGTAAAGGTGTTCTGCAGTCATACGCACCAGCTTTATATTATAAGAATGGTTTGTAGATCTAAAAAGCAGAGCGTCTGGAAAATTGTATCAGACATAACTCACAGTGTACTCTGCCTGAAATATTTGGACTCCAAATAAGTCGAAAAATTCCAAAGGCCAGCCTGACTTTGAAGACCTGTACCATCCGAAGAAGCAATGGATCTATGTGCTCTATTATTAAAAATTAAAAGGCCAAGTTACAGAAATATGAAAAGTGTTTTGGGGCATCTTATAGGTTTGGCAAATGGGTTAAAAAATAAAATTGCAATTCATTAAGATAATGAGTAAAAGTAATACATATGTATTTAGGTCTATTCAGTGGCGTAGAAAGTCAGGTTTGGGCCCATATTCAAAACTTTCAATGGGCCCCCTCCGTCTCTTCACGACTGCGTTGCGCATTACTGGAAATCGGTTGTTTGCTCAGGTTTGATTTTTTTAAATGTGGGCACGCGTCAATCGTGCTCAAATAGAATGGCAGACCCCAAGGGAGCGCAAACTCCCAAGCGGCAGAAAGATTGTTAAAGCGACGCAGCCAGCGTTTTGCATGTGTTTTACACCCGACATGTGAACGGCCCTAACATTTATATGATAAATAATAACATTGTTACATCTGGCTCTTTCACTCTTCCAACCTGTCAATTCATATGATAATTACATCCTTTACATCTGGCTCTTTCACTCTTTCAACCTGTTAATACAGCGAATCGTCACCTTTCTTCATATGTTTGGCCACCTGCATTGACATTGACAATCTTATTCATAGCCTTTATAAATTAAACTTCATTCCATTTCCACACAGCATGGTAAACAAAGTAATTATACATTAGACAATGTATCTTTGGATACATGCCTGTATGAAAATAAATGCCTGTATGATCTGATTTGTGATGTGAAAATGTAGTTTGGCAAAATTCAATTTGCTATTTTTCACACATCTGAGTCGGAACGCCACTGAAGCTGCTGGCGAAGTGTTGTCGTTTTTTCACTTTACTCTTTTCTGGGGGACGACCCACTTACATCTGCCCATGGGTAGACCAGATCAGAGATCAGTCATCGAGTTAATTTCTACAGTGTTGTACGGCAGTTTTTAAATGTAAAATTTATTTTAGAGTTTTGCAGTAAATAATGTCTACTTGGTAAGCGATTAATAAAAGTAGATTTTTATGAATAACTATGATTTAAACCTTTTTTTGGTGAAACAATTTAAGTATTTTAAATTGAGTAAATGTACATTTGAGTAATATTGATGTTTCTCTGTCAAATACTGTCAAGAATCGGTTTTATTGAAACATGACAAGAAAAATATGATGTTACCATCTGTTATTTTAACATTTCAAACAAGATTTGCACTATTCATCACAGACTTATTTCTCATTTACTCAAATACAAAGGAATTTTGCCTTACACTTCTCAAACCTCTCACGCAAATGATCACTGGCCAACTCTAATTAATTGGTATGCAAATATCTGGGCCCAATTACTCCTCAATCCCAATGGAACAGCAGGCTGCACAAGGGTGTTTGTCACATAAAAACCATCATTATGAGAGAAGTTTCCAGTGAAGTGAAAGTATTTGATTGCAGTTTTGCTTTTTCACTGAACTTTGTTACAAAACCTTCCCATTCTGCTCCAACTTGTATTTTAGTGATCATTAAAGATTACTGCCTTTCTGGAAATGTTCTGATTGACAAGATGAGGAAGGAGATTGTGGTCAGAGACTGAATTCAGAACACTACTTACAAAAATACATACGAACTAATCCAAATCCCGTTTATGGCTGAAAAGATATATTGATGACTTTGGGTAGTCCTTTAGTGATGTGGTGTATCTGTGTTATGAAACTTATAGAGAACACATCCTTTTCTGAGACCAACACCACATCCTGAGGCCTTGAGAAGGTGTCAATTCCCTTTTGTGGAATTTATGGGCAGAATTCACAAGCTAAGGGTGGCTTACTCTGCTGGCTGGACAAAGACTTAAAACAGTGATTACAATTCCAAATAAAGGCCAGGACTTTTAGGGAAACCTAAAAAATATTAAACAGACAACATGCATCATTACCATCATATCATAAGTTCTGGTAGAGGATGGTACGAGCAATGCCAAGGTCGCGGGTTCGAATTCCTGGAACCACACAAACATGAACAGATAACCTTGTAAGTTACTTTGAATGAGTCACCTGCAGCTGTAAATGCATAAATGTAATTTAAAACTAAACGTTGTGGTTATAAATGACCATATTGGCTGTTGCATACATTTTATGAATAACCAGATCTAATATATAAAATCACTATCAAAATGCTGTCTGCATTATACAACATTGTTCAAAACAATGGGAAAGGATATTCTGAACTAACCTCCGACCACTATGACAGATAGTCACACAACAAAGAAATGCATTGTTTTCGGGAGAAATGTGAGACCTGTTGAGTTAGTTTTGTGTTCATATCACATGAAGAACCAAAACTCAGAACAAGGGGAAGAAAGTATGAGAAATGTCCCACTGATGGATGCTGAACACCAAACATTTGCATAGTGTACATACATGCAGTTAATACACAATGCAGTTATCTTTTACAGGTAATGATGTCTTATTGCAATGTGGTTTTTATGTCTCAACCAATATTCACCTCAATGCGTTGCTGATTTATTTTCCTGCATTTATTTTATACGGCAACAACGGTACACATAATTGCTCCCTCTTTCTCTCTCCAGTGGCAGTCCAGTTAAACTCCTCTTTGCTGTTTTATATTCTCGTTTAAATTTGTCAAGTCAAGTCAGCTTTATTTATACAGCGCTTTTTACAATTTTCATTGTTACAAAGCAGCTGTGCAAGAAAACACAAATTAATAATTGATATTAATTTGTTTCAGCAGTAATGCTAACCCTATTTTTGCTTTTTCTCTAGTTGCACACTCATAAAACTCTAGGCAACTGCACTTTGCGCTGCCGGGGGCAATGAGGGTGATAGTCTCTGCCCTCTGTCTTTACGAGAACAGCTCTACGCAAAATAATGTTACGCAATTCATGTCTCTTGCCAAGTTCAATTAAAACACAGGAGACCCTAATGTCTAGCAAATTGCTGTTGCTCTGCTCAAATGGATAAACAACTGTATGTTCTCTGGTATAATTTTTTGAGGTATCAAATTGCTTCACAATTGTTAACATACAGTAAAGAGCATAGTCTAATAAAAATTAGGGTTATCACATATAGCTAAAAAATTCTAATCTGAATTTTCATATCGAGTCAGACTTTGATATCCTCACAAATCAAAACCGATTTGTTCATCGTTGTTGAGACCTTTTACTCCAAATTAGACTTTTTTTAAGTTTTCAAGTCAAGTCAGCTTTATTTTAAAATTGTCATTGTTACAAAGCAGCTGTAAAAGAAAACATTCAAATATCAGACTATGAATTCCTATATGCAGTGTTAATTAAATAAAACTATAAAATTCTAGCAGCCCCCCGTTCAGGCAAACAGTTACATACTTATTTATGAAAATTTGTTGTTGTTTTATTCTTTACATAAACATTTTAAAAGTGGAACACTTTTTGAATGTATTACACTTTATTTTTAATTGATTGATATTAATATATTAAATAAACCAAGAATTATTATTATTATTGGGGCAAGACTATGAAATTGCACATTTACCTCTAAATGTAAGCTTCCAAAATTCAGAGAAGTGGCTTTAAAAGTACTTTTTATGCAGAAAATGGATAAAATAGCATTAACGTTCATCCTTACAAACTTTACAGATCTGCTGAATTCAGGCCTCATTTGCAGTACATACCGACATAAAGGCAACAAAACATGCTAATCCATTTACCTCAGCACCAATCAGTGCAGATTTTAATATATGTGTTTTAAAATGATGAGGATATCTGGACACTGTTGGGGGAGGCTGTGTATTTTCAGAAGTGTGAGGAAGCGATTCAGGGTTAAAACACAAAGCAACCTCATATACAGCATAATCTCTTTTCCTCTCTTACTGATAGTTAAATAAACACTCTTATCTTTGCTCGGAGTTTGATTGTGCCATTATCATCGACTCAAGCAAAGTCAAGGCATTGCCTCATAATGTAGGCGGGCCATTCTCAGGAAACTGTGCGTATCGCCTTGACTTTCTACTGATACAGTAACAGGGGCTGCCACTGGAATTCATATAGGGCCTTCTGCTCTTTGGCTGTAATGCTGATAAGTCATCACAATGTGGTGTGGTGCAATGTTATATGGCATTATTGATCGTTTTGTTCATTTTAAGTATTATAAGGAAATATGACACAGTATGTACAGTAAGTGTATTTCAAATGAAAGATGAAAGTCAGTAAAGCTTTGGGAGTAAACAATAAATTCCATGTTAATTAAAGGCAAAAATTAGGCTGAAAAGTAACCGATTACAAAAATGCAATCTGTAACTTTTGCCTCTCTCTAACCATCTCTGTTTGAAACACAAAACTGGAGTTAACCTATTTTTATGTGTTGCAAATGACACTACCCTTGAATAATTATTATAAGCTTATCTTTGTTGGTTAGTCGTATAAACTCTATTAGCTTTAGTATAATTTTAACCAAAAAAGTTAGCTGCTGCTTTAAAGGACCATTGTATATTTTTCAGAGAAAACAGTTCAGAGAAACAGTTAAAACTACATTAACACATCATGTTTTATGCTAACATTGCACATATGTAAGAGACAATCTATCTGTCTTTTAAGAAGTTTGCCTGTGAATTAATTTAAATTAATATAATGTGAACTTGCAATTGCTATACTCTACTTGTGGTACAATCCGCTGCAGTTCAGCAGCACGAAACGTGCTCTTGTGCGAGGCGCTGCGGACACAAAATAATGTTGAAACCGTCCACCTAGCGCGTTTACATAGAGAAACAGTGGGAATGTATTGTATTGGTTAGTGAAATATCGATAGGGAACGTACTCAGTTACTTACGTAACCTTGGTTCCCTGAGATACGGGAACGAGTACTGCGTTCCTGGCCATGCTTACAAGCTGCACGGTCATCGTTTCAGTCTAGAGGGCTCCATTGCCATAGGTCCGTGCTGCTTCGCTGCCATTGATTAAAAGTTTTACTTTTCGCAAACCAATGGCTGTGCAGTTTCAATTGGTTATTGGAAAAAGCGTTATCGTCATCAGAGCTTTCCCCCATTGCATCGTGCTACGCAGTATTTGTTCTCGTATCTCAGGGTACGTCATGTATATTATACTGTATTGCATTTCTGTCAGTAGATCTTCCAAAACATTACACACTGGACCTTTAAAAACATTTTGTAGTACAATCATGTAGCTCAGTCAGTGTTTATTGTGGGTACAAATATTACTTTAAACTCTTAACATGACTAAAAACTGTTACTGCATGATTTTTCCATGAATGATCCATTCATATACTGTATTTCTATTATATATTTATTTATTTGTGTGATTGTTACATTTTCAAGTATTTAACTCTGTGTACCAAAGTGATATGAAAAAATATATGAAACAAATATTTATTAATTGATAATATACAGAGACACATGGTATGATATGTTGCTGTTATAGTTTGAGGAGCAGAAACCATGCTGGTCTGTTTTTCTCTGTTAAGTAATCATTATTCTTCCTTAAACAGTGCCACCCAATGAAAATCCATCACAGTGACGTCTTTCTAAGAATGACGATGTCATCTTTTTTCTGAGGTTTATTGGCTTTTATAGATGTTTGCCTTCTGTGACTGCACTAGAAGTTTCTTTCACAGGCAAAGAGTCGTCATCTTTGACATCATAGCCTACACGTTCCGATAACTGAGGTTCCTGGACCAGTGAGAAGTTAGGGGAGTATCTCAGGGTGTAAAACAAACAAAAAAAAGACTCAGAAATTAGTAACGATTAAAACTAAAATGAAGCCATTTGGTCCAGAATTCAACAGTGAGGTCCAAATCCCATGATGAAAGTTTTGGACCAGCACAGTAACACATGCATAAACAAAGTAAGTATACACAGTCATACACACACATAGACTGGCATGTTTAAAGGACAAAGGTAATCCCACTTTTTTTTAACCCCGACCAAATCCAAGTTGATTTAACTCCAATAGTTTCCTTCTTACCCAATGAGAATGAAAATGGCAGTGAGCTAAACAAAGACAGTCTGGTAAAGGGCCGCTTCCCTCCGGTGGTGCCGGCATGTAATCATGGCATGACGTTTGATAGTGTGGCCTCAGTCTAAACAAATCAAAGCAAACAAATGAGATATTGCCATGAATAACACATTGATGCAATAAAGACTGGAAGATAAAAAGAAAGTGACTTTTAGCAGAGGGTGAGACAGCAGGGTTGCATTCTGATTAGATGAAAGGCACTGAAGTCAGCAAATGAGTGGAAGTGACTAATGCTTTAGTGTGATGGACTTTTCTGTAAGTATGGGTTCAGTTTTGAATTAGGGTAGGATTAAGATTTGTTTTATTTGAGTAGTGGTGTTTACACTGTATATGAGAAAATTTTGACCATTGGCATAAAGTTTAGTCTACTTTGCAGTTTTTTATGGCCAAGAGCAGATCACTTACAGAGAAAAAGAACATGTGATCAACATTTCACCAACCATAAAATCGGAAATATGCTAATACACCAATAGAGCTCAGGCAGTGACGTGACCTATTCTGTTTACACCGCCATACTGGCACGCAGTGACAGCCGGGAGCAAATATGAAATGAATGGCGCCAGCATGAGCCACAGAGTTCACTGCGCACTTTAATTCAAAAGACAAAGACCTGTGCATAGCAAAACTTGATAGATTAAACATAACAGATCCCTATAATGCCCCACGAGGTGCTTTAACCTGTATCAATAAAGAAATTAACAGCTTTGGACAGCTGGACAGGCTGGATAGACAGACCTGCAGGATCCTAATATCCACAACTACCTCATCAACTTTTCATTGTCCTACTCTGGAGACTGTTTTAAAGCCTGGAGTTGTAAAAATTTACGTGAATTTTGTAATGGATATTCAACTTTGAAGTCTTCCGGCTTTAACCTGCTTTGTCGAAATTGGGGATTCGGGATCCTTAGGAATATGATAAAATGATTTGCCCTTTGCTTTCCCCTGCCTGTTCTGGCCTCCTGGCGCACAGCAGATGCCCACCATGTTACAATAGGACAATTTGTAAATTCGAAACAGCCTGGCTTTAAATTATTGGTTGACCACCAAACAATGCTACAGCCATTCTAGTGCTCTCATTATAGTCTGCCAAAATGGTGGAGTTCAGATTGTGTGACGTCAACCTCCGGAGCTCTATAGACGGTTTCATGCGCACTTTTGGGACACCAACTTAACTTCTTGTACACATTCACAAACAATAGAGTGCCTGTAGATTGTTTCTGATAAAAGCAAAAGAAACCTAGAATAACCGTTACTTTGCTAAACTTGTCTCTCCAATATTTTGAATGTAGACTGTTATACCAAGCTCAACCACCAGATGTCAATGTAAAATACGGAAATAAATTGCTCAATAAGACAAAAAATTGTACTTACAAAATAATTTAATCAGTCGTTACAAAATGGCACTCGTTGTTTTGTCAGTCTGAAATCTGTCATGATCACGGGGGTGAGACACAGACAAAGGACCCAGGTGCAAAAAGGGGGAAAGGGGTTAACAGAAACTTTAATACAAATGACAAAACAAAGACCCACGAGGGGGCAACATAACACAACATGGATACAGTAACATGACAGGATTAATACTAACTACACTTAAACAAGACTAAAATTAACTATTGACTTGACTAGACCAGACCAGACCAGACCAGACCAGACACAGGAACTCACCCAACAACCACAATGAACCAGCACAAGACAGAAGACACAAGGGCATTAAATAAGGGACCAAATTAAGAGGGGAACAGGTGTAGGGCATGAATCAATAAAGAGGAAAGAGAGGATCATATTCATCTTGTATCGCATGACAGTGAGTAGAGTCAATTTTGAATGAACTATCCATTTAGAAAATAATCAGCACCAAATGCATGGCATGCAAAAAGAATCACAACCAAAAGCAAAGCAAACACATTGTAAAATTTAGGCAATAATTTTGTAGCCCAGATCAAAGATTTTTCTTGTCGTATAGAAAACTTGCCAGCCTTTAGTCAAGCCGTATGATATTCACTGACAGGTGATAAGTTGCTTTTGGGATCTGTAAATTCTGTATTTCAAAAATTGTGCAACCTACTTTAGTGGAAAATATGTGTAGACCTTGTAAACTAAATTTTTGGTACTATATTATAAGTACTAATGACACACTGTGACAGAGGAAAAATATAGTTAACACACATATAAACAACTTTTGACCAGCTGCGTGACCCCAGCACAGAAAGCTGTTATTTCAGTTTCCGTCAAGATAATGACGCAATTGACCCACTGACCTCAAAATTAACCTTTTACCCCTTGCTGCTTTTGTGAGCCTAACAAAGCTGAATCATCACATGAAATGCCAATGACCCTTCACTTTGAACAGGAAGTGATGTTTCTATTTTCAGAGGCCAAGGGAAGCTTTTTATTTATATATTTATTTCTGTATTTTTGTGGTTTATAGAATAAAACAATAGCACATGGGCAAAAGTGCATGTGGTGGAATGTCAGCACATATATGCAATCTGGTTATAAAGATTGATATGTGGCCAGATGCAAAAGAGATTTATTTTATACTACAGAAGCATGTAAATTTTTTTTGAAAAACCAAGAAGTGTCCCAAAAATGTGACTACTTTACTACAGATTTGCATGTGATTGACAGTCAGATGATGATTACATAATGTACCATTGATTAGAAATTGATTACAAAGCTTTTCTCACAGGGTTATTCTTGCATTTTGCATGTAGTCATATCCTTTAAATAACTAAATACTATGTATTTCAGAAACCCAAAACAAAAGAAATCTAGATATTCTGTAAGCGTAAAGCATGTTTTTGGAAAAATAACAAAATGTCTGCATAACAAAAATAGGCCAATAGTCACAAAAAGCCTCTTGGCCAACAATCTTAAAGGAATTGTTCACTTTCAACGTACATTTTCATGATAATTTACTCACCCCTGTTGTCATCCAAGATATTTATGTATTTGTTTCTTTAGTCGAAAAGAATACGTAATTACGTTGAAAAGATTATGCTTGACGTTGGTGGAATCCAGGATACGCACAAAAAACTGAGACAAAGACAATTTAATATGTGTCATTGAACATTAAACAACTTTTGAACAGTCCTCCTACATTTGTAAACACTGACTCGGTACTGCCTACGTCAAGTGTTCGCGCTTTACAGAACAGAGGTGAGCATTTGTGTTTATAAAGCATATACTTTTTATTTTTGGAAAATGACCAATCGTTTCGCTAGATAAGACTCTTATCATCATCTGGTATTGTTTAAAGCCCTTTGAAGCTGCACTGAAACTGTAATTGTAACCTTCAACCATTTGGAGTCCATTGAAGTCCACTATATGGAGAATAATTCTGTAATGTTTTCATCAAAAACCTAAAAAAAATGGACTAAAGAAAAAAATACATATACATCTTGGATGACAACAGGGGTGAGTAAATTATCATGAACATGTATGTTTAAAGTGAACAATTCCTTTAAAGGAATGTCCCTAAATATGTAAATGGAGCAGAATTGGATTTAAAGTTTTTGTATCCACCAGAGGACTTGATATAAGCGATCTGAAGATCAAATGACAAAATGGAGCAAGAGGACAATCCGAGCAATTTCAGGGTCTTGCTGATCGTAATCCAAGCAGCGTCAGCTTTCCGGCATGAATTTCAGCAGTGCACAACAGACAAAGCTTTCTTTGAAAAGAGCTAAAAAGTAAAATCTGAGAGTCCTTTTCATTATAATTAGAGCCTTCTAAACGAAGAGGAGATAAAGAAGAAGAAAAATAAGCAGGTTGGTGAGGCTGACCCACAGTCAGTGGGTACACAAATGCTACATTTGATGAAATCCATCAAAAGTACTCATTGTACATTTTGGAGGATCTATTGATAGAAATGCAATATTATACACATAACTATGTTTTCAGAAGTGTATGAGAACCTTGCAATAATGAAGCATGATTTTTTTTCTGAACTTAGAATGAGCTATTTCTATCTACATACACCGAAGGGCCCCAACATGTAATTCACCATGTTGTTTCTATGGTAGCCCAAAACAGCCAAACTGCTTTACAGAGAGTGTTTTGTACATACGTAATTTTCTTGGGCAAAGAAGAGAAAACGTGACGACATTTTAGTGCTATGTCAGCCGTCTTAGTGAAAGGTGGAGTGAGATGCTGGTTGCAATTAACAACCTCACCACTAGATGCAGCTAAATTCCATACACTGGACCTTTAAGTGTATTTTAGCACAGAAAGTACTGAGATATTACAACTATATTCGTTTTTGTGAATAAAGTCTATCAACATGGCAGCATTAAAAGGAATAGTTCACATACAATCTAAAATAATCTCATAATTTAATCACCCTCGTGGGTGTCATGTGGGTTACCACATAATGAAATAGAAACCTAAAAATGTCTTAATTCACCCCAAAAATTTAATTGTGTATCTTATATTGTTGTAAACCTGCATTTTTTATGGAAAATTTGACAGTTCAGTGTTCAGATAATGTCAGACACTCAACATTCTTTTTTTTGTCTGTCGGGCAAAACTGTCGGGCAAGTGTTGGAATCACATGAGGGTCATTAAATGATGACAGAACTTTTATATTTGGTTCCACTAACCCTTTAAGTCCAGTAATGGAGTGAAAATGCATATTTAGTGTCCACCATTGCCAAGGATATCCCTAACTGTTATCCTCACGCCTAGTTTCCCTTGTTCGGTTTCTGTTTTCCATGTTTTCCATTTTCTATTTTTGTGGAGCACTGGCCATTGCGTTGTTGTGGAGTCTGTTGTTTCTCTCCGAAAAAAAACACCTCCACGCAGGAGGGCGGAACGGATGGATTATGGGATTTATCCAAGAGTTATTTCTTACCGAGTAACAAGACTCCGTGGCAGGCAGACAGGCAAAATTGCGGAGAGGTAGACGTTAAATGCTGGAAAATTAGGGAGGGGTAACACTATCTACCCACTTACAAATGTCCGATAATCCTGTACATGTGCAGGCCACTGAAGAGATACTTTTCCTTTTAAGCCCCTTTGTCAGTCCAACCAGATTTTACAGAATTTGGCATTGAGCACAAAGTCACATACAATTAAGTTTACAATCCCGACAAAGCTTCTCTGGGAATGGGGGGAACCACAAAACTGGGAAACTCCTATTTGTTTGGTAAGGAGAGAGCGCTATAAAACACGGTGATTCAGGGTGATACAGCATAAGTAAGTATTAACTGTTTTAATCCAGGGTTTATGCACTGGCCCTTGTTACATATGCAAGTGGTGGATAAAATCACAAATAGCTTACGGCTGACTGAATCTTTTCATTAATCAAATGTCGAGTCTCTGACGTCAATTGCACGGAGTAATACCATCCAATGAAGAAAAAACATCCATCAGCAATCATTAATAAAGCCATGCTTATGCAATGATTTACGATTCCCATGAGTAATGACGATACGATAACACTTGTGCATGCTCTATTACGGCTTATTATGGTGTAGGGTAAAACTAAATAGAGGTTTGGTTGCGTATGAATCTTATTTTAATTGAACCATTTGAAAATCAGCCTTGCATGATCAATGCAGTTACAATTTAGACTGCTGTGATTATCCTGTGTTAAAAACTAATGTTATTTGGAAATATGTCAAGCCATGAATTTCCTCTTCACATACATATATTTAAAGATCGGATAACACACGCAGTTTCTGCCACTCTCATATTAATCTTGAGTACCTATACAGTAGAATTGCATACGTATCATCTTCAAAGAGCATTTCGTTTGATCAAATTTATAAAAGAGAGATACAGCTATATGATTATTTCCGGAAAAAGACAAGCTGCTGGAGGCAGGCAGGGGGGACGAAACTACAGCACAAGTAGACAATAGATCATCGCAATAATCCGTTCGTGTTATTTACATTATGCACACACGCGGCAATTGTCAACAAAACACAGACGTATGACTTAGTTTGACTTACCGTGTTCAGAACATGTCTAGCATCTCTAAGCACTGGGACCGTGCCATCTATAAGTTTCAAACGATCTACAAATCCAGCATTATATCCACCATTTACATAACATTCATCACTGAAATGCGGATAATAAACAAACACACCTCAGTTTCTCTTACTATCGCAAGAGTAACGAGCTGCAGCTGCAGGCCACTGCCACTATCCAATGTAAAATCTGGGACCCAATGATATAGAGTGTTTTTTACTTTATCTAATAACTAGGGGTCTTCAACGTTTTTCGGGGCAAGGACCCCTTGGATGAGATATGCATGGAGCAGGGACCCCCTTTTACTAAATGTGGAAACAGAGCTATTATAATAGAAACAAACCTATTGTCAAGACATTACAGTAGCACTATTATGTTATTGTTGCACATACATACTTTTCTGTGTATTATTTTTATTGTTCATATAGATTGCTTGATTATTTCAAGGGATTTGCAGCATCATACATTTTCATTTTACTGTGAGATGGACAGTTAGGCATTTACTTGTTACCTTTTTTTAAGGCCAATGAGATGACTGATGACACGTAGACTATTCCAGTGGAGGTAGAGGTTGTCTCTGGATAAGAATGAAATCAGTGCAGATGTTATGCATTCTGTTGTAAAAGTGAATTTACTGTACTGACCCGTTCTCAAAAGTGTGGGGAATGTCTGACAGGTAGGCTACAGTACAGGGAGCTCAGCTCAACATAATAGGAAGAAATATAGTGGTGGTAGGAAACAATGTACCCCATTTATGTTTGTACCAATGTTTTGTACTAATGTGCATGTCACGATGCACAATGAAAGAAATCACGTGTCCGTGTACAGCAGTTTATACTTCTTGCTGACAAATATCACATTTGAGCAGCGCTATCGACAAAAAAAAAAAAACTAAAACATTGACAAAATGTACATATGCAATAAATTAAACCATGCTTATTCTTATGCAAGTTTTTGCAAAACACGTTTCTCGTCCATTTCTGTGTGGCCTCGAACACACATGGGATCTTTTTTAAGGGGACACTTCACCCAAATATGAAAATTTTCTTCCAAACGGAGGTCCAGACAAATTTTGTTTTTGAAAATAAATAAATATTAAATCAATTTAGCCCAGTTGGATATACTGTATAAAAGATATTATCTTTTATCAGGCTATTTATTTAAAATTTTGATATATGTATGTATAGGCTCTGTGGCTTTAGGGGAATGCCCTCTTAATAGAAGTCTGATAATACATGTTTGTAAATAAATAAAAAACTACTGACAACATGCTAACAGCAAATGTAATGTAACAATTAAAACCATAAACAGAAAACTGTTTATAGTTTTAACAAAAAAAAATGTATTAACTAAATTAGCCTTTCCATGCCATTTTCACCTTTTCACTTTCACACCAGAACTACTTCTATCTTTAAATAATTTTCCAATTAAAATGTTGTTCATTACTAAATGCGAATCTGCTTGTGAGAAATCATCCTACAGAATATTCTGTAAAAATATATTCAATATTGACGGGATAATACCAAAATCTTAGTGAACTTAATGCTTGAAATAATCTTTGATGCTTGTTATAATAATCATTTAGATTATGAGATGTTAGCCTGGGTGTTCACAAACTCACAAATGTTTACATGCTGATCAGTAATGCTAATGCTAAACGTAGATAAATACGTTATGGTTTATAAAATATCACAAGTCGGGTTGAACGGTTGGGGACATACAGCAAACAGGAAACAGACTTACGGATACAAATACTTTAATATTTGCAGAATTTTGTTTATTGTTGTGTGACCATTTACCTGCTCTGCGTGTCTGCACTAGTGGTGTTTAAATAAGCACGTGTTTGCGGCTCTTCATGCAGCGCGTCTTTGGCGGAAGAGAAGCAGCGCACGGAGCAGAATGGGTTAAAATGAAGGCGTTTGGCGCTAAATAAAAAATAAGAGGATATAGCGGGAAAAGATCAAGTACATAATGTTCATGAGAGCGCATGGTATGTGATTATCCATTGTGAAGACCTGCGAATCAATTTAAACAACCAAAATAGTCAAAAGTTTTAAATGGTTTAAATTGTCTCGTGGTTCTGATGGAACGCAGCAAAGGTCCGGATCCGGACATTGAGGATGACTGCTCTAGTTGTTTTAAGCCTGTATAAATGTCTTTGTTTGGTTAAACACAAAGATATTTGGAAGAATGTTAGCAACTGAAAAATCTGGGGCATCATTGAAAATAGAAAAAAATTCCGATAGCAATAGAAATATAGCAATTGAAAAAAATATTGGCTAGTGTTCATTCCGTTTGGGCGGTTTTGAGGGTTCATTGGGCTGGAAATATTTCTCTGACCTGGCAACCCTGGTTGCAGAACACACCTATTTTATAAATAATAATTATTTGAATTTAATAATTTGGATCAGCATTGTCACACTTTTTCTGCAGAGCATCATATCAGACTAATGAGAGCAATATGCAATGAGTCCGCATTACTTTTTGGGCAACCTATTTGACGTGCATCATCAGTATGAATGGATTTTTTTGTCCGCACGCAGGTTAAAATTGGGAGCTTCAGTGAGTCCGAGAACATTGGTTGTAATATTTCTGTACCCATGCTTTACATTTTTAACAAAAGATTGCCTGTGAGTAAACAGTAATTAGCGGACCCATTGCAGTTCCAACGCAGACCACCTATGCGTCGCGGACCTCCGGTCGAAGACCCATGAATTAGACTTTATCTCATTTCAAAAGGTTCCATAAACACAGATAAGCTCCACCACTGAGAAGATGCCATGGCCTTTATTCATAAACTCTCTGCTCTCCATTCAATTCTACACAATCTCCAACAAATTCCCCATTCAGTCAGTTTAGATTTTGCAACATTTGATCTGAATTTCAAACGTGCAAAACCTTACAAGAAAGACACAAGCTGTGTTCACTAGCGTCAGAGTTCTGGAATATTCTTCAGCGTCCTCATCATTCCACTCAAATATAATGTGACTAAACAGCGAAAAACAACCCATCATGGCCAAGCCGAAAGGGAAAATCAGTCTATTTTATTTTCCATGTTTATAACCCAGGTGAAGAAAGAGGGGTAAATGGGAGTCAAAATGAGAGTCATAATGGGAGTCATAATTTCCCACCGGCGACAGTGAAGAACAGGATGGAGTGTGTCATGGGTGATGACAGTGATCACGGCATCCTAAAGAAAAGTGGGACGATGGTGCTGGCCACAGAAAACAAGTTACGATGTCTGTGTTGTTTGAGAAAGCCAGCTAAAAAAAAGGATGTTGATGTGTGTGTTTGTATTGACACAGTTTATTCTACCCAGGCTCATTGGCCATACGTACCTCTGTCTACACTGCCTACATTTTTTGCATAACCTGAAATACGTTGCTCTAGGTCACGGCATCTTTTTGTTGGAACTGGTTGTAATGCAGGTTTGTTAAAGGTTACGAACCAGACACATACACAAACTTAAATTGGTCTTCCTGCCTGACCAGCTAAAATTAGCTTCAACAAACAAAAGAATGTGTTCCTAAATTTCTCTAAACATCTTACAGCTTCAACAGTTTAACCAACTAAAACCAGGCTGAACAGATAAAACACTTTTTTGTTTGACCAGAACAAAGCACCTTAGGCTTTTTTTAGCTGTTTTGTATTGTCTTTGCATGTATCATCCTTACCTTGCAGTGATGTGAATTGTTTATTAAAGTTTAGGTTCTCAAATTAGATCCATACCTTCTCATCCTTTCTCAGTCTCAATGTTTCAACACCATTTGCTGAAACATTGCTATGTCAAAGCCACAGATTGTATGTACTCAAATTACTTGCTTATAGTTGTCTCTGCATATAAGGCTAGAATAAAAAAATGCACGCTTACGCAGTACAGTTTGTACCTTTGTTAATTACTTTGCACCTCTGACCAAACTAAAAGTGGGGTACATAAACTTAGAAATTTCAAAATGTTTTGGTTAGTTAGATTGCTATGCCTGTGTCTGTACGTGTGATGGATGTGATGAACACAGGAGCAGGATATCTGGTCAGTATAGAAGCACAAGTGAACACGCCTCCCGTCTACCTCATTTATTACCGCCAACATTTCCACACCAAACGAAATGAGCCTTGACCTGAAGCCTGTGTGTTTATATGTTCATTCAAATATGTTAGTGGTGTATAAGTGAATGACTACATCATGTATGGACATAACACAATAATCTTAAACAGTAGTCGTAAAGGCCTTAGAGTGAGTCCCAGTGCCTGGGTGTGGCCAGTGTACTGTGTGTATTTATGTGTTTGCGTCTTTGTGGTTTGTGACAACACTGCAGCCCATCATTTATAAATGGCCATCACTCTTGCCTCCAAGCCACACCAAACGCTGGGAGTAAATGGAAGAAAGAAAATGCACACAGCGCTCATAACTTTTTCCACCATGTGAACTTTTGTTTTGTTTGACACTGCTGTTGTAATAAGTGTGCATGGTTTATTTTCATTTGGAAATTTCGCTGGCTTGTTTCTTGCATCAGGCCTCAGGTTTCGCTGACTTGATATCCCAAACCATCATCATAATGCTGACAGATTTCACAATAACATACATGCTATTATGGTCATTAATTGTACAGTGTGTTCAGATGAAGCTTGCTGGAGGAGAATTATTGGTTACAGCTGCACATTTAAACTATAACAAATACGCTCAGGAGTTATTTCAACTTGATCACTATCTAAAAATGCCCTCCAAGATGATTTCAACACAGATAGTAATCTAAGGATAGGATATGGTGTGACACAACTTGGCCAAGTCACTTTATTAAGTATTCAAAATTCACATATGAACATGTGACACATGTATGGAGTAACAGTAAAATATCAGTTACTACTGTATATGTGATAAAGACAGCATTCAACAGATGGCCCATTATTACTATTACAGCAGAAATTTATTCTGTTTAGTTTAACGTTTATGTGCCATGTATACTTGTACAGGCTGTGCATAAAAAACATTAAGTAGAGCTCTAAGAGTTTACAGTATATAAGATTACAACAAACGAAATAAAAAGAAGGTGAAAAGAGCTTTTGAGGGCAGGGCACACAATGGAAAGACATTGAGAAAGTAGATGCTGTATGAACAGTATACATTATAAATATTAAAATACAATACAATATACATTAACATGCAACACAGTACATTTAAAAAAAGATTTACATTTCGTATATTGCCTTTTATTGTTTTCCCCTACTTTTAAGTCGCTTTGGATAAAAGCGTTTGCTACATGATTAAAACAAAATATAAATATAGAAGATTCTATGTGATAGAGATTATACACCATGGAGCCTTACAGAAATGAGGTTAGAAAAGATTTATTTTTTTCTATAGTCTTTTGAAGAGAAATTAAACAATATTTGCATTATTTCCCAGGAACTTAATATAAAAATCATATTTTTAACCAAGTTTGAATGTAATCTGCCTGCTTAATAATTTACCAGTTTGATTTATTAATACGAGTGAATGACCAGGCATAAAAAGGCCATTAAATGTGAGTCATAATTGGCAAGAGCTGGATTTCAGCACAACACAACTGTCCTTTCCAAAACTTTGACAGAAAAGAGGAAAAAAATAAGTGTAAATAAAGAATGATGAAGGTATCTGCCTAAAAATAAAAGACAGCGAGTGCCTCCCAGCTGTTTCTGTGTAGAGAGACCAGGTTTAGGTTATACCCATTTCCCACAAGTAGTAATTGCTATAGCAAATGTCTCTTAATGCAATAGAAGTAATGCACGTTGGCCTCTAGATGGGCCAGTCTGGAACTGCTTCATTGCTCATAAGGAGTGACAGACTTATATTCCATTACGGCTATTAACAGCCATTCTGCTTTTCAAATAACGGGAGAAACCGCTGTAAACACTATGAGTGATCAGTTAGGCTTCTGTGTGTATGCGTGCATGAGAAAGATGAGTGTGCATGCGTATTTAGAGATGATTTTGAGTTTAAGCAGATAATCCGGTATTTTCCAAATGTTTGACATCACTCAGTAGACCTGAGCCAGAGTAACGCTTAAGGTACTTCATGGGAACATTAATAAAAACGGGGCAAGCGGCCTTCGACATCTCAAACGAAATAGGAGAGAGTGAGAAAGGGCATATGATAAATCCAAATGACAAGAGGGAAAAGTAACACAGAAGAAACAGAGAAACCAAAATGGATGGTTTCTTAGGAAATAAACACTGATGATTTGGCTTTTTACTATTCCCTATGTAGGAAATGACATTTGAATCCACTGTACGGGAAAGGAGTGAGTTAGCTATTTTAGGCACAGACGTAAATCATATGCGTATGCAGGTGCTGTCGTGAACATTTAGTGTCAAACGTTATGCTCACCTTATTTATATTTGTCATATTATTATATATTACCAGTTGTGTGGCTTTATAGATTATATCGTAAAGGGGTCAAGTTTATTTTCTCGCTGTTGAGGGTCAGATCTAGGGGGGCTGTGGGGGAATTTCCCCCCAATATTTTTCTTGGGTCCCTCCAAAAGTATCCAGCAAACAATTGAAGTAATTAAAAAATAAATACGTCTTGTATTATGAATTAAATAATGATCTGTCAATTCAATTACAAAAACAAATGTGTATGCACTCTATACTGCTCACTTGCACACCAGAAATATTATACTGAATGCTCATTTGCACTAATGGACCACTTTCATAACTGCACTAACTTATCTACTGCACTGTAACTTCAATAACTGCATTAACTAATCTACTGCACTGTAACCTTATTAACTGCATTTACTCATCTTCTGGACTGCAACTTATTAACTGCACTAACTCGTATACTGCATCGTAACTTTAATTACCGCATTAACTCATATACTGCACTGTACATTTAGTAGCTGCATAACTCATCCACTGCACTGTAACTTCAACAACTGCATTAACTCATCTATTGCACTGCAACTTTAATAGTATGTCTATAATTTCTGCACACTAAAGTCACTTGCACTTTTGTTTAGTCTAAATTATTATCTGTTCATAGCCACCTGTACATTAATGTTCATAGTATATAGCCATCTGTATATATTGTTCATAATATATACCTACTGTCATATTTTCATAGAACATACCTACTGTCCATGCCCACTGTATAATATTTTCCTAATATTGTATTCTGTATTTATTCACTGTATATCCTGCACTTACTAATTGCACTTCTGGTTAGACCTAAACTACATTTCGTTACACTGTGCTTTTATATGTGTAATGACAATAAAGTTGAATCTAAAATACAATGAGCTATGATTATATATTTATATATATATATATATGGCCAACCAGAATATATTGTTGCCCCCCCCATTCACATGTATTTAATTCAGGATAGTAGAGACTAGACAGGAAAGCGTTGGGTAGCAGGGGACCGGGATAGGCAAAGGACCCTTGAGACAGGAATTGATCTTAGGTCACGTTGCGCTATATTTTGTCGGACTAACCAAAGGGCTATCCGTGCCGAAAAACATGGGAAAAGTATGAATCCACATCGAGGTGTGTTGTGGGCTTAATTCAGAGAACAAATGTAGAGAATACATTTTCGAATACAAAATGGCCGACACCAAATAGGAGATAGTAAGTGGTTGAACATAGCTTGAGAATATGATTCGGGCTGTTAATTCCCGTCATGTGAATGAGGAGACGAATTAGTGAGAACACTTGGCCCTGAACTAAGGGTGATGGAACCCAACCCCCAAATTCTTTCTACTGTTGTTCTCATCCCCATTTCTGTAATTAATTCAGCCGAGCACTAATTACAAAGGGTTTTCCTGAACTTTCTGAGGGGGAAAGAGGTTAATCAACTCCCATCACTGTGCACAAAGTGCTTAAAAGAAAGAGAAAGAATATTATTTCGGTGGAAAAAAGGCATACAAATCTACTAAACAAATTTGTTTAGTTGGTGTAAATCCCCAAAGGCCCGGAAAACTGCACTGTCTCTGTCCAATTTCCTCATCAAATTTATATTCCACTCCACACCTCCCAAGACCGTTCCATTCAATCCTCTCTCTTTGATGAAGTTCTGAGGGACAGCCGGCTGACACTGACATCACGGCAACACAATGCATCGTGGTAGGAGAGTACAGGCATGGAATTAGTGAAGAGAGGCATGGGGAGTTGGCCATATGCAGATGAAGGGGGTTTGATTGTGGCATGCATTTGGTTATCTAATTCTCCTAATTTCCTGCGAGTGTGTTCTTTGCATGAATCCAAAATAAAGCTTCACAACTACAAAAAGCATTATATTTATCCCAAAAGAGGTCTTTGTATATATTAACACGTGAAGTCTAGAAAGTCCGGAAAAACCTTTGGGTTTTTTTAAACTTTGAAACTTCGAAAAATAATAAGAATGAGAGGAGCAGAATTTTGTTGCTCAGTCTGGTTTCTTCTTATTTATTCTAATGTATCGCTGGTATTGCTGGTGGGCAAGCATTGCCATGCTTTTTACCCCTAAATATGTTGTTCACTTGTAGGTAAAAAAGTATTGTGAGGACATTAGTTATCCAGAATTCAAACCAGAAAAACAACATTTCATCAAGTTATAGATTTGTAGTTTTGTTGTGTTCACATTCCTCTTGCCCAAATGCGCGTTTGTCAGTATATGCGAAATAAACAAGAATTGATTTCATGAATACACACACAAACATCACAACAAAATGCAGACGAGTTGTTTGGGGCAACCCAGCATCTCATGAAGACTGAGAAAAGGGGGAAGCTATGATGTCATTGTTCCGGGGGCCCAGAGTAGGGGGTATGTGTCTGTGTGTGTGTGTGCATGCGTGTAATGGGGGTTTAGCAATCAGATCCTACTGGAATGATGTCACCTTTTGTTGCCGTCTCCATTCAACACAGCAGAGCTGGCCTGAATTGAGGAGAGACGTGTGAGAAACTGCAGGCTAAGGTAAAGGACATGCTAATCACGCTAGCTATAAAGATGTCATCAAACTCAGCTTAACCTCCCCAAATATCAGATGCTGGCCCTTTAAACCTCTCCGCCATGATCTTGATCTGCACCACAATGGGCTTTTCTCAATACTAAAGAGGCTTCTGAATGTACAACCCAACACTGGGGGAATCTTTTCAGTGGATGTCAAAAAGTTGTTGCTACAGATTATTTTTCTGTTTGTGCTGCAGAAGTTTGTTCTAGAATATGAGAATGAAAATTCTCAAGAAATAATCTTTAAAGTTGTCCATCAGAGGTGCTGTAGCAGACCGTTTCTAAAGATAAACAGGTTTGTTTGGAGAGTATGAACCCAAAAGCTGAAATTCTAAACTTTACATAGATACCAAAGTAGGTAATTCCCAAAGAGCAGCGACCGATGTTTGTAGGCGTGTTTCCGGCAGTGTGGTGTGACGTCAACATATAAGATTACAATTGAACATAATGATTATCTACATCGATCAACCACAAAAATTACAATTGAACATAACGATTATCTACCTTGATCAACCACAATGAATCAACCATATTTTGCTTTTGTTTATATTACAAAGCATCCAACACTGAAAAACACTGTAATTTTACAAGATGGAAATATGGTTAATAAAATGGCCAATTTACATTAAAAATAATAAGAATAGCATTTCACATTACAAAATAATATTTTATGTTTCTTCTGGTACCCCAGGTGCTGCAATATTATTTTTTTTTAAAGCAGAGGTTACACACGTAGTTTCTGCCAATCTCATATTAATCTTGAGTACCTATAGAGTAGCATGGCATACTATATCTTTGAAGAGTGTTTAGTTTGATCACATTTATAAAAGACAGATACATGATTATTTCCAAAAACATTCAACCTCCTGACGATGTGCAATGCAGTGCAGTGGGCTAAACTGAGGCACAAGTACGCAATACATCATCGCATTATCCCTGCATAAGTGTTGATTCACTATGTATATGTAATAAAGTTCAATAAAACTTTAACTAAATAAACAATAAACACTGAAGTAACCGGCAGCCACCTCACAGTAGACTGCCGGCCATTATACATACATAAACTAAACATATGTCCGGGCCGGTCCTCTCTCGTCAACAGTCCTGCCGATCGTCCTTTTAAGCTCCCAATCTCCTCCGTGATAAGATGCGGGACCGGTGCGCGCACAGCTGCTTGAACTTATCACTCACGCCACCGGCGTCATGGCTCTTGTCCCGCCTTCCTCACCACAGTATATGTTTGTGTTATTAACATAATGCACTTACGCGCCAATTGCCAACAAATCACAGACATATTAGTTTGACTTACCTTGTGCTGTCCAGCATCTTTTAGTTCTGGGATAGCTTCACCTATCAATTTAAACGATCTGCAAATCCAGCGTTAAATCCAGCGTTTAAATAACATTCATTGCCTCTCTCGCTCTCACTGGTTAACCCTGTGGGTGTGCTCTTCCTCTCGTTCTCGCTGGTTGACGTGTGGGTGTGCTTGTCACTTGTTACGAAAGAGGAATTCAATTCGAAAAAAGTTTCTGAAATCTGTATGAACCCTGGCGTATGAATACGTCATACGTCCAACTCTTTTTAGTTGACCAAGTTAACATGAGAAGCCAGCACGTTTAACATTGTAAAGAAGTCAGAATGTATGTGTAACACGGTTAAATAAAAGGAAGGAAGGAAGGAAGGAAGGAGGTGGGAACCGGCGAATGTAAACCAACTTTTAATAAAATAAACAAACAATAAACTAACTTAAAATGTCACAAAGCCATGATGATGTCCTCTTGAAGTCCATATTTTAGTCAACAAATAATATTGTTTCTTGTGCTCTATGATATTTAATCCTATGCTGTTTTATGATAATGTCTGATATAGGGGATGGTGTTAAGCGTCCTTTCCAGCATTTGACTAATGTATTTACAAATCCTCCACACTTCTCCATAGAACCAAAAGCAAGGATTTAGCTATAACCATGCCTGGCATTGTGAGAAGGTAAAGTTGGTCTCCAAATAAGCCCTCGTTGCCAATCCATGGCTGTATTTGGGCCTGCTGTATTTTTATCTTCCTTAGGGATGGCAGTGAAGCATACTTGTTTAATGCTTCACCAGTGGACACTAATCTCCTAGGATCATTGTACAGGGTAGGGCTTCCTCATCAGAGATGACCCATGAACACTCCTTGAAGTACAGCTACAAGTGTGTATGTGCGGGTGAGTCTACGAGTGTGTGCGTGGCCATCTGGACCCCAATACAGCCAGCAGAAAGAGTTTGAAAAGCAGCTATGGACCAGACATAGCCAAACAAAAACCAGATGGACTGATGTGGGATTTGAGAAGGAAAGAAGGTTCACAGAGAGAGAAAGGGTGTCTTTCCTTACACCATCACTATTAAAAACAACTAGAGGCACATGCAGATGTATAAGTGGTTCCAAACTGCTGCTTGTCTCCACATGCAGCTGACAATAGCTGGGAGGTTGAGGACAGCAATACAGGCTCCAGACAAGTAAATCTTGTACATGAGCTGGCCACTCTGACAGTCTCACAAGCACCATTGGACAAAAATGATCTCCCTGGGATAACAAACACCAGAGTTCTTAGCATGACAGTTTTATGCATTTATTCCATCTGATTGGCACAAAAAATTTAAAGGAAGGAGGCCGCATTACGTGTTTGATATACATAAGGTGTACTGCAACCAAGACCGTACAGTGCCAACAACATATCTCGCATGCTGGTCTGTGTGAAAAAATCTGTGTTCCATTTTGCTACCTAGAAAAAAACCTCAGTAAAAAACTGAAACATTTACATGCTACTTTTGGAGTGTGAATATGCGTTGGTGTGTTTTGTTTGATCCTGTGGGTAGATTTTCTTGGGTTTCCAGCTATAAATAGTATGTTAAATGTTTATGTTAAATGATTTCTTTGAAAACACTGGTCCAGAAGTGTTCTGCTGAACACACAGGAAGATATCTAGAAGATTGTCAAATCCCCCCCCCCCATTGACTCCCATAGTATTTATTTTCCCTACTATGGCAGTAAATGGTGGTTGGGATCTGACTTTCTTCCTCACAACACCTGGCTGTGTAGGCTATACAATTAACACATTTCCTGTTGCATTGACACAAAATGAATACATTTAACACAAATGTAAAATGCTTACATTTATTTAACACACAAGCTCAACCAAAATCCAAAACAAAATGTCTTTTTACTGCCAAATTTACAAATGCTTTCACACTGTATGTCAGAACAGATATCATCACGTACTTATAGACAAAAGTCAAAGTGAACAGCTGTTCATATTCTGAATTACAACATTATTATATAATCAGTATTTTATTGCAATGCTAATGAGAAAAAGCTAATTGAAGTTATGCAAATATAAAAATTACAGCCATAGACTATACTGTATGTACGCCTTCTGTCATAAACATGTAAGGTGAGGGACAGAACATTACCATAAGATTAACCTATTGTGAGGGACCCCTTCCTAAAATAGACAATCAAATGTTTGTAATGTAACAACCTTTTGTTTGAGAAAAGAAGGAAATGTTGACTAGAAATATAAAAATGTAAACAATTCTGAAAACTATGCATGTAGAAAGAAAGCAAATAAACACTCACAGTAACCTTCTGGAGGCCCCTGGGGGTTTAAAAAAACATCTATTTATAATAATGAAGTCACACAATTCATGTCCCTTATCTTTGACTTGTATTCTTGACTACTATGTATTCTATTGCACACTTTACCAAAACAGTAAATTATGTGATATTGAGGTTTATTGTTTCTTTCATTTGACCAATGTTTAAAATGTAATTTCCAACTAAGAAATGAACAGTAAGTTGAAATGTTGTCAAAATGACAAGGAACACAAATCTCCAATCATGTATAGCCACTATTTAAGCAGAAATTTCAATTTCTGTATATATAGAGCATTTATATATATTCTGTTTTGTATATAATACTAAAAGCCTGACAGGCAAAAATGTGCCCTTTAACAAACACCTTTATATCCTCAATAGCAAGTAGTTTAACCTGCAAAGTTTCATCATTACAGCACTCTCATGCTCTATGTTGAAACAGACGCTAAAGAAAAAAGCTTGCTCCAGTTGGATTTCTTTTGTCATGCTAACTGTAACCTTTTAAAGTGCATTAACTCCAGGTAGCACAGAGAAACAATGGGATACAGTAGCATCCTCCTCTAGGGTTACTGTGCAGTACTGCTGACCTGCCAGAATCTTCCACTCCCACAGTCCTCATCTTCCACCCAGCCTCTTTCTCCCTCTCTCTGTGGGTGCAAATAAAGCTCTCCAAGTATGACATCACGACTAGCGATTTGTTTTCTGTATATTGCCATGGCAATGCGACCGTAACCAGCGAGATGGCAGCAACTGCAGAGATGAAAGAAGGCATTAGCGCATCAGGATGGAGACGAGCGCTAAGATCTGTCAGAATTCTCCTCTGTTTTGAATTGCCTTTTCAAATAAGTTCTGCTGAAAAGATCAGTGAAATTTGGGAAAAGTCATGCTGACCACCTCAGTCATTTTGGACTCCCGCTGAATCAAGGCCAGGGACAATCTAAACCAATTAATCAGATCAAACATATCGCCTCATCTCGACCAAAATCACTTTTTAACATACAGTACTAGTGTTCCAGATGGCAGGAGAATAGCAAGGGTTACATCATGAAGTTGTTTAGCTAGACACTTATGACATTAAGTTTTGACATTTCTTGTTTTTCTTTTAAATCACAGTGTCATATCTCCTCCTGTCCATCTTTATATAAAAAATATATTTTGGACTAAAATTCCCTCATTTACTCATTTAGAGCAAAACGTAATACAAAAGAGAAAATGCATCAAGTCAAGTCAACTTTATTTATTTAGCGCTTTTTACAATTTTCATTGTTACAAAGCAGCTGTACATGAAACATATTGACTATAAGCAAAGCATTTAAGTTATACAAGTTAAAACAAAAAAGGGAACACACACAGAATACAGACAAGCACACAGGTTCATGCACAACCACACGCATAAAACAACTCCACAAGCACAGAGCACAATATACACATGCAAGCACACACGCACGCACTCAAGCACACATTTAAGATAAAAGAGAGAAACACAGGTCAACTGACTATTAATTTCCATATGTGATAATAAATAAATTAAGCAGAATGTTACATTTTAAAGTTATATTAATAAATACGAAAACGTTAAATTCTCATATGTAATAATCAATAAATTAAGCAGAATGTTACATTTTTAAGTTATATTAATAAATACGAAAACGTTAAATTCTAAAGCTGATGTCAGCAGCCCCCCTGTCAGGCATACAGTGGCGAGGCACCTAAAACTCCAATGGAGAAAAAACCTTGGGAGAACCCAGGTCCCCTCTGGCAAGAACTGCAGCATCGCTACAAGCTTGACAGTGCTTGCATAACTAGGCTAAATTAAACAGAAAATAAACATAGTAAAAAGGTAAATAATAGGTTTAATATTATCATTAATAATCTAATAGCAATTGAAATTTTTTGTAGTGAGGACTTGTAGGGTTGCCGAGTGCCTCTTTCAGCTCTACCATCTCAGCACTTGTCAGGTCGCCGCTCCCCTCTCTCAGCTCTACCACCAAGTCTGGGCATGGACTGCATCCTGCTTACTGAGACAGCCTCGGAAAAATGAGAAAAGACAGCTGAGAGTAGAGTACTGTACATCACTTGTTTTGGGAAGTGTTCCTGGTTCCCGTTGATCTAACCAATGCAGCCTAAGCCCTCAGAGTATTTGTATTATTGATGTGTTGTGTATGCAAGGTTGAAAAGATGCGTCTTTAATCTAGATTTAAACTGACAGAGTGAGTCTGCCTCCCGGACAGTACAAGGAAGACTGTTCCAAAGCTAGATAGGAAAAGGTTCTATCACCAGCACTTGATTTTGAAATTCTAGGTATTACCAACTGACCAGAGTCCTGGAGTGCAGGACTGTATACAAGAGAAGCTCACTCAGGTACTGAGGAGCTAAACCGTTTAGGGCTTTATAGGTAATCAATAAGATTTTAAGGTTGTGCAATGTTTATTGAACCAGGATAAGATGCTCAAAATATATAGTTCGTATGTGAACTCCAGCTGCTGCGTTTTGAACTAACTGGAGTTTTTGTAATAGGCCCACAGGGCAGCCACCTAAAAGTGCATTACAACAATCTAGTTTTGACGTCATGAATGCATGAATTAGCTTCTCTGCATCTAATAGTGATAACATATGACGTAGTTTAGATATATTCTAAAGATGAAAAACAGGTGCTTTTACAGGTGTTGGCGACATGACTTTCAAATGACTGATTACTATCGATATAAAAGATTCTTTGCTTTAGGGAAAGGATTTTATGGAACATCCATCAATATTTTTAAAGTAGTCTTGGTTGTTACGTATGATGGTTTTCAGTCGTATAAGTAACACTTCTGTTTTGACCGAGTTAAGTAATAAAAAGTAGCATTTGCATGCACAAAATAAACTGATATCTATAAAATATCAGCTTAAAAAGTATCCTGTTTTCATGTGTTTACATGCATGGTAATAAACCGGCTACGCAGAAAACCGCATTTACACGGAGGTTTGAGACTTGCGTGCAGTGACGTCATCGTCGATAGTCTGTTTAGCAATTAAAAATGCAGTGGGAAAAGCTCAGAAGCTGTATCTTTAAAACTCTTTATAACTCAGTACCTGCATATGCAACAATAGTTTTTAATTTTTTTACGTTTCTACATCAACTTTGTGATTCGAGAGCGGACTTCTATACGTTATTTTACACTTGCTTCCATTTGAGACTTTTACTACTGCTCTTTCAGACATGCGCAAAGAAACAAAACTGAGAGAAAACCGGTAAAGGCATGCATTTACATGCAGCGCCAAATCTGAGTAATAGGCAGAAAATTACCTCTGCCGTTCGTTTTTGCTTATGCCGTTTATGACCTTTCTTCGATAAAAGAAAAACGTTTTACGCATTTACATGACCTTACATATAGCAGCTTATTAAACACAATCGGCATAAGTACATGTACTTTAGAAATGAAATGTTGATTCGATATAGGTCTGCATCAAAATGGTCTGTGCCATGCATACAGTAGTTTACAGCCTCATGGGAAGCAAAGTACACAGTATTCTTTGTATAATTTTAAATTATGTTTAAGCTTCAAATAAAAGTTTGCAATGCTGTGATTCATCTCTGAGCTGGTTGGTTCGGTTCATGGTTCAGAACTCTTTATTTAGGAAAAATATTTAAAAGGAGAAAACGAATGGGAAAAATACTTCCGTAACCAAGTGTGCGGTTACTGCATGTATGTTTAAGAAACTGTCACTAACCTTAAATCTTTAACTGCCCTTCAAACCATTATAATACACACATGCATGATCACATTCCATTAAAGGAATCGTTTCCTCCTTACAGGGTAAAACCTGGCATAAATGACCTGGTGTGTTGACACTTCTAGAAAAGTAGACCTTTCACCAGCATCAAATCTAATTTACCATCCCCTGGCTTGAAAAAAAACAACACAACATTTCTACCATGAGCTCAGCATCATTTATACAGGTTCACTTGTTCCCCAGACCACCAGCCTGGTGATCCAAGATCAGAAGCCTGACTCGGAAGTCAGACCTGACCTAATGTGGGGCAAAGCGCTGGCAGCTCCTTTTCAGAGAGCTGGCCCAGTCTATGGTTGAGACTGATAACATTAGCTTGCTGCATTCTTTCCTTTGGTTTCACGGCTGGCCACAGTTTACAGGCCTGGATCTTGTGCTGGTGAGTGAGATCAGAGAGCATTCTTGCAACAAATGTATTCTTCATAAAACAGAGATTTTTCTCAATAATGATATCCAGAGCATCTGATTGTGCCAAATGTCCTTACATTTGAAAAGACGACCATATGCTTTAAAGTTCCATCTTCTCATTGCTTACATGATGTATCTGAAACAAAACAGAAGAGATTCAGTCAGAATTTTGACACTCTATCAACATGTAAGCTATATAATTGGCTATAAAGCAACGTATGACATTTAGGTGTGATTTTATTTAACACTTTCAGCGCATTTTTGTCCTATTTCTGCACAAAAACCTGCATTTTATTTACAAACCGCCAACAATCCAGTATAGGCGTTTAATCTGTTCAGGATTAGCGATGCATGATGTGCATTTAAATTGAGATACAATGCAAACTTGCTGCATTTGTAATAGAAATTGCCTGAATTGCAGAAGTGGAACAATGCTGGCCATTCCCAGTAGAGTATGATGTCAGTACAGATTTTTGGGGAGTGTTTGTGCACTAGCACAAACAATGCTATCAGCAGGGGCATTTTATTGTTTGTGAACAACCCCCTTAGTCTTTGTCCCAGCTAAAAAACAGAATCCCTATGCAAATCCCTGTTGGTTTATGTTCCCTCGCAAGACTTTTGATATTCAAATTTTTCGTCTGGTGACGAGGCTGGGAAAAGACCAGCTGCTGCTCCAAAGACTGACGCTATGATTTATTCGTGCAAGTCCTCATATTAGCCAAACTGCTTGATGATAAACTTTCCCCTAATTGACCAGAGTTTTTCTACTACTGCACTAATACAAAACCAGAGGTCACGTCTTAGCCCTACGATTCTCCAAAGCCATGCAGTCTTTCTCTGACAACACAGCTGTCTCAAGGACAACAGAGCCTCCCTCTTTTATTCCAAACAGATGGAAAAACAAATAACAGATCCAGTATGATTCTGTAGCCAAGCAGAACCAGCCCTCCACTCCCTGTGACATATCAATTATCACTGATAAATAATTCCCTTTCCTCTAATCGCACCACACAGAGGCCGCTGTAATATTGCGCTCACCCTAGCAAGGCTGTTCATGTTGGGTATGGCTGTTTACTCACCGGGGATTTGTTTTTCTTACCTGACTGAAGAGTGTTTACTTAAATAGGAACAAATCCTTATGTAACAGCGCTGCCCTTAGACTAAAAGTATCACTATTACTGCTTTGGAAAGGGATCAGGAAAGAATGCCTTTTCCATTTTGAAAAGGTGATTTTTAAGTAGATGTATCTAAGACTGTGAAACACTCAGAAATCAGACAAAATCATGGCATTGTTTAACACATTTTATTGTGCAATCTTACGTCAAATTTGTACAATATATACTGTATGTACTGGAGATATAACTTCTGTAGGCCTTCAATCATGTAACCATTACACAAATATTAGCAATTTTTCAAATAAAAGAAAAAGATGATTATGTTGCCAGCACATCTGAGCAACTGAAGATCTCTAGAGAATGAGAGAAAATCATTGATATCCAACATTTTAAAGCCATGGTCAATGAAAATCATTATGAATAAAAGTGGGCATTTGAGTTTCAATACGTGAACCATCAATAGATTACCTTAGGGGTCAACATCCAACTTTTAGGCATGTACCCAAATCTATTGCAACACTACCTTAGTGCGTTCTGATGTCAGGGAATTTTACATCACAATGACTGACATTTGACGCACATGATCCATTTAATGCACAATGATTGACGCTTGGCCTAAAATAAAGCCATTACCAAACCTTGCCATCACAGAACCAGTATCATCCTGCTGACAGATGATTAGATACAACACATCAATGACCTGGATATGTTGGATACATTACACACTGAGGTAAATGGACTTTAGGGATTATTGCAGAATATGAGACCATATTCAACCCGATGATCTAATGGAAAACGTCTGTTTCACTATGAAATGAACGATTCAATTGTAGAACTGTAAAAAAGAACTATGCGTGTTATGACAATCTAATGTTCAAAGGAATACAAGAAACACAAAATTTATGAACAAAACCACAAAACCACAACACATAAACACAACAAGAGAGTAAAGGAAATAACATTTGACAGAATCCACTGCAGCTCCATTCATTTGTTTGCGGCACACTCCAATCTGAAGGAAATACTGTCCAATCTGGGCAAAAATCATTTTCAAACAGTGCAAATATTTATAATGCTTGGGAAAAGTCCCGCAGAATTAAAGACATTTTTGACCCAAAAATATAAATGCTGTCATTATGTGCCCTTATGATGTTCCAAATCCGATATTATTATGAAACACACACACACACACACACACAAACAATTCAGACTATTACGTGCAGCTACAAAGAATGCATTTCCCTTTTTGTGAATAACTAGTTTCACAAGCATCTTTTAACAGAAATCATGGAGGGATGTTGAAAATTAAAACTTTAACTGCAAATACCTACAAATAAACAAGTCAGAGAATAGTTTTGGGTGTTAGAAAGAGTGCAATAGTTTAATAATACGGTGATCAGATAAAAATGAACGCTCCGACGACACTACAAAGATCGTGTTCACATACAGATTAGGTACTCACCAATAACTCGCATAACACACAGAATAACACACAAAATGTGATTTTGGTCAGATATTTTGCTACCACAACCACCTTCACAGTCCATGCAGATGGTATTTAATGGCTCATTGATAAATTACAGTAATCTTCAGCAAAAATTGAAATAAATTATTCCTGGAAACAAATGACTCACTAATGCAACAGCAACAGTAGTTATCAGAGGAAAAATAGTCACTTTTTATAGAATGAAGGTAATCAGCAAAAGCAATGAGCATTATCTGCAACAAGAGCTCAGTACCGGCTGGGCCTCATGGCTTCTCGAATGTCTTCAGACAAATTCTAACTGTCAAATCAAATGGGAGTTAGATAATAGTCTTAACAAAAAACAGAATTTTCTTTTTTTCAGTAAAGACAAAAATCTAATTGGACTTGGAAACAAAACTGGCACACCACTAGCAAACTGCATGCCCAAAGAAGAATGACAGAAAAAGCCAAAGTATTCCTACCTAAACTACCAAAAACTCCTGCAAGTAACCATCAAATTCACAATCTCACAACCAACATCAAATCTCCAGAATCAGATGGACACCCAGAGGAATTTCACAAATAGATTTGGCATCTCTTCCTCATGTATCCTTTAAGATGATCCCAGACACTTCTCAGAAAAGACATTTTGAAACATAAATACAATTTTCATCGCTATTGTTCAAAAATCAAATGAAGAATTAAAGCAATGCTCCAGTTGGTGCCAGTTACTATGTTGTTTGTTTATAGAACCCCAGGCAGATTTTTACTAAACCCAAGAAACCTTTTGCTGGTATTAAGACAGTCTTATCAGTGTTACATGTGTATTTTATCATCCTTGGCAGATGCTAAAGCATTTCCTTTGATTGGCAGGTTATCCTAACATAACAACAATCATAAAGCACTCTAATGGCTACTTCCAGCAGGATAAAGCTCAGACCTTCTCAAACTGAACATGGCAATGAGTGCATGAATGGCCTCTTTAATCTGTTCCAATAGTGCACTTTTCGAATTTTGTAATAAGTGTTGACATGCCAAACAACCATGTCAGTTCAGACATCCTTATTGCACACAACATTGAAATCATGCAACAATCTTTTAACAAATATTAGGAATTACATACTCACCAATAACTAAAAGAATAACACAGCAAAATCTCTGACCACAGTCACATCACATTTTGTACCACGACCACCTTCACAGCCCACGCAGATGGTGTTTAATGGCTCATTGATAAATTACAGTAATTTTAATAGCTATCTTCAGAAACAATGGAAATAAATTATTCCTGGAAAGAAATGACTCACCTCATGACTCACTAATGCAACAGCAAAAGTAGTTATCAGAGGAAAAATCTTCCCTTTTTATAGAATGAAAGTAATGGCCAAAAGTAATGAGCATTATCTCAAACAGAGCTCAGTACTGGCTTGGCCTCATGGCTTCTCGAACTGAATAACGTTATTATACTGTAGCCTACTGTCCACCACAGAATACAGACAAACAGAAACACGAAGGGAATCATTAAAATATATTCAATATACATATGCCTAATAACATTTGATTGGAGATTTTCTTGCCTTTGTTACATTCAGCTCTCAAACTGCAACAAAAGAGGGAGATCACACGCAGGACTTTAATAAATTATTTCTGTAATAATTCGTTAGGGATAATTATCATATGTAGTGGGCGGTCCGTCCTTTGACTACTCCGCTTTTCGACTCCAGCTCTCACAATAAGTTGTTCCCAAACTGTCATTTGTGGAAGGTCACTTGGCTGTTGCGGTGCTTTACACTAAAACAGTTTATTAATATAACAAAAATGTCACTTTTTTGTGCTTGGGCACTGGATGCACAAGCAGGGGCGTCGCAAGTAGGGGGAAAAGAGTGACAGAGTACATAGGGCCCTGGAATGTGAGGGGCCTTGAAGTTCCAGAAATGATATGTATTATTATTTTACAATTGTGCGCCTATACTGCGCTCCTGTGCTACATCTCCGTTCTCCGCTGATTTTGAGAAGCTTCGGCAGATGTCTGTAATGCCTCACACGAGCACAGCACGAATGCAATGGTGAACTGCACAATAGGTTGTATGAGTGAATTGGAAAGGACTCGCATCCCTGCTTGAAGGCATTCTGTTATCACTCCACGAGAGATCCAGGAATTCCGCTCCGGGTTTTCCATTTTCCACCGAAATGAAAATTTTTGGCTGAAGCCGAATAAAAATTAAACACTTGGTCAAATACATAACACCGGACACGGCTTTACGTATTTCTACTATTTATAATTGAGCTAAACAAGTAGGCTAAATAAAAAAATGGAGCCCTCTCCCTTCTTCAATAGCCTATACAGTAAAGAACTGTAGCTACTCTGTACCCCTACAACAAAACACTTCATTAAAAGTGTCAATCAACATATTAAGCAAAAAATATTAATAAACAAAAATTGATTATAGAAAAAAAGCATCCATGCAAGCAATTCTGACAGACAACCATTTCAGTTCACATCTCTCCACAAAAGCTGCGTTCCCTCAGAGGTTGCCCCGTGGCTGGGATGCAGTTGTTTAGTACAGGGAACTGTGTGCACACCAGGGACGTGCACAGGGGGGTTGCTCAGGTTGCCCGGGCAACTGCCCATATGCCCTTCTCGACTCACGTTGACCTCCCGAGGTGGAAAATAAATAAATAAATTATACAATGGATGCAGAATTTCACATACGTCTAGATAAAAAAAACGTGAAAAGCCTCATTCACCTCAGTATTCGGGGAACGAAAGGGAAAGGAGGAAGGGCGAACTCTGTTTACATGGGTTCAGTGCTGCACGCGACCGGGACCTGAGCTGAGCCTGCATGAGCGGCCCTAGAAGAAGATTATCGGGTGATACGACTCAACGCCATACGTCTGGATTTCGGCCGGACAGTCCAGATTTTAAGCCCCCTGTCATACGTCCGTGGCAGCCTCAAACCGGACACTCATTTGTCCTTCTTTTGTGCTGGATTTGTGCTGAATCGGCCTAAACAAAACCCGCTTTAGAACATTTATTGGGACGCAGCAGCATAGCGTCTGACGCCGTAAGATCTCCGGTCAAACAAATGATTGGCTGAAAGAGGTGTCAAATAAATACCTGATATATCATTGGTTAAAAACGTAAACAAGCCTCCACGACATGGAAGTGGAGTCCACGTGCTAGCTTCATCACATCATAACGGTAACTTGTTGAAACGTCAGACCTCATTTAATCCGGAATGGACAAAAGAGCACAACTTTATATAAAAAGGCAGTAGAGACACTTTTCCTGGATGTCGCTGTGAAGCGGACGATTGTAGTCAAGGGACCTGCGACATGCCAGCACAGAAAAACAAAAGTAACCGACGAGCTGCAGGTACATCTTCCCTTAGGCTTAGGTCAAATATTCATTGCCAGACAATTTTTGAAAAACTGAGTAGACTGTTTCAGAATCACTGTATCATGAGACCATCGATATGATGCACAAAATTGTATTGTAGTTGCGAGTACACCAGAGTCCTATGCAATTATTCTTGCCTCACTAAATGCTGAGTGTCCTCCTTTTTGGTGTTATGGAAATGGCCACCCTAACGTTGTCAGAAAAGGTGAGTTTGTGATGTATATCAAACGAACGATCATCATCATCAAGTTTTATGAAATTAATTAAAAACTTCATTAATCCAGGCTGAGTTTGCCAAGTTCAGCCTAAATAATAAGACAGATAGCTTGCAGACAAGAAGCCTAGGCTACAATTTTTTTGGTAGGTAGGCATTAGGCAAACTAAGCTACATGTTTGCTGATAGTTAGTTTCTCACATTTCGTTTGCGCAAGAAGATTAATGATGGAAGCAATGCATCACATTAATTATTTTATTCATTATAAATCCTATCACTATTTTGGGTATTGTTTGAAGCCAAGATGCCTACTGAAAAGAGGCGGATTCAGGAGAGGGAGAGATAATTCAGGGAGTTATGTTTTTCTGTGATATTATTAATACGAAATTGAAGAAAAGCAAACCCTTCAGGTGAGAAAAATAAATAAATAAATAATAATAATAATTCACAATTACATTCACATTTCTACCAGTCATTACATGTTCCCCTCTTATTGCACAAAAAGTGTAATGTTTATATTTATCGCGAGCAGCGGGGCTACTGTCAGACCCCCGCTTCAGTCTGAAGCACACAATTTAAGAAGGTAAAGATGCTTTTATTCTGAAATATTCCATGTTCTAATATACTGTAACACATGCGTTTTGTTTCCAAACTGTTTACGTTTGTTTAAGACATAATGATTACTTTTACAAAGATACTTGCTAATATGGGCATTTTGGCATCATTTTATATCCATATTTCTGTTTAAGAGTAACAAAACGTGAAATAGAACTCAATTCAGTATTTTGCGTGTTGTCTGAGTTGCCGCAATACAGGAATGACCCCCCCCCAAGCCGAACCCTAAATTACCCCTCCCCCAACCCAATCACAACGTGAGGATAGAATTTGATGGGTTGCATAATTCGACAAAACACCGGCTGCGTGCATAATTTAAACACCCCGTGAGAACAGAATCGAGTTCTCTTTTGCGTCTTTTTGAGAATATTTAAGTAAAGCATAATAATTTGCTAATTGTAAACTTTCAAGTAAACAAATTGAAATTACGTGGATGTTAATCCCTGTCTGAGGCACTGTTTAAAGTGTCATGAAAATCCACATTCCATCATGGGTCAATTCTCACCAGAATTTTAAAAAATGCAGGCGTGGAAGCTGTGTAGAGGAGGGGGCGAGCTCGGAGCACCACAGTTGTTTATGGTACAGAGAGTTTCCTTTTGCTTTATTGTTACTTAACAGTATCACAAACTCAACACAAATACACCTTGCAACAAAATGCGATGTAAACATATACACCATTTTGAAAGCACAATGCAATCCTCAGATAAACATGAATAATTCCTAGAAGTAATCTGATGTACAAATATATGTACGTCAGGAATATGCTGTATAGAGGCAGTCAGCTGACAAATATATATGTTTATTTACTGGATGTCACAACAAAACTATACTTTTACTGTATATCACAACCAAATCCATAAGACATTCACTCAATGTTTATTTACAATTCAGAAGAGGGGCCATTATTTATTCAATCTCATGCAGTAATATTTCTTGTTATAAAAACCTTTTTTTTATTTACACAAAAGTAGAAATATATTTTAAAAATCCCTCACTTGCTCTTGCCATCACAAGGCATATGATAGGGTTTGGTGAGAAAAAAAACAAATTGATTTACTATTTAGTAGAGAGTAATTTTAAAGCCTTTTAAAGAATGTCTTATGGCTTGAAATAATGGGTCCCATTGCAAAGGCATGAGCAAAGGATGTTTACAAATTGGTTTAGACTGAATTTAACCCAAAGCATCTGACAGAGAGTATTCCATCGGGTCCAAAGATTCCAATTCCAAAGATTTAGACGGATATGTGACCAAGACTCAGATTTTGAATGTCTGGCTATGGATATGAATCATCGTTTTAAACAAAAAGAGTGGTCGATCAGGCTAAATAAAGTGTTGTTACTACAACAGGATGATTTACTAAAAAAGAAAAGCAAGAAAACAACTCCACACAACCGTATTTTGTTATGGAATTCAATTCTGGGTCACATGACATCAGGCGTATAATAAATAGAAACGGGGGGATTATTCAAAGTGATCCAAGTCTACACGAGATTTTTCGAGAACCTCCAGTTGTGAGCTAAAGACAGGCTCCTACAATTAAAGACAGAGTTGTGAAAAGCTATTTGCCTCCTGTGAAAAAAACAACATGTCATGTTTAAGTGTGGACACTGTAATCATTGTGAGAATGTCATTCTTGTATTTTTGCACAAAGAAACTATATTTGATTAGATCTTTCATTAATTGTAAGTGTACACGTGTAATCTATAGGATTCAATGTGCTTGCTTGTGCTTCTATGTGGGCCAGAAAAAAGCATAGACTGCAAGATAGATTATGCAATTCATACAAAAATGCAATTCGTACTAGAAACAAAGATTATCCCATGCCAGTACATTACGCATCTGCACATGACTCAAATCCCTCTACTTTAAGAATTATTGGTTTGGAAATTGTAACTGGATCGATCAGAAAGGGTAATAGATTACAAAGAATTCACAAAGGTAAGCCTTTTGGATTTTTCAGTTAAAAGCCACTATCTTTCCTGCTTTGAACGAGGAATTGGATTTATCTCCGTATTTATGAAATGAAAATCATTCTGATTATTCTTGTCAAGGTTTTTATGTGATTGTAGTATGAAATTGTTAATGTTGCTATTGGTCCCCCATGAAGATTATTTTGGTTTCTCCCATTTTTCTAGTGGAACTGATTATATCTACACGTGTGACTTATTTTGTACTTGACACACTCTGAGGAAGGCTGCATGGCCGAAATGCACCAGTGTGAAGTGTTTTAGTCATTTTAATGTTTCTATGAGCCATGTTTGAATAAAGGCTTTTTAACATTTTGGAACTGGAAGAAGTGCCTTGGATTTGCATTTGTTTGATATAATGACTGAACATTTTATGGGTGAACTATTTTAACATCTTTATAAAATGTATTTTAGGCTAGTGTTTCATGGCCATGTATGACCACACAGAGCACGGCACATTGGTAAAACATTTGCTTTGATGACATTTTTGCAGTACACAGTCGTCTACAATGTAATCAAACAATGCTACTAACTGTCAATGGAGAAAAACGGACATGAGGTAGGTGGTAATCTACAGGGTTAACCAGTCCAAATTTCACCTATTGTTCCTAACTAACTCGGTCAGCAAGGTCAACTTATGTCAGTGTTAGACAAGCACAAACCAGTAAACACCTTTCTGTATCAGTATGGATATTTACCTCTGGGCTAAACTGGGCTTTTTAGAATGGTCAGCTTTATAGCACTGGCCATACTAGACCCTATGGCATGGCTTCAAACTGCATCATCCTGCATGAAACCAAGCAAGTCTCCTGAGTGTTCTGTTCAGCTTCTGCTCTGTGATTAAAGGCAGATCTGTTGGCCAAGGATCAAGCCTCCAGCCCAGCGTGCTGTTACTGCAGGAGCCATGGACAGAGCCTGGCCAACGCAGATCAAGTTGGCAGGCAACAAGGCCCATCATCATGGGCATGCCAGCCTGCAGGAGAGCCTGTTAACCCTCTTGAGAAGCCGTAGGCTTGCAGCACTCCTGCTGAGACGTCAAAAAAGGATTTGGAGGAGAGGTTTGTTAGCACTTAAGAATAATAGGTATTTTATAGGTAAGACTGCTATAAGGGGAAAATGTTGCTGTATCGATAAGCATAGCGCAGTATCTTCATATGCACTGCATCAGCCTTAAACTCCTCAGGTGAATATAAAGCCAAATGTAGTGGGCCACTGCCTGCATTTTCTTAAATAAATCTTTCCCTATCATTGACGAGATTTCCGTTATTTATGACGCAATGCTTCCCCACCATGGACAAGACTTAAAGCCAGTAAAACTTGTCAATGTTATATGGTATCCCTCACTTGCTCTTGCTATCACAAGGCATATGATAGGGCACAATGTGTACAAATCCAAAAAACTAAATCCCAAAATGTTATCATTGTTCTGATTCAAATCTGAATAAAGTCTTTGACAAAGATATAATTTTCTCAGCTTTTCAAAAATTTCCCAGCTTTTTGTTTGAAATTTATTTTTTAAGAAATCTACCCCCACACTTGAAAGAGAATGAAATTGTTCATTCTAATTGTTGCTAATCTGATGGAATCATACTATAAAACCACAACTGCCTACCTTTTGCTCCATTGCGTCAGTACATCCAACCCGATCTCACTAGAATTAAAAACTATTTTACTAGGTGGCTAGTTTGTATGAATTTGTACATTGTGAATTGTACACAAATGTACGATTACAAAGCAATACTGAAGCCCCACCCCTGACCCCGCCCCTATACCAAACATCACTGGCACAGAATGCAAATCATACTGAAATGTACAAATAAGATTGTACGAATTCAAACATTAGCCACCTCATAAAAAACTATGTAATTGGTAAAATGAGGCATTTTCCACTGTGTCCACACAGTGAGATGTTCAGTGTGGATGTTTTATCCCCGATAAGGTTGTAGCCTAATATTAAAGGCGTCCGTGGAAAGTGGTGGTGGGGGGTTGGAGGTTAAAAAGGACTCTGTGGGAGTCTTTTGCAATTAGCAACTCTTCCACACATCTGGAAACATCTGTCAATGGGGAATTATCTCCTGCTTCTGGGAACAGACCTTGCAGGCCAACCGCATATGTTTTCCAAATGCATGTGCAACTGCGCACACACACACATGCCCAGAACCACATAAATACAGAACTACAAAGTCCAACTGATATTAATGCATTTCTATAATAAATAGCAGTTAGAAAAACATACTATCTGCACAGTCGAAAGGTTTATATAAACATGTTACATTTACTCAACCTTCTTGCATTAGTTTTCATTTAACTAAAAATATAACATATGCCAACTTTGTCTCCCCTTCCCCCTCATACACACAACATAAAGGCAAATATCAATTCATTATGAGGCTCTAATTGTAAAAATGTGCCAAAATAAGCCATGATTACTTTTCCTAACCCAGCACTCTTTTAATCCAATTTTCAAATTATAGAAATCTGCTTCCATCATGTTTCGGATATTAGGCTGAGTAGGGCTGATGCATTCAAGCCTTTTCATTAAAACTTAATTAAACTGTTTATTTATTTCCACTGGCTCCAACCGAAGGGGCTTGTATCAGGAATCAATGAATCTGAAGGCCTAATGATACTCTGAAAATGAAAAACAGCATTGCATTCACATTGAAAAGGGCTGGCAGCAGATACTGATAACAGGGCCACGTCCAAAAAATAAGGCTAAGAGGGAATGAAGATAAATGTGCTGTTAAGCCACATTTCTGAGGCGACATCAATTCTTGAACGCATCTACAAGCAAAATCCGCTAACTTTGCCCAATAAAGTGTACAAGGACAACTTCTACCGATGACCCGTCTACCTCGCTACATCACAACCAATAAAATTAATCAGATTGTGGAATGTTTTGATAGACAGACTGCTGCACGATTATGCAACCCAATCTAAAAGAAGTTGACATACTACTTTACTTGATCCCACTCGCTTCTCAGTCCAAAACCCATAGCCAGGGGCTCCACATGACTGCGGAACGGGCCTAATGAAACTCTCCCCCTGGAACATTGTGTGTGCATTACTGGACTGGTATAAAGCATATTCTCAGTATGCATGTAAATGAGTGGGTCAAATTCCAGGCCCAGGGATTTGTTGGAGACACAGGAGTAAGGTCTCGCCAGGACTATGTCAATAATTCAACCCTGACCACAAATGCTATCTTCCGCCTCCCAACTGCCTGTTTAAGACAGTTTTCTCATTCTGACCACCATAACAAATAGCCATAGTGAGAAGCACAAAAATACATACATACTCACATGACAAAACATGCATTAACACACAGGCATACACACACATGCTCACATATACAAACATTGACTTGAAAATACCTTTTCAGAGTTCAAAACAAGTCATTCTATGCCAATTTCGAACAAATGAACACATATTAACATATACACACTGCTGGAACTCATCTGAATTGCTGAACAAAAGTGCACAGGGGCAAGGTGGTCTGAATGAATATATTGCTGTGTCTGTTTTTGGTAGCCTCTTGATTTGGCAATTCAATCTGCAAAAAAAAAGTTATGCAACCAGACTGGTATACAGTTTAGTGTCTAAGAAAGATCAGATATGCAATAACTAGTTATATATCTTAAATATGACTACAACACCCTCACCCAACCGGCAAGCTAGTCACTAGGGGGTCTATCCTCCAAAACTTCAAACACCCAGATGCAGAAACTATACCAAACCATCAACGTAAGACTCTTTTACAACCTAATGGAATGTGGAACACTCTCTTCATTCACTTTAGGGACAGACATACACTCCTACTGTTACAAACAGGGAAAGGGAAATCAGGAAGAGGTTCCGAATGCAGTTTAAAATCCATTTATAAAATACAACAGAGTAACAATGTCCAAGAATGACATAGGTATTATCCAAAAATTCACGAGGGAAACAAGGGTGTAACATAAAACAACGATCGACAACTCCGAACTAAACACAAAGGCAATATATACACAAGTGAAGACAGACAGGAAATGGGACACATGTGAAACTGGTTGACAATCACAAAACACAATGCATAGTCCTTGACTAAAACACAGGCAGAAATACAGAGTAAAATGGCGCCCTCAGATGGAGACCCGAGGCGTCAACCACAGGCTGTGACATAATGCCCTCAAAATAACAGTTCAGGAGGGAAGTGGAATGGAGGCAGGAGGAGACCAGGGCTGAGCAGAAGTAACTTGAGGCAGAGACAGTAGAGCAGGAGGTGGAGCCGACTGGGCTGAAGGCCGAGGCCAGGGCACGACAGGGGCGGATTCCAGGGCCAAGCGAGCTGAGGTGGCTGGACTGAAGGCGGAGGCAGGGCAGAGTCAGCAGAGTTGAAGGCGAGAACCAGAGTCGGTAATTGGAGCCCCTGGTGGCTTAGGCAGAACAGACTAGGCTGGTATGGCCTCAGGCAAAAGTTCATAAATTGAACTTGATTTGGGAACGGCTCTTGTACTACATTTACATTTAGTCATTTAGCAGACGCTTTTATTCAAAGCGACTTACAGATGAGGTAAACAATGGAAGCAATTGGAACAGCATAAGGACAACAATACTCTTTATAGCCTACCACAGTACAGAGTTAAGTTTGTAAATGTTTTTTAGAAAAGTGATAGAAGTCAGAACTGATCGGTCAGGTGTTGACAAAAGAGATGTGTTTTCAGACGATTCTTAAAGATGGCTTAAGAATCTGCTGATCTTGTAGCAGCGGGCAGATCATTCCACATAAGTGAAACCGGTCCAGAGAAGGTACGTGAGTGATTTTTTACCTTTTTGGGATGGCACCACAAGACGCTGTTCATTTGCAGAGCGTTGGGATCTGGCGGGTACATACATCAGTATTAGCGAGGGGAGATAAGGGGGTGCCGAACCAGTGGTGGTCTTGTATGCCAGGGGCAGAGTCTTGAATTTTATGCGTGCCTTGGATGTCATTTATACAGAAAATAGCAACGGACCAAGCACTGAGCCCTGAGGCACCCCTGTGTCGAGATGTTGAGACCCAGAGACCTCACCTCTCCAGGACACTCTAAATTACCTATCTGAGAGGTAGGACCTGGACCATTGTAGGACCATTCCAGAGACACCCATAGACCCAGCAGGATAAGAAAAGATTAGTTAGAGGCGGCTCTTTCCAGTCCCAGGGCTTCAATGACAGAGAGCAGTTCAGTCTCAGAGGAATTACCGCTCTTGAAACCAGACTGGTTGCTGTCCAGGAGATTGTTCTGGGTGCGAAAGGATGAGAGCTGGTTACATAAAACACGCTCAAGAGTTTTAGCAATTAAGGAGAGGAGAGATACCGTCTGTAATTTTCTAACAGTGTAGGATTAAGTGTGGGTTTCTTAAGTAGTGGGGTAACATGGGCCTCTTTAAAGAGAGTGGGAAATTAACCAGTGATGAGAGATGAGTTGATAATGTGGGTCAGAGCGGGAACAACCGATGGAGAGATGGCCTGGAGGAGATGTGTGGGAATGGGATCTAGCGGGCAGGTAGTCGCCACTTTCTTTCAGCAAACCTAAACATGGGGCAATGCTCACAGAGAACATCAGATAACCAGGGGGCAGAAGGAGATGCATGAGATGGCCTCGATGTAAGGGCATAAGCTGTTTAAGCAGGAGGTTAGTGCGGAGCAAAGAGTGTGGGTGGCGCTGTGAGGATCCAACAGAGAGAGCTTTTCAGAGGGAGGGAGCATGGTAGAGACCTAGATAAGTAGGGAGAGAGGGAACGTAGGTTGCGCCAGAATGTGACCAGTAGGAAAGCATGTGTAGTGTCTGGAGAAGTTAGGTTGAGATCAAGAGTGAAGAAGAAATTATCTGATGTGTGCAGCAGGTCAAATGACGCAGTCAAGTTGTTGAAGTCGGCAGCCTGTGCTTTTTCAAGGTGGATATTGAAGTCTCCAAGTATCACCAGAGGAGTACCATCCCCGGGATAGGATGACAGAAGCGCATCCAACTCCTCCAAGAAAAGTCCAAGCTGACCTGGGGGACAACAGACAACTACAACATGAGTTTTAACAGGGTGGATGAGAGTAAAAGCATGAGACTCGAATGAAATGTTGTCGCACAAGGGTGCTAGCTGTTTGAATTTCCAGTCGTTAGGAATAAGTAGCCCGGTTCCTCCACCCCTCCCTGATATGCCTGGGGTGTGGGAGAAAGTGTAGTTATTGGAGAGGGCGGCCATGTGACAGTGTCCTATGGCTTGATCCAGGTTTCAGTAAGTGCTAAAAGAGGAAGACCAGAATATAATTATTCTGGAAGACCAGAATAGCTGTAATGAAATCTGCTTTGTTTACAGTAGAAGCCCAGACGGGAACCGGCGAACATAAAACAACTTTTAATAAAATAAACAAACAACAAAACAAACTTAAAATGCCGGCAGCTCCCTCACGGTCGACTGCCGGCCACACAAACATAATACACCACAACATAAACTCCAGTCCTCGTCCTCTCTTGTGCTTGTGCTTGTGCTGTTGTCGCCTTTCTCTTAAGCTTCCGGAGTTCCTTCGTGAGATGCAAGACCGGTGCACGCACAGCTTACGCTCGTTATCACTCACGTCACCGGCCTCGCACCTTTCCCTCACGGCTCTGGTCCTGCCCTGCTCGCCACAACGATACAGGTGATTTATAAGTTGTATTGACAATAGGGACTTGAAAACTAAAGCGGAGAATAAGGAATATACAAGTCAAAATAAAATGTATTAAGAAGTGCAAAAAGGTAATACTTAAGTGCAATACTCAATTGTCTTGACCGTGTCCTTGCTCGGTGGTGTCACGTAGGTAGAGCTGATGGTCTTTACGCTCTTCAGTCTTCACGCGATGAACGGCAGTGGTGGTTCACCCAATTGAATTCAGCAGAACACACGATCAATTATCTCCCAATAATACGCGAAACCATCACGAGAACAAACGCGACTTCAACGCGTCACATGGCAGCATTAAACAAAGCAACAAAACTGCATTTTAACTCAATAAGACAAGATTAACCGAGTACACTTACGCGCTTTAGTTGAATCTTCAGATGCAACAAAAATACTTATCCCACAAACTGGACAGAGCACTAAAGTTTAAGTACTTAAACTGACGCTGGAAACGCCTTCAATAATCTCCCAATAACACGCAAAACCAGCACGAGAACGAACGCGACTTTAACACATCACGCGGTGGCAGTTAACAAAGCAATAAAACTATATATAAATAAATATATATATATATGTATATATATATATATATATATATATATATATATATATATATATAGTACTTGTAATGACCTATTTATGAAATACATTACAGAATTTCCAGCCCAAAACTCCTTTTAACATTCATTTATTACAAATCCATAGATAATGGTCAAACCACAGACATAAATAGGCTTGTTGTTTGTTTATTTAATTAAAGTTTGTGATATACGTTCGCCGGACTTCATTACACAAATAAACGCTAATAATTGTGAACTACCATAAATACTCAAGCGGTTGCGACCATGACATATTGTAGTGCAGTATAGTAATTACAGTGCTCTTCTCTTGCTATGGTGTGGTTAAACACTATACATCAACACTATCATCTAAGACTAGAGTTTATTTTAAAATATATTTACCCCAGTGTTTTTCATGGGGGCTGGCAGTTTATTACTACATTCAGTCCTACATTATTGATGGTGTAATTTGTAGGTTATTGTTCCTGTCGCCCCCCTACATTTTTGCTCCAGCCACCAACGCTTAACGTCCCGTGTTATATCACAGGACTTTATATTATATTGTTTGTAGTTCATGCTCATAAACCGGAATCCCTAATCATGCTGACTCTTGCTGCCTGCTCGTAAATGATTTCCCCAAATCATGAATTTGATCCAGATAAATATAATTCATCATAATCAATTAAATGTATCACAATTTGTGCTGGTACTTGTTTCTGTCTATTTCTGGAAATGGGAAGAAATGTACCTGTTCTACAGTATGAACCACTTATTAAAAAAATACGTAACCAAACAGTCTATGTTAACTTGACTCGTATGTTTTTTCGTGATTATAAAACCCTAGAACCCTAGACTTTGTAGACAAATATACTGTATATCTGCCAACATATTAATATATTTCATTAAGAAACTAAAATTATAAAAAAAGATAACTATTAAAAATGTATAACTTTGAATAATGCAGAAAAGCAGCCAATAGACGGTTTCAACAGCAAAAACATAAACAACCATAATTTCTAGTAGATTGCAGCAAAGAATCAATAACAATTGAGTCCCTGCTTGAATTCAGAAATAATCTACAAAATAAATAACAAGTGAATTACATTAGCTAGCAAGATAAAACGATATCTACCCATTATTATTTTGGGTTACCAGTAGAAGAAAATAACCATTATTTGGCTCAATTTAAATGCACTACCAGAACAGTTCAAAAAATCTTTGAGACAAGCACAACATCCTGAGCCAAACTTTAGTCTACTCATCACCTTAAGTTTAACTGCTTTTTGAGTCAGTGCAATATCAGCCACTTGTCATACTGATAAACGAAAAAAACTGCGGGCCAGGCAAAAATTTACTTCGGGCTAGGAACGCAACCGTGAACATAGCCGTCTATGAGAGTTGAAAACTAAATCTAATTGTTTGTACTTCCAAAACTCAGGTTATCAATGGCTAAATTAATCATTTTAAGATTCCTTTCCACTCATTATTTTAGATGAAAATAAGTTTAATGACTGGCTTCTTGTCTGGCTGAAAGGTCAAAAGTACCAAATTTTTTGTTTTTTATTGGACAGTGACTAAATATATGTAACTTACCTTTTGAATTCGAAATAAAAGTCATATGGTTTGAAACCAACATGTTGGTGAGTAAATAATGACAGCATTTTTGCGGTTGGCTGAACTTTCTCTTAAGGGAAAAGCTGGCCGCGGCCAACGTCTTTTAGCCAAAGCTTAACCTTTCATGAGGACCTGCTAAAGGCCAGCAAGCGAATTACAAAGGGCAACTTCCATTAATTACAGAAAAAACATATGGCAATTTCTGGGTCTGAATCTGAGTCTGGTTCTCGCTTATCTCTACAGGCAACTAAAATTGAGATTGGTCCAGGGACAAGCAAACATGAATTGCAGAGTGGACTAACATTCGTCCAGGCATCTGGATTCAGTTGAAAATGTTTGTTACACGAAACTGAATCAAATGAAAAGGTTTAAGGAATACTTCACCCAAAAATGAATATTTTGTCATCATTTACTCAACCCATGCTATTCCAACCCAGTATTGTTATTTCTTCCCTAAAGCACAGACGTAAGCAGAATCTTAACATCTCTTTTCCATACAATAAAATACCATATTTAAACAACATTAGGTATTTTCTAATTTCAAAGCAATACAAATGTGGAACAGAGGTCAATTTTTCGTCTTTATGCACTGATAATATTTGCATCTGCAATAGCTGTAAAGTATAATTTGTGATCCCAGTTGGTCACATGGCATTCAGAAACCAGTGACATTTAACCTCATTGTTTTTAAACGAAGCAATATGATGCATTTTTATATTGAACATAAGTGTAATTGATCTTTGAGAGTATGGCATGAATCGAAAACTACAAGAATATTAAAACTCAAGAGAAAAATCATACATTTAAGTCTGTTACTCACAATATAATGCACCAGTCATATGGCTTAGTTTCATATAATTTTATGATAATGTTTTTGTCTATGTAACATGAAGGTGAATCCATTTTAAAATGTGTACTCCTGAGTGACTTAATTAAGATTTAATACTAATAATACCACAGCAGATTTGAACTGCAACAGGAAAAGAGGCCCTTTGGTCAGTTTATTTTCCCTCCGTGAAGCATAGACCATGAGGATACACATGCACATGTACGCACATAAAGAGCTGATGAAGGAAGTAAAACAGTCCACGTGTAATTTGTCAGTCAGAATGGGGGCTACACATGTATACACAGATGCGCACGTTCTGCAAACTCTAAGGAGCCTGCGGGTCAATGTCAAGTGCAACCCTTCAACCTCCCTTACTCTAGACTAATGTATATGTGCATATGCATGCATGCTGTAGCAATTAGGCCAAGGGCAAGCCCTTATTGGACCAGACTCTTGAATCAGACACAGCAAGGTGTAGGAAAGTTGTCCTGGGGCACCCACATGAATACCCAAGTAAGCAAACAGTAATTCAAGCTAATTTGGACTACAGCACAAGTTCAGATTAACTTCCACATACTACGAATGAACTCTTCACAGCTACAGGAAAGACAAAAGGGAGAGGCCTTGTAGTTGTAGAAGGCTGCCTTTCCTGCCCTAGAGCCACGGAATCGATGACATTTCTCTCTGTGATCTGTTTGACTTGGAGTTTGCTGATGAGACCAGGCTTTGAGCTGGACCCAGAAACCTGCAGGAAACTTACAAACCCCTACTCTGTGCTTCAAATCATGGATGTCATCAGGTTTTGTTTACTTGAACTTATTGAAGTTGACAGGTTTTATTTGATTTCTTGTTACAAACACAATGTACGCGAGACAATTTGGGCAAAGAGCGTCTGCCAAAAAAGAAATCCGCCGGAGCAAACAAAATTATCATTGAAATTGTGACCTTACACTTTGTGCCTGTTGCATTTGCTTGGTATTAATGGTTCCTTGATTTGCACAGACAATAAGTATAGAAAATATGTATCTTTAAAATGTACCTTTTACTGTCACTGGTGTGGTACCCTTAAATTATCATTTTTGTACCTCTACAGGCACAAAACATAATTTTGTTTTTAAAGACCTACTGTGTACCTTCAAAGGTATAGTTAAACATTAAGTAAACAAAACATTTTATGCATTTCCGAATGAAATGGAATTTATAATGAGAAACATAGTGGGTGTGGCTTTCGTCTTTCTCTATGATTTGATTGGATGTATAAAAGTGTTCCATTTTTAAATGGAACTGGCTGCAGGGATGACAATAGCCATCTAACATACGTCATTTAAGATGGATAGTCATTAGTGGAAGTAAGAGCATTTTCAGATTTTACAGATTATGAGGGCAAACTAATTTTAAAATGAGAATGACTCATTTTGATAAACTAATTACAATAAACGCTGCATTAATTCATAAAAAATAGGCATAGTCATTTTTTATTTCACTGGGACTTTAAGTACACGATGGGTTCTGCAATACTTTATGATTTGTGTAGGTACAAAAAGGAATTCTTAAGGGCACCACTCCAGTGGCTAGTTCACCTTAAAAAAGCTTTTTTTGGTTTTGTACTTTTTTTCTGTTTGTAGGTGTGTGTAACCCCGTTTTAAGAGGACACACAAAACACTGCCGATGTCAATTGTTATTTGAGGTCCCCCCATTCACATAAGAAGTGTTATTTTTATGATGCAAAAAACGTATGGAAAGTGTTTCTAATCGGTCACTTAGACTACACCAATTATTTGTACATTTGCAATGCAACAGATTTTGGGCCACATAGGGAGAGAGAGGGAGAGTTTGTAACCATTGTGGTTATTCAGGCAAAATGATAAATGGGTGCAAAACCACCTATATGTTGTAGCGTCAACCATAAATTGGACCCTGAATTATATACGATATTATCATATGTGTAGTATTAACACCATATAATCTTGGTTATTAGTATCAAAGTTAATGCCAATATATTTCAACACAATCATTCAATTTTTGTCATGGGTGAGCTTTAAATGACAAACACACTACCCAAGTGCTGTCAGTACAAGTTAGATCATGGTATGATCTTTTCTTCTCTCCTAACGTGTTCCAGAACTGTCTTTTTCCCACTCTGTTACTCTGTCTCTATCAAATGCAGCATTGCATAGTTTCATTGGCAGGAGCTGTGTAATACATCTGAGTTTTCAGTCAGCATGAGTCTGGGCAGGAGTGACTGTGGTGTAGAAAACTTTTTTTAGACAGATGGAGAGAGAAAGATATAAATTAGAAAAAGAGACAGTGAAAGTTGCGTAGGAGTGCTATAGAAAACAGGAGCCAAAATCCCACTATAGCAGTCTGTTTCCTCCCCCCCACCTAAACAATTAAAATAATTCTGTCTTTGCCTTAATGGATGGAATTGTATGCAGGTTTCGGTTACGGCGCAATTCTTCTGCCAGGTCACTTTGTTTGCTGATGGCATTCATGCCCATTTGGACAAAAAGGTTATTTTTTAAAACACCTAATCCTTTCCAAATCACACATCAACAGTTATCCATCTCACACTTACTGCCTACCATTCTATCCCAACTTTCCATGTTCTCTCAAGTTTTCCTCTCTTGCTCTCTGAAACCCTTCATTAAGATTGGTCAATCGTGCCATCCAGCGGTCTGATATTTCTCAGATGCGTAGATGTTTCACTTAGAATTACAATGAAATAAAACGTTATTTACAGAAAACAATTCAAGATTTACCTCAAAACTATATTTTGTGTACACTTATTCGTATGGCAAGATGTACATTCAGCTGGTGATTACTGAAAAACAAAGTGAAAGATTTTGCTGATCACTCATTTTGCAAGAACATCTGACAGGCTGTATATTATCATTTACATGTCAATTTTACACCAGGATGATGCACATAAAAAACATGTATAAGAGATTTGAACTCAAACAGCTTTCCTGTAGCTCAACTGTAAAAACGCAGTGCTAGCAACGCCAAGGCCATGGGTATGATTTCCAATTAATGCGTCCGTTTTTCGCTCAAGAAAACGTGAAGCTCAAATGCATGGCAAGTTGGTTTAAATGGAAGCGTCAGCCTAATGCACAAATGTCAATTTTAACATGTAAGAAGCTCTTGGACAGTTCTTTCAGGGGGTTAAGGAGCCCACAGAAGCCTTGCCTACTGAGATCTCAGAAAAAGAGTAACAGGCAAAAGGAATTGAACAGGCAACGAGAATTAAACAGGGCAAAATTGAGTGCTTAAATAAACCAGGAATTGAAACATCTTGCATTAATATTCTTAATTAAGTCAGTGGCTCTCATTAGAAACATCCAGCCCTATCAAACAAAAAGCAGTCATGTTTATCCATTTTAAAACCTTTCTTTTTACAGCAAAAATTACCTCTTAAAGGGACAGTTCAGCAAAAAATCTGCTTTGGAGTTCGGTCACACACAAAAAGGAGTTTGGCAGAATGTTCCTGCTTCTCTTTTCTCCAAATAGACCTATAAATAAATCATAAACATAGTCAAAACTAAGATGCAGCATTATTGATATCAAACGTAGCATCACGCTCTTTGACATGTCATATCTGGATATAAAATAATGTGTTTAATAATAGAGAATATTTTTTCCTGAACAATGCAACTGTACAGCCTCACGACTTGAAATATAGCATGTGAGATGTTGGACTACATTTATGTTGCTTTTCTTACTTTTGAATCTTGACAACTGCACACTATTTACTTTCACTATATAGACAAAAAGCAGCAGAAACATTCAGCAAAGCTTCATTACTATTTTGTTTTGTAATGAGATTAAATTGACTAATTTATTATAGTGCTTTTTTTAACTATTCCCTTTTTCTTTCCAAATTTTTCCTCTACCTTTTCCCCATAGTGCATAAATGACGCAGTAGTTAGTGTTCATTTGTGAAGGGTCATATCACAAAACAAGCATGCTGTTCTCATTTCTGTGCTAAATTTAGACTTTTTCCTGCAGTAAAAGTGTACCAGAATCATGCTAGGTGACTAAAACCTACACTCGCTCGAACCTACGTCATCAGTTACGAGGTGCAAGGGCGTGGTGTTCCCGGCTTTTCCTGCCACACGTGCCAGCAAAACTGAAGATCGTGGTCTCTGAGACATAGCAAAAAAACTGAAATAAAGCACGATGGAACAATTCTTTCCATTGGCTTTGTAGGAGCGTGAGGACATTGAGAAGCAGGTGACTAGCGTTTTTGGAGCGCCAGAGCAAATGTTCCGTGACTCACAACTAGATATAAAGCTAAAAAACATAAAAAGGGTAAAATATTGATTTCCAAATTCCATTTATAATTATTCTCGTAAATAATAAAGTATTAAAGAGCCAAACTGAATGCCAGCAACTTGCAAAGCGAAGCCTAGCAGGAAGTGGTAACCCGCTCAGCTAGTGCCAACTGCTATTAATTGATGACGCGAATGTGTGCATGTGAACATGAGTGTCTTCACAACACTGCACGAATGGTGAGCAAGCACATCTTGCATAAAAAATGAATAAACTGCTTAGGTAAATAAACGTCAAACATATTTTAGCATAAGCAATGTTGAAAATTGGTCACATGTGCGCAATACTAAGTATACAATGAATCATTATCCCTGTCATCTTACAGACTTGCGACTAAAATATTGAAAGCTTGCGCCAGTGAGTCTGCCTGGCTGCATCCCTGAATGTACAATTGGATGAAGGCATGGGGACGCTTCGTAGAAGCGAGTGGGTGGGTGACTAACGGCCCGCTAACAGACGGAAGGGGGAATAAGTAGCGGAACGGTGGAAGAAGTAAAAAAAGAAAGGGAATCCTTGGTCCAGCACGCTGGCATGGCTCTGAGTAGCCAGTGGAAAGGGGCGAGGTGGTGAGGAGGTGGGTACGTTAGTTATTAAAGCTCCCGAACAGCTACCGTGTTTTTTGGACAGAGAGTGGCAGGCGTGAAGGAGCGGGAGGGAGTAAAAAGGACTATGACTCAGCAAAAAACAGCTCAGTCATGGCCTTTAGAGACAAAATCTCTTTAGTTTTAGAGGGTGAGACTCAGCAGCAGATTAAATCGGCAGTCGATAAGTGTGTTTTGTTTTCGTAACCATTTTGTCCCCGCAAACCTAGTCAAACTAAAAGGTATAAAAATATATAATGTCCTTACATTTTGGGATAAATTGTAAACATGTTGCTAAAGAAATTTGCTTTACAAGAATAAATTGTAATATGGGATGCAAATGCAATTCAGTAACAGTTGGTAAATTGCATTTACAGTACAGAAATGTTAGAATAAAATAGTCAAATATTCGATTCTTCGATAAGAGGAGCCTGATTCGACTACCAATCTCACAGTCGAATCTTATGCAATGGGGATCATGCCAATTTGATTATATGGGCAGTGGCGTAGAAGTAGCATGTTCCTCACCACCTGCAGATGACTCGCAATAGAATGTGTACACCGGTTCCCAACATTTATCACTTACTGAATGTCTGGGCATATAAATATGAATTGACACTTTGTCTGTTTAAATGCACAACGTTTGTTATTTAGACTGAATTTTCGAAACCACAACCTTGCGTTGTTACAGGGAACAAACACGCATGTATGATTCGACTAGACACCCCTACAAAACACAAAAGAAGATATTTTGAAATATGTGGGTAACAGAAAACCGTTGGTCCCCATTGGCTTTTTTTGTGTTCTTACAATAGAAGTTAATAGAACAGTCCTTTTTTCTTATCACATGCAATACAGAATGCTAAAACAACATTCAGCAGTACAATAACACTGTAAGGATATTTTAGTACAGTTTTTACCAAAATATCCAGAAAATAATGCAGTTTCTGTATTCAGTAAAAAAACCTGAATCTTAACCAGCGGTTCTCAATCCTGATTGTAACTTTCAAAAAACCGACAACAAAACTAATATATGATTTCTCAAATGTCATAAGTTTCTTCTTTCTTTTAATAATATATTCTATGAAGCAGAGGTGTAAAGAGTACCTGAAAACCATACTAGAGTAAAAGTACAGATACCTTGCAGCCTTACAAGTTACAAGTCACAAATTCCAAAACGACTTGAGTAAAGGTCTTAGAGTATCTGATTTTAACAGTACTTGAGTATTTTACTCATACTAAATGTCGGCTCAAAGCAGCACTAGTCCTCAACACTTAGGAGATATGTCAGTGAAAAAGAGTATTCGCATCAAAAGGAAGACCTAAAAAATGCAACAAATCAAGGTCGACACCATAGCCTACGTCTATTACAAGTTAAGGAAACCTATATCCTTCAAAAAGATCTCTGTAGTAAAACAGATAAATAAAATAATTTTAAGTAAAAAGTTACAAGTCAAAGCCTTTTTGCAATGGAAATGCTTATTTTGGCCTTATGCGCGAGATGCCATGTTGACAAGTTTCACTAAGTAAGGGCAAAAAAGCACAAGATATGGTATCTCCAATTCCCTGTAAATGGCAATATTGCTTCTTCTTTCCCCCAAAATATATGCTTAAAAAAGTTGGAAGCCCAAGCCAGGGTCAATCAACAACACAAAAAATGCCCACACATGCTAACATGCATAAAATACAAAACCCTTACTCATTGAGCAACTGAATCAACTGACTGAGATCATTGGATTCCATTATCACTAAAATTAATCCAAACTTTGGTTATTGTCCTCACCTGTCTAAATTCAGAGTAGGATAAATTAACTAGTAGGAAAGCAAGAGTTGGACAGAGAGAGGAGTGGCTGGCATCCTGATAAAATACAACTTTTCTTGGAGTGCTTTCTAAAACTGCACTGCTTTTCCCTCCAAAGATCTTCTAAAACTCCCAGCTGTTTTCTTTGTATGCAGTTTTTTGCCAAATACTTAATCATAATAACAACACTATTATTAGTTGACGTCAATACGAATAACATCTAAAGATGGCTGGTGTAAATCACAGTGAAAACTATAATGCCCCTGGTAAGGAGCGATTGGGCACAGTTGTGTTCCGTTAATAATCCAGTGGAAAACAAGTGGAAACAAGTTTTTAAAAGACAAAAGTCAAAAGACCTGGTTCTGATTCACTTTTCCCCACATGTAAAAGTCAAGAAAGATTTACCGTAAGTGGCATGTAATAATTTTGTGTGCGTCAACTGGCCGCTACTGAGATGAGGGTTGACAAGGTAGGGCAGTTACAGCTGCAGTGATTTGCTGTGGTATTTGAATAAGTAACTGGTCCGACAAGTTGTGGAAGAGAATACAACAGCGGGGGTCAACGTGGCTTTTCCAGCTTTGCCCTCCAAAAGTGTGACTTGAGCTTTTATATGACAATAAGTATTATGTCTAAATAAAATAAGACAATAAAATGCCAAGCAAGTAACAGGACTTCCCTGATGCTTTTTATAGCTTGGAAGGCTTAGTTCTAAAGGTATAAAATAAAGTAAGTATAGTATGTCTAAATATGAATCACAATGAGCTTATCTTGCCAACTAAGAAAAATTGCAAATTAAAGCCTAATAACAATAGTCCTGGTACCACAATAAACACTGCAAAAATAATACAATATTAATATAGATTTTATTATGTTCATTATTTTACAGATATATAGACCACTTTTCAAGATGTAAACATTCCACTGTCATACATGTTTTAGCTGGTAGCACAACTATTAAATTGTATATTTGTTGTTGAATGAAAATAAAATGTTAGAAATACACACATTTGATGTAATGACTTGTAACTGTTGATCATGACCATCAATTTAATGAATAAGGTCAAATAAACAAACAAATAAATAAAAAGGTGTGGTTTCTATAACCTCCAGATTTAAAAAAATAAATTAAAGCCTGGTGGTAAATGCGGCGACATATTGTGCTAGTACGCTCGTGACAAACCTTGTGCTGTCCTTTGCCGATCCTGCTCCCCTGTCTCTACCCAACACTTTCCTGTCACCGCTCCACTGTCCTATCATAATAAAGGCAAAACAGCCTTATACAATATAACTTAAAAAAATATCAGTTATGGCCATGTGGTCTATTTTAAACAATAAGGATATCAGTATGTACAATCTCTTTTCTTGTGCAATATCTATTGACAATATGAACAAACAAATCCCTGCGAAACTGTGCAACATAAACTGTTACCGACTGCCGTAAAACTGTGAAGTCCAGCCACTGACGCAACTGCCATATATGATTGGTTAATTATACCTCCCATAAGGTCGACTGCCGGCCATACAAACACAATTAAACACAACATAAATTCCAGGACTGGTCCTCTCTCACTGACGGTCCGGTCGCTCGTCCTCTTATGCTCCCGATCTCCTCCATGATACCAGACCAGTGCGCGTACAGCTGAGGCTCATTATCACTCATGCACCGGCCTCGAATCCCGGCTCTCGTCCCGCCTACCTCACTACAGTAAGTATTACAGAAATTGGGTTAAAATAACCCAACAATGGGTCAGTGCTATAGTAACCCAGCATTGGGTTTTTTGTTGGGTCAATTTTATTTCCATCGAATGGCAAATCGTCCTGGTGCTTATGATGGCCCTAGCCATGAACCTAGCCATTATACCCTAGACATAAAAATTATAATAAAAGCGGTTATTTAAAAAAAAGGTTAGTTTTAACCTGAGAATTATACTTTTACTTATGAGAAAGTATTTTCTTGGTGCTTGGTTGACAGTTTTGTTTTATGCTTCGCAGCAATGCCATGTGTGCAGATGTAAGAGGCGTGTGCATTAGATAAATTGGAAAGTGTGCTTCTATCTGTCAATTTCTTACTTTCATCCACATTCAACCCAATAATAAAGGTTGCTGCCTACTGTAGTTCCACATGGGTGTGAGTGTGTGTGTGAGTATTTGTGGGCCAACATCAAAGCAGAAGAAAGAAAGCATTACATGTTAACTCAAAGACAACAACAACACTGACAGAAACCATGAGGCCTTCCACCATAATAAGGGCTCCAATTATGTCTTACAATCACTGTGGTGCAAAACAGATTACACATCGTAGATGTCTTTTCGCTGGCCTTTAAAGGTTCCATCTTGAACCCCAGCCACAACTGGTACTGCACTGCTGAGGCACCCTGTTGCCTATTAAGACTAAAAACAAGCGACAGATTCCGCCTTTTACAAGCTGTGATTTGAGTCCTGACCTTTTTCCAGTTTTGCAACAATAATCAATAATCGCAACAACAGCTTTAAAACGGGCCAAATGAAATCTTTCATGTGTTCTTTTATGGAGTTTTACAGTGATGGAGAGGAAAATCACATATTGTGGGTTTTTGTGTTTTGATGAGCTGATGTTTGATTGGAAAATATTCTGCAGTGATTGAGTTGCTTGCGTCTGATGTGGCGCATTTGCTTTTCTATGAGTACGTAGGCTGGGTAACACATCAGGACATTATGGTGTTATTGTGGCTGTACTTGCGTGCTTTAGTACAGTGAATGTTTGGGTTTGCAAAGGGCAAAGTGATATGCTGATAGTAGTGCTCTCAAATGTAACGGCCAAGCAAGAAGAATCTTGCATTAATGTTGAGGTTTAGTGTTGCCTTACGGGTATTCTGGCATTGGAGCGGGTGCTCTGTTGGATAAAACAGGTGGACCGATTGACAAGGAGACAGCTGCTGATACAGTCGCCAGGGTGAAGAGTGAGAGGCAAGCGTTTTCATCAAATAACATGATGATCTGTCACTCGAAAGGGATTAGAACAGAAACACACACATAAACAGATGTCATGCACCTGTTGTTTTAAGCGGGCACCAGTGGCTGCTCTTTTCCACTTGGTGTCCTGGGTTGGATAAGACATAGGGAAAGAAAACAATCCAGTGGTACAGTTTTATGTTTTGCATTCATTGTCCGTGTTAAAATCTAAGCCTAATTTTATGTATACAGTATACTTTGAATAGTTATAAAAGTTATAAAATATTTAAAATCACTTTAAAGGAATGTTTTTTGTGATCTAATAACTGTTGATCGGAATGTATAGTTGACAGATAAAAATTAAATATAAATCTCTCTAATTTTATTTTAGATTATAAACAGAACTATTAATTATATAACACAATGTAATATTAACAGTTCTAACCGATCTTTTAACTGAAGAAATACAAAGAAAGATAGTGACTTCAGTATTGGCCAAAAGTTATGTCTATAGAGGTATTTTGAAACAAGTAAAACTAACATAGCTTTTATCAGGGAATATGGATTTTTTAATAATATACAAAAAAAGCATGAGAAAGTTCAAACGAAATAGAACAAACATTGGCTACAATGTACTTGTGTAATTTTTTTCTACCCCTTAAATTGTAAGGAAATTTAGTATCTTTTACATACATATTTAATCATATATTTGAATAAAAATAATAGACAAGGACATAAAATACATTTTTCAAAGTTGGGCATGACTTTTGGCCACAACTGGAGATCATGTCAGAATGATCAGTTTTAACCAAATTATTCAAATAAGATATGAAATGAACAAATGTATAAATGATTATACAATAACATTTTCAGAGATGCACTTTTGGATTTGATTTGGAAGTATTTAAAATCCACTTTGAACAACTTTATTCAACTTTGAATAAACCATGCCTGCATTTAAAGGAAGGAACAGGAGTCCCAGATGAAAAATATGTCTGTTCACGCATGTGGCAGGGACAAGAGCTGATGTCATTAAAAAGCCTGGAGCCTAACCTAATTGGGATTTCCTTTGGCCAATCCCCCCTGGACATCAGGAAACAGCCTTCGGCACTGAAGTACGCTCTTCTGCTCACTGTTGTCCTGCCCAGGATTATGTAACATCCCATAATGTCAAAATTCATGGGCTAATGTAATTGGTGTTTAAATATTTATTATCTTGGAGCTATTTTCTAAGCTGAAACCAGAATGCCGTGTGTCAGGCCATGTTTTGAGTGCTTACTCCTGCAGCATTTGGGGCTTGTGGATAACCTAACAATAATGACTACACAAATACGATGCTAAATTTAAAGATATTAACATTTGGTGATGCTAGTGGAAAACACCTACAGTTTACAACTCATCTTCAGAAACCTGAAAATAGAAAGGAAAAAAACTATATTCAATAACAATCCATACTATCTCAGTCCTCTGTATTCAAGCCTACATAACCTACATAACTATCCCTCTCCCTCATCACTCTGTTTCTTCTAACAAAAGACTCTCATTAATGAGTCCCGCAGTTCCAAGTGGTCAAGCGTCAGTGCTAAAACCGAGAGGAAGTGCATTCCATCCCCAATGCTTTCTGGCAACGCTGTAAGCTACTTACATGTCCTGCTGGTCATTCTCATGCCCTGTGCTCAGAAACTCTACCCTACACAACACAAAGCTGTTCGGTCGGCTTAGACAGGCAATTTCAACTTGCCAATTTCAACTTTACTAACAGCACTAGAAGGGTTTTAAGCACAAAAAGTATGGTTTCACATGGATGCAGGGTAGCAGCCGCATAAAACTTGTTTAGAAGAGGAACGTCCTCTTCTGCCTCCGACACAAGCGCAACACTGCTCTGATTAAAGGGTTAAGCTGAAGCACATGCAGGGAGCACCCACAGATGGATCTCATTCTCTCGGACATCCACACACACATACACAGTAATTTAAGGTCAGAGGAGACCGTATTAAGACCGTTGGCTAGTAACGGGGTGGACATATTGAGATACTTAAGGAGTGGTTTATAGAACTGCTGCAACAGGCAATAAGAACTGCCAGAGTTTATCTCTCTCTGGCTCTGTTGAAAAACCAAGTGAGCTGCCTACGTAAAACATTTTCTCCCCGCACGAAACTGTTCCAAAAGGTATGCGATGTAATTTCGCTGGTTCTAAAGGGTGTTTCCTACTGTCCGACACATGCCAAAAAACATCGACATTCTATGTTATCTATTGTATTTAGAATGTTGTGAATCACCAGTCATGCTGCGCCAATAAACCTGCACATTGCGAGAGACAACAAGCAACCTTCTTGTCATTTCAAACCAATATGATTTACTTGATGCAGAACACAACAGAAGATATTTTGAAGAATGTTTGTAACCGAACAATGCCCGTAGCCAGTCACTTGTATTGGTTTTGTGTTCATAAAATAGAAGTGAACGGGTACCGGCGTTGTATTTATGGGTGAACTATACCTTTAATATATAATCACAGTTAGTGGATATAGAAATATCTTTACAAACTAAAAAGATAACTATAGCCTATTTCATGGCAGGTACATCCATGCTTACTCCTGACACAAATATTATTGTTTTTGTGACTTCTGTAGACAGTTTATGTATGTTGTGTATTTTTATGTTTATAGTATTTTGATGTTAGCTGAGCATCATGCTAACACTTTCGAGTGTGTGCGCTTTGCCTGAGAATGGCTGTTTCAGTTAGAATAAGGTAATTTATGAAGTATTATTTCAATGAGGATGCAGCCTTTCTCTCTAACTTAAAGCAACTTCTGTCTCTTTTTTTTCTTTTTCTGTCTCACTTTTTCTCAGCTTTGATCTGTATATCTCTCCTACAAGGCTCTGACAATAATCTTCTGACATTCAAATCTAAATTTCCTTTGCTACAGCCACAGAAAGCCAAACTCTACATGTGTATATTTTGTCCTGGTTTGAAATAATTAAGCTGTGTATTGCTAGGGTTTGTGTGGGCACAGTGAGCTGCTTAAGGCCTGTTCTGTGGCTATCATGACCACCTTTGTGAACGTCAGGCCTGTTTGCGGTGGTTTAGACACAAGCTCCCTGCCAAAATCTGTTCTTTCTCTCTTTTTCTTTCTTGTTGCACTTGCCAGACGATAAAATTATATCCATACTCTCTGCGTAATGCTTATAGCCGGAGCAGCTCACGATCAAGCTTATTTTCATGGTCGTACATGTTTATCTTTTCTTGATCTTCTCATTTCACTGTTCCACCTGAAACAATCAAGAGCTTTATTTAGTGGTTGCCGAACATTCAGGAAGATTGTGTCATACCGTTTCCTCAACTTTTCCACCGTCCTCTGCCGTTGCAGTATCTCTGTGTGTGGCTCTGTGACTCCGCAATGTGGATATGGAATGCTGCCTGTAGACACTGCCAAACCTTAACAAAATGTGTGCACGTGTTTTTATATGTGTGCGTCTTACAAACCAACATCAGTGTTTACTCCTGCAACGTGATAAGTGTCCTCTCCGTTTCAGTGTCTCAGCTGGAGATATTCTCAGTCTTAAAGAAAACACAAATTTGTTCGTGTGTGTTTGAGCTCTCATTAGGTGTTAAGGTGAATTCCAAGCATTTCCCAACCCACTAGCCTCAACTGGATCCAAATGTGTTTCCAAGAGCTACAAAAATATATAATTTTCTTAAAGAACTCTGCAGAAAAAAAGTAGCTGTAACCAGCCCAAGCTAGTTTGTTGTTCTTAAATGGTCTCTAAACCTAGTTTATGGGTAGTTGCATTGGCTGCTTGGCTAGCCGGTCCCCAGCCTGTACAGCCGAAGTGCCCAAAACCCTTTAAAACAAGAAAGACATAATATTCTTTAGCAGGGAAAGATCATTGGGCGGCAGTGCTGGACTGGTAATCTGGCATACCGGGCAAATGCCCGGTGGGCCGACGCACTTGGGGGCCGATATAACATAATATTATATTTTTTTAATCGGCCAAAGTCCGGCCCATTAAGCAGGGACAGCGGCCCATTGGTTCATTTTCCATACTGACACTGGGCTGGCCCAATCATCTCTTAACAGACTCCACCCCTCCCAGTTTCTCGTGTCAGATGCAGTCAGTGTCTTATAGAGTGTTCACACCAAACGCAGTAAATCGCGCTATTAGCGTCTAGTTGGACGCTTGAACATTTTGCTTTTACTCGCTTCATTCGCGTCATGGAGGGGCTTCTGTCAGGCGGTGCCAGTCTAATTGCGAAATGGCGGACATGGATTTAGTTGAGAGCTATAGCTCCAATAGCTGCGCATTATGTGCTATGGAAGGCTGAAGAACGACGTAGACTCGTTCGGCGCCATGTCAGGGTCCATCAAATCCTTCAGAGGCGCAGTCCTTCATTGTTGTTTCGGATTCCTGCCTCCGCTCGCTATGTCATAATCACGTCCCTACTAGAGCAAGCTCCTGGTTTGTAAACGCGGCGCACATTTTCGCCAAAGTTCAGATTTTTCAACTCGCGCAAACTATGGGAAGCCAAATAATCCAAAAGTTGGACGAGACAGCGGGTATTACAGAGCTTGCGCCGCGCTGACATGTCATCTGCACGATTCAATCGCCCAGCCAGCCGACTCCTCGTCAGCGCACACGTTATTTAAACAGCGCAAACCGTACACTCAAATGTACAATAAAGAAACCCCTCATTCCTTAAAAACATTTACATTTGTTTACATTTACACAAGTCTATCAGTTTTTCCCTACAGTAGACAAAGGAAATCAAGATGAAATGCATAATATATTTTTATTATTATCTTTAATAGTGTACAAGTAAACGGTAGTGTTTTGCATCGATACTTTGAAGAACTGCACATATGTATAGACTCTATACTATAGAGGCTACGGAAAGACCTGTACAAAGCAGAAACTTCAATGACTTCCAATATCGTAGTCTTGAGGAGCACGCCGACCTCTTGGAAATTATATAGGACAGTTAACATGTTCAGGTAATTTATTTTATTATTGTAGTACGTTTTGCGCCTAGCCATTTTACCTCAACTATTTATGTTAATAATAGCAGAGGTTTATGGGTAAAATGTAAATGAGTGGCGCCAAATGAACATTGTATATGTTTTAATTGGTCTTTGCAGCGGATTGGTTGGTGCCACGCTGCCCATCGGTTGGCGATAGGAAATTGAATCGCGCAGATGACATGTCAGTGCGGCGCGAGCTCTGTAATACCCCGCTGTCTTATCCCACTATTGGATTGTTTGGCTTCCCTTACTAACGCTTAATTTGCGCGAATCACACCACAAGTAGGTATAGGTCTATCACCAGGGAGTCAGTCAAGAGAGAGTGAGTACACTGGTCCACTTGCACTGGTACACTGGTCCATGGCACTTAGTTTTCAGCTTTGTAGGTTTTGGGGGAATGGAACAGTAGATATGCATATCTACAGGGACCGCAAGGATGGTGTACTGGTTGGTTGTGTCCGACCCATTGTGGTGGGCCGGTCTGAGTAAAAATGCCAAGGGCCCTTTTTTGTCCCAGTCACGCCCTGTTGGGCGGTGGCATTTTTTTAACCTTTTTAGCAAGACACTGTTACCATAACAACATACTGTATAAAAATATAGGACAGGCAAATTTGTGGGAACATAGTTGCATTATCACAACATGAGTACATATCACATTGCACACGTGTGGTATTGAGCTACGTGGAAGCTGTGGGATCCTCCCAACCCATATCTCTTCATATAAGCTATGCACTCATACTCTCAAATTTATCTGTTGCTAGGCAATGGTAATATTCATAATTTATTTCCTTACTAAAACTGGTATGAATCATGTTGGGTACACCATAAATGATTGTGTAATTACAGGTTCCTGCTCCAGATGTCAGAGGTGCTGTTCTTTTGGGTCGATATGCTATCGCTATTGGTCAGAAATATGAGCCGCATTTAAGCCAAGTGTTCATTCCAAGAATGCACTCCGAACTCAAATAAATATACTGAAGCATATCATTCAAAATAGATCAGAGTAAATACCCTGGCCTGCACCACATGACACCCTAACCAATGTTTTGATGAGCTAGCTCAACGAGAAGTGCTTACAAATTTCCTTGATAATGGGAGCTTGATATTACATAAATATTGTAGTTAAACATGTCAGACCTTTGTTTCTTTACACAGGGTATATTTTTGTAGGAACCATTGCGGTTTTATGCCACAAAGGCAAGGGAGCCATAATAACATTGAGATGGATTGAGAAATGAGGATACAAACTCCAGAAAACTCAAAACATATCTACATTAGATGCCACTGAGAGGAAAGGCAGTGGAAAACACAGATAATTGTCATGGTAAGGAGAGATTCTTTTAAAGGAAAAATCTGATTTTTAAATGCTGTTAAACAGACCTGATGTTCATTCTGTTTACATTTTTTAGTACATACAGGTACGCAGTAACCATGTAGCAATTTCGGTTTTACATTAAATCTTTTACAAATAAAAGGTGCTTGTAATGATTTTACTTTGTTGAACTTGATGGTAGCTAAACGTATATTTATAATGAAAATTAAAGAGAAAATAGAATAGAAATAAAAAATAATGTAATCTAATATGTCAACTCAACTCAATTGTTAAAGTATTAGCCACTAGCCAGACAGATCAACAAACACAGACAGGAAGTTAAGGCACATACATCCGATGAAACTATAGTTAGTCACTCAATATTATTATGATTAAGAAATACTTCTATGGTACTGTTGTACAATTACTTGTAAGAAGGTCGTGTGCTTGAAGTCTTGCTTTACATTTTTAAAAATATGACATTTTCTCTCCAAATTAAGGTAGAAACAAAAGATTTCTTTAACAGCATTATTTTATGAATGAAAGCCGACATTCTGATTTTAAAACTGCAACTAATGTTTCTATTAAATTGATTCTTTTTAAATTTATTTAATTTATTTTAACATTAATTATAGCCAGTCATCAGTATTGAGAGCAATCATGTCTAAAGGTAGGAAATATACAGAAATTGAATTAAGTTCTCAAACACTACAGTTTCTAATGCAAAATTCTAAATTAAATACAGAAGAATTCTCATTAAAGGTACAAAGCACATTAAATCCCTCTTCTCTTTTGTTCTTTGATTAACATTTATGATAGGATTCACAGCAGCAGGTTTAAGAATGTGGCCCCTTTAAGAGCTGTCTCTCTACACAGATCTGACACCTCTCCCATTTTCACAACTCTTTGCATTCTGCCCTGTCTGCCGCGTCCCACAGCAAGAAGCTGTCTATCCACACTGTGAACGCATCCAAAGCAACTTCGAAATCGTGCTTAAGTGGTTTCACAGACTTTACATGAATAAGAGCGTGATTACATAATTAACATTTATGCATTTGGCAGACACTCTCATCCAAAGCGACTTACCTTTTATTATCCTATTCATTGTATCTGAGTATGTGCAATACCCTGGGATAGAACCCATGACCTTGTCATTGCCAGCACCATGCTCTAACCCAGTGTTTCTCAAAGTGTGGGGCGCGCCAAAATGGTGACAAATGGGTGGACATTTTGTCAATTCTCCTAATTAATTTATTATTGACCGTACTCAAAACAAAACCACGACATGTAAATGTAAGCCTTACTTAAAACAACATCAGATCGCAAAAAAATTGCAAGAATGATTTTATGTCAGAGGTTTGTGACATGGAATGAAAAGAAAACTGGAGATTCGGCACCAGCAGAGAAAACCAAGACAGACAGTGGACCTAAAGTTTATTACCCTTTTGTTTTTGGCTATTGGGGACAGGTGGGGCTCAGACCCCTACCCTACCTCCAAAGTGGGGAATGGCAGAAAAAGTTTGAGAAACACTGCTCTAACCACTTAGCCACAGGGATGATAAATGTTTTTTATGCGTTAATCTGAAAAAAAAGTATTGCATGCGTTAACGCATGCACGTGGACAGCCCTATTAATTATATATAATTTACTTTCAGCTGTGGCTTCTTTTGCATTTATATGACAACATGCTCTTCATACTTTCACTTAAATGATGCCATCTCGCTTTCCAGATAAAGTTAAAGCAGCAAAGTCAAGTAAATAACACATATTTAAACAGTAATCCTGATTTCAGTCAAACCATAACACTGACTCCGAATCAAAGGGGTATGCAGGAGCACAGATCAAGTGTTATAGAATGGATAACAAAGATAACAGTGCCTGTTTGTACATTTTAAGGTTGATTTTTAGACAACTTTTCCCATGATGTCAAAGAAAAGATTAGTGCTCCCCACTGGCAAGCTTTGGTTGGTAATTCACACACACTTACACACAGAAAACAGTGAACTTTGGGGCTGGTATTGTCAAAAAGTATGACTTCATAGCTGTGGCAGCATTGCCCTTGGGTAGTAAGGTCTAGCGGAGCTTCAAGCCTGGATAAACAACCCAGTGGGAATACCTCTCCTTCCACTGTTTATCCAATCCATGCATTTGTTATTGCTCATTCCCACTCGTTCGAGCAGTGGTGCGCATGCTGTCAAACCAGTTTTGGGCAGTCATGCCACTCCAGTCGACTGAGACAGGACCATGGTAACCAGAAAATGGGGCACAAAAAAAAGAAAAGAAGCTTTTTAGATTAACTGTATTATAAAGCGATATCACACAAGCAAAAGTGGTGTTCCACATCAGCATGGCTATGAATCAGCCATATGCAGTCGGCATGTGCACGTAATAAGATAAGTACAACAACAGAATTGCTTAAGGATTGCAAGAGGTTAATAGTGAGTTGATGTTAGACACACTATAACTAGTTATTTGGTGTATTTTCATCTACAAATGATGCAAATGAGCCTGTTTGGAAGTCTGCAAAGCAGTCATGCAGAGAGAAACACTGGAGCAGTAGCTTGTCCAATCAGAATAGCGCACTGAAACTGTTGCATAATAAAAAAACACAAGAAGAATCATTTCAAGAATCAGAAGCGGCATGAAAATAATTAGCATAAGGATTAATATAAACAAAAACAAATCAATATGGGATCTTATTATATTCACAGGAAGTGCCAAAATATGGTCTGAGTAAAGGCATAGGCTTTATGGTCTCTCACAGAGATCAAAGAATGAACAACAAACAGTTATGTAAGGAGAATCTGCAGGGGGTTAAGATGAAGGCTTTCAGATATCTCTCCAGATTAATTCCTATGGAGGTGAGGAGCTTCCCACTGCCCAGCTTTAGGAAGCACCAGTAATTCTTCGGAAGGGTCACAGGGAAAACGGATAAACTTTGCAACAGAAATGAACGGAAGGTCATGTGATATGATTTAATAGATAAGGCAGCATTTGAATGTATAATGAGAAGAAATATTCCTGCAATATGCAAGATCACATTGCTTCTGTTTTTGTTTGTGATTAAAAAAAGAATACTGAAAAATCTGATCCTAAACACTGACTCAGAAGCAGTGTCATTAGCTCAGTTTCCCAGTGAAAACCATTTATGTAATTCCAGCACTGTTCTATCATGGGTACTATACCCCATAATGCAGAAATTAGTAAATAAGAGTCCAAAATAATGCATACAAAAAAACAAAACATTTGTAGCCAAAATTGCATATGGATTAGCACTGAAAGGACATTCCTGTACACTAAAAAACGTTGGGTTATTTTTGTAACCAAATAGTTGGGTTAGAGATATTGGGTCGTTTTGTTGGGTTATTTCTGACATTCATTTGGGTAATTTTCTCCAAACCTACTAGTCTGACTCTTAGCTTGTGATCAGCTCTACAAATCTCTCCGCCACAGTGAGCGCCTTTTCTGTCTAAAATCAATTGATCGGTTTCGGAAATCTTCAAATCGACAAAGATTTCAATATTAATTCCAATTCTACTTGATATCGAGTGTGATTTTAAAAGTAGTGAAGTAGAAGTATTGGCCTAATTTGTAACAAAAAGACAAGAATAATTACAGACGTAAAAATAAAAGTACAAGTATCCAAAAGAACGAGTAGTTTTAATTTGTTACTTCCATCCCTGCATATAAGGTAGCATAACTATAAATGTCAGTGCAGTACTTTAAATGGGTGGTGTACTGAACGGGTGTTCAGTTACAGAGTTACAGTATGTGAGAACCAATCCCGGGCCAAAACCTTAGCGCTGTGCCACTCAAGTCATATTTGCACATAAAACAATCAATCCAAGTCACGTAGGCACTGTATCTTTGACTACAGATTTCATCACTACAGACACACACGCATATACAGGGAGTAATATATTATTTTCCCTTACGCATATTTCCAGTAAATCACTGCACCTTGCCAGTAAACCAATATTCTTGGTTGCTACTAAGCAGCATGTTTTTTAATTCCTTAAAAAAACATCCTTTGGACCTCTGAAATCTGAACTTTTTTGGAAAAGAAAACATTGACTGTCAAAGAAGAGCTACAGTAACTCAAGTTTGGCCGGTTGCTTGATAATGTTTTCCGACTGTACTTGACTTAATCCATCTAACTATTTTCATGCACCCATTCACAGCCACCGAGCTCAGGAGTGCAACATCTCAACACTCCCTTTAGAGCACAGGAAATGCTGTTTCATCACTTATCCATTAGCTCTTTTGGCTCGGCTCTGTGGCTTCGCCTCCTTTTGTGCTGAGCCTTTTGTGCTCTTTATAGAAAGCGACGACAAAAAAAGACACTTTTAACTCATGTAGGCTCTAAGACAGTGGTTCTCAAACTAGGGGCCCCAAGATGGATCTAGGAGGGCAACAGATTTTGTGGCATTTTATGAAATATAGAATTCAAACAGAAAAAGAATCCCACCACCGAAATATTTTATGTACCAGCTATTTTATAGCTAAATATATGTTTTTGGTTTAGTAATTTTTATTTATTTAAGATTTTTTTATTTTTTTTACTTTAAGTGATAAAGTTTGAGAACTACAGCTCTAAGAAACATTGTTAGCACATCATTTTGCTTGCCTATAAGGATTTTTAGGTGGTCTGAAATAAACACTCAAATGAATAGTAAATGAGTTTGGCTTGATGTTTATGAAGAAGGCTAACAATCTCCAGCTTCAGGCATTTTTCTCCATGACCTATGTCTTTCACAGAATCAAAAGCAATACTGAAAAACATTTATGTTAAACGGGTTATTGGTGGGTGAAATTCATTCTCACGGAATTCCCCTAAATATATCCAAGACAACCTGATCTCACGGGAAACGCACGATTATTACAAAAAACTAAGAACAAAGCCCTGACCCTAAAACCAGTTCACTGGGATAGAAGATGATCATTCTTAAATATCACCCCCCTTGAAAAATAGTTATAAATTACCATGATATTGTGTACAGATTTCTTCAAGATAAAAACTTTCAGTACAAACCAAACGTAACAGATTTGCTCTCCTGAATGAATGAAACAGAAAACGAGAGTTTAAGTAAAGAGGTTTCATTGATACTGAAACGCTTCAAATATGCTTGACCACCAAGGGAGAGAACATCTCACATACCTGAACATCAATGTATGTGGTCCTTTTAAACCCATGCTCTAAAATATCACTCTCTCTCACACACACACACACACACACACACATATCAAAATTCATGCACAAAGCTGGGAAAAGAAAGCATGATAACGCAAAATTCGTTCCCACTGAAAGCAACCGTTGACCTGAGATCTTTCCAAGCTTTTCCTGCTTATCCCTCACAGATTGTGAGGGAGTGAGACTTATTTACTGCATAGCATTTCCACCACAATCCCTTAAACTGATCAAATAAAGCAGTAGCCGGCTGTATTTCAGCACAACTGAGAAATTAATCATATCCTAGTTAAAACGCACACTGAAGATAGTTCTTGTTTGACTGGATGACTTGTTTATTTGGTGTACGTATAAAGCATAGTAGACTCAGGTAGTTCACCAAGCTATGAGTCTCTCCTAAAGTTTTGTAATCATTTTTTGTCTTTAAAGCAGGGGTCCCCAAACTTTTTTCTGCAAGGGCCACATAATTCTCCCTGTCTTTAATGGGGGGCCGGGTCGGTTTGTAACAGAAAATTACATGGGCCGGAGGTACTACTTGAATTATTGTGATTTGAAATGTATTTATTATGCCTCCTAATGGTAGAATAGTTTATTTTGTTATGCACCATACAGACAAATGATTACTTTTCAAGAGATGTAGCCTATTTAAAGAGCATTGTTCTTACTATCATAATGATTTTTTTTTCATATTGAGTGCTATTCAAAATCAAAACATTTACTTGTGGATATTATTTAACCTTTCTCTTTCCCAACCGCTTGACCATTTTGTCGTCTCTGTAATTTTCGCGTCAGCTGTTCTATCGCAATGGTACGTTATGTTGAGCATACCATTCTGTTGGTAGGTGAATTTAACAAATAATTAGTCTATGTTAGGGAAATTTGAGTCTGAAAGCCAATATTTATTATCATGATATAAGTGAAACCGTATATCAATTTTTTTTTTAAATGTCTCAGGCATTGTTCAGAGGGCCGGTCCAAATCTGTGGGCGGGCCACATTCGGCCCGGGGACCCCTGCTTTAAAGCATAGTTTCCATGTTCAGGTGAGTGAATTATCACATCCATAACGGCCCATGTTTCTCATTAATGGGCACATAAAAATGAAAATAAAACAAGTATTTTATGTTTTATGAAGAGTCATTCCTTTCCAATTGTGGGGTATAATTGCTTTTGGTTTGTACATTTTATTTCACAGAAATCCTATGAAGTATGTTGTCTCTCATTTTTAAAATAGAAAACTTGTGCATAGACTAATATTCTTCTGATGTCTCACTCTATCAACAGGGGTTTAGTTCAATTCAAACAGATGATTCAATATTTTGGTAATACATTCTCTGAGAATGTATATTTATATTGTTGTTAGCACATTTGACTGCTACAACCTAGGATGTCAAAATCTTGGGTTGCGTAACCCAAACGGATAATTCTCTCTGTAATGATGTAGCGTGATTTTAAGGTCAGTTACAAAATAAAAAACATCACTCACACTCACATGATTAACAATTTTTGTATGGATTACAATCTAAAATTAGCCACAAATATGATTACAACAGTTCAAGTAAGGATGCTGATACAGCATTCATAACACGGAAGCGTAGCACGCAGTTGGTTTTGATTTGGTTTTTGGGGGAATCTACAATAATCTCCCACACTATTTCTAATCCCACAGATAGACAAAAATAGAAGAAAAAAAAGAGGAAGCTCTCTTTTTTGCTTCTGGGATGGTACAGGGACAAAGCACAGTTTTCTTTCCTCTGTCAGCGGCTCATTTACAGGAACAGAGAAAGATCCGTTATCGCTCACTAACTCTTTTGAATCAATCCAAAGCAAACATGGCTCTTTTTCAGGTCACCGGTTTCTCTGAGGACGACATTTTTGAGCTCTGGAGGCACGTCCGCCTCGTGGACCTCCGCTCCCCTCTTTTTCGAGCTCCCTTTTAGTTTCAACACATCCCTAGAGTGCCCCTGAAAGGCACTTTGACAGATCACCTACGCCATGGAAGAAACCTGGAAAGAATAAAGGAAAGCTGCCATACATTTGCCATTTTATTTGTACTTTAAAGGAACTGGTGAGTAGCAAGTTGCATAATCTTTGCTGGCTTCCCAAAGATACGCACAGTAGGAAACGTCACGTAAGATCACCCCCACCCCCACCCCCTGGAAATCAATCGGACCAGTGGACCGAATCTCTTTCAAGTGCTTTCTTGAGCACACACTTCACCTCCAGCTTCAGAGGCAACATTGGCGCAATTTCAGTATCTTCACCCCCCCCCCAATCATCCTTTCCATTGTTTATCACATTTTTCATCCACCAAAGCTGATAGCCTCCACGGTTTTAATTAACAAGCAGAGAGAGGTGGGGAACGGCCAACATCAAAGCAAATAAAACCATGCTGTCCTCGAATGCTACATTCTGAAATATTCACGGGAAGCGAGTTGATTGTGCAAGATGAGGAAACAGGAGCTGGTGGAGAAGAATCACATTTATTTTGGTCTGATGCGGTTCCTGTGCATTGGTGGCTGCCGAGATGGGACATGTTGAGGTGAAGGATGGCTCTTTTTCGTGAGACGTGGGTTGATGAGGGCTCCTGTCCCACTGTGGATTATTTCCTTTCCAGCCATTGATGATGGCTCGGAACGGCGGGCCATCGAGTAGAAACAGCAGGCAGAGGAGCTCGATTCTGATTTAGTTATCACTCTATATTCCATTTGGGCCCATCTCAATATTCATTAGCAAAGCGTGCTCGCCAAGAATATAGTTAGCTGTTGCATTTCTGCATAAATGAAAGGAAAATTTATTTAACGCAGTTCAAATAAACATATTCAAATAAGGTTCAAACAAAGCTGTTTTATTATTTACTTCTAAGCTTATTCATATTTAAATGACCACATAATCCTGCTGTAACAATACATTTAAGTTTATGACACAGTTTCGAGTGTCAGGTTTTGGCAACCATGATTACTTTGCATTCTGGGAAACTACAGTACGGTCATATAGCACACCTCTCTGGCAGCTTTGGCTGTCTCAACATGTATCTAGCTTCTGCTGCCAGGCAGGTCTTCTCCCAAAACATAAACAAAGGAACATTATGTCTGTCAGCCTACACTGAAACATAAACAGTAATTTATCTCATCCACATGGGAATAAGAATATTCTTTTATGCCTCAAAATTCCCCCACTTTCTTTTCTTTCTGACCTGCAACCAACAGAAATAGGATGTGCTAGATAAAGAAACGTGAATCTGGCACCAGTGAGTTAGATATGGACTACAAACTACAGTATATTTGACTTATTCAGATTCTGTTTACTGCAAATAAATCATTTAAACACAAATAATTTATTATGATATTATTTATTCACATTTATTGTTATATCAAAGCATGTGACTTGAGAATACAAAAAGTAATATTTTGATGATTTTGATATTTTGATGTGCTGGTTGCTCATTTGCTTCAGATTCGTCTACACGTACAGGCATATAGAATGTTTTTAAATGTCCACACAACAACAATGTAGGGATGCAGTTACAGTTACTACAGTTAACTACTAAAATTCCTAGACACTAGTGTTTTTTGAGTCTTACCATATTAAATATTAAATTATACTACAGTATTTGCCACAATTTATCTATATTAATATAGTTTACTATAGCAAATACAAAATGTTTCATTGAGATCCGTGTATTAAGGAAATTTGGTTGATTCATCGAAACATGGCACAGCGTAACCCAGTCTCAATGCAGTTCGTGACATAGGCACGAAATTTGGAATTTATTGATTCGTGTTCATGGACACGAATTTCCCCCTTTTTTCGTGTCAGTCAGCTTAACCTTTTTTTGTGGCACCACTTTCAATACACAGACCGCGTGTGTATGTACATTTATATATTTTTAACCTGTTATGTCGTACATATTTTAGGTGGTGGCTAACCAACACCTTACCTCACCCCAAACCCTAAAATCCCAGCCAAAGAGTCTAATTTAGCTAAAAACGCAAGTTTTTTGAGGTGGCAAAGCAATGATAAATGGCTACTCTAAACCAAACGTCACAGGGGCAAATTCAAATCATTACAAAACATACAAATGAGATCTAGGAAACAGGAATTCACACGAATAATCCACATTGTAAAATAGGTATGAATTTCCAATCATATTTACACATATGAGAGATACCGCGTATTAACATATGTTAGACTGAAAGTTGTGCTGGATGACACGAAAAAAGGTTGTGCTGACTGACACGAAAATCTGTGTCACGATGGGGAAAATCTGTGTCACGAACACAGATTACAGTTAGGTTACAGTTCGTGACAATGTCACGAATTCCCTTGAGACTGTGTTGTAGAGCATTGAGATACTACTTGGTATCATGATACTTCAGCTGGTATAGTATCGTAAGATATGTTTATGGTGCCATGACAACCCTACAACAATTTGGTAAAAAACAACAAAGTTTTTACTTTACTTTTGTTTAACGTACAGACCCAATCGCTGTCAAGACTTTCTGCGTTAACACAGATCCGTGAAAATGAGTAAAAATGCTGTATTATGCATACAAGGCCAGTAGTTCGATGTCACAAAAAACTATGCATTTGCACACATATGCATATCGATGTGTAACCCAAAAGTGTTTTCAATTAGCTTTGTAGGCGTGTATGTGTGTTTAGAGATTGGTATGTATAAATAATGTGGTTCCGCTGGTTGTAGTGGTGCAGTAAATCTACACTTTGTTGGGGAAACATTAATACGTATGTTGCATAGCACAAACACACAGTCCTGAAGGCCATCATTATTGTGGCCTTGCGATTCACATGACAACAGAATTGCATTTTCACAGTTTAAATCCTCATCCAGTCCTCATTTCTTTTAACTGCATGAAAAGGGGTAGATTATTGTCCAAAAAAATATTTTGAGTGACATAAAAGAAAAGCCATAAGGATCTGGAGCAACATTGTTTAGATTTGTCTTTGTATTAGTTAAGGTGAGATGGGCAGGTTTTCTTTCATTTCATCAGGATGAAAATGCTGCAAAATGATTTAATGTGAAGGTAGAGACGTCCTCCTCCTTTGCCAATCTTGTTTTACATCTGCTATTTTTATTTTAAGCACTGAAGCCTTCAAGGAGAGACCATCACATTTATTGGCGAAATTTCAGCATTTCTTTATTCTTCATTGGCTGAGCCAGAGCGCATCATGACCCCAACCCACCCTCATTCCAATGTTTATCACGTTCATCCACCAGCGCTGATTGTCTTCCACGGTTTAAATTAACAAGCAGAAAGGCATGGGGATGGGCCAACATCAGAGCAAATGAAAACCAGGATGTCCTCGGGAAGCAAGGTTTGACATTTTACGGATTGAGGAAAGTTCAGTGTTGCCAATGAATGAACAGCATTTGGTGGAGAGGGTTCACATTTATTTTGGTCTGTTTCTGTTACTGTGTGACAAGAGGACATAAGGACATGGGGTAGTAGGGTGGTAGATCCTGTGATGGGATGACAGCTACGCCCATGGACTGTTTGTTCACTGACCATCAGATGAATATTGCTCAACAAACTAGAGAATGCTGAAATATTCAAGTGGAATAATCGCAGGTTTTTATAAAATTGTGGCATAAAGTATTTACAAAGATTTTGTTTGGGAGACTTAGTAGCAACTAGATGAGCGGAATTGTTTATATTTTGGAGCATCTGCTTTGTTTTTGGATTTATGTATGTCAGTACTTATTACTTTTTGAAAGGGAGATTTCTAAACACATATACTGTAAACATTTTATTCTGATGTTGTCTTTACCATTGTTTGTAGAAACTGCTGAGTCGTAATTTTTTATTTGTTTTGCCAGGACTTTCTATGATCTTGGTATAATTTATTCTTACTAAACCTGACCCCAACAAGAGAAAAAAATGAAATGTGTTTAGGTACATATGTCTAAATGGGTGGTTCTTATACAGAAGAAGCTGCAATATGGACTTTATCGTGCATAGTCAAAAATCTGAACAACAATACTGAAATAGAAACCTATAAAAGTGTATTTATATTTATAACTCTCAGCGTGAGTTTGTGTATGTGTGCTGTTTGTAAACTCACTGCTAAAGAATATGATATTGAGCTTCTTTCCTGGAATTTGCACAGATGTTACAAGAAATCTCTCGAGGAGGAGGTCTGTTTCCTCAAGGAGCAACTGTTTCAAATGGTTATAGCACTGAAAAAACAAATACCTAAACACACACTGGGCTCGGTCAGCAGTCAGAAGTTTTTTTAGGCTTGTTGTCCTCTTGGAAGTTATGGTCAGTGCTTCAACTCCAAATGTATTATTACTGGTGCATGCTGTGCAAATGTAGTTTTATCTGCATGCTTTTCTAATATCACATCTGTATAAGCAACATTGAAAAGCAAAGCAGGTAATAAACGTGTCATTCAACTCAACTCTGAGAAGTTCCCAAAGTAAGTGAATCACAAACCTTCAGGATTTAAACTGTCTATAGCTTATTACAGGGGTGCTAGGCCTGCTCCTGCTCCAACCCCAAACCATTCAAATGTTTATCACACTGATTTTTGGTGTGGTTTTGTTCATTGAAGCACGAAAATGTACCCTGATAGGAATGGGTAAACCTTACAGTTACTTTTTCTTGCCAACTTCAACCACTTTTCCCTTCTACATACTAAAAGACCCGATTAGATGGCCTTCAAAACTGTTACCATGGCCAATACAAAGGTAACTTTGTTACACTAGAAACTACACAATGTGCTAAAAAAGAGTAATACAAGTATGTCAGGGACACACATTCTTAAGGTTAAAGACAATGTGTCACAAAAGTCTCAAGTTGGGTTTGGCCACTTGATATACTGTATGTTCCTGCAAACGTCACGGGTTTGATTCCATGAAACACATACTAATAGAAGAAAAGTATACAGTAAATTGAATGCACTTAAAATCCCTTTGGATTAAAGTCTCTGCCAAGTCTTTGTAGTACAACATAAATCAAAGTATGCAGGGAGAAAGATCTACAGAGAAAGTAAACATGTATACTTTAAATGTAACACGTGAAAGCATAAATAAAAATAATAAAATCAATGAATTAAAACTGAAAGACAAAAAACCTTAAACTGACAATAAGAACAAATAAGTATAAAATTAAATTGACATTTTGATTCACATGTAAATAATACTTTACCTAAAGCAACACATGGCTTTTTATTTAGCAAATGAGTGATTAACAAAAATAAAAGATGATCAATTTAGTTAACTCAGGAAAGCTGAGCATAGGAAAACACATCAATTAGGCCTATTCTCTAAATGTGATGACACAAAAAATACATATTATCAAGGGGTTGTGTGCATTATAGTGATAGAGACTCATGAACATTGTACAGGTAGTTTTGTGACTGTAAGTCATTCTATGTAAATGCTATTGAAGTTACAATATTAATATGTTTATCGAGCGTCCACAGTTAAACCAACTGTATTCCTGTGGACAAATACAGAATTTGTAAATCTGTACTTGCATAATTTGGCAAAACTAAATAAGACTTTGAAATACAAAAAAACATGCCTTTATGTTGTTTTTCTTCAGGTTGATGCCGTTTTTTTTCGCTACAGACGGATGGCTTTTAGAGGCCATGGACATTTGTAAAGACACATCATCACATGTCCACGTGTGTTAAAGTAATGAAATAAATGAGATATTAAAAAGGAAATTTCCAAATGATTCCTATGAAGTGTTTAACAGAACACTCTGAAGGCAGAAAGTTGAATCTGTGTTTTGCTAACATTATAGTGTTTTAGATTCGGTAATCAAGGAGACCCTGGTGCATGGGCACTATGCAACTTGCGTAGTTTGCGTATAGGAAGGATCGACTCTGGCTACGAAGCATACAAGAGAGGACAACATGGATTAAAATCTAAGGCCTTTAAGCATGACAAAATCAAACTTTAAGCTCTTTATCACGGCCCCTACTATGTAAGATATTAGCCTCTTGGCTCCCCAGGTCTTATTTATTCACAATGATTGGTTAAAACTGTGATCTACTTAGCAGTGCGGTACAAGAGAAAGCTTGACCCTAATCCAATCTGAAGAGACTAGTTCACTAAACTGCCTCACCACAAATTTCCAGAACTAGGGGTGTGATGGGATCTCGCGAGATCCGACTAGTCACGCGAGAACACAATATCCTCACACTATTGTCATGGTGGAGTGCAGGGCTCAAAATTGCCACCATTTTAGTCGCATATGCTCCCTAAACTTAAAATATATTTGGGAGCATTTTTGAGAGTGCATGTTTTGTTGTGGTGCGACCTGTTTATTACTGTAAAGAACACGGTAATAACTGCACAAAGTATGTGCGTGCTGTGAGCTACAGTGACCGGCCCGGCCATTCATAGACAACGTTATTCCATCCCACTACTTTCCCAAAAATGTAAAATCACACGCTTAACGGACGGGTTGCAACATTCATCCATATCTCTCCCAATCTTTTGCAGCACCACACACATAAGCACAAGTGTTTGCAGTGGTCCTTGGTGCGAGTTGCCCCTTTGGAAGTGTGCACCGTGTGGCCGAACAGCAGCTGACTATACCACGAATTTAATGCAAGTTCACATTACGTTATTTTAAAAACATTCACGGGGAACCCTCTTCAAAAACCCATAATGTCTATTTACATATGTGCAATGTACGGATAAAACAATGTGTTTCTGTAGTTTTAATTGTTTCTCTGAAGGCTATAATGAAAAATGAGGGTTCAGTCAGTGGAGGAAGGAGTACTGATATGATCGCTTCCCCTACACACCTAATCTAATCTTATAACATGCTGGGTGCCTGTGGTTTTATGACTAAAAATTTAATTTTAGCATATATAGAAAACAACCACAACTCTTTTGCGCATGTTTAGAAAACAGAAAGCATTATTATTGTGCAATTACTTGCCTGTCAGTTAAGTTTGTGACAAACTTCATGCAGTGTTTACATCTAGTTTATTTCTGCATAACATAATTGCTTGGATGTTCAATTTGTTTCATAAAATACAAGTTTGTTTTAAAATGGCAACATTTTTTGCATTTTGTGTTGTTAAGGAATATAAAATAAAATTTTCCATATATATTGTCAAAAGGTTAAAAAAGTCTAAACATCATGTCTCCTTCTCGTGAACCCAGTCTCGTGGGATAAGTGTCTCGTCACACCACTAACATTTACACATCATGAGATTTGAACCCATGATCTATATGCAATGCTAACACAATGCTCAAAAAATTGGGCTACGGGAATACAAACCACCAAAGGACAAACAATGTTCAGAAATAAGATTATTGTAGCAGTCCAGAGACTATCAATGCACTGCAGGAGACAGGGAATGTCAGTTTGTTATGCATTCCTACGGATATGTCTCATGAGAGACATTTTGCACTAAATTGAATAGTTCTTGATAATGATACATTTAATATCAGCCTCTCTCATCCACACACTTTTCTCTATTTTTAAAAAAATTTTGTGTTTATTTTATAATTAAAACAACAAATTGTCAAATTTATCCTGACAATATTTCAACTGGGGCTGTCAAACGATTAAACGTGATTGTGTTAACATAATATATATCTGTGTACTGTGTATATTCATTTTGTATTTATAAACATACATTCATATGTTTAAGAAAAGTATAGACTATAAAAATGTATCAACATTCAAATGAATTGGCACAGTGACAGTACACAGGCATATATTATGTCTGTAAACACAAACTTCTATTCTGGATGCGATTAATCACGATTAATCATTTGACAGCCTAATTTCTACATACAACCCCCGCAACACACGTGTAAACAACACTACACAAAAATAATACAAGAGAGTTCATGGGCTCACAGAATTAGTTGTTTTTTAAGGAGACGTTTAATGAGAACTTAGCACCAAAATTACTCACCCAAGTATGGATGGGAATCTAGGATAAAGTTCCGAGAGGGAGGAGAATTGGAGTGTTAAAAGGTAATACAATTATCTGTTTATTTGATTTGATACAAAATGTGTAATTTTCAAGGAAACCTGATGTTCTTTGGGCCTTAACTGTGTCTGTTAGCAGACAAAATATTTATGCAAATAAAGAAAAAAATTACTATTGGCTCAATTTACACAACCTATGAAACATTATCCTGCACTATTATGAGATGCGTGGCCCACAGTAACCTGTGCAAATACTTTAAAGTAGCTGGCAGCTGCTGTTGCAGATTCCTGAACTTTATTATTCATGCATTTTGTATGCTGTCTTGAGTAAAGCTGAATAATCACAGAAACATATTTATGCTAATGTATTATAAATTACCCCAATAAAAGTTATAGTTTACCATCACGATATTAAAGAGCAGAGCACTCTGGTCAAAATTGCAGGTGTTGCAAAACAAACATTTACTGATTTTTTTTCTAACTCTGCATGCATAAGGTTACGCAGCACTGTAGAATTCTACATTGGATTTTTTTCTTCCTAAATAGTATGAGCACTTTACCTGTTGGTATGCAAAAGCCACACCCTTACCCCTTTGTTACTCTTCTTTGGGCTGCATTTGTTTATATGTACTGCACATTGTACTGTTGCAAAACGTAATTCATTTTGACAAACGTTATATAATTATAAAGGTGGATTAGCCGATGCTGTTTAAAGATCAAACTCTTCGGTATGCAAGACCCAATAAGAAATCAAAATGAGAACTTGCTCATGACCAGGTTTTCGCAATAAACATTCAGGCTCTCCAGACTGAATTAATTTTGTGGTTTGCCGGCAAAAGTGGTCAAAACGCTGCCATCACCACAAAAGGTTTAAATTTGTTTAAGATTCTCATTGCGAGTTCTTCTTAAGTGGGCTCACCACCATGAAGGACACAGAACGCTCTTGTATGATTTACTTTGGAGAGATTATATGAGCAGTGATTTCATTGTTCCATCAAGCACTTTTGATTCTGTATGTTTTGGGGAAGATCTATAGCAATATGGTTAGAGTTTTGCCTCATAAATGAATTCCAGAGAAAATTATTAGATGACAGAGAATTAATGGCGATGTTGATATTTCTGGCACGAGGATCAGTAGAGAAACACATAAAGCGAAGTGCCCCAATTAGCGGGTGTTTAGCTGGGGGTGGAGTTTTGAAAGAGGGGGGCCGGTCCCTGGAGGGGTAGTTGTCATGGGTAGCGTGTCACCGAGGGCCCTTTCTCTTTCACGCTTTCATACACTGCTCTGTTCTCCCTCTCCATCACCACGACAATTACACACAAAAACACAAGACTCTTTCTTCAAGGCCAAACTCTCTATTTCAGTCCCTCGAGGATAGGCAGAACCAGGCAGAAAGTGTTTTTTATGAACGACGAGTTGAAGTGGAAAGAAAACTTTGAATGTTCTTTTTTATTGTTTGTTTTTCTAACACTCACAGTTTTTCTCTCCTCTAAGCTGATCTGGTCTTTTTGTCTAGAATTACATAATGGTGCCATCCATTCCCATTAAGAGGTGTTGCTTCCTAAAGCCATTGTCGAATGAATACAAAAAGGGAGGTTGTTTTGTTGCTCCAAGTTTTCTGATCTCAGAGTTTTTTGATATTGCGACATACAGAGTTGTGACACATTAGCATCTGTCATGTCTTGAAAAGTAGTTTTATTGTTTGTTTATAAAAAGCCAAACGAAAACAGTTGGAGCAAGTGGCTTTGTGGTCAGTGTTAGTCCTTCAACATATTGATCTGTCAAGTTCACAAGTGTGAATTGTCGGACAAACAGAAAGAAAGTAAAAACACTGCACAGAAACTTTTCTGCAATCACTACAAACACTTGTCACACACTTCTGAAAATGTAGGCCTACCATATGACAACGGTACATATCTTAAAAGGTGGCTTTTACCTTTTATACAATGTTATTTGTACGTTTTATAATAATAAGAGTTAGCCATCTAGTAAAATATATATGAAATTCCTGTGAGATCAGGTTGAATCAACAAAAAAGTTAGTTTAACCTCAACCTATTTGTCTAACTTAAAGAAAAGTCAAAACTGTGTGTAGATAGTTTTATTTCACATTTTTGAAGAATGGTTGGATATAAAGAATATAATGAAGAGAAAATCTATTTTTATTTACTAAACTATGTTTGTCTTATCTTCCCCTTCCTTTCATATATAACAGAAAATGGCAGCAAATTTGCTGGGGAAAAAATACTATGGGTTTGTTTTATGTGCTTTATTTTATCTCAAATATATGATACTTTATCACACAAAAAAACAACAACAACAATAGCTGTACAAAGACTGTAGAGAAAATTTAAGTTTGCTTTTCGCTTTTTTTGTAATCTTTGTAGAAACACTGGCAGAAAACACACAACAGGTAACGTGGAAATACCCTTTTCATAGACTATAAACATGATGCCTGTCAAGGTTAGTTTCAATAGTTCCAAGCTCACCTGACATCCTAGAGTCAGACATAGCTGGCTGGCACACACTGCACCCCTGTAGTCTAAACCCTAATCCTATTAAAGCGGAACTAGGTATTACTAAGAACTAAAAGGAACTCGCCCTCACAAAGCTGGTAACAAAAGAAGAATATTAGGAAACACCTCCCAAGACTTTTAAAGAAGGGGCTAAAACTCAAGATATCGATGACGTAGAAATTTGTTGTTTGGAGTGAGTTGGAGTACTGTTTATAAGGCACAGCAAACAAGCGTACTGTACATGCATTGGGCAAGACGAAACAATGTAATCAGAGATTAAGAAAGATTGGGAAGGTATCTTGGGATCAAGATTATCTTCACTAAAAAGATTATCCGTTGGTACATTCTCATAATTACCAATACGAGTAACTGAATCAAGACAAGGCACATTGCACAATAATCTGCCTTTAAGGGATAGAATATCGGAGAAAGTGTATCAAAGAAAATTACATTGTTGGAGACTAAAACATAGCAAAACCTTAGCCAAAACCAACATGCAAATTATTAAAGGAATATTCATTTAAACCTTTAGTAAACAAGAAATTAGGGCCAATTTATGACATACACTAAAAGTACAAATAAAACTAGAGAGAGAGGTTTCAGAAATCTCGGATTTTTGCAGACATTGCGGAGGTCTCTTCTGAAACTCTGGGCCTGTTTCTTAGAAAAAATCTGAGAAACAGAAGACTAAGCAAAGACCTCAAAATGTGTTCCCTATTCGCAACCTATTTTTATTAATCAATAAAAATAAACTATTAGGAATACTAAGATGTTTACATTCAGTGTTAGACGCGAACATCATACAACTTTTAGTGTTCATGGTTACAGAGAACACCAACAGACTGAAGAGGGCGTCATTTGCAGCAACGATTCAGAATTGTTCAAGATTGCTAACATGTGGTACCCTTTTAAAAAATAATGTTTTCACTTTTTGAAGTCTCTGAAAGGAATAACAATCGCCATTATTATTATTTAAAACAAGTTACATTTTTTAAGATGAAATATTTGAGCTGATTAATTATGTGGATTAAATCAACATTTTTGTATTTGTGACAGATTCGTGTTTTTTTTATTCAAATGGCTGCTGAGCTTTCTGCAAGGTGCTACTGCAAGAATACACTCAAGCTCTTTTGGAGAGAACGTAACATATTGTTAAAACATGTACTGGTGTGTTTATTCGTTTCCGAAGATACATGCTAACAATAATGCAGATATAAAAGCTTGCTGGGAGGTTGTGGCAGGTCTAATAATGTTTAGCATAGAGCACTGCTGCCACCCTCTGGCCAATGTTGCAATACGTTCAAAATGAAATATTACATACACAAAGGAAAAGAGGTTAAGTGACAAGTTTCAATCACAAGTAAGAATCATAAAACAGCTTGAATTACAATTTATTCAACTGCTTTAATTACATGTTAATGGAATAAAAACACGTCTAGACGGTTGAGATATTTGGAAAAACAAATCAATGTTGTTCTAAACAGCTTAAGAGCCTTCAAACATGGACTCAACCAACCAACCAATGAGGTATAAATATAAAAAAATCTATAGCATATATAGTCAACAGTTGTCAAAATTGGTAACCAATCAAACGTGCACATATTTTTATACACAGTTTAATACATAGTTTTATAATATTCTAAAAGTGTAATGTTACACAACAAAACCATGAAGCATTTTAAAAAACAGTCCTTGATTCTGATTGGTTGTGTCGTGTTCTAAGCTGTTCTAAAATTTCCAAAAACATACAGCTGACCGCATTACATAAGCATCACTGTGCCACTGTATGTTACTGCGTCTGTGTTGCTTGGTAACTGCTTTGTTGTCTCTGTTTCTGAGGAACTACATTCACTGAGAGGATTTTTGCTACTTGTTCAATTTCCTTATTTTAAAGTTAAGTTTAATCAATACAATTATTTACAAAATGTTGTCACTACACGAATTTTCCATGTTTAGTCATGCAATTTAATCCAATCATGTTTGGGACTACATGAATGATTTGTGTTAACATATAATTGTTCAAACTTGGCAGAGGATAAATATTTCCCTGCATGCTTTATGTAATACTGCATTTGGAGAGTAATTTGCTTAAATAAGTGTTGTTTTATGTGTTCTTCAGTAAAGAAAAACACCCGTTAGCATTAAATGTTCATTTATCTTTGAGATTCATAAAAAGTTGTTACATTTAAAAATTTTGTGGTAAGCATTGGTCAGAAGAGCGTTGCCTTGTGCTGGGGCCACACCAACAGTTAATCGGGCCGATTTCTTCCCTACCGACAGTCCTAGGTAAGAAGTATAACAACCGTAGTTATCACTTCAACAAACCATTTTCTTTATCCTGTACATTTTACAGGAGCCAGTAGACTCTTCCGGGTGATAATGTCAGCAGTTATTTTTTTACAAAACTGTATTAATATTCTTTTTTAATTACTGTGAAGACATAGTACAATATTTGATTTGTAATAAATGTATATCTATAGTGCTGTGCCACCTTAAATGCTTAAGCAATTTCACAACAATGAATAATATTTTTTAAATTGCATAAAAGGTTATATGTACACATTTGTTTATATTGAACACATATATAATAAACAAAGCTTACAGTGCAATAATAAATAACTTTTGTTATGTGCAACCGATGTACATTAAGGTCCAATTTGTAGTTTTTTTTTTGTGAGGATCTATTGACAGAAATGCAATAAAATATACATAACTAAGTCTTTAGACGTGTATAAAGATATGCAGCTCATTACCATTTGAAATTTCTAAAAATAAATTATTTGGACATTGCTGGTAAACTGGTATTTACTAAAGGAACCATTTGCCAAACAACTGTCATGATTCTGCCTTCTCTTGTCTTGATTTTCTGGTCTAGGGGCAGAGTCATGACAGATCTAGAGCTGCAACTAACGATTATTTTAATAATCGATTAATCTGTCGATTATTTGTTCGATTAATCGATGAATCGGACACAAATTTTTAAAAGCATTCATTTTCAACCCTTTATTGAAAAATAGAACTGACATTGCAAAACATATTTCAAAAGCTTTATTATTACTTATTATATCATTATTACAGCTGGCTGTGGTTTACATGATGCATTTCCCATCAAGAAGCCTCTCATGGTTTGCTGTTTTTTTCTGGAATTTTTTCGGGTCTCTCTGATGGTCTTTCCTCTACCTCCGCTCTGCTTTTTTAATTTATTTTTTCTCCGCTATGCTGCGCGGCGCGATCAACTTTTTTTAGTCCTGTGACACACTAGATGCGTGGCGTGAGCGTCTCAGAAGCCTGGCGTGACCGTTTTTAAATCAGCTCCCATGTTAACAAGTTAGAGCTTGCACACTGCCTGCGTGAGACGAGCCGCACGGAAAACGCGCGCATGCTAGGAATTGAATCGACGCCTATTTTTCACGAGACACGCAAGCGTGTTGGAAGCGTTTCCAGGCAAAATAGAATAGGAAAAGATGTTTATATGTAATTTTGTACACGAATAAATATTAATGAATGCCATTTTGATGTTTGAAAGCTAATCATCATTTATTTGAACGTATTTTCAAATTGAATTTCATTAAACCAACATCTACACGTTACGGGGTTTACATGTCCACTGTAGAAAACATCAGGACTTAAATCATGTTTAAAATGCATTTTTGGAGAAACAACAAGTGAATATTGAAATAAATTATACATTAATATTCCTATTAAGTATGAGATATTATTACTAAAATGTTGCAAATGAATACTCCAATTAACTACTTTTTTCCATAAAATCTTCATCCAAGAAAATGCTTAGGCTATATCCAATGAAAAGATACATTGCATTGAATGGGAATATTAATTTATGTCCATCTTAAACACATATTGCATAAAGTAAACTCGTGCATCAATTGATTACGTTACATCTTTAATAACATATCTGAGAATCATCTTAATACGAATTGTGGTTCGTATTAAACCCCAAAATTTATTGGTGACTGAATTATTTTTGTTTTTTATGCTCTTAAGTGATTAAAAATGGAAAAAAATATGACACACTACAATAACAACGTAGTCTAGTGTGTCATCTGAGTGACGGTCCAACATCAGGTAATAATGCTACAAAACATTTGGAAATGTTATTTAAATAAACAGACAGCCTACTTACTGATTTTTCGGATTTTGGAAGGTGTAGGTTATGTGAAAAAAGTTTAAACTTGTCGTGAATACAAGACCCTTGTCTGTCGGCGGCCTCCCTCTACGTCACCTATAGCAGCAGCAGCGCGCCAGCGCCGCGTCAGGCACGGTGCTGGTGTGCAAAGATACAGAAAACACGACGCAGCCGCCACAGAGCTGACACGCAACAGAAACGCCACGCTCACGCCACTCAAACATGTGGCGCGCTTTATAGTCGCGCGATACAACGAATCGATAATGAAATTCGTTGCCAACATTTTTAATAATCGATTTTTATCGATTTTATCGATTCGTTGTTGCAGCCCTAGACAGATCCACGTGTTTTATGTGGAGAGAAACATATTATTGTCAATCAGAACATAATATGCGTTCTCTCCTGTCTCGTCATTTGGCCCCGCCCCTCTCGTTTCTAGTATGGCTTTCCTCCTGTGTCTTATTACCCATACCTGCCCATCGTTATCTCCTTTGTTAGTTTCCCTATATATATACCCATTTGTTTATTGTCTTGTTGCTCGTTGGTTGTATATGTTTCCCGCTCTGTAAATGTTTCCTTGCGTGTACCTGTACCTTGGCTCGTGTTCATGTTCCCTTGTAGTTTGAAGTCTTTACTTTCTGTTTTTGTATTGTGCCTCCGTTCAGTTTTCCCCCCATTGTGGGTGTATTATTTGTAATTTGCGGTTTTTATTTATTAAATCCTGTTTTACCCCGTATTGCTGCCTGCACTTGGGTTCTTCTCACCACCTGTTCCGTGACAGAACCAACGAGCCAAGGCTGAACCCAGCAGCAGCATGGACACTGGCCGGTCTAGCTTGGCCCGCCGCCTCTGCAGCCTTCGCCAGGGAAGTGAGACTGTGGATGATTATGTGGAGAGGTTCCTGGACATCGCAGGACAGGGCGTCTTCGGGGAGGAGGAGCTGGCGGTGCTGTTTAACACCGGTCTCAGAGAGCCACTCTCTCGATCGGAGATGAGGGCGATGAGGCCGTTGGAGTTCGACGCTGTGTGGGATGCCGCCACAGGTCGTTCGTGGTCCACGACCTCATCGAACTCCTTTGACTCATCTCCGCTGGTTGCGATACCAGAGAGTGGTCCTCTGCAGATCAGGAATGTGGGCATCGCCACGCACCACTCCCCAACCTCTGCGGCCTCTCCACAACCGCCCAGTCTCACTGGCAAGCGAGGGAGACGGGAATCCTGGGGGTCCTCGTTTGAGACCTCCAATCCCGAGCCGCTCATCCCATTCTCTTCATTCCTGCAGCCGGCCTCCAGGCGGGGGGCTCGGCTGAAGAAGAGGCAACGGAGGGCGGCTCGGAGGGCGGCTCGAAGGGTGGTCCCGTCGAGCCCGGTGGTCCCGTCAATCCCGGTGGTCCCGTCAAGTCCGGTGGTCCCGGTGGTCCCGTCAAGTCCGGTGGTCCCGTCAAGTCCGGTGGTCCCGGTGGTCCCGTCAAGTCCGGTGGTCCCGTCAAGTCCGGTGGTCCCGGTGGTCCCGTCAAGTCCGGTGGTCCCGGTGGCCTTTCAGCCGGCGTCTCAGCCTCAGCCGGCCTTCCTGCCGGCCTTCCAGTCGGTGTCTCAGCCGGCCTTCCAACCGGCCTTCCAGTCGGTGTCTCAGCCGGCCTTCCACCCGGCCTTCCAGCCGGTGTCTCAGCCGGCCTTCCAACCGGCCTTCCAACCGGCCTTCCAGCCGGTCTTCCAGCCGGCGTCTCAGCCCCAGCCGGCCTTCCAGCCGGCCTTCCAGCCGGCGTCTCAGCCCCAGCCGGCCTTTCAGCCGGTGTCACAGCAAGGGACTCCTAGAGCCTCTATGACTCCCCCTAAGACTGTTCCACCCCATCCATTCCCTTTTGGACTGCCCCCTAGTCACTCTTTGCCTCCACCCCCCCTCCCTTGTTTGTTATTTTTATTGTCTCACCCGAACCCTTTTGTTATTATTTCTTGTATGCCCCTAGTCATGTTTACAATGTTTTGTTGGTTTATGTCTGTTACCCAGTCTGTCTTGTCTTGTTAGTTGCTCCCTTGGTGAACGCCAGGAGTCGTTCATTAAGGGGGGGGGGGATTCTGTCATGATTCTGCCTTCTCTTGTCTTGATTTTCTGGTCTAGGGGCGGAGTCATGACAGATCCACGTGTTTTATGTGGAGAGAAACATATTATTGTCAATCAGAACATAATATGCGTTCTCTCCTGTCTCGTCATTTGGCCCCGCCCCTCTCGTTTCTAGTAACTAAGAAACTAAGAAAAACTGAAGAAGAATGATACAAAACCAACACGTTGAAACCAAGAACAGTAAGCTTAGAATCACATCCTTCTCTATACTGTTTGGTTGTTGTTCTTGTTGTCTTGATGTTTGCTCAGATTGTTTGCAATGGCGAAAACACTTCCTCAATCATTAATTTGCAGTGGGTCTGTAAATGATGCGACTCAACGCCGCCCTCTGATGGTCTGGTAGAGCACACTTACTCATTTGTATTGCGAATGTGTTGAACTCGGATGCCTTTGTGCGCGAGATGGACACGGACGCAGAAAGTCAAGTATGCCCGGCCCTTAAGGTGCACTCGGCTACCTGCCCGTTCTGTCGCGTACACATGCATAAAACAGTTATGCGGGAATGAAGACCTCTTATGCGGGAAGGAAGACCTCTACAGTGATCCACAGCCAGAAGATGTCAATCTATATTGGACATGTCAATACAACCATTTCAAATCGCACCTAAATAGTTTAAAGGGCCTTTATATGAATAAGAGCGTGATTATTTGATTATATTAGGTAACGTTTGAAAATTATGACAGAAAAGAGAGGTTGCGTTAATGACGTAAAATATTTTAAAGGCATTAATCTGAAAAAGAATTGCATGGCTTGACGTCAGTTTGAAGCCTGTTTATGCTCAGAAGCAATCATCAGTGGAGCCAGATGATGTGCAGCAGTGAACACGAAGTAGGGCGCAGAATCAAGGTCCCGCCCATATTGCCTGATGACTCAATCCTTAACAAATAAATAATATCAAATACCAAACCCTTTTTTATTTTCTTGTAACTAACTTAAAACAAACTTATAAAAAAACGAACACTTGGACATTTATCACCTTGATAAAAACTGCCAGCATTTTGGGCATCTTGGGCGTGACTTAAGATATCGCATCTCCCTGAGGCCAGGGTTGATCGATCTGAGAGTTCAGAGGTCCAAAGTCCAGACATTTACATTTACATTTATTCATTTGGCAGACGCTTTTATCCAAAGAGACTTACAAGTAGTTTTTTACAGTGGCACATTGCTTTAGAGCAATCAGGGGTAAGGTGCCTTGCTCAAGGGCACTTCAGTCATGACCAGATTCAAACCAGCAACCTTCTGATCACAAGACCAACGTTCTAACCACTAGGCTCATCACTATTAATTACCCATACAATGAGGCTTTGACTCAGAGTGGCAAGAGAAGTGCAGGTACGGAAGAAAAAGTGTAGGCTTACGCTATAAAAATTATTAAGCATAATAATTATTAATATTGAGATAAAAAAAGAGAAGTGTACCGGCCCACTTCAAGCACTGCCTTCAGCAAAGAAGCGTACAGTAAATGTGACAACATCTTTGTCATTGTCACCAATCATAGTGCTTTGAAATGAAGGGGGAGGGACGGAGTGAGCCGTTGTTTTGCAATCTGCAACCTCACCACTAAATGTTGCTAAAATCTCCATATTGCTTCTTTAATCCAACAGAGTGATTGGCTTCTTTAATCTAATATATTTCTTGGCGGAGAGATATTATTTTTATTAAAGTGATATTTTACCCCAAAAATTACAAGATTGCTCAGATTGTTCCAACCCTGTATGAATTTCTTTGTTCTGATGAACAAAAATGAAGATATTTGGAAAGGAAAATAAATACTATAAGAGTCACTGGGGTATGAGATCTGTTTGCTTGGTGATATTCTTACTAATATCTTTCTTTGTGTTTAGCAGAACAAAGACATTTATAAAGGTTTGGAAGAATCTTAGGGTGAGTAAATGAGGATTTACTCAGATTTTTCATTTTTGGGAGAACTATACCTTTAATATCATTAGATTTTATTTTAAAACCTTGCTACATATATTTAAAAAACTTTCATAAAAGCAATAAGACTTTATAAAAGCTAAGGCACATTGTTAGGCATGATGTGAAGCGTCAGGGCTCATTCCTTTATATATTGTAAAGCATTGCAAAAAAATTACATTCTTAACAATGCTTGTTACTTAGCATTCTGTCTTAACATCAATACCCAACATTCTTAAATCAAGACACATTTTCTTGACAAAAAAAGCCACCAAAGGTTTTTAGTCTTGTTTTATGAAAGAATATACGAATTAGAGAAGTTTATGTTTAAAACAAGCCAGAACATCATCCAGCTGGGTAAAACAAAAATGCTTAGTAAGAAATATTTATTTTTGCAATATTTTTGCAATTTGACCAGCCATTAAAAGAAATCACCACAGCCCTACATTCACAGTGTACATCCATGATATTCAGCAAAATAATCTTACTGGTGTAAAAAGGTTTGGTGTCTTTTTGTCTTCTTGTGAAAGTGACTTATTTGTCAGTTATGGTGAACCATACCTGAAATATGACCTCTGCATTTAACCCATCCAGAGAGTAGTGAACACACGCACAGCAAGTCAGCAGCGCCCAGGGAGCAAGTAGGGGTAAGGTGCCTTGCTCAAGGGCACCTCAGTCGTTACCTGCCGGCTTTGAGGATCGAACTAGCAACTTTGTGGTCACGAGTCCGACTCTCTAACCATTAGGCCACGACTGCCTAATTGTTAGATAGCATTACACAACAGTATAGTGTTTAATGCACATTTAAAGCAAGAATAATCTTACTGTTTTAGACTGGAAAAATGTCTGTTTAGACCATTAAATGCAGATGGTGAAAATCAAGAGGAGATCCCATATGTTATTTTAGATTGAAGTGTTTGGGTTGTCTTTGGTGTAAAAGTGGGTGGCATGAGGGGAGAATCTCTGAAGCACTAATCTATAATAAATGTATATAATGAAGCATTGCCAATTGTTCATGCTACATATATATGTGGACTCACTGCCAAGATGGTATTCAGTAGCTTTTTTCTGCGCTTTACATTGTGATTTAAAACGCTTCAATACACAGTCTGTTTGTAAAAGTGACAACATTCACAACGTTCATAAACTAACACTTAAATATTGGGAACATTTGTCCATTCACACTAAGAACGATCCTATTTCACATCTCCTGCTGTACAAGCCCATTGGCGAGGGAATAAAAGGAAACGTCACACTGCAAGCTGACTACCAGCAGATGTCGACAAAGCACTGTTAAAGGAACAACACAAATCTTATTGGTAAAAACCGCACAGTTTAAAGCAGCCAGCAGAGAACAGCAGAGATCAACAAAGCATCATTTTAATCTACATAGTCATTCAGATCCGCTGTCCCACACTTGAACTCTCACTTTACTCTCATCCATTTAGTAAGTCAGGTAGCCAGAAATCAAATTAAACTGCTGCCAGCCAATCCCTGTGCTGTATTTACAGTGACATGTTTTATTGTGCAAGCCGGTACTTTGTGTTTTTGAACACATACTGGCTGTGTAAAGATGCTTTCTTTATTCGTAGGCTCTATTGCCGCCACTGCTCAATACTGTATGAGCTCCTTATATAGACATGTATTTTCTTTAAGCCATCTTGGTTTTAAATGTATAGACATTTGTGAAGACAGAAGTCCCTGTACATGTATATGATCTCTTAGTCAGTAGTTTAAGGTCATAACATGTTGACCTCATCTGGCCTTTTTTTCTTAATTGTCATAATTAGTCAATTTTGGTTAGTGAAAGGTTGGAAGGGGCAAATACCCCAAACACCCCCCAAAATGTGCCATTTCAACATTAAAGGAGAAACAGACAATTCTCTTTCATACAAGGAAAGTGACTGGTGACCGAGGTCCAAAGTTAGTAATATTCTGCCAAACATCTATTTTATGTTACACAAAAAGTCTGGAAAAACACAAGGGTGATTGAGGATAGCAGAAATATCATTTGTGGGCGAATTATCTCTTTGAGTTATAGAAGCACAAGTAGCACATTGCCTTGACCGGACATGCTGAATCTTCGTTGCACAATTGACAAGACGACAGAAATGACATGATTCTAATGAAAAAACGAATTAAAAATCGTATTACAGTCACTGAGATATAACCCTTGAAATGTGACACATTCCTTGGTTTCTCTTTCATAAAATCGTATCGGCCAAAGCACACTGTCCTCATCAGACCTCATAAGGTAAGTGTACTTTCCCAAAGGTGACGCTATATCTGTCAAATATCATTTTTATATACAATTAGAAATTTCGACATTGATAGTGCAAATAGTCAACTTTGATCGGAATTGGAAGTCATTTGATGTATCGTGTGCAGTTTAACCTCTCCGGTGTGCAGGTGCACGCGACGTTACACCAAATGACTCCATTAAATATGCACATAACAATAGTTCAGCATTACAACTCCTTTAATGCACTTGATATGTTGAATGCACATTAAAAGTTGTATGCAAATCAAAAGTCTGTTCCTAGAATGCCTTTTGAAGTGCTTTATCGGGTTTATAATGATGCTTACCTTGGCAAAGCAGCGCTGTCCTCCTTCCTTACACTTCTTTACCCATTGTCCTTTTTGAAAACGAATGAATCGTGAACAGTATAAGGCGAACGTAAATACTTCCATAATGGCATTACACATCCGACAGGAGAGAGTGCTCAAGTATAATCCATTTACAACAGCCAACATCATCTTATCCCAAACAGTCTTTCACGTTTCCCTTTAGAAATTATGAATCTGCCGCTTGTTTAGAGTCCCCTAAATGCAACCTTTAAATGCCCTTTACAAGACAACATCACAAGAGTTACAATGTTATAAAGATCAAAAAGTCACACGCGAAAGCTGTTTAGTTGTTCATAAGTCAATAATCCAAAAACGCGCCAAGCTTTCCAACATGGACAAAATAAGACGTGGAAGTTAAAAGAAAGAAAAAAGCAGATTGTTCCCCTAATAGAGTAGATTTCTCCGCTGCGTCCAGTCAGCGAAGTTCAAGCCTGTGAAAGTTCTCAAACTCAACAAGTGCGCCCTTCATTCCACAGACATTCACACGAGCGCTCGCAACGGAACGTTGCACCATGGGATGTGTAGTCTGCACCAAGTTTTTGTGCAACGTATGTAACCGGGGATATTTGACATGATCGGTTGTTTTAAGCGCTGTAACTTAAATACAGGTGTAGAAACGGCTGATAAAGGTGCCCGTTTTCTCTAGCAATTTCATTAAATAAATTAGATTAAATTGGTCCGAAGCAAGATTTCAATGACAACATGTTTTTGTAATAACTCTAGTGTAAACAAGTTAACATGAAACATAATGTAAGCAATTTATTTTTAAATCTAAATGTGTAGAAAAAGTACTGAAAGCGTATGTTTTTGATTTGAAAGTGTCTGATTATTTACATTAGCAAAATATATATTTAGAGCTAGCCCTGTAAGTACAGGCCTACACATTTACAACACTGATACAATCAGGCCATTGTCTGTAAATCCAATAAATACAGCATATAAAGGTAAGTGCAAATGGTCAAGAGAAAAGACTTATTGAATAATACACGCTCACCCACGCACATACTTCTGGGTTGGTGAGCTTGTCCAAGTTGCATTACTGCGTGACCGGGAGGCAGGATAAAACACAAAGACATTGTATGTGAGTCTCCACACTCTCTCTCTATTTAACCCTAACACATTCCTTCACACATGCCATAACCACAACCACCCAGATTCACCACTTCAGTGGCAGAGACCACATGACTCCAGGGATTCAGCTTACTTTGCCAGGTTTTTGCCAAAAATAAAACAAAAAGGCGTCTTTCTTCATTATCTAGGTCAGTGATGGCAGTCAGAAGGCAACTGCAAAACTCATAAATATTTGTGTTTGATTTGTATTTAATAGAGAAATAAACTAATTGTCAGTCATTGATTTTATTTTGTAATTAAGTTGAAACTAATAATATTTTAAAACCGAAGAACACATTTTCCAAAACACTTCACACAGTTGTCTTTGTCACGCAGTTGTTTGTCTTGGGAGTTTTTTTCATTTTATAGATACATGCTTGTACTACATGCAAATAAATAAAGATTGCAAAAGTTATTCAAGAATTTCCTGCTTTAATATTCTTGCTGTTTCGCATTATGTTAAGTAAAAAAGAAAGTGAAACCTAGTAACACTCAAAACAAAAACAAATGTGTTTAGTTGTAGGCTTAATTAAGCTGCAGAAGCTGTTGGAACTACACATTTAATGTTTAGATATACCAAAAATATAGGAAAATTACCAATATAGTATACTCATTTTACAACTTGCAACCTCCAGCTAAACCTAACATAAACAAAGAAACTATCATTCAAAGTTCTCCTGAGTTACCATTCTGAACAGAAGAGCATTAACTGATAGATGAAGAGAATTTGAGTGCAAGCGCCCTCCTACTCAAAGCCTTTGATGGAATCTTTTAAGTAGGGATTTTAATGTGATGAAATATTGATTTCAGCATTTTCTCTTAAGACCCCAATCAAAAAGTGTAGTCTCATTTGGAGTTGGAATTGAATCCACTGCAGCTCACTGAAAATACTTTAAAAGGTCTTGTTACCATATTATAATGTGCGTCTCATAAAACTCGATCCCAACATGCTAAAATAGTTTAAAAATGAAATGTCTTTCATCATTTAGTAACCTTCATGTCACTCCAAACCTGTATTTTCTTGACCAAACAACATTGGCCCCTATTTATTTCCATTTTAAAGAGAGAACCACCGAGGAAAGAAACATGAGACTGCATGTAAATGATAAGATCATTTTTATTTTTGGGTATATTGTTCTCATATAGCTTATTAAAGATATTTAAGCTATATGAGAAAATTATATTTATATCAATTTTGCCAACTTGCTTTGTACATGAGTGCCTTAATAACAAAATAACATTGTTACACCGTGTTTACATCGGACGTGACCGGCGTGATGTAACATGACACATTGATTGTTTTAATGGGTTTGTCACGTCGCGCCAGATCCAGTGTGGACAACAATTTATAATGGTTTCTAGGGTTGTGTTGTGCCATGTCGCATCGCACCGATTGAGTACGGGTTACACACGATGTTACAGTCATCACCTGTTATTGGGTTACTTCAACATATTAAACTTATAGAAAATAGAAAAATAAATGTGTTTTTTTGTAAAAAAATCTATGTGCAGAAAGAAATGACAATCCACAACAATCTTTTCCGACCCCAAACATTAAATTCCACTCTTTGAATGAAATTCCAAAACAGGTAAACAAACAATCAACCAGACTTTTGTATTGCACATTTTATTATAGCAATTACAAAAAAAATTTTACACTCTCACAGAAAATGAAACTTTATTTGATCGATCAACTTGAAAAAGATGGAGAGAAGGATTTACCAGGTGATGAAAATCAGTTATTACAATGGCTGAACAATAATCGCTCGAACCTGTAGTGATTTGCAATTTCACAACTTTTCTTTTGTGCACAACAATTTCAAGAACATATGGTCCCTATATTACTGATATTAAGCTGGTGAGCTGCATTAACATGTCACCCATAGGCTACTGGTCTACACATGTAAACAAACACATACTACATAGAAACCATCCTACACCCATACAACCCTTAATCCTTTCATTCAAGTATTATTTTTTTCAAGTATCGTCGTTTTGCAATAAAATTTTTGCCCCATCTTCAAATCCTTGAATCAGATTTAAAACAAATAAAAATAACACAAATGTACATACAGTACAATTAGTAAAAAAATACTCCTGCAATTAAACCTATACACTAAGAAAAAAGGCTTCTTTGGTCGCTTTTGTCAGTGCAGTCACCTGACATTCTAGACGTTGTATATTTCAACCAATAGAAGGCTCATCCAAGTCCCACATCCAGTGACATCATCACGATGAAGCCAATAATGGATGTCCAGGAGGCCAGCTTACCATTCCCACTACAAGAAAACACACACAAATGAAGTCCATCTATACTGTACATGAGTCTGCAAACATTCCATAAAAAAAAGAATGATGTAATTACTTGACTTGCGCTTCAGGAATGATGTCATCGACCACTACATACACCATGGCTCCTGCGGCAAAGGCGAGAGCGTACGGTAGCAACGGCTCTGCCAGTACCACGGCAAATGCCCCTAACAACCCAGCTAAAGGTTCCACCATGCCACTCAGCTGTCCATACCTATGAGCAGTGACCACAAAGGCATGAAAGATTTTGCAAAACATTTAGAAAAATTCATGGATCAAGATAACATATTAAAGGTCCAGTGTGTAATTTTTGGGATGATCTATTGATAGAAATGCAATATAATATACATAGCTATGTCTTCAGAGTTGTATAAAGAGCTGACACAACGAAGCGTTATGTTTTTATTACCTTAGAATGAGCTATTTCTATCTACATACACCGCGGGTCCCCTTGCATGTAATTCGGCATGTTCTATTAGAATTTACAGATAGCAACTCTTAGTATTTTTGTTATTGCTTCTTTTCAGTATTGACTAAAATGTTAGCCCTGTACTTAGTTCACCACATTGCTTTTCCTTATCTGTAAAGGATAAGCAACGTTGTTTTAAACTCTGTCTTGCCGAATGTCGCTGATTGTCATAACGTGACAATAGATTCTGCCTAACTTTTGGAACAGCATTCAGATCAAGTCACACACTAAGTAGAATGTTTTAATATGCTATTTAGGTGAGCAGGACTTGCACGTGTCTGGACTCACCAGAAGGATCGCCATGTGGACACCCCAGAACCTCTCAAAGGAAGACTCACTGCAAGGCCTTCTGGGAAATTCTGAATGCCAATGCCTATAGCCAAGTTTCTGGAGGAAAAAAGACACAAGACACAAAATTGATTTAACATTGCATTGTGACAGCTTGTTCTGCTTGTAAAGTGGTTTTGACACCCAATAACCTCCAAAGCTCTCGGCTTGCCTAACTTCGCAAATGATCTCAGCGAGAGATTTAACAGTCAAGTGTGCCAGAGTGGAGAAATGACTGTTCACTAGACTCTTCTTTCCGTGACTCTTCTTTTGAATCAGAAGTGTAATATATGGGTGTGTCGGCAAAACACTATGCCATACCACAAAACTGAGGGAAAAATGGGTTTACGGATGGGCCATGAACTTGACTTGAATACACGCTGAAAACAAAGTATGTTATGTTTGGATTATTGTTTATGAAACTCTGTCAAACCAAGGCACGTCAAGCACAAACATTTGTGATGTTCTCCAAGACGATGACTGTACAATTGTGCTCTGCATAAAGCGTGACAATGAGTGTGTCAACAACCATTTCTCCGCTAAATGAGTGAGTAAAAACAACATTTCATTAACAGTAAGCGCTAGAGGATGATTTACATGTGTGCTCAAGAGGTCTGTGAAGGCAGCTGGGGGGTTTCTCTCCTGAGGCAGTCTGAGGGTAGTCTCAAAAGCAGGCTAGGCGGGCCAGAACTGATAAGCAGCTCATATGTGTTTGGCATACACTCCTCTGCATCGCCCAAGAACTTCCCGGAACCTCCCGGAGCCTGTACTCGACAAAGCAAGAAAAGCTGCTCTGTTTTGGGAAGACTGTTTTGACTCCCCCTTTTTACCACCCCCAACACTCTTTCCCTGCCTTCTTCAATCTCTCCTGCTGTACGACGCGATCGCTGGCATGCGCTCAAGGTACTGCCCCCAGAGAAGTCTGATTAATGACAGCTAGTCACGGAAAGTCTTACAGCACCAGTATACTGCTGGAGAGTTTGAGGGAGACTGAATGTGAGAACAAAGCAGAAAAGAACACATTTTTATTTAAACAAATACACTTTGTATTGATAAAACTTTAAATGAGTGTTAAGGAATGCTGTACAAAGTGATAAGTTCACCTAAAATTGTGTCGTCATTTACTCACCTTCTTGTCATTTCAAACCTGTATGACTTTTTTCTTCTGCAGAACACGGAGAAAATATTTTAAAGACTATTGGTAACCGAACAACGGTAGTACGCATTCACTTCTATGGTATGGACACAAAACCAATGCAACTGAATGGGATCAGGATAACAAAAATCTTCAAATTATCAGATTTTGTGTTCTGCAGAAAAAAAGGATACATTTTAAGTTTTACGTTTAAGATTTTCCAATTTTACCAAAAGTCTTAATAGAAAATAGATATTTTGGATTCAAACGTCAAGTTTAGTTAGCAAAGAAGGTTATTGAATGATGTTCATTCAAAATTCCCCAAAACAATTTCAATCAAAAGTTTTAGGTCAAATAAATGCATCTGTGAACAACCATAGCCTTTTGTCTAGGGCATGAGTAGAACACCCATTGAGCGTGTGATGAGTAAGTGTGATCACATCATGATTTACTGATGATTGGAGAAATGCAGTGTGTTAAATTGCCTCCGGTATCCTTTATAGGAGCTGTCTGTCAGATTGGTTAGCTGCGAGTTGTTATCTGTTTGCAATCGATTTGCATCAATCGTTGAAGTTAAAGGCTAAAGAGTGTCAGGTTGACGTGGGCAATGGGGCATCACACAGTGGTTTTTTACAAGGGAGGCACCAATGGCATTCCTGGCTCACTTCTGGCTCTAGTTTAGAAAGACATCACAAAAAATGAACTTGACAAAAAGACTACCGTCATTCCTCATTGAGTTTTTTACTGTCTAGAAGAGAGCAGCTTACAGATTTTGATGATAACTCTTTTGTGTGCACGTATAAGTTTGGAGCAATTTTGAAGAAAGTACAGCTATGGCCCCCATTCAGTTGGATGGACACAAAACCAATGCAAGTGAATGGGTGCCAGTTAACAACATATTCCTTTGTGTTCTGCAGAACAAAAAAAAATCATACAGGTGTGAAATGACAAGAGGGTGAGTAAATGATGACAGAATGCTTTTGGGGTGAACTATCACTTTAGGGGCAAATTATAGTTGAAATGTTTCTGGAATGGGTGACTTCTGTAACAGCTTTGTAGACAAATACCCTGTTGAGTGTCATGACCATGGATCAAAAGGCGGGTAATTTGCCATTGCAGGCAAAAAAAGTAAAATAAAAAATGAACATTTTATGCGAGAGAAAATAATAGTTTTTTTAGAAGGGTGAACTGAACTCGCTCACCCAACCTCAAAGTCCACGAGCTATGTTCACACAGTGTGGGGAGCGAACTGGAAACAACAGTCCTTCTCACCATTACAGAAACATGTTTTCCCATTCCCAGGAATTCTTCTCTGGCATATTTCACTCCTTTGAGGCAGTTCTATTTCTGTGTGTGGAGAGACTCTATTCACCCACCTCTGAGGACAGGCTTAAGTAACCGCAAGTTCTCTGCATTCACACGAGCACTCTTGGTAGTAAAATAGGGTGGGGATCTCAAACTGTAGAACTGTAGATTCCAACATGCACTGCATAGTGAGATACATTCTTAGCTTAGCTGCATAACGCATTAAAGATGAAAGAATATTCTTACTGCAGTTAAAGGCAGTGTGTGTGTGTGTGCTATGCAAGTCTCCGTTTAAAAAACAACAAAGTGAAACATTCCAACGTTATTGCAAAAGCAAGAAGCCTCCATTGAGAGGAGAAGACAGTGGGTCCAGTGTCTGACAACAGAGCTCCTCTTTGGGCACAAAAGGGCTTTTGGTACCCCCCTCTCTTCATCCATGGGGGTCTGCCCTGAATGGGCATCTGTGTTTTAGGAAGAGCTGGGGATCTGGCCGAAATAAGGGGAAAATCAAATCAAGATTTTTGAAGCTTTATTGTGTCTTAAAAATGCCGGTTGCTAACAAGTTGCTAAAAGCGACTACTTCCTTTGGCAGGGACGTTTGACATAATCGCTCATATAAATCTCACAAATAATGCAACATGGGCACAAATCTCTAAAAACGTGGATGGGGATTCATTCACAGAGTAATTGCTTATCAGGAAACACGTTTTTAATAAAGTTTTAAATATAGAGTCGACCGTAGTGTAGTCTGTTCATAGCCTCGTGTTAGCTTTTTCCTTCTGGCGATTGTATTACGGTTTCAAAAGTAATAAATGTTGTGTTCCTTCTTACCAATAACGTCTAATGGCAAGGTCATGGGTTCGATCCCATTTTTTTTAAACAAATGTATAGTACATACAATGTAAGTTGCTTTGGTTAAAAGTGTCTGCCAAATGCATAAATGTAAATGTAAACATGGGTATGTAAACATAGGTTTTTAAGCATGAGGTGCAGGCTTCTGCAACCTGAGATTTTATAATGCAATATATAGACTAAGAAGTGGTTGGAGTACGTTGGAAGCCCTAGAAACCAACAAGAATACAAATGTGTCAAAGAGAGGTCCTTGCTGTTAAGCATCATGGACGTCAAAATTGGCATGACTTATCATGTTTAAAGGGTATGATGTTTATGCAATATGGAACAAAGCTCCTGAAATAAATGCTTGACAAATTTTATGGTGCTGTATGTGTTAGAGCCTAGCAGTAAAAATCCATTAGAAGTAATGTTTCATTAAAAGAATAGGGCTTGATATTAAATATTATGTCGACAAAAATGCCAGTTTTAAAAAGTCTACACCTCCAAAGCACATCAAGTGCCCACAGCTGGTGTTTTCAGAAGAGCGCTTGCCATTTTAGCCGCTTAAAAATATCGGTGGATAGAGAACAAAAAAATCTGGTTGCCTTGCCGACATAATCTCAACACAACACAAAACAAAATACAAAACTGTATTAGATGTATTTTTTTGTCTTGCACAGTTCAAGCACATTAATGCAAATTTTTTTTGGCAAGTGTAAGATGGTGACCCCAGTGTTTGTGCTGGCTTGTCATTTCACATTAGTTTGGTTCAAAGAAGGCATAACCCAGAGCTTTGCTTTACCCATAGTTGCGTAAGTTTGTATATAAGACCAAAATAGGCCTACATTTAAGGGAAGTCCATTTTTTAGGGGCCATCTTGGCATAACAAACAGATATTTAGAGATCAGATTATAAATGGGAAAGGTGTGTTATAAGGTGGTGATTATAAGGCCTGTTGAAGTGCAGAAATACATACATTTAATTTACATGCAGGAAGAGAGAGAGTTAGAGATTCGCAAGCGTATGTCTGCCCCCGCTCTGTGTTTGAGGTGGCTGTCACGCCGGAGTTACATCCACGGTTGATAATAAACAATAATTCATACAACTATATTAAAACTGCACAGAGGCTATATGAGATGTATTCCCTATTTATCGATAATGCATAGAATTTGAAATTGAATTTAAAACACAAAATATAAAAATAGAGTTCTTAATTTCCTGTCATGTTAAGCACCACTTGGGGTCTCTTCGAGTACCACTAGTGGTACACATGTACTACTGTTTGAGAACCACTGCTATAAATTTATATACTGTATGTATACGGTGTATACTGTATGTGTACGTCAAGTCGGTCACATGTGACAAACCACCTAAATTTTCATTTAAAACACATAATCTGGAAAAGATAAGTAGTTTGCATCTCTGAAACCTTACCATTTATCATTTTGTATTGTAAAACCGTTTATGTTTGCCTTCTCACATGTCAAGTCAAGTCAACCTTATTTATATAGCGTTATTGGAAGTGTTACTGGTTCCCGTGGATCAAACTAGTGCAGACCGTCGGAATATTTATATTATGATAGTGTAGTGTATGCAAGATTAAATGATGCGTCTTTATTCTAGATTTAAACTGACAGAGAGTTCCAAAGTTTAGGCGCTAGATAGGAAAAGGAACTACCACCTGCACTTGATTTTGAAATTCTAGGTATTACCAACTGACCGGATGCCTGAGAGCGTAGTGCACGTGATGGACTATAATAAAAGAGAAGTTCACTCAAGTAGTGAGAAGCTAAACCATGTAGGGCTTTATAGGCAATAAGCAAGATTATAAAGTTAATGCGATGCCTTATAGGTAACCAGTGCAAGGTTGACAGAACCGGGCTAATATGCTCAATATTGTTTTGTACGTGTAAGAAATTGAGCTGCCGCATTTTGGACAGTTGGGAGTTTTTGTATTAAGCCTGCAGGGCAACCACCTAATAGTGTATTACAGTAATCTAATCTTGATGTCATAAATGCATGAATTAACTTCTCTGCACCTGATGGTGACTGCATATGACGTAGTTTAGATTTTTAAGATGGAATATCGCTATTTTGCAGGTGTTGGCGACATGGTTGTCAAATGACAGAGTATTATAGAATAAAAAGCTTTCTTCATAAAAAAATTATTTGTTTACTAAGAGGGTTTTATGGAACATCTGTCAATAGTTAAGCAGTATTCTTGGTTGTTACGTATGGGGTTTTCTGTCCAAAAAGTAACACTTCTGTTTTGTCCGAGTTCAGCAGTAAAAAGTTGTTACTTATCCAGTTTTTTATTCCGATTATGCATTCCACTATTCAATGGAATTGCTGTGTTTCATGAGTTTTCAAGGACATATAAGGTGCGTATCATCAGCATTACAGTAAAAGCTAACTTGTGTCGCATTATTATATCTCCTAGAGGTAGCATGTATAATGCGAAGAGCATAGGCCCTAAGACTGAGCCCTGTGGTACACCATACTGGACTTGCGATTTGCCATTTGTGTGACACCTCATTGTATATTGGTACATATTGAAAACGGTCTGATAGATAAGATCTAAACCATTTCAAAGCAGTTCCCTTAATGCCGACATAATTTTTGAGTATGTAGGAGTGTGCTTTGGTCAATGGTGTTGAATGCAGCACTAAGGTTTAGCAGCACCAATAAGGAGATACAACCTTGGTCAGACGCCAAAAGCAGATCATTTGTAACTTTGATCAAAGCAGTCTATGTACTGTGATGTGCTCTTAATCCAGACTGGATTCATTGATGTCATTTCTTTGGAGGAATGGGCCTAATTGAGTTGAGACTACTTTTTCGATATAGGTCTGTAGTTAACTAATTCTCTAGGGTTGAGTTGGTTTTTTTTGACAAGGGGCCTTATAACAGCCACCTTATATGCTTTAGGCACATGTCCTAGTGTCAGAGATGAGTTAATAATGCTAAGTAGAGGATCTATAATTTCTGGGAGCATCTCCTTCAGTAGATTTGTAGGTTTAGGGTCTAGCATGCATGTTGTTGATTTAGATCAGTGATTCTTAACCGGTGGGCCGCGGTCCTTTGGTGGGCCTTGGAGTGCCATCTGGGGGGCCGTATAGGCAGTGGTAGACTACCGCAAATTAATTTGTATTTATTTTTTTAATTGAATGTCCAATCACGTCACAACATCAGATTAGACTAAAATAATATGAAATTTAAATATCAATATCGTTGAAGTGTGCGGTAAGAATTAAGGCTGTGACAGTGGCCGTGTCAACCATACCACCGAGGTGGTAAAGTGCCATGACGGTGGTGAGCTGCCGCCAGTGGTAGTGCACATCACTGTGACAAATATAAGTGTAACAAAAATTATAGTTGCAATCAGGATTGCTATGTGTAGGCTTTCAATTGTAGATTGTTTCATTTAAAAATTTAACACAGAAATAATTAGCATTCGTTTCCATTGGTGAGTTCGAGTGCGGGCCTGCAAGTATGTTTTATCGTCATTTATTTCAGATATCATATTTCAAGTTCAAGTATTTAACCATTTCAAGTATTTAAATAGGATCCATATTTCTCTCGCACTCATCATGTGGTTGCTACACGCAAAAATAGTAGTATAAATATTATTTATAATTAATGTATATTTCCCAAACCGCTGTTGATATGTCCATTAACATAGCGGTGGTAAAAAACTGCCACCATCACAGCCATCGGCAGAATACATTAAGTTTGGTTTTATAATGGCAGGTACCGAGACTAAGCCGAAGACACTGTGTGTTTTATGTGGAGAAATTTTCTCAAACGATGTGCTAAAACCATTAATTTTACAGAGACATTTGAACACAAAACACCCGGGCTGGTCTGACCTGATTTGCACTGTTATTGTTACAGGAATAAATGGTTACTGGTTTAAATGGTGCTGGTTTTCTTCTATTAGTAAAGAAAAGTAGGCGGATCTAGACGTTTTTAGGGCTTTCCTGTATTTTCGAATACTATCCTTCCATGCTGTACGAAATACCTCAAATTTAGTTTTCTTAAAGTTGTGCTCCATTTTTTGTGTCGCTTTCTTTAGAGCCTGAGTGTGTTCATTATACCACGTTGTCGGGCTGTCATTTTAAATCTTTCTTAAAGTGCAGAGGAGCAACTGTGTCTAGCGTTTCCGAGAAGGTGGAGTTAAAATTTTCAATGAAAAAGTCAAGAACTTCAACGTTATTACTCATGCTCGAGATTTGAGACAATTCAGGCAGATTATCAAGAAACGCACCTTTGGTAGTTGAATTATCGTTCTACCATATTTGTAACAAGGAGTTCGATTTGCAGCCATAGGTCAGTTGAAGGCATATCTCACAGTCACATTCATTGGCGCCCGCCTGCAGACTGTCTTCTTCAATTTGATTGGCTGACTGTTCTGTCATCTTTAGGTTTAATTGACTGAGATGCAGCTTGGCCCCTGAAATTTGATTGGTTGGAATTCCGTAAATTGGTTGATTGGTTAATGTGTTGAAGTTAGGTAGCTCCGTGCAAAGACACTAGATGGAAAGCCTGCAATCTTTAGCCAAAAATGGATAACAGCTTATGCTTACGCCTTGGCTCCAACAAAACGCTGGAAAGGAGACCAGAGGCTAGCTTTTTTCGGGGGTTATGTCAATGGGATTTGTCAGCCGTTACGCTTTCACCAACTGGAAGTATCCATCTCCCTATAAAACAGCAGCGATTGGCTGACAGAACTCAAGACATTACCGTAATATACCATATATCTTCAAAAAGCACAGTTTGTCTACTTTTAGGAGCATTTTTTTTTATAGCACAAATGGTTGCATAGTTATGGTAAAATAAATACCGCTAGATAGAATGTGTCGGCGAAGAAGTCCCGTTTAATAGCGTTCAATTATGTGAATTTTTTTTAGGTTTACGTAAGTAGTTTTAAATGACACAAGCGCATTCAATTACAATGGGACTTAAACAGTAGTTGCTTTACCCTACAGTGACGTTGTTTCCGACTCGTAAAAGAGGCTGAGTTTGCGCATGTTAAGCTCCGCCCTACCCACAGAAAGTTTTGCCTCCTTCAATTTGATTGGCTGGAAGTTCTGTCTGTCTTTAGTTTGGCTGTATTCTGCATGGTCTCTGAAGTTTGAATGGCTGGAATTCTGTGCACCCAGTTTTTATTTAATTTGATTGGTCAATCTTATGACATTGACGAGCACTTGTAACCGCTGCTGCATTAAACCACTGGGACAGACATCAAAACAGCCTGGGGGGGGAAGGCAGTACATTTGCAAGGAAAAACACGCTCTTTTGTCAGAGTAGCCCACACTATTGACACACTTATCCATCTGCATAGAAAAGAGATGTAATATTATGGCTTGACTTTTTGCCTGCATTGGCTACATCAATCCAATTTCAGCATTCAAGCTGGTAAATATATTTTGGTTAAAACAAAAATCAGTTACTGAGCTGAGAACATTATCAAGAAATGTTCTAAAAGCACCTTCTACCACAATAAACATGGTACATTTATAATAATGATTTATAATTGAAGATGTCTGTCAGATTTCGTGAAAGCTTTAAAAAATTTAAATTGATAAAAAAGTATTTCATTGGACAAAAATCTGGAAACTGTAGTAAGTGCAGGATGAATAAATAAATATGTGAGAAATGTTTTTTTCTCTAAGAGGAAAGCCAAATCTGTACATTTTGTTACATTTTTGGAGTACATTGGGAAAATATTTGTTCTAAAATCTTTCTAAACTCTAAGATTGCTAATCTAATAACTCTAGAAATTGTTAATCTAAAGATTTTGAATTTACAGATCCTACATTCAGAATTGCTTCCATACTACATTGTGAAAATCAGTATGAGATCAGTGCCTATTTCTCAACACCTCAGTAGAGAGCCAGCAATTTCAAAAAGTTAACAAATAAAATTTACCAGTAAACTTTGAGCCAGTAAGTCATACAGTAGATGCCGAGAATTGTGGGATGGATAAACACAATGAAAAAGATGATAAAAATGATTAAACTATTAAATGAATTAGACACATGGAATATGGAATTTGAGATACATTAACAACTTCAGAAAAAAAATTATGAAAGAAACTAAAACTAAATGACTTTATTCTATCTTTATACAGAGGAAAAAAACAGGGCGGGGTGGGGGCGCCAAGAGAGGAAATAGAGGGATATACAGAAAAAGGGAGAGAAATGGATGAGAGAAAGAGAGCTGAGAGAACAGGGGCCCTATGTTTTTGAGATTCAAAGCACAATGTGCTCTTTGAGGGCTGCAGAGAATAACATTTAGATAGAGAGCCATCAGTCCAGCCCTCCTGCATTCTCACTGCTCCCTCGCTCTCTCTATGTGCGCTCTGTCCTTATTTTCAACTTTGGTTCTCACTACATCACATTTCCCTAAGATATACTGACTATTTGCAAAATACATATTTTTAAGGATGAACGCTTAGTACGCCCTCTGTCAGTTTGACACTTCTCAAATGAACATCACTTGAGATGGGCGTGGACAGATACAAGGAATGCAAAAATGTTGTTTCATTAAACTGATGTGCCAACTTGAAGATTAAACCGTTGACTTCAGGAATTATATAGAAAATATAGCAGTTGAGTGGTTCGGGTACATTTTTTATCATTCCTTAAAAAGTAATTAATAGTTTTCGTGTCTAACTATCAAGATTATAAGTTACTGGAGACAAAGTGTTTCTATACTCCACATGACTGTAAATCACAAGCCACTGAAACCACTTGAGAAATGGTAGCTTCCCATTAACTTGAATGTGTTATAGTTTTCCCAATATTGTGGTGCCATTGACCCACAATTCAGCAGCATCTACAGTATGCTCATCACAGTGACTGCTGAATATACTGTAATGCTTTTTTGATAAGGGACATGTTTTCTCTTAGATTCAATGAAATGAGAAACATGAATCGAAAGGTTTTGCCAGGATTAACAGAAGCTGAATCAACTTGTCAGCCTGTCATCTAAGTATTTACAACTCATCCACAATTTATTAAACAAATGAGCTGTGGTATATAAAATATATTATAGAGAGACCTTAAGGCACAGACTGGCAGTGAGTATAAATGTTATCAGCTTTAGCCCACAGCAAGTAGAAGATACACAGGCCCTAGACAAAAAAACAGAGACATGTTTGACTCAAACATTCATATACACACAACAGTTTTGGAAAATGTGAAAAATAAATGGAACAAATAATAATATTTGGGAAGACAAAATAATAAATTAAAATTGTAAACATACATTTCAAATTATTTGAAAAATAAAAGTTCTGTCACCATTTTTGCACGCTCGGGTCGTTTCAAACCAAATATGATTTACTCTGTTCTATTGAACAGAAAGAATATACTTTGAAGACTGCAATAGACTACCTATCATTCTCTTATATGACAACAATACCTCCAAGGTTAAATCAACCATTCCTTCACTTAACCTGGGGAAAAAGCCTCGAAGGTGCATTGAGTATTTTTTTGGATGATCAATTGACAGAAATACAATATAATAAACATAACTTGTATTTAAAGGTGTAAGACCTTACATAGAGAAGGGTTATGTTTCCATTCCCTTGGAATCTATATACACCGCAGCTCCACTTGCATAGAATTCCCGCTGTTATTTCCACACTAGCCCTAAACGGACAAACTTCTCTACAGAGCGTATTTCGTTAATATGTTACCTTCGGCAAAGAAGCAAAAACGTGACACTGTCTTAGTCCTGTGTCAGCCACCGTAGTGCCTCGAAAGTGAGGTAGGAGTGGTGGAGTGAGCTGCTGGTTGCAATTCGCAACCTCACCTCTAGATGCTGCTAACTTTCATACACTGGATCTTTAAACATAGTTACGTATAAATAAAGTAACCAGAAAGGTATTGCATTTATTGGAAAAGTCACTTGGCTTCAATGTGTTAATCTAATACATATGTTACTAAAGCTTGTTACTTAAACTTAATTGTGTAGAAAGCATTACCCCAACAATGAGGTTAGGTCCGAAGACTTAATACAGTACCTAAAGAAATAAACCATATATGTGACCCTGGACCACAAAACCAGTCGTAAGTCGCACGGGTATATTTCTGGCAAAAGCCGAAAAAACATTGTTTGGGTCAAAATGATACATTTTTATTTTATGCCAAAAATCATTAGTATATTAGGTAAAGATCATTTTCCGTGAAGATATTTTGTAAATTTCCTACCGTAAATATATTAAAACATAATTTTTGTGAGTGGATCCCTCAATATCGGGAACGAAAAATGGTCCGAAACATGCGTACAAACTTAACTCGCTGCTGTCCGCTCTATGAGAACTATTCATTCATGTTTGGTATCTTTGTAAAGTTTAGAGTTTCCGCTTTCAAGTTCATCTACTCTCTTCTATGTCATTACATGGGTAAGCCAATCGAGAGTGTTAAAACAAACCTGTTTCTTCTTAGCAACGGCCTGCTATAGCGTCTCTAATTGGCTGTCAATTTTGTCACGTGCACAGCGTACACAATCCGTCATGATCGCGGTTCAAAACATTGATTCTGAAATAGCGCGTTTGCTCAATCTAAACGCTAATGACAGCAATAATTTAACGAACCTTGTAAATTATTATTTGCAAATAATTTGGAAGATGATACCGAATGTCCAGAGACCGGCTTGACGAGAGGATGCCCCGGAAGATGACGAATTCAATCAATGTTTGGATCACTTCGACTCCGTTATGGAAAATGATGCCATGAAGGAATACAAAGTTTTCACAGCATTTTATATGTTCTTGGTAAATTATTTTTATGAAATTTTGTGTGTATAAAGTTTAAGTTGTAGCATATTGTTGTAAGTTTCATTTATTTCCCATCATTAGTAATATGCGTTGCTAAGGACTACTTCTGGAAAACTTTAAAGATGATTTTCTCAATATTTAGATTTTTCCCACCCTCAGATTCCAGAATTTTAAATGATTGTATCTCGGCCAAATATTGTCCTATCATAACAAACCATATATCAATAGAAAGCATATTTAGTCAGCTTTCATGTGGTGTATAAATCACTAACTCAATTTGAAAAATGTACCCATAAGACTGGTTTTGTGGTCCAGGGTCACATATATTTATGAGAAAACAAATTATAGTTTTCATCAAAGAGGAGTTTTCAAATGATGTCAATGCAACAAGAAATAAAAATCTGGACGTTCTTCGCTCCTGGCTGACAAGCTGTTTATGATATTTTGCAAAGGCCCATTGTATGGCAGAATTCCTCTTGAAATGTGCGTTTAGTTAAGCATACTCGCTGAGCTTGTAAACATAGTGCAGTCAGACGCAGCTTAATGCAACTTAACTCCAAACACTAAACACTGACAGATCAGGTTCAATAACACATCAGCATGTTTCATCAAATGCTGATGACAACAACTCAGGTTGACTAAGTTACATATACATAGGTGAGAAAATATTTCTGAGATGGTCATGAACTTATGTTAAAAAATGTGTTTTTGTGTCGGCTTTATTTCTGCATTAGTGCTCATGAACTACAACAGGGGTCTCCAACCTTTTTGTAAGCCAGGGCTGACAGAAGAGATAAAATCATCTAGAGGCTACTTGTTGATAAAATACGTTACTACTTTAAACATGTGATGCGTTATTTTTCGGCTCACATGATCAAATTGAGTTTTCTTTCACATATTTTTGCACTTGAATCAAAAGTTTTTATCCTTGCCACACGAAAAACTTTTGGCTATATCGGAGTCAGTGAACATGTTTTCAGTGAACAATTCCCCAATGCCCTGATTCGAATTATATGAATGATGGTTCAGGCACCAAAGAACCTCAGCCCTGAGGTAAGGTCTGCTGTCTGGCTATCGCTGCCGTTGTGGTGCTGATGGCACTGGTTTGCTGCTGAGGTGGTGTGACGACAGCTGACCTTGAGTTGGCATGATTTGCCGTGACCTGTATAGTGCTGCTAGCATCGCAAAACAACTAAATAGGGAGCTGCTCCCCCCTCACGCGAAGCCGCTGCTGCTGAATGTTCGATCCATTGTGTGACTTGATAGTTTTCTTTGTAGACAGTGCAAAATGCTTCCCGGTCATTCCCCCTGACGGGCTTAAGCCAGTCTTTAAATGACGGGTCGTCAACCCAAGTTAGCGAAAACTTACATTTCACACTGTATATTTGGTAGAAAATAGAAGCAAGTGGCTAATATCAACAGGCAAAAAGACAGAAAATGTTGTTGGCGTCGCTAATAGCCTATCAACCACGGAACTCTACACAGTTTACTTCTACGTCATTGCTATCAACTCCGACTTACTCAGGGTCTGTATATATTTTTTAACTAGGAAGTTAAAACATGGAGACACCAATATTAAGCAAAAAAATGGAAACTCATTATATATTGAGGTGGTGATGAAAAATGTACTACTATGTCAAATTGCTTTTGTTACCTTGTAATACCTTTAAAGGGCCATAATTGTGGTAGATTATTTTTACTACCTTTTACTACCGCATGGACACCCTGATATTGATAACATTTCATGCACCGCAAAATTCCCGGTTTTAATTTTTTTTAAATTAACACTCATTGTGTATATATTATCCACACTGTGAGAGTTCATTTGAAGATTGGCGATTTTGCTGTGTGATGATGTAGCACTTGGTTGATCGGTATAGTCACAGATTTGTCAACTATCCTTAGCATTGTTGTTGGGCCCTGTGTTTGGCAGGCACCTTACAGAGTTCATGCGGGCCACCAGGTGCCCACGGGAACCACGTTGGAGACCACTGAACTACAATATTAAAATGTATCTTTCAGCCTTTTTTAAATTAGCATATTTATTCAGAAACTGTTTAAAATGTGTTTTTAATCACTGAAAGAAAAACGTTGATCTAACAGCCAAGCCAGTTATAGCCAAGATGTAAAATCTTTCATGCAACATAAAAAGAGTATCGTGGGAGACCGTTCCAAATTTTCATTTAATCAAAAGATGTATTTTGGCCATTCCAGTCCAGTGTCTGTTGAATTTCAACAAAATCAAACCTCAGAAGTGACAAAGTCACCCAACAGCAATGTGAAAGACTGACAGCCAGACAAGACACATGACCACTGTTATGAAAATCGAAAGAATCACTTAAAATATATATATATTTTATTTTTGGTCCAAATATTACTGTAGTGTTGCTTAAAGGTGAATATGAGGTCATGGGTCCTCCAACAGGATAATAACCTAAAATCACACAAGAATGGATAAGAACAAAACATTGGACAACGAAGTAGTCTTGCGTAGCCATCGCCGCTTTCTTTGGACAAGGCCCGCCCAATCGGCCATATGATTGACAGGTAAAGCAACCAATCACGTTTCGTCTTGAGCCGCGATAATGTTTAGAGGCGTTCAAATTTCCCCGCAGTAGCAGACTGGTGTAAATTCACGAACGTGTCAAAAGTTTACAGCAAAAATATTATACTTTTATTCCGTGAACCTTACACACTTTTAAGAATCAAGCGTTTACTCAATCGTGATGAATTCTTATAGCAACCGTTGTAAACGCGACAACTTACTTCTTAGATCAGACAGCTTCGTGTTGTTTCCAGGTGGTTCGTTAAAGAATGCGACATGTACGGAAATCCTGTGAAATTTAACCAATCAGATGACGACTGAACGTGCTTAAGTGTTTCCAGAAAAGAGTGCCAAATGCATCAGACGTTCAGCCAACGGATCGTGGGCATGTTGTCTGAGGCTGAGACTAATTCTGAAGTGGCCTTCTATGAGTCCTGATCTGAATCCTATCGAACATCTATGGAAAGAGATGAAACTTGCAGTCTGGAGAAGGCCCCCATCAAACCTGAGACAGCTGGAGCAGTTTGCTCAGGAAGAGTGGGCCAAACAGGTTAACAGGTGCAGAAGTCTACAGAAAACGTTTGCTTGCAGTGATTGCCTCTAAAGGTTATGCAATAAAATATTGGGTTAGGGGTCCCATCATTTTTGACATTTTCATTTGCTTTATTATTTGCAATATTATGTTGAATAAAAAAATCTAAATCAAAGTCGGATTTCTATTAAATATGGAATAAACAATGGTGGATGCCAATTACTATTGTCAGTTTCAAGTTATTTCAGAGAAAATTGTGCAGTCTTTGTTTTTTGTGAGGGGTAAAAATCTAAGCATGTCTGTAATTTTTTCTGTGGCTGTAATATACAATACAACAGAGTAGTTTTATTTTGGTGCATATACTAAACAAAATTAACAGCCACACATATTTTAAAGAGAAAATACAGATTTAAACAATCATACCCATTATCCATCAAACCCCAATAGCCTTCTTTATGGTGACTTGGGTTTTCGGATTACAACAGAAGTGGATTGTGACCCTCTTTTTAAGCATCATAAGGACACATATGCTTGCAACTTGTGGTGTATAAGTGTTCTGAAGGCATACAAACAGATTTTAAGGGAGAAATTTAAAAATAATTCGTTATTTGATACAATTTGTGACCTGTGCCATCTGCATCCGCATGCAAGAAAACAGCTGTTCAAGACACATACAGTATCAGGATTTAAGTCCGTTTCTGCAGATCCGCATATGTTTCGATTCTAGCCTCCACTGAAGTTAATAAATTTATGATCCATTTTTACCTTCTTTAATTCACGGAGCTACTCAAATGAATACACTGTGAATGCATCATCACATTTAAATGATTTATTCAAAAGCATTTTTTCATATTTTCTCATTGGTCTTAATTTATTATACCATCCGCACAACTGATGACATTTCTAAGTAAAACTTGACTCATTCCCAAGCAAAAAACTTCTTCATAAAATACATTTGTGCACAATTCAATATAATATGACTAATGTTGGGATGATCAGGCAAGCAGAGAAGGCAGCGATTGGCGGACAAATGTTATTGCACTTCATCACAGTGAGTCCTAGCATTAAAATAAACCTTTTGGGAAATGTTTTGACAACTCCCAGGTCACGTCACCTCCGCTGTTGTATGCGATGAAGAATGAGTCAACAAAGCTCAATGATGCCAGCAGAGCGCATGTCAATACGGTTTGTTCAGAAACACCATAACATACAATCACAAACTCAAATTTCGTGTGTATTGGCAAGGAACATCCACCAAACCTCTTCCCCACTGCTCTACAATGTCTTGATTTAAAAGTAAAAAGGGAAGAAAAATACAGAAGCCTGAAAATGGGCACATCTGGGCGGTAAAATCAAAGCTAAATCCTAAAGTAGTCTAGCAAAAGTCTTTCTGGTCAAAAACACATGATCTCTACCTTCAAGTGGTCACTACAACAGTTAAAAAGGTACCAAATAAACCCCTCTTTCTTTGAAGAGTCTTTAAGCATCTGGTTTTAACAGTCCGCTTGAGTATGTGGGTACTGGGGAATGTAAGGACTGCTTTGACTGGGAGAAGAGTGCTGGGAAAGAGAGAGAAAAAGAAGAGTGGCTTTCCCCTGGAAAACAAACAGACTTTTGTTTTAGAGGAGAGAGAAGACTGTCTGACTGACCAACTACCGGTCTTAGCGGTTCAGGATGGAGAAAGAACAAGAAAGCGAAGGAGGGGACTGAGGATGCCATTTCAGAAACTGGAAAAACATACGGATGGGGGTCGGGTCAAGATGTTCAGACCCCTCTCTGCATAAACAACCACCCGTCCTTTTAGTTAAAAAAGGTGAAATAATGTTATCCATACTACTTAGGTCTGTGTATACCAGCTGTTCAGACAGAGAAGTTGACATCGGTTGTGTTTGCCCCCACGCAAAACCCAAAGGAGTAACATTTCCAGCATTAAGAAGATCAGACTTGCGGTGTTCTGTTTACACAAATTTGGTGACATTCAAACCGTCTCGAGTAGTCAAAAACCTGAATGACTAAAGTTTGATATTTAGAGGTTTTTCACTGTAAACATGACTGTTGTAAGAATTACCACAGACTGGGCGGCTCTGTCATGTACTTTATTAATTATTTGCTGAGTATTTTCATTCTGAAAACCAAACACTTGGAGACTTCGTTCTTTAATGAATGGAAAACATGATGATACACAGCTTTCTTCTAGATCTCTGTGATTTCCAGCCAGCGCTCTTAATTATTAAAGACTAATCACAATAACGTAAACATACTCCACTTCCCAGAAATGAATTAAAGTAGATCTGGGATTACCCTAGTTCCTAAAAACACCAAATTTAAAGATCCTTAGACCATTCAAGTTTTGATTTCATTATACAGTACGAGTGAGGTTACTGGAAATAAACATCAAAGCAGAGGAAAAAGAGAGTAAGGAAGAGGTGTTTTAAAAGAACATGACAAAGAAGAGCATACAGTACATATACAGTGGAGCAGAGCATATGGCATTGTAGAGATGTGTTCACAAGAGAAGAGTATATAGAATATATTAAGTATAATACAGAAGAGTATGGTAAATCCTAGTAAAATGTTGCTCTGTTTTTTGACAACACAATGTTTCATTGTTTAACAAATTTAGTGTTTTTCTCCATTTCCTGAAAAGTAGTTTTGGAAATAAGTTTTTTCCCTGTCTGCTCAATCCAGGGTAAAGTCTCATAATCTACGTTAAATTTACATCAAACTATTAACCAAAAAAGGTTTTGTGTATGTATCGCTGCATATGGCAAATGGAGCGCATAAATTTCAGTATAAAGTACAAGTTTTCATTTACTTAGTCAAAATGAATTGATAATGCTGGATGCAACATGGCATTGAAAGCAAACCACAGAACCAGAATGAGCAAATGAAAAGAGGAGACAGATTTAAAAGTTTCTATACTTATAAATCAGAATTATGACAAAAAAATGTAACATTCAGAATTAGGTAGAAGCCACCTTAAATCTTTCACAATAAGAAATCGATTATATATACATATCGATGTTGTCCTTTCTAAATCTTGGATGTCCAAATTTGCTGTTTTCAGGACATGGAAAAACAATGTACTTTTTAAATGATTAAGCAAAGTGTGGTCAAAGTTGACAATATGTTTTAATACGTTTTGTTGGTTAGATATTTGGAAAAACAATGTACTTTTTAAATGATTAAGCAAAGTGTGGTCAAAGTTGACAATATGTTTTAATACGTTTTGTTGGTTAGATATTTGTAAAATCCAGAGGCAAACATAAAGGGTGACAAATAATAATTATTTAAAAATCCTGAAATATGGAGATTTATTGGCTATTTTTAATAGCACCAAAATTAGTTTTTTGTAAAAGTATTATATTGTATTAATACTGAAATGAATGATTTTGAATACTGAAGTGATTTTGAATACAGAAATGACTGATTTTATTGACACTAGATTGATTTAAATTTGTGTCTCCTTACTTAGAAAAAAATTTATATATAGATATATAATTCCTCTAAAAACGTTTAGATAAAAAAATAATTAAAAAACATGCTGTGTAATTTACAACCCATAGTTGGGCCAATAGAGGACAAACCAAACCATTGTCCATTAATAAGGTTTGTTTTAAACCATTGTTGAGTCAAATCTATAAAAAAATTAAACCATTTTAGTGTGTTATTTCTACAAAATTTTTGTTATCCAGTTAATTTATTAATCATGAAAGCAAGGAAATGACAAATAAGGTGTTTGCATGACAAACTAAGTGTCAAAAATGTAAAGAAATTTGTGAGTGTTAGAGCTGGAAAAACGCATCGACAAACATTAACAATCTTATGCTGTAATCGATAACCTCAACACATGCGACATGACATTGCAACACATATATCTTATATATATATATATATATATATATATATATATATATATATCTTTTGTGTTATTTAGTTTTTGTCCTATCGAAGCACGCAGGCAATACATATCAAGTTTGAATTGATTATACAAGAAATGCTTCTTCCTTGAAATGTTGTGATGCTGTGCCATTTATTCGTTGCAGCGTTCACTCCAGATGTGACGTAGTACCACAGTGCGTACCGACTATAACATGTTATAGTTATAGTAGTGTAGAGCTTTCTTAAAAATTTACACTCTACAGAGCAGATTCCAGTTCAGTAGAGCAATAGACTTAAATATGGGTACAGTAAAGTAGGAAAACAGAGAAAATGGTTAGTGCTTTCTCTCCCTCTTGCGCGAGGTTTGTGACAAAGGCTTCTTTCTTACTCTGTATCATCAGTTCAACACATCACAGAATGCCGCTTGTGCACAAACTGCTCTCTCTGTTTACTTGCGAGCAAGCTATGTAACAAATCATCCATCTGTCTCTCCTCCTATCTGATTTTTGAGCACAGACATCACTCTTTTAGAATGCACGTAGGAAACACTTAGCTGTCAGTATGCATGTAAAGAGATTAAACTGATTGGAAAGCTAATCCAGAACAGTTCTCCTTATGCTGCTGAATGCAACATGGTATTAAAGGAAACCACAGAGCCGTGATGAGCAGATGAAAGAGAAGATTTATAGTACTGTAGTCGAAGCTAGATATCCTTTCTTATTATCGTTTTCTATATGGTTAATAACAAGACAGAGTTATGAAATAACACAGTTTGAAATATGGTAGAAACAATGCAAGGGTTTTACAATTTAAAATAAAATAGAATAGAAATGTATTTATTATATATGAGGTTTTTCAAAATTATTTTTAGTTTTTCTGAATTGACTATTATATAGTGTGAACTACTAACAATATTTCATGCAAACTTCAAACAAAAATTATTTTTGCATTTATTTGCAAAAAACAGGTGAAAATAACAGAAACGATGCTCAGTATTTTACCAGACCATAAATAGTGCATATTCACCTTTAAGCCATACAACCGTAATATTTGTCCATGTTTTAAGGGAAGAGTAAAATCATTATTTTGTCATGTGATAACCTCAACTTTTATCACAGTTTCATGTGTCTTGTCATGCTGTCAGTCTTTAACATTGCTGTTGGATGAGTTGTTCACTCCTGAGTTTTTATTTAGTTGAAATTCAACAGACACCGAACTGGAATTACCACAATAAAGAAATGCTGATTTTAAATAAAAATGTGGAATGGTCTCTAATTTTTTTCTGCGGCTGTATATATAAAAATAATTTCAAGCATTTAGCACGCCTTAAAAGTTACAAGTTACAATAATGTCAAATAAAACTAGATCAGACCGCGTTTTCGAACTTTCGACTGCAAAGAGAGAAACAGAGAAATCTGGAGACGTCCACGTCTGTTGTCTCAACATCTGCAAGCTGTAGCTCACATCTGGATGGCAGTCTGAGTCACAAGCGGGTACACACACGCAGACACGTACAGCACACATACACAGAGGCACACAGGACCTCATTGAATTCCTACATTCAAGTCCAGGTGGTTCAATGGCTACAATGCTGCTCTGATTCTCTGCTATGCTTAATAGATTCCATCTGGCGGTATGATGTGCACACTTGTTATCCCGTTTTTTCCTCTCTCTCTTTCTCTCTCTCCCGGCTGACAAGTTTCTCTGATGTAAAAACAGACTGTCCTGAGGACTTCATTGGAACTCGTAGCCTATATTAACATGTTCTCCAGAATTATCACAGCAACACATTCTGTCCGTTTGTATTTGGGAGAGTGAAAATGCAGAGAGTTTACCAGTTTTGACCACTTGGTGACAGCATCACACAATGCAGCCGGCAACATTCATGCAAGCTCATTCAAACACTCATTGCATGAACATAAAATACATAACTGCATGCAAGAAATGACATTTTGTCATGATCGTAATGTTCCGGTCATGTTGTTTGAACGGGAGGCTGATCAACAAATCTGCCAAAGAGCCACTTTATGTTTGACAGAAGTAAAAAATATTACAACTTGCAAAGACATTATTTGTGAACCATTCCCACAACGGTGTACTTGCGTTAATGACATACCTGGCACTCTCAAATGTGGCTGACTGAGATTTTCCGACTGCTGCGAAGCCAACTCCAACTGCCAAGCCCTCTGAAAAACAGGAAGCATACACCTGTCACACTTTCTCATTCAAACACCAACATCAGGCTGTTGAAGGATGCACTGATGATCAATACTAAATTAAAGAGACAGATGATGAGATACAATCAACAAAAGGATAATTCTCCACAAAATGCCAAGCTTTCAACTATTCAACAAAGGAAGACCTCAACAGTCTGAAATTAAATCTACTGCCCTCAATCTTTAACAGACACTTTTAAGCCAAAGCAACTTGTCTTTCTGTCATTTCAACGAGTAGTGTTTTACATAAAAGTGATTGTCTGTTCCTGCGTCTGTTAAGAAATGAAATGCACCTGTAGCTCAGATCTTTAATTATTAAAGACCTCATGAAATGGTTTGACAATTATCATTTCATGAGATCTTTAATTATTAAAGACCTCATGAAATGGTTTGACAAATAGAATTACCTTCCCCGATATTAAAAAAAAAGCCTTTAAAGGGACATAAATGGACATTTCTGACAAATATTCTGTTGGAATTTATTGACCCTCGGGGCTTTATTTCACACAAAAACATAAAATATTTTGAGGAATTTCTCAGAAGGTTTGAGTCCACACAGTGGAAGATAATGGGGCCGGTACTGTCTGGTTGCCGGTACTGTGTTCTAAAGAAACAATGCAATACAGAATTGATAAAGGCCTGGGCCTGGTTGTATAAAGTAAGTGTTTTCCATAAGTATGACACTTAAGGGGTGATTTCCCTTGTCCACAGACAATAGGAGAATAACTTAAGTAAAACTTAAGGTATATTTAAGGGAACACTTAAGGGAAACTTACACTTAAGGTGCTTTACGAAACTGGTCACTGGTACTTTGCTGACTCGACTGGAGGGTCCAATCACATATTCAGGTTTGGCAGTTACATAATCGTAGTTTATTGTATGCATCATTTTAACTTTTTTTGTGATTTAATCGACATCATTTAACAGATCATACAAATTTGTATTTAATAATAAGGATTTAATTTCTTATTATTTTAATTGTCATCTGGATATTACTGAAGGGGCCAAATAAACATCTGGGGGGACAACCAAGCCAATACAAATTGACAAAAATGGTTTAATTCTGTCTTTAAGGTACTACTATGGATCATGTTTTTCATTTATTTCTATTGTATATTCAAGTGTCTTTATTTTGACTCCTCTACCATGTGCAAGGGTTTTTGTTCATGTTTGGAAGCATTTCAACATGTGGCGGTGTAGCCAATTGCAGATTTTTACTCCTGCTGGAGTTAAGCTTTAAACATCTTGCATAGTACTGAGAGAGATATACACCCGCAAAGCACTTTTTCAATCAGGCAGTTCCTAAGGTAGCCATCTGATAAGATGACATTCAATCTGAGCCCCCATTCTGCAGTGCAATTCAATTTCATATCATCCAGTATATTCCAGACTCCCTCATACCCGTGCAAGAACAGCCAATCTCGGTTTCTGGATATGCCTGGGTGCTTGTGTCTGTTTATGTACATTAAATATTTTACCTGAACCTGATAACTTGGATAAATCAGGCCAATCTTATCCAGTAAAAATTAATGTAGCATAAAAAGGAAATAAAGCATACGCGAGTGCATCTGAAATAAAATCAACATGTCATACAGTATAGCGATAATATAGTCATATTATGAACTGAATTGGGTGTATTGGATGAGCAGGACATACAAAATATGCAATGCTTCAAATAGTTGGTGTCAAACTGAGGCCTAATACATTTTCACACAATTAATTTTACATAATTCAGAAAACGTGAATAATCAGTGTGCATAAAAAGGATCCAGCCTTATAAAATATATTGTTAATGTATTAGCATTCCTCTTTAAGCCAACATTCCCACTGTTTCCCCACAATATTTTCCCTCAGGTAGCAGCACAGTGTATGCTTGCCAAATGTCACATTGTTCTTCTTTAAAAAGTTTACTTCAAGCTAAAGCTGTGGGTAATCTAAATGTTTGTTATGTTTGGATGTTAACCACAGCAACACTGCTGCTTTGAAATGCATTGGTGGCTGTATGAATTATTCCTTCAAGCCAAGACTATTCCACGACGACACATGCAGTGTAATCATGTTGGGTGATTCATTACAAAAGTCCCCTAAAGCCGTTCTAGCAGCGAGATCTACATCTTCACCTCCATCCATAAAACATGATCTTCCCTCTATCCCACCCACCGACTCATCACATGCGCACTTTAGCTGTGAGAAATTAAGAGATCTTATCCGTCTCCTCAATCCAAATAATACCACCTACAAGAGCCGACAGGACACCAGTGAGAAATGGACTAAATCTACATTACAAAAGAGGCTTTTTCATGACTTGACGGCTTGTAAAATGCTGATGGGGTTAAGTAAATAATAAACAAGGAATTATAATAAGTGCCACATACTACGTATTACAGTGCTTCCTTCCTCCAATGCAATCCAGCTTGGAATCTATATTCCAAACCGATGCAACACCGCCTTGATGTTTAATTCCTTTTAATGAATGAGTCATGCACATCATTAAAGAAAATAACGTGTTTCCTTTGCCTCAGGACCCCGTGCTTTCAGCATCACCATTAATGAATAAAAAGAAACATCCTTCATTGTCACTACACAGTCATTTTAAATGTCCTTAACACAGTCTATTTTGTAAACTCATTTTTGCTTTTTACATTAAACTTCCTCACAAAAAATTCAAACCAACAATTACCTTGAATTAAGATAACTTAGATTGTACTACATTTACTTTAATATTAAGCTAACACAGTAAATTATCAAAATTAGCTATGCCTAAAATATAAATGTTGTGCATGTTATATGGCTAGTGTTCAAGTACACTGGTGATATATTTTGTCAGAATGTGCGACAAAAATGCATCAAATATAATAAAATGTGCAAAGCATAATGCATAATGACGAATTTATAAATAACAATAACATAAAATATAACACAAATTATAATGCATTCTAATGCGTTCTATTGTTTTCTGTCGCATGTAGACACGGTGTAATACAAACAGCACTTCATCATATACATGTATATGAAAAACAACTATATTAAATATACTAATATTATGCATGTATATTAAAATTGTTAATTTGCAAAAACATTTTAAGTTTTTTTTAAATAAAGCACAATAAACAAAGTATTTTGTGTATTGTGCAAGTCAAGTAATATCAATCAAACTGCAGTTTAGTTGTTTTGATAGCTAAAACAATACAGATAACTAAAATAACGCAAAAATGAGGCAAATCATGCAAATAAACTCTTCATATGTACATATGGTTTACTGCTGGTTATCAGAACACACTTTTGCAGGACAGAGCCGGACATCTGAAGTGTGCATCGGTATTTAATAGAGGTCTGGTATGCAGTGGCGGCCGGCCAATAGAGGGCGCTAGGGCGCCGCCCCCCTTAAGCCACAAAAAAAAAGAAAATTAAAACAATTAAAACAAAAATAGTAATAATAATGAGGAAAACATCAGTATGTCAATATTTGTGTGTTTTAAATATGGAATGCACCCAGTAATACATGTAAAATATGATACAAAATCATATTTGCAACCTTTCCTCTGCCTGTCTGACCGCTTCATCAGCTCTGGGGCGATAGAGAAAGCGCCCCAAGGAGGCGGGTCTATGTAGCAGTTAAGCCAATTGCTAATTTAAGATATGAATGTATGACATAAAATTTAGCCAATCAGCGTTCTTAAATAGAATCCAAGAAGGGCGATCATTTTATCGCCCCAAGCCCTGATAAAATAAGGACTGGGCTCTAGGGGCGCCATTTTTACTAAACGACAATGGCGAGCGCGGACGTTACTCCTCCAAGACCCAACCCTAACTCGGTGAAATCTCTCCTCCAAGATCCGTTTGAGTGGAGAACTTTGTCGGAGAAAGTTCGGGTGAAAGAGCTGGGCCCAGATCAACCTGACCTCTCAATCAAACAGCAGGCTAGCGAAAAAGGGAAGCAGTATATGCGCGGCTTCTCCCGTAGCTTCACACACACACACACACACGTTTCTTTGTATATAGTTGACCTTAGCATAAAAATCATTCAGTTATATATGGTACTCTAAAAAATGTTAATAGTGTGTTTGCTAATATTACTGTATATATGTTTTGTATCAATTAATTGTTGCAGTTCTGGAGCACATTAACAATTAGTTACATTTAGTTTGATCATAAAATACTTTATGCTATTCTTCCAGTCAAAGGTTTGAGTTCAGCCACTTCATATCCATTTCTATATTATACATCCTTTATACAGTGTAAGAATTCCTATAAACTTTATAATAATTTAATGTTATTGTCCACTTTCCACTCTGTTCTGACAGCATGCATATTGTGTTGCCTATTTACTACCAATGGCACCAACAGCCTTTCCAAAAGATGTTACTTATATGTAGAAATAGTCAATTGTTTACAAGTTCAGTTTAAATGCAAATAAAAGGCTTGTGTTTGTGCATCATGATGTTTATGTTTTTGTGTACGAATGCCTCAACTTTTTAATATTGGCATTAAATAATTACTGACTATTTCACTGAGCACTGCTGTCCTGCAGTTTGTGTTAAATTTTATTGCGATGGTTACGGAAACAAAAAAGTATGGCACAGCCCCACCGAGAATATTTTTCACCAGCCGCCACTGCTGGTATGCATAGTCATTCTAGAAGCTTCATGCATGCATACTTGGAGATTAGAGAGCATGCTTGATTATACACAAGAGATGCAACTGATCACATTTTGAACGTTCTGGAGATACAACAGAATAGGTATAAATAATACCGTCGCCATAAAGAAAGGAACAAACTTTATTCTATTTTTTGTGCGTGTGTAATCTATCTATCTATATATATTTCTACAAACATATAATATCTATATATGTTTTGTTTTCAAAATGAGCAGCTGTTTGCTTTCAGATTATTGAGACGTCTCTGCCGAAGTGTTAAAGTGTTTTGTTTAAAAATTAGTACTCAGTACAATCTAATACTGAAACAAAAAAGCCAGGATGGGAAGTGTTAACAAATTCTCCAGCCGAATCTCATTAAGTTGACCATATTTCACACGTCATATTTTCATTGTGTTTAGTTGCACTTCACGTAATGAGCTGCAGACACTTTGCGTTTTCCCAAAAGACTGCCAAAGACACCAGAGCAGGCACACACACAGGCTTAGGAGCATTGATCTAACTGATCTAACATTGCTTAACCTTATAATGTCGACACGTAGTACAGGGTATGATTGGATTGTGTGTATCCCCTTGCTCCAGAATGCTCCTTTTTAATCATCTCACAAATCTTGTGTTTGCATACAAGGCTTAAATGAATGATTCGCTTTAGCTATGTTATTGTAATCAATGTGGAAAACTGTTTTTGGCTTAACATTAAATAACACAAAAAAAACCCACAACGTTAATGTGATGCGATTAAGACCCATAGTTTCAAAAGAGTCATTTTAGTCTGGCACATCTGAAACATCTGGGTTGATTTGAAAACCGCTCACCAAACCCCTAAGTCTGGCATGCCATTGATGGAATGCAAAAGCAACAGAGCTGAGACTATTTTGAGCTGGGAGATTTCTGCACGAAACCTGAGGTTAGCATCTTGTGTTAATTCTATGTTAGGATGAAACATATTGATATATTAACTTTAAAGGGTGTTAACGGAGCAACATGTTTTGTTTTGGTTTGCAGTAACGCCAACAAGAAAACAAAACAACACATATTTAACTATTGGAATAATGTTTAACATATGTGTGAAACCTAAAATAAACAAAAACTATGTAATAGTTGGATACAATATTTAACTTGTTTCAATACTTGGCTCATACCGGAATTGTGTAACTTACACTAAATACATGTATGCTGTGAATCATTATACAGTCATTTTTACCAGATTTTTTATCAGTAAACATCTGAAGAGACTCCATATATATGATTTGTTTCCATTATTGTTCATTTAATGCAGTCGTATAATTACGAGTGTGCTGGCTGTTGGGAGAAATAACGACAGAGCAACAGGCCAGGGAGCTCAGCTGGTAAGCTAGTGTGTGCATATTACTACAAAAATAAACGCTTCGCGCATATAATGATATATTTTCCCATCTGGCAAGATTTTATTGATAACATCTTCAGTTTGGCGAAGGAGTAATAATGTTGGATAAAACATAATCCAGAATTGTGTCCGTGTGTATGTTATTTGTGTTTGTGAGTAGCCATCAGAAGGAAACCGATAAGTTACTGAAGTGTGCTGAGCTGAATGAAAACACAATTACAGTGAAGACTTTTAAAGAGCTTTAATGGTTAGATGATTAATATTCTTTATAAGAGCCAATGCAGGGCAAGCTGCAGCAACCAGTGTAACTAGTTATAAAGAAAACAGCATTATAATACTCTTAATAGTGCAATTACAGAACTGTGATTATTACTGTAATAAAGAATTATAGTATTTAATAATTACTGTGATTAAACTTACAGTCAGCATACTGTGGTATGTTTTACAGCAACTTACTTGCCAATTGCTGCCTCAAGTTGCTGTAAATTTCACAGTATTCTTTTTAAAGTGCACCTGTAGGTAAAATTAAGTAAAAACTATCTTATGTTTCCCTATAAATTTTGTTATAATTTCATAGCAATAATCTATAGCTTAATTTTGGTTTAAGCCCAAAAATTGTTTTTTATGTCTGTCTGTGGAACTTTTGCTTTGCATGTGTAAATGTAATACAACTTATTTTACTGATTCTACTGCTTGTGACAATCTACAGCAGGTGAACATGACAAGCCAGGTATACGGAAAAAATTGGACTGTTTATAATCAAAATCTACATTGCCAAAGATGGACAAGTAAATTGATTCCATACCATTGCTTTGACAGTGACAATAAATAAAATTTGATCTACACGGTATCATCTTCCTATAATATCCATTATTATTAATTTAGTTTTTTTGGTGTGGGTCCACTCTGACTGTGCAAGATTTTTTTATTGCAAAAGTAACTGTTGGAATGCTTTTCTTTAAGAAAGTAAACTGAATATATAGTGTATAATGTACATAGAGATTTGCAGTCAGTCTAAGTTTTTGCTAAGCCAAGTCTTGATTTTATTTAACACAGCGGCTAAATTAACCAAAAATAAATCGTCAGAGACTTCTGATTCTTTATAGCAGCATAGCAGTGATGAATTTATGAACTATTTCACAAATAAAATCCAAGATATAAGAGAAAACATTATAACTATTCAACCAGAAGTGAAACCCGCTGAACAAACGACTTATTACAGCGCCCCTAAGGAGAAATTGCTATTATTATCTACCATAGATCACGATGAACTATCGAAAATCATTAGATCATCTAAATCAACAACATGCATGCTAGACCCTATACCTACAAATCTACTGAAAGAGATGGTCCCAGAAATTATAGATCCTCTTTTTAGCATAATTAACTCATCTCATATAAGCATATAAGGTGGCTGTTATAAGGCCCCTTGTCAAAAATAAACATCTCAACCCTGCAGAACTAGTTAACTACAGACCTATTTCGAATCTACCTTTCATATCTAAAGTTCTGGAAAAAGAAGTCTTAACTCAATTCTGTTCCTTCCTCCAAAGGAATGACATCAATGAAGATTTCCAGTCTGGATTTAGAGCACATCACAGTACAGAGACTGCCTTGATCAGAGTTACAAATGATCTGCATATGGTTTCTGACCGAGGTTGTATCTCCTTAGGGTGCTGCTAGATCTTAGTGCTGCATTCGACACCATTGACAACAGCACGCTCCTATATAGAGTCGAAAATGATGTCTTGTTCATCTGACCGTTTTCAATATGTAGCAATAAACAATGAGGTATCACGCAAATCACAAGTCCAGTACGGTGTACCACAGGACTTAGTCTTAGGAGTTGATACGCAAATTTATATATCCTTGAAGCCTCATGAAATACAGCAATTCCATCGAATAGTGAAATGCATAGTCGAAATAAAAAAGGGGATGAGTAACAATTTCTTATTACTGAACTCAGACAAACCTGAAGTGTTACTTATTGGACTGAAAACCGCCCTACGTAACAACCAAGAATACTGCTTAACTATTGATGGATGTTCCATAAAATCCTCATATTCAGCAAAGAATCTTGGCATTTTATTCGATAGTACTCTGTCATTTGAGAAACAAGTCGCCAACATCTGTAAAATTGCGTTTTTCCATCTAAAAAATATCTTAACTACGTCATATGCTGTCACCATTAGATGCAGAGAAGCTAATTCATGCCTTTATGACTTCAAGACTAGATTACTGTAATGCACTATTAGGTGGTTGCCCTGCAGGCCTATTACAAAAACTCCAACTGGTCCAAAATGCGGCAGCTCGAGTTCTTACATGTACAAAAAAGTATGAGCATATTAGCCTGGTTATGTCAACCTTGCACTTGTTACCTATAAAGCATCGCATTAACTTTAAAATCTTGTTTATTACCTATAAAGCCTTGCATGGTTTAGCTCCTCACTATTTGAGTGAACTTCCTTCGTATTACAGTCCTTAATGTGCACTACGCTCTCATGCGTCTTGTGAGTTGGTAATACCTAAATTTCTTTTAATCAAGTGCAGACGGCATATCCTACCCCTATCTAGCACCCAAACTTTGGAACAGTCTTCCCTGCACTATCCGGGAGGCAGACACACTCTGTCAGTTTAAATCTAGACTAAAGACGCATCTTTTTAATCTTGCATACACTACCATAATATATTCCGAAGGTTTAGGCTGCACTAGTTAGATCAACCGGAACCAGGAACACTTCCAATAACAACTGATGCATTTGTTGCATCAAAGAGTGCAGAACAGTACTCTACTCTCAGCCAGTCTTGTCTCATTGTTCCAAGGATACTAGAGCGGGCAGGACATAGTCCAGTGCTGTGATGATAGAGCTGGACAAAGGTCTTGGCGACTCTACAAAATTATTAATGATAATCTTAAATCTAATTCTTTTTTATTTTGCCTTGTTGTGCGCGCAGTGTCGAGCTTGTGCAGAGGCTGCAGCCTTTGCTAGAGGGGAACTGTAATCCCCTGGTTAGGCCTGGTTTCCCTCTGAGGTGGTTTTCTCCTCCAATGGAGTTTTGGGTTCCTCACCACCGTTTGCATACGGTTTCGCACTGTTTGCATGGTTTATAGTTTTATTTAATTAACACTGCATATAGGAATTTATAGTCTGTCAGATATTTGACCTGTGTTTTGACTTGCATAACCTTATATGTTTAGCTTAGAGTCAATGTTTTCTTGTACAGCTGCTTTGTAACAATGAAAATCTGACTTGAATTTGCTGCGACCGTTGACATTTGAAAAAAGGTGTCATCAACTTCAGGATTTTTGGAAGGCATATAATGACAGTGTGCAGGACCAAAACTCTGACTATCCAAGTCACCTATAGGCAGCATAAATAATCTATGTGACTCAAGTTGCTCAAATAGTGTCAAGATGTGTAATTATACCGTGTAGAATACCTTGCATGTACAGAGCTATTTTTCGTGTTCTGAATCTGATACAATCAGCTTGTATTCCTACTGTCAGATGAACATATAAAAAAGAATTGAAGGTACAAAATAAAGTACTGGTTTTTAAACTGTGTTTTTATTTTACATGTAAAGAATTTAACAGGAAATCATTGTAGGCCTGGGATCTGAGTGTTTCATTATAGATTAAAATAACTGCTAACTACTTAAATTTGCAGTATTGTAGGTTTTAAATGTAGCTACTTTTGATGTTTTCTAATAATATATACGTATCTGTATTATTACTGGTAAATATACAGACATCTGGTTTTTTTGTAGTTTCTTAGTTATTATACATTTAAACGTTTTTAAAAGTAAATTACTGTGTAGATTGACAGGAAAGCTTCATAAAACAACTTAAAAATAACTACATTTAAATAGATTACCATGTGAAGAAGTTGCTTTTAATGTATTTTGATATAAATTATCTGTTTTTCCAGTTTAATGAACAATTACCAACAGTGCTATACTGTAATTTGCCCAATTTTGACTGTAAAATTGGCTATGTTTTTTTACAGTTTATTTCATGTAATTTTGTGAAACAGGTTTATTCAGTATTTTAGGGAAAAACAATTGCAAACTCTGCTACTAGACTTTTTACAGATTATTTCACAGTGCATATACTGTGTGTGAACAAAGAGCAATAGTACAATAGGTGCAAAGACAAAGTTACTAGTTTCAACGAAAGCTAGACCACTACCTGTTGAGAGAAAGAGGGTTAGTGTCCGTTTTCTTTTTTTTTAATTTGTCTGTCAGGTATTCGCCGAAGAGGTGTGGTTTTTTGAAGGTTGTGAGAGATGTGGTTGACCGGACCGCATTGGGAAGAATGTTCCACCAGGAAGGTGAACATGAAAAGGGGTGTCACATGAGCCCTTTTGGGCTGTTGGAAGATGAGGCGTGCTGCTGCGTTTTGAACCAGCTGAAGTGGTTTGATAGCCTTTGCAGGAACACCAGCAATGAGAGCATTGCAGTAGTACAACCTTGTGATTACCAGGGCCTGGACAAGTAGTTGTGCCGCATGTTCAGTGAGGTAGGGTCTAACCTTGCGAATGTTAAATAAGGCATATCGGCATGACCGCGTTGTCTCTGCAATGCTCTCTTTTCAATGTGATCATTGAAGGACAGCTGTTCATCAAATATGACTCCAAGGTTCCTGGCTGATTCGGAGGGAGTGATAGTGGAATTGCCAAGCTGGATGGTGAGATCATGTTGGACCGTGGGGTTTGCCGGAAACACGAGTAGTTCTGTCTTGGCCGGGTTCAGCTGCAGGTTATGCTCTTTCATCCAAGCTGAGATGTCATCTAGGCAGGCTGTTATGCGAGCTGCTATAGTGGTATTGTCTGGGTGGAACGAGATGTAGATCTGGGTGTCATCAGCATAACAGTGATACGAGAAGCCGTGTACCCCCGTATGATGGGTCCTAAGGATGTCATGTAGATGCAAAAAAGCAGCAGTCCAAGCACCGATCCCTGAGGGACCCCAGTGATCAAATGGTGAGCAGTGGACAGCGAGACCCTCCATGACACCTTGAATGATCTGCTGGAGAGGAGGGATTGGAACCAGCGGAGAGGGGAAACAGAGATTCCTAAGGATGACAGGGTTGCTAGCAGAATCTAGTGATTGACCTTGTCAAACGCTGCAGATAGGTCTAGCAGAATCATGACAAAGGATTTGGATTCCGCTTTGGCTAGCCTCAGTGCTTCTGTGACCGAAATAAATGTGTTTCTCTCTAATACACATTGCTTATAATTATTCAACCCCTAATACAATTCTTGCCAAGATACCAGCTATTACTATTACTATTTTATAATCCCTAATACGTCACATTACCATGTTGATGCTTCTTTTAAATTCTCTCCAATCATTTTCTATAGGGTTCAGGTCTGGAAAGTGGGATGGCCATGGGCGGAAGCTTAGTTTTTTGCTTAGTAACCCATTTTTGTTTAGATTTTTGTTTTCAGGTCATTATCCTATTGAAAGATTTAAACTTGGCCCCTTTTGTGACTTCTGGCAAGGACGGTCAGGTTTTAATTTTTTTAACTATTGTTATTTGCTAGAATAAAAAGTACACCATGTAAAATTATATACACTGCTGTATATTTAATGTTTTGGGCCTAATTCTCTGCTGGAGATTGTCTAAGGATACTTACAAATGAGGAATTTTTCTTAACATTTTCAACCTTCAGACTTGTACAGATGTCCACAATGTTTTATTATTCCCACTGAAATTTCAGCATACAGTGAAATCTCATTCTGAATGTTCAAAGAAAAACATTTGAAAAATTATGTAAAATACACAAAATTCTAAAATTCGTCCCAATAAAAGCACTGCTTCTGAAAATAAACAAAAAGTTGGAACTAGTAGAACTCACAAATTAACTAGCCACAAACCGCATGCTAGCACCTAAAAGATAAACAAAACCCATTTGTTGGAGTTTGTTGCATCAGTGTGAAACACCTTTTGGCATTGCTGGATCAATGTCATTTAGAATGTTAGTGTTTGTTGGAGTCTTTTGGCATTTATGGGATCAGTGTGAATTAGCATTAATGCTAATATAATCTACAACTCAAAGTTTCAATGGAGTCAGTCATGGGTCACAGTACTTAAAAGTTTGGGATTAAGGAAAAAACCTGACTAGAATGCTTGAGGAATGCATACAGTGTGGCCTTGCAATCTGTATAATTATATCCTGACAAACATAGGCCATTTCTGCTTCAGTCGCAGCACACTAGCTGGCAGAGAATACAGCAGGACTCTTCGGCGAACAAAACAGCACTATTTAGATGTCTACTACCACACATTCTGCTTTTTTCATTCCAGTGACATTCACAATAAAAAACTTGTTCTCTAGACATTTGACCTCTTCTCTGTAAATAAACGTCTGCAGAGCCGAGGCAAAAACCCCTGTCATCTCCAACATAAGTGTTGTTTTCTGAGTAATGTATAAAAGGCTCAAGCTTTCATGGCACATAACACATCACCAACTAGACATTTCTAAAGATGCTTCAATCCACAATTTTAACTTTAATTCTTCTGTAAACTGTGTGGAGTGGCTATTTGAAACCGAGTCTCTTTAGGGTTATTTCAGGTAAGATTCAATCCACAAGCACAGCAGGTCCAATGTGTTTGCAATATAAGCACAACAGATGCACATTTCAGATTCTGACTGGAGCTTTGTTTCTAGCTGACAAATAGATCTCTGGCAGAGAAAGGACAGAGGGAAAGACGAATGAAAGAAGCAATAAGACAACACAAGGCTAAAATGGCAAGAATCCACTAAGCCTTCTGGGTTTTACCATTGTTCAAGAACCAACAAAGGAACCTAATGAATCCACGAGAGGATTCAAACAATCAAAATCCGGAAAACCCATCGGATCAGGACGGGGCCAATGCTCGACTCGCCTATTTCATACAAGTCCCAATATGGGGTCCAGATTTACTGGAGCTTCTCCATGCCTCAGAGCAAGCAAAAGTAAATGGACATATTTTTCTCAAGTTGCATCACTTCTCCATCTCCTTCACGGGCTTAATGAACATGTCAGTACAGCTCTGTGGTTTTGCAACCATGATCTGAGGTTGGGGTAAAAGACATGGTAACCGAAAGAGGTGAGGTGGAGTTTGGCAATCAAAAGCCTCCAAATGTCCTTTTCTGATCATATGAGCACAGTCTGGGGTTATTGAAGGAGACATTTCTCACAGAACACTGCCTTTTCTTTATTCTCTTTAGGGTGTTTTCTGTCTTTGATGTGACAAGTAAAGAGAGGAAGATGAAAGATTGTGTTAATAAGGAAGTAGTGCACAGCTCATGTCCTCATTGTCCTCACAAAGTCATAAATGATGCCATAAACTGATAGAAAACGGCTTTATACGAGTATTCTGAACAATTGATCTACCGCAAAATATCTACCATTCCACAACCTGTCATCAAAATGTAATTTTAAACAAAATAATAGAAAAAGCAGTACATTGTACTGTGCCTCTATTCTTCTCTTTTCAGTTCTACTTTAGTTCTCAACAGTGGCCTCCCAAAACACCACCAGAGTTCCACATTGCTTCTATATTTTTTATTCTTCTTTTCCCACCAAGGATTTTGTGGGTTTACAGTTTCCTTCAAGGTCACTTTGTGAGAACTTAGACAATCCAGATACAATTAAGATTCTGTTTTTACAGAGGACAATCTTCTATACGGGTTCAAACAGAAATGCAGTGCATGAAGTCACTATGAACAATTGCATTACTATGACAATTTGCCATACCACCAGGTAACAACCTGCTTACTTTAGTTTGCTCGTGCTGTGAGGGATATTTCAGGAAATTGGACCACCACAGCTGTGAGACCACCATTCTTAACTGATGAGAGTTCACTTCTGATTCTTTTTCCAAGGGTGATGGGTTCATTTATTAACTTGTCTAAGTACTGTAATACTTGTATTCTAAGTACTGTAATACTATGTAACTACCTGTAATTTTGAGGCGGCACACTGTGGAAGTAATCTATGTATCTATGTAACTGCCTTTCCAGACAAGAAGGATATTAAAATGCACTTAGTCTAAATGAAGTTGAATGATTGTGGAACTGCTAACATTGACAAACACTACATTATAGGTTTAGTCTTTTGTAGTGTAAAAAGTAAAATTGAAAAACATTGAACATTTGTTTAATTCTCTACATCTACTTCTACTTCTAGAACTTAGGTGATTCAACTCAAGCCTTCCATTAGAATTCACTGTCGAACACTACACTAAAAACATCCAGACAACAAACCTGAAGTCCAAATGTAGCAGTGCAGGTTGTAACCTTTTAAGACCTTCCCTAATTTACAGCTTATATCACCCAAGAAAAGTCACTATATTGTTTGAAGGAGAACTTTATAACCTATGGTGCCAAACAAGGGACACAAAGGTGCATTATTGGACAGAAGTGTCATGCTTTTCTCATACTGACCTTTTCAAGATAGAAAGTACTTTAGATCTTACATCAGAGACCTGGGGGAAAAGGTCAACTCATAATCATGCCAACTAGAGACAAACCCCACATAGACACGAAAGAACATCCCAGCATTTCATTTACTGGAGGTCATATATAATTATTCAAGATAATAGGCAAAATTCAACAGATGTCTGTAAAGTCCAGAAGGTCACTTACATCAAAGTTCTAAATGTATAAAAACAGTGAGTTTGATACAAAAGTTCTGACATCTGCCTGCACTACAGTTGTGTTTAAAAAAGTTCCAAAAACAAAAATGTAAAACAATGACTACCGGTACTGTGTATAACTACAGATTGGTGCATTCAAAGACGATTGCACTAAAACCACAACATATAAGTTCATTGTTGTGACGGCATAACCTTCTCTATGGTGTGTGCTATATTAGCCTATTGATCTCATGTCTAGTCCTGAGCAGTAACTATGAAACATTCACTCTGTTGACAAGATTTGTCTAGTTATCGAAGAGACTGGTGAAAACAAAACAAAATGAAGCTGATGAGTCACTATGCGTTAATGAAAGAGGAAGTATGTGATTTCTGTCCCAATAGCATTAACGAACAAAATTGCTAAAACAAACAAATTCCCATAAGCAATTTCAAAGTGAGAAAAGACTGTGGTGTTTTGATAGCATCACAGAGTCACACGTGTTTACAAATTTGTCCATGCAAAGGTCAACCTTAAAGGCATAGTTCACCCCAAAATATAACTTTTGTCATTTTTTACTCGCCCACATGACATTCTGCACGTTAAGACTTCACAGTGCATCTAGAACACAAATAAAGATATTTTTATAATATCCGAGAAGTTTCCATGCCTCCTGGTAGACATAATGGATGGTAATTGCTTCTGTCAAGGTCCAGAAAAGTTCTAAAGACAACGTTAAATTGGTCCATCTGATCATGGTGGTTCAATTGAATTTTTATGAATGGACGGGAGTACTTTTTCCGTGCAAAAGAAACCAAAATAAAGAGTTTAATCAACAAATTGTTCTCTGATGCGCGTATAACGTCATGTGGGTGAGTAAATCATTACAAAATATAGATTTTTGGGTGAACTATCCCTTTAAGAGGTTGTGTTAGGTTGTTTCCCCATGTGAAGTCTTTCTTAAACGTTTTAAAGAATTTTTAAAGCATAGTTGTCCATTGTCAGGTAAGTGAATTGTCACATCCATAACGGTCCATTTTACTCATAATTGGGAAAAAAATCATTTTAATATAGTAACTATGTGTTTTATAAAGAGCAAATAATTTTCCAATTGTTGGGTCTTATTGCTTCTGGTTTGTACATTTCGATTCACAGAAATCCAGCAAAGTATGTTGTCTTTCAAAAACATTAATCCTTTTTGTCACCTCCACAACACTCTTCCCTCTTTTAGAACAGAAAAGTTGTGCATAGACTGATATTTTCTGATTTGTTCTATGAGAAATTATGGTTTTGTTTGATAAAAAATCCCCTTTATCCCCTTCATTAATAAATTATGCATTCTGTATCTACCCTCATATCTATCCAAACCTGTACAGTTTGACATTCTTCTATAAAACATATCAGGAAGATATTTTGAAGATCGTTGTACCTAAAAAAAACTGTCTTATTGACTTCCATTGTATGGACACAAAACCACTAAAATTTCTCAAAATATCTTCACAGAAGAAAGTAGTACAGGCTTTGAACGAAATGAGGTGGAATACATAAAACAAACACCATAGTATGCAATCAACACAAAACTGAATCAAAGACACAAATACCCCACAACAACCTTAGAGTCTGAATTTAAATGAATAAATATGCACAGTTTTCAGTTCAACTGCTCTGACCCACAGAGTGAAGTAGAGCATAGTGATGCTCACTATTGAATTCAATTCAAAGTGTGAAAAATGTCTTGCATCTTCCCCGTCTTAGACACATATGCTTGAGCGTGCACTTGAAAATGCAGCTGGTGGCCTTTTCGCAGGTCACCTGTCACCATCACGCTTCTAGGAAAAGTGTGTCTGGTTTCAAGGGCTTTCAAGAGCTGGGACACTGAAAACATCTGGGGTCGCACTATGCCAATATTCCCATGCTTCTGAACACAGATTGTCATCAGCTTCCTGCGCCTCTGCTCACATCTTCCTGCAATCAACATTCACCTCACACTTGCTACTCACCGCTCAGGGATGATGAAAGCTTAGCAAAGACATCGGTGCTGGAATTGTTAACAAACATTAGAGGGAAGCACGTCTTCTCTGTAAAGTCTCACAGGGCTGCCAAATTATTGGTGGTACTGTAGAGGAAATGGAAGGATTTGTGTAGATATTTCAAGTGTTATGAAACCACATTTACTGTAAGCGTGTGCCACTTTTCTTACTGACATTAGAAGACATGGAAAATTGTGGAAAGCAGGATGGGAGAGCATAAGAACTGATTGTGGTCCAGATGGTTGTCTTTCACTTGAATGGAATTCAAAGTATCAAGCGAATTTATAAAACACAACGTAATTCTCACATATGCACTCAAAGGACAAATAAGAGCAAGTGTGATCTTTTCAAACGTGTGAATGTGTTTACTTTTCTATATATAACTATATACAGATTTTCTGTAAATAAGCAGTCTGCTTTATAACACAAGTGAATGCCATGTGAATGCATGGCCTAGATCAGGGGTTCTCAACCTTTTGCAACTCATGGCCCACAAAGGACCGTTCAAATTTTTTCCAAGGACCACCTTTCCAAATATGATAGTATGAACACAGAATATTCAAAGAGTATTTACACTCTGCTGTTAATCATTTATGCCACAGTAGCAGGTCAGCTATATAGATGAAAACTGTTATATAATCATAGAAAAGACTAGGCAGGTCAACTCAGTAACCATTTATTCCTGTAACAATAACAGTGAAGGTCAGGTCAGACCAGTCCGGGTGTTTCGTGTTCAAATGTTCAGAAAATTCTCCACATAAAACACACAGTGTCTTCGGCTTAGTCTCAGTACCTGCCATTATAAATCCAAACTTAATGTATTCTGCCGATGGCTGTGATGGTGGCAGTTTTTTACCACTGTGGTGTTAATGGACAAATCAACAGCGGTTGTGCGGTGGTTTGAGAAATATATATTAATTAAAAATAATATTTACATTACCATATTTGCATGTAGCAACCACATGACGAGTGGGAGAGAAATATGGACCCAATTTAAATACTTGAAATGGTTAAATACTTGAAATGGTTAAATACTTGAAATGGTTAAATACTTGAAATGGTTAAATACTTGAAATTGAAATATGATATCTGAAATAAATGAGGATAAAACATACTTCCATATAATGCGCAAATCCATCAGGGAAACAGCACACTACTGCATATAAAACATTTAAATAAACATCAGTAAATAATGAGAACTTAAATGATTTAAGTTAAATATTAAATAAAAAAGCTCTTGTTGCAGTGATAACTTCAGTAAGTCGCTTATTAACGGCTTAACAATTCAATTTAACACACTTCTTAAACCTACCTTTGCTTTCCTATTCAGATTGCCATAAAAACGTTACTTTTCCTATTCGTTGGTGGAAAACGTAAATGTTGACATTAATAAAATGTTTACAGCTGCAATAAATGTGCGTTCAGAAGATAAGCACAGGAGCGCAAACGAACAGATGTCTATCGGCAACCGCGACAAAACCTGCGCGCGCTACGACACCAAGCAAGCGGGTCATAGCCATTGATATTATTTAACTGTTAATTTCACAACAATATTCATTGCAGAACCCACAGAGTAACCTCTGGGTTTTGCATGCAGGCCCGCGCTCGAACGAATGCCAATAATTTTTATGGAAATGTAAAATATTTAAATTGAACAATCTACAATTGAAAGCCTACACAAAGCAATCACATCTGATTGCAACTATAATTTGTATTACACTTATATTCGTCACAGTGAAGTGCACTACTGCCGGCAGCAGCTCACCACCTTCATGGCACTTTCTAACCGCGGTCACGGCCACCGTCAAAGACTTAATTCTCACCACACACTTCGACGCTTTTGCTTGGACAGGACCGTCTCCGACAACTGATTTTCTTTTCAGAAAACGAGACATTTTATTGTAACATAATTTACTGTAACGTAATTTATATTTGAATGTCGTAACGTGTTAGTTCAATCTGACGTGTGACGTGATTGGACATTGAATCTGATGTTGTGACGTATTTGGTGTTGCAAAATTCAAATATAAATTGAGCATCTCGACTCGACATTAGTGTTTCTTTAACATGTAAATTCAGAGACAGTGTCTTTCTATAGGTAAAGGCCATGTGGTCTCATGAATAATGATGATATATAGAGTCAGTGACTGACTGTTAATCTCATCCAATCTGGTCATTTTGGTCCCAGAGGAAAAAACATTTCTAATGAAATGCTTTCCTCTTAACATGACAAATAATGGCTCCCAACATAATTTTTTATATTGCGCAACATGTACGCTACACACATTGTTTAATAGTGATTCACAGCCTTTTCAGAAAAACAGACATGTACTTGAATAATGGAGGTAAACATGTCAGAAAAGACCCACCAGGAATGTTGTGTATGGTGATGGCTAGGATTAGAAGTACGATCCGTCTCCAGCTGCTTGAGGTCTGACCAGTCTGCTCCTGCGGTTTAGTGTTCACTTCCTGTCCCTCTGTATGACCAGTGTTGGGTCCTCTGCGTCTCTGGTACACCTCACCATTCTCTATTTTATCTATAAAAAAAAAGAACTCAGTAAACCCACACCACAATCAGCAAAAGCAAATCTTTTATTGTCATCCCACCGGTATCATTCGCTGTATTTGTACGGTATATTGAACTTTTTTTAACTTTACAGTAGTTATACATGACTAAACATTGTGTAAACTTTATTATTTTGATTATTTTAACTTATTACCTACACAATGTAACTATGAACACATTGTACTGCTTTTAATATATCTGTCAAATCATAAATAAGAACGTAAACTATTAACCTATCTGTGTTTCGATCTAAGGTTGTTCAGACCTTGATCTCCGAATACACGGTTCAATACAGTCAATAGGTCAACCACACAACTCATTAGAGTCAACTTTTTCTCCCATAATCAATATTAGAAAACGTTAGAAATAAACAGCTGAATGTATATTTTCAAAGGTTAATTTCTTAATGCAGTGCTTGTATCTTCTCAAATACCCCTTTACCAAACAATTATCTTTTGAAAAAAGCAAGAACCGCTAACACATTTGTATCAACATCCATCTCACACCTTAATCAGATATTATAAAAGATATTATCTTTTTTCAGGCCATTTATTTTATATTTTGATATCCCTAGTATGTATGTATGTATATATTGTATACATTGTAGGCTCTGTGGCCAGGGGGATGCCCCTTAATAGAAGTCTGATCATTATTTTTGTAAATAAAAAAACTCCTGACAACAAACAAACAACAAATGCAATGTAACAATTATAATGCTCTCATCATTGATAGAAAACAAATGTGCTTACTAAATTTGTGTTTCCATGCCATTCATACCAGAACTACTTGTATCTTAAATAATTGATTGCCTGGGCTTTAAAGGTCATAAGGAACACATCCATCATCAACCATTGTGCTCTGAGCATATATTTAGTCCTTAAAGATGGAAGGAATTTTTAGAACATGGATGAAGACTCATCTGGAATTTGAATGGCGTTAATTTCACCTGTTATTGATGGATTGCTTTTTCATGCTAGTGTCAATTCATTAAGAGCTGGTGATGGACAACAGCTGTAAAAGAGCCTTAAAGAATGAGACTAGAAAATAACGTCAAGTCAAACTTGATAATGATAATATTAATGCCAATTATAATATTAATGCCAATCCCAAACATGCTTGTGGAATCATGATGAGCGATGCTGTCTATGAAATCGGAGTGGCACTTACGGTAGCAAAACCTGCAGTCTTGAGAAGTTATGTTTATGTTGCTATGCAGTTTCTAAAGGGCTTCGAGTAGTTTTGAAAACATTGCTTCGAATATGGTTACTAGGTGGATAATTTTTTAATGATTGCTTATGGGCTCTATTCAAATGAGCCCACCCTTCCAGGCTAATATCCGTGAAAAATAGAAAACCAGCTGAGCACTATATATGTCAACATTTGCAGTGTTGGCCATGGGACAACACAAAAAGAATATCATACTCGAGAACTGTCAGCCGGATAGTATGCATACTGATCGCACTACTGCATACTTCTATTTTGTTCAAATACTTTTTAAATCTTTTCTCAGACAGTACATGATTTAAAATGCAGCGAATAATGTTCCGGTCCCTATATATATGACTCGTGTCCTCCTTTTAAAGCACGTTGTGGGGATTTCTATCAGGTAAAATACATTTTTGTCAGATTGATTAGAAAATAACATCTCTTTAACAAATTGAGGCATTATTCATGTTGGTAGCATAAATGGCACTTGCCTTGGCAAGCAGGACTTAAAACGAGTTGTTTTGTCAATTGTAAAAGGCAGCTAAACAAACAGAGCTATAAAAAATAAAGCTGCAAGCAGAAAAAGCCCCGGAAGGCACAGCAAGCGAAGCATGGAACCACAGCGGTATATTAAGTATATAAATCCAAAAAATTGATTTACATGCAATTTCCCCATGAAAGACAGAGAAAAACATCTCCAATCATTTTAACTTTCAAACTTCTAAAATGACATAAACGAAGCACTGGCTCTGGAAATCATAAGTGTTAAAAGTAAAAAAAAAGTTAAATCTCTAGCATGAGTAATAACGTTGAAGATCTTGACTTTACCATTGAAAATATGAATGCCACTTTCTCGGAAACGCTAGACGTAGTTGCTCCTCTGCGCTTAAAGAAGATTAAAAATGACAGACCGACACCGTGGAATAATGAACACACTCAGGCTCTAAAGAAAGCGGCACGAAAAATGGAGCGCAACTTTAAGAAATCTAAATTAGAGGTATTTCGTACTGCCTGGAAGGATAGTATTAAAAAATACAGGAAAGCCCTAAAAACTTCTAGATCTGCCTATCTTTCATCACTAATAGAAGAAAACCAGCATAACCCTAGGTTTTTATTTGATACAGTGGCTAAATTAACCAAAAATAAATCGTCAGCGACTTCTGATTCTGTATACCAGCATAGCAGTGATGATTTTATGAACTATTTCACAAATAAAATCCAAGATATTAGAGAAAAAATTATAACTATGCAACCAGAAGTGAATCCCGTTGAACAAACGACTAACGACGAACAAGCGCCTCTAAGGAGAAATTACGTTTATTTTCTACTATAGATCACGATGAACTCTCTAAAATCATTAGATCATCTAAATCAACTTCATGCATGTTAGACCCTATACCTACAAATCTACTGAAAGAGATGCTCCCAGAAATTATAGATCCTCTACTAAGCATTATTAACTCATCTCTGACATAAGGACATATGCCTAAAGCATATAAGGTGGCTGTTATAAGGCCTTTTTTCAAAAAACCCCATCTGGACCCTGGAGAACTAGTTAACTACGGACCTATTTCGAATCTACCTTTCTTATCTAAAGTTCTGGAAAAAATAGTCTCAATTCAAATATGCTCCTTCCTCCAAAGGAATGAGATTAATGAAGATTTCCAGTCTGGATTTAGTGCACATCACAGTACAGAGACTGCTCTGATTAGAGTTACAAATGATCTGCTTATGGCGTCCGACCGAGGTTGTATCTCCTATTGGTGCTGCTAGATCTTAGTGCTGCATTCGACACCATTGACCACAGCATGCTCCTACATAGACTCGAAAATGATGTCGTTATTAAGGGAATAGCTTTGAAATGGCTTAGATCTTATTTATGCGACCGTTTTCAATATGTAGCAATAAACAATGAGGTATCACGCAAATCGAAAGTCCAGTACGGTGTACCACAGGGCTCAGTCTTAGGGCCTATGCTCTTCGCATTATACATGCTACCTCTAGGAGATATAATAAAGCGACACTGAGTAAGCTTTCACTGTTATGCTGACGATACGCAACTTTATATTTCCTCGAAGCCTCATGAAACACAGCAATTCCATCGAATAGTGGAATGCATAGTCGATATCAAAAAAGTGGATGAGTAGCAATTTTATATTACTGTACTCGGACAAAACTGAAGTGTTACTTATCGGACCAAAAACCTCCCTACGTAACAACCAAGAATTCTGCTTAACTATTGATGGATGTTCCATAAAATCCTCATCTTTAGCTAAGAATCTTGGCTTTATATTCGATAGTACTCTGTCATTTGAGAACCAGGTCGCCAACACCTGTAAAATTGCGTTTTTCCATCTTAAAAAAATATCTAAACTACGTCATATGCTGTCACCATCAGATGCAGAGAAGCTTATACATGCCTTTATGACATCAAGACTAGATTACTGTAATGCACTATTAGGTGGTTGCCCTGCAGGCCTATTACAAAAACTCCAACTGGTCCAAAATGCGGCAGCTCGAGTTCTTACGCGTACAAAAAAGTATGAGCATATTAGCCCGGTTCTGTCAACCTTGCACTGGTTACCTGTAAAGCATCGCATAAACTTTAAAATCTTGCTTATTACCTATAAAGCGTTGCATGATTTAGCTCCTCACTACTTGAGAGAACTTCTAACGTATTATAGTCCATCACGTGCACTACGCTCTCAGGCGTCTAGTCAGTTGGTAATACCTAGAATTTCTAAATCAAGTGCAGGCGGCAGATCCTTTTCCTATCTAGCGCCTAAACTTTGGAACAGTCTTCCCTGCACTGTCCGGGAGGCAGACACACTCTGTCAGTTTAAATCTAGACTAAAGACGCATCTTTTTAATCTTGCATACACTACACTATCATAATATATATATTTCAAAGATCTAGGCTGCACTAGTTAGATCAACCGGAACCAGGGACACTTCCAATAACAACTGATGCATTTGTTGCATCAAAGAGTGCAGAACAGCACTCTACTCTCAGCCAGTCTTGTCTCATTGTTCCAAGGTTACCAGAGCGGGCAGGACGCAGTCCAAGGTTACCGGAGCGGGCAGGGCAGAATCCATTCCCAGACCTAATAAATGCTGGACGAAGGACGTGGTGACTCTACAAAACTTCAGTCGCTATTATATTATTAATGATAATTTTAAATCTAACTTTGTTTTTTATTTTGCCTTGTTGTGCAAGCACTGTCGAGCTTGTGCAGAGGCAGCAGTTTTTGCCAGAGGGGAACTGGAATCCCCTGGTTAGGCCTGGTCTCCCTCTGAGGTTTTTTTTCTCCTCCAATGGAGTTTTGGGTTCCTCGCCACCGTTTGCATACTGTTTTGCACTGTTTGCCTGGCCGGGGGGGCTGCTAGAATTTGATAGTCTTATTTAATTAACTCTGCATATAGGAATTTATTGTGTGTCTGATATTTGACCTGTGTTTTGACTTCCATAACCTTTTACGCTTTACTTATAGTCAATGTTTTCTTGTAAAGCTGCTTTGTAACAATGAAAATTGAAAAAAGCGCTATATAAATAAAGCTGACTTGACTTGAGCAAACTCAGAATGCTTCTACTTGGAAATAACATCGGAAACCGTGCTCATACTTTGACATACGACCTATGAACTCAGGGCAGATCAATCAAGCCAAATGCAGGGAGACGCTTCACATTCAAAATGCTTGCAGTAAGATTAGCACAGAGTTAACTTATGCGAAACGTTAAGAATTGTAAAGTTTTTCACTGGAAGGCTGTGAGGTCGGAAGTGGGATATTTTCTTTTAAGTAGACAAAACGATGCACCGGTCTCGCATCTCTCACGGAGGAGCTCCGGCAGCATAAAAGGAAGAGTGACAGGAGGGTACGACGAGAGAGGACAAGGCCTGGACTTTATGTTGTTTTTTATTATGTTTGTATGGCCGGCAGTCGACAGTGAGATAATTCGTTTTATTGTTCGTTTATTTAAGTTAATGTTGTGTTACGTTCGGGCGAATCCCACCTCTTTCCTTCCTTTTACTAAACCTTGTTACATTGGTGCCGAAACCCGTGAGGAAGGAGTGACATGCTGTCGGAGAGCCCTGACTGCTGAGGGGGATCGCAGTGCTTAGGAGTTCGGGCAGCGCAGACATGGGAAGTCCGCGATTGGCTGCCTGAGGCGGTGGTGCTGGAGCCAGTATGCGTCAGGTGGGAGGGAGAGCTTGCTGCCGCACTCCTGGGACAAGGTGGGGTGGCTGACTTCTTTTTTCCTCTCCCCTCTCTCGTCTCTGTCGCTCCCGGAATTTTTGTTTGTTTAAATAAATGTATACATGCAGTGAGGTGGGGTTGCTTTATTTTTTCTGCTTATTTTACTGTTAATGTTATACATATCACAATCAGATGTTAATTAAAATATATTGTAATTTTGTGTTTTGTCTGAAATGTTAGCATGTTACATATTTAATGCAATACATATTTAATGGAGAATCATGGCGTCGTGTCCGTGTTATGAAATAATGTCTTTTTATAAAGGTTAAAAAAGAAACCTTCAAGGTTCTCCCACAGTAACAATCTCCAAAAACCTCAAAAGGTTCATTTTGTAACATTTTCTTAGAGTGAATGATGACAAATCTCCCAACTTATTTTAGCTGTGAACGTAAAATAGCTACGTTCTAAAATTGTTAGATTTTTCTACATTTTTGCAGTCACACTATAGGACATACATATGTGTGGTTTATTTGTGGTTTATACAACCCATAAACAGCCTTTTTACTTAAACATTTTCCCTACTTGCTTTACCGAATTCACAAAAATGAATTAGCAAACTTAATTTCTTCAAAGCAAACAAATTATTATTTAAATGTCACAACAGCGTGGAAGAGAAGACCAGGGCACTATTTGGGTCTATCAGATTTTGTCAGTGGGTGTCCAACTTTTCTCTTGATTACTGTTTGTTTTAGAGTTTCTCCACAATATGCAAATTTAGTTCACTGGCTACATCCAATATCACTTATTTGCATATGCTTGGCACTGCTTGTCAACAGGATGCAGAAACTTGTCTCAAGCAATCAGTCATGACTCATGAATCATTCTGAAAGCATATTGCGGTTTGGGTCAAAAAAGCATGTGTGACAATTTAATAACAAATAAGAACTTCCTGTTCATAAACACTTTTGCGATTACAGCTGAGGTTAAATGAGTACATATTAAATATGAGATCTGATACGCTCCCTACGACAATACCGAAAATCATACCTGCACACTCGCCGCTTTTTGGCGAGATTCGCCGTTTTGAATCCAAATATGCCATTTTTGTGAATCGTAAAGATCCAAAAAAGTTCCAAAGCGGTAACTTACCATTCTCTCTCGTGAAGCCAACACGGAAGTGACTTGTCCTGTAATTCATCGAATGGCTGCTAGAGACTGGCTTTTTATAACTCTCCAATTTAACTTATACTAAGCCTTAAAATTCAGCAAATTCGGTGAGTGGCCACTTGAGTGACAAGAGATTTCGGCAACCAGGTGCCTCAGCTCCAACCACATCCCGTCTGTTTGCCCATTTTCGATTACCCGGGAGTGACCCGCTGCTAAGATGGCGGCGACCGGCTTCGCCCACTTTAAGCTTCAAACCAGCTCTTTAGAAACCTATGGGTGACGTCACGGACAACGGCGTCCATGTTTTATACAGACTATGTTTTTTGATCATTCAATGCACAGATACAGGCAACATCGTAGCATCAGGCACGGATGCTTTTGCGCTCTGTGAAAAGCATTGCTGAAAGGGACGAACGTGAAGTGTTGTATCTGTAAAGGAATTTGATATTTATTCAGTTCACCCGTGTGTTTTATATCATTGTAATCATTGGCTCAAAACTTAAAAAACGTATATGTCCGATTTCATTTCCGGTATGCAAATTTTTTCGCTAATTTGCATTTTATGCTAAAATAAAAAAAATTAACTAGTCTCTGGATTTGTACCCAATCGGAACCAGACCAATGCTGATGAATTCTGTGGAGTGTGAATGTAAATAATTATCGTAAAAAAGTTGAAATTTCGATTTGCGGTGGCCGGGGGGCGCCAAAACGTCGGAACCGGAAGGAGCTAATTTTACTAAAATGGTTATAACTCGTGAACCGTTTGAGATATCTTCACGGCTTGGACCATATGCTTATACTCTCAGTCCGAGGTCACAGTATAAAAAAGTCGGCGTTTGGCCTCTAGGTGGCGCTATAATATACATTCTCTCGAAAAGGGAAATAACTACCCAACAGTTTGCCCGATCGACTAATTTCTTGGTATGGTGTGTCTTTGTGTCATGTACCATGATTCTAGAAAAGGACATTGGCGTATCTAAAAAAACATGGCCGCCATCGGCCAATGAAGTTTGAGCACTCCGTACACCGACTTAACGGAGGCCGATCGAAACGACACTCGCTGGGCTTGTTCGACCCATGGTCAAGAAGGTCTGTAAGAAATATGAACTCATTCGGCCACTGGGGCGAAATAACGTTTTTGGAGTCCTTAAACAATTGTGTATCACGTGACATTTGACATATACTCAAACTATTTACATTATTTGATTGGTCTCCTCATTCTAAACAACTTTGCCTCTGGAACCGCTTCAAACAGTTCGTGAGTTATCGCTGATGATGTCAAAAACCTACTTTCGCGAACTAGTCCTTGGTTTTTTGACCGATCGGAACCAAACCAATGCAGACGAATTCTGTGGAGTGTGAATGTCAATAATTATCGAAAAATAGTTGAAATTTCCTTTCAAGGTCGATAAGGGACGCACGCCAAAAGTTCTAATTATGCGGAGCCTTTTACAATAAAATGGCCATAACTCAAGAACTAGCTCTGAGGTCACCTACTAAAGGCAGCGACTTTTGGCCGCTAGTTCTCTTCATTCTGAAAAATCTTGACGCTTCAGACTGCTCGAACCCGGGAATCGCTGCTTGCAGCTATATTTAATATTTATTTTTTTAAACCGATCAATTCGCTTCATAATACATTAATACAGGTTTGACATCAGGAGCCGCGCAGATTACTTTTATATTGCTTGTATTTGCTTTTTGAACTTTCTTTTTTATGAAACTCTTTATAAGCATATTAAGCATAAAGTTATTTCAGGTATGAATGTTTCTATGTCATGTTATGGTGGACAAGTTAAGTACTTTGGGAACTTTGAAATTATCAAGTTCAGAACTGTTTGTTTTCCTAGATTCTTTAAAATATCCCCTTGTGTGTTTAACAGAACAAAAAAATGTCTACTATGGTAGTAAACGGTGGCCCAGTAATTCCAGTTAGCTCACATTCATCCAAATATCTTTCTTTGTGTACAACAGCACAAAGAAAAGTATACATGTTTGGAACAACTGGAAGATGAGTAATTCATGACAGATTTTCATTTTTAAGTGGACTATCCCTTTAATAAATTCAGCAAGCGCTTTCTGAAACATGCTCTCCGTATATCCTTAACCATTGTGTTTGTGGCCATTCATATTGGCTGGGAGGGATAAAGACTGCATGGCACGACACAGAGACAAAACAAGAGTTAAAAAGAAACAGGACAGGATTCAAAAACAGCAACAGCTGTCTGTGTGTATGTCTGCAATGTATGCAATATGTATAACCAGGGTTTGTGTCCTTGGTGACAAAATTCAGCAAAGCTCTGATGTCATATCTACGCTATCATCTTTACTCCTGACTCGTCATTTACTTATTTTAAAAATATCAACAGACAATTTGAACATTTTGAAGGGCAGTATTTCTATGTGTTAATAAAGTGTGGGGTGTGAATATTGAATCTGTACATCATAAACACCACATGTGCTTCATACACTCATTATGCATTTTGAAAATTAGTACTTTATGTGTGTGGCATGATAAAAAGAAAACAAGTAAGGCCAGTTCAGTTCCGCAAAACAATAGCACCCAGGGGTCTGTAACTTGGGTGCCAGGTGATTTGGACTTTTAGAGCACTTTAACAAAATCTAAGGGCTTTAAAGCACAGTGCTTAAAACCCTTTTTAAACTCTGCTTTTAACCCTATAGGTAAAAATTATTTTGGCATCACTTTGATCCTGGGTTGTGAAAGTATCACTTTTGCAGGTTAAAAAGGTTCACACAAAAATAAAAATTCTGCCATTTATTATTCCACATGTAATTTAAAACTGCATTCTTCAGTGGAACACAATTTCATTTTTGGATGATTTAACCCTTTAAAATTGGTGTGCCAAAGGTTAAACAGCCAGCCACTCATGCCTCAGGCTTATCTCATCAAATATGAATGACCTTTGTACAGTTGTAGAAACTTAATCATCTAGAGAAATGCTGAAATCTGAGTCCATAGAAATGACACATAAGTCCATTGGGTTCCCTTTTAATATATAGATAAAAGAAACTCAAGCTTGAGAAATGTGCGTTTACAGATAAAAGGTTTGAGTTAAGGAAGCAACATTTCTTGTTACCCAGGAAAAATGCAGATGAACAGCACCCTCTACTGGCCAGCTTCCTTTCATCACACACACGCATTCACACATTGCTTTTCATGTTTTATGGGATCACAATAATGTAATGATTTTTATACAGTAAGAACTGTATTGTACTCACCCTACCTCTAAACCTAACCCTCACACAAACCTTACAGCATTTTCAAATAACAAATTTGCCCCAAAATATGGTACGGGAGCACTCGCACACACACACACACACAAACACACGCACACACATAATTAAGAATTACATATATGGCCAAGCCTTGAAAAAGTACCCTTGAAATGTAAAAAATATAGATTGGTATTAACTGGAAGATGCAAATCCTCCTCACCAGCACCACTGGGCATTTTTCCATCATATTCCCAGCCACGCTTTCAGACGGGTGCTAGATGATGCTGAGGAAGAATGTGGAAAAACTCCACTGATTAGGAAGGATGTGATTAGACGCATTCAATCAAGATGTAATTCTCTTCCAACTAGACACCCACACAGCTACATTTCCAATGTCACAATGAAAAAATACTCTGAACCTACAGCGGCAAATCAGACTCACAATATTACAAATGGATACAGCATGGATACAATGCAACTTCATATTCCAACAGCAATGCAACTCGAAGATTGCCAGTGTGAATATTTTACACCAATATCTGGGCTTCCCAGATTGAACCATTTAAATGTAGCCTTTTAAAACCACATCACATATTTATGTGCGGCTATATGTGCAGAAATTCAGCTAATATCCAAATGACCTTATCAGCTGTCTGTCATACTGAGCAGGCAGCCTGACTTTGAGATCAAGAACGATGTATTTCAACACCGTTTCAACAGGAGGTTCATAATTTATCTCATAAATGTCATCACAGGTGTATGTGACTGATGAACAGTGACCACCGAAAAAATGCACATTGGTACATGACGTAAGAAAACTTCCAAGACCTGTACGTGTCTTGTGTCAGGTGAAGGGCATGCAGAATCATAAGGGACTCCTATTACCCTGCAGTCTGTTCAGACTCCTACAGTACCTTTTGTGATACAGACTGATCAAAACACCAGAACAGCGTTTTGCCTGCAGTCATAAAGATTTGACCATATATTAATAGCATTACATTACATTGCTGCTGTCTTTCTGAAACCTTATATATCGTTTAATAATTTATATTTTTTGCCATCATTATTAGTCGCCTTTTATGATTGTTACTGGGTTTTGCAAACATCTAACCATAAAAAGTATTAAAAAGTGCTTGTCAACTTTGACAACACAATTTCTATTCATTTAAAAAGTACTGTGTTTTTCCATTTCCTTTAAAACAGCAAATATGGACATCCAAGGTTTTGGAAGGACAGTGACGATATTATAGTTACATTATTATTACAATATATTGTACAGTCGCAGAATAAAAAAGAGACGACAGCAGTATTCGAGATATGCAAACATGGTATAATTTTTGTTATTTTGTCCGGATTCAATTCTCTGTAAATAAGTGCAAATAAAAAACAATATTTTCATTTGGAATTTGGGATAAAAAGAAGATATTTTGAGAAATGTCTCAGTGGTTTTGTCTCTATTCAACGGAAAGCAATCTTTAGAAGTGCTGTATGGTTACCAGTGCTAAAGTAAAGCTTTACTCAAGTAAGATTTTCAGTTGGGTGTGGTCTCTTCATAGCTGCTAGATTTATAATTATGATTAAGAGCATAATTATCACAAAACTACAAATACATTTTCACTCTCAATAATTTCAAACCTCTATGACTTTATTTTCTCTGCAGAACACAGAAGAAAATACTTAAACGATGGTAACCTAACAGCACTGGTCACTGTTACGTTCCAATGTATGTAGACAAAACCTTTACCAAAAATATTTTCCTTCGAGATAGAACCCTAAACCGGTTTTGAACAACATGAGGATAAATAAATAATGGCAGGATTTTTTTGGGGGGGAAATTGGACTACAAGCACAACAAGAATTCAATTAACTAAAAGCATCAATGCACTGATGGTTAAAACAGATTTTATTTTCATTATTTTAATTCATTAACATTTCAACAGAATAAACCTTGAACCTTGTTCAAACCTTAAAGTCAACATGCATTGACTACCGACATACTCTAAACACCATGAAATGGTTCACCTATCTTTGCCATCACAGTCAGTCATATAAATTCAAGACAAACAAGTCAAGAACGCACACGGCCGGTGTGGAATGCTGTAGTCTCCATCCCTCCTCCCTATCTTCTTAGCTACGTTACCATAGAAACAAAAAGCAACTGGACCTAACCATACGCATACTTAAATTCATTAATGCATTTATATATACTGTATATTCACCATGTGTCAGCAGTCATGCGTGTGTATTCATAAGATCACACCTCCTGCTTGAATGTTTCATAATGCAACAGTTCCCTGCATCTGTTCACGCAGAGGGTGGAGGTAACTGATGAAAATAAACCGCACATGCAGTATTTACCTTGCTTCACCTTATCTGCCATTTACGTGAACAGGCACCGAAAAAGCCATTATGTCAAAAGCACATGGAGAACTGTATTCATCAGAGAGTCCAGCGGCCAAACAGGATTTAAAATGGACAATTGGTAATTGACTTTAAAACATTGGATGTAAAAGAGCTTTTGGTCTCTACTTGAGTTTTAACTAAAATTAAGAGTCTTTACCAGCATCTTACAGTACCAGCTTCACACGGAGATGCTTCCTAAATAGTATTAATTGCATTCTCATCTATGCTGGGCTCTTTCCTTCATTACTCATTCCAAGTCAGCTATTTTTGTCATGGTTCTGCCCTCTTTCGTCTTGATTTTCTAGTCTAGTGCCAGAATCAGGACAGAGCCACTTGTTTTGTGTGGAGAGAGACATATGACACAATATGCGTTCTCTCCGGTCTCGTCTCTGGCCCCGCCTCTCTCGTTTCCTCGTTAGCTTCCATTAGTGTTTCATTCCCAATACCTGCCTTGTGTCAATTATCCTTTGTTAGTTTCCCCAATTTAATGCCCTTGTGTTTGCTGTTCTTTTTGAAAATTCTCTTGTTGGTTGCTTGTCACCATGGTTTCTTGGATATAGTGAATTACCTTGTGTTATGTCACATGTGTTAGTCAACATGTGTCAGGACCCACTCACCTTCGTAATCATACTTTGGATTTAATATTGTCTTACGGTATAAATGTGGACGACATAAAAATCCTTCAGCAGAGCAAAGACATTTCGGATCTAGAGGTCTTCTTGGGTCCAAAGATCTTTACCCGACCTGAAATGACCCGAATCACTTTTTACCCGAGACAGACCCGATAACGTTAGACCAGAGTCCGACCCATCGTATATATTTTTTAAACCCGACTAGACCTGAATGTAAACCGACGTGTATTAATGAAATTGATATGGCAATGAACACGTTGATCCTCTTGTTTTGCTCTGGCAAATTGCGCAAACTGAGGCTAAATGGGTTGTGCCAGTTTTAGCTGAATCAAATCTAAATAAGTGATGACATGGCAACCACTCGCGCGAACATTCTGTCTCAACAATGTGTTCCAAACCGCGTAGTACTGAAATGTGCACGTCTTTTAATATGTACTTCTGGTTGCCTGGTGGAAGTATGTTTTTCCTGAATACGATGATAACTACATCGAGTGCAAACCCCTGCAGCGTTGGAAACTTCGGGATTTCAATTCTAAGGTGATTTCAGATCACCGCGACTTTTGGAAGATTTGCATGGCTTTCAACCGATCGGCTGAGGGTTGGAGGAGAGTTGGTAACTACACGCACACACACAAGCGACGCGGTGTTATTGTACAGGATAGTTCGGGTCTTCCTCGGGGCAATTAAGCAAAACAATTTTTTACTTTATATTACCCGAGACCCGAAGACACTAATAATATACCCGACCCGTGTCCGAAGCTCCCGTGAATCTTTTAGACCCGAACCTGCTCGGGTCTCGGGCCGGACCTCGGGTTTTCGGATCTAAGTGGACCCATGAAGACCTCTATTCGGATCATTATCTGGTATCATGCTTGCTTCACTACCCAATGGTGGCAAATCAAACTCCAAGTTACAAATAGTGTAGAACAATAACTTTGACTACAAAAGGTGCGTTTCTTGATAATTTGCATGAATTGTCTCAAATCTCTAGCATGAGTAATAACGTTGAAGATCTTGACTTTACCATTGAAAATATTAATCCCTACTTCTCGAAAACGCTAGACATAGTTGCTCCTCTGTGCTTAAAGAAGATTAAAAATGACAGACCGACACCGTGGTATAATGAACACACTCAGGCTCTAAAGAAAGCGGCACGAAAATGGAGCACAACTTTAAGAAAAGTGATGAATTTATGAACTATTTCACAAATAAAATCCACGATATTCGAGAAAAAATTATAACTATGCAACCAGAAGTGAAACCCGCTGAACAAATGACTAACTACAGCGCCTCTAAGGAGAAATTACGTTTATTTTCTACCCTAGATCACGATGAACTATCTAAAATCATTAGATCATCTAAATCAACTGCATGCATGCTAGACCCTATACCAACAAATCTACTGAAAGAGATGCTCCCAGAAATTATAGATCCTCTACTTAGCATTATTAACTCATCTCTGACATTAAGACATGTCCCTAAAGCATATAAGGTGGCTGTTATAAGGCCCCTTGTCAAAAAAAAACCATCTGGACCCTGGAGAACTAGTTAACTACAGACCTATTTCGAATCTACCTTTCTTATCTAAAGTTTTGGAAAAAGTAGTCTCAACTCAAATATGTTCCTTCCTCCAAAGGAATGAGATTAATGAAGATTTCCAGTCTGGATTTAGAGCACATCACAGTACAGAGCCTGCTCTGATTAGAGTTACAAATGATCTGCTTATGGCGTCTGACCGAGGTTGTATCTCCATATTGGTGCTGCTAGATCTTAGTGCTGCAATCGACACCATTGACCACAGCACGCTCCTACATAGACTCGAAAATGATGTCGGTATTAAGGAAATAGCTTTGAAATGGCTTATATCTCATTTATGCGACCGTTTTCAATATGTAGCAATAAACAATGAGGTATCACGCAAATCGCAAGTCCAGTACGGTGTACCACAGGGCTCAGTCTTAGGGCCTATGCTCTTCGCATTATACATGCTACCTCTATGAGATATAATAAAGCGTGTTATGCTGATGATACACAACTTTATATTTCCTCGAAGCCTCATGAAACACAGCAATTCCATCAAATAGTGGAATGCATAGTCTACATAAAAAAAGTGGTTGAGTAGCAATTTTTTATTACTGAACTCGGACAAAACTGAAGTTTTACTTATCGGACCGAAAACAGCCCTACATAACAACCAAGAAAACTGCTTAACTATTGATGGATCTTCCATAAAACTCTCATCTTCAGCTAAGAATCTTGCCTTTATATTCGATAGTACTCTGTCATTTGAGAACCAGGTCGCCAACACCTGTAAAATTGGGTTTTTCCATCTTAAAAAAATATCTAAACTACGTCATATGCTGTCACCATCAGATGCAGAGAAGCTTATACATGCCTTTATGACATCAAGACTAGATTACTGTAATGCACTATTAGGTGGTTGCCCTGCAGGCTTATTACAAAAACTCCAACTGGTCCAAAATGCGGCAGCTCGAGTTCTTATACATACAAAAAAGTATGAGCATATTAGCCCGGTTCTGTCAACCTTGCACTGGTTACCAATAAAGCATCGCATTAACTTTAAAATCTTGCTTATTACCTATAAAGCCTTGCATGGTTTAGCTCCTCACTAGTTGAGTGAACTTCTCACGTATTACAGTCCATCACGTGCACTACGCTCTCATGTGTCAGGTCAGTTGGTAATACCTAGAATTTCAAAATCAAGTGCAGGCGGCAGATCCTTTTCCTATATAGCACCTAAACTTTGGAACAGTCTTCCCTGCACTGTCCGGGAGGCAGACACACTCTGTCAGTTTAAATCTAGACTAAAGACGCCAGAGGGCCAGAGGGGAACTGCCAGAGGGGAACTGGAATCCCCTGGTAAGGCCTGGTTTCCCTCTGAGGTTTTTTCTCCTCCAATGGAGTTTTGGGTTCCTCGCCACCGTTTGCATACTGTTTTGCACCGTTTGCCTGGCCGGGGGGGCTGCTAGAATTTGATAGTCTTATCTGCCTGTGACTTTGCGGGTTGCCGGAGGCAGCAGATTGACAAGAATTTACAACCAAATTCACAAAAACTTACAATGTAATCAATGTTTTGTGTTTTGTTGTGTTTAGAAGTGAGAAGTAGCAAGTATCTTGAGGAAAGGAGCTCAAACAAGTTGAAGGTACGTAGTCTTTCACCTTGTTTAATTCATAAACATGTCATTTTAAAAGTTGCAGTATTGCAGTGTGATTAAGATTTTAAATTTGGTGTGATGTGCTATATTTTATTATACGAAATTATGGCATGAAGTGAATAGCATGCTGTCTCTCAAGCTATGTCTGCTAATTCGGACTCTTAACTGTCACCGTAAATGCATTGTTGGAACGCCAGTGTGTTGTGTCTACAAACGTAATAACACCAATCTATGATGAAATCATGCGTTTTTAAATGGAATAGTTCCAAATGGCACTTTTCGGGAAGGGGTGTGTCAGTCGGACCGTTATTTCACTCCGGTGTATGTTATAATGTGGAGTAAATAATTGGTTGCAACAATATTTTAAAAGCATTTCGAGCTAAATTGTTATTTTCTGTCTACAGCAGGTACCAAATGGTTCAATGAGGCACTACTTCTGGCATGTGACTGTTCCATTTCATCTACGTCTATGTCTCTAGGTACTTGACTAAATGCAGAATATTCAAAAATAAAGGTGATTATGTGTTCATTTGTCTTCTTTTTTTATGTGATGTGAAGTTATGATAATCAAATTATAAATCCTAGTTTAAATAACATAAAATTCATAGAATGCTAAAACTTTAACTGAACAAAAAACCATTTTAGTTGAATGAACTATAAAAAGTATGTTCGCTCAACTAGTTGTAATGTTTGGGCCAACTAAAAAAAACAATTGAAGTAAACATTTCTTTGAAACTGGTTACTAACTATTAATCCGTCGACAACTTGACATTTTTTTTACAGTGGTCACTCAAAATAATACTAACGTTAATGTAACTTGCTTGTTATCACAACTCATCTGCATGGACTATTTTCTTTGTGGATGTATATGGAAGTCAAGTTAGGGCCACAAAAGCGTGCATGGGCACTAAAGCTTGTTTATGATGTTGCTATGAATCCGCCTATAGAATTGCTCAATGGTCGAAACCGCTCTCATCTATTGCAATCCATCCACAACAGAATAATGCAGGTGCAGGTGTAAAGTTGGTAAATCCCAGAAGATAAGGTAAAATAAAATATGTTGTTATTTCTCCATGTCCTTATGATTTGCTGGCACAATTCAATGTCGTCTCTGCACTGCTCACATAAGATTATGTCACAATACCATCAACCGTGTTTTACATTTCACAGCAACTACAACAGTTCAAACTAATTATTCATACATATACTGACACAAACATGACAAAATACACATCCAAAAAGTGTTGACATTTAGCTACCTTACACTAGAGCAGTTTCATATAATAACAGTAATTTTACAGGTAGGCCTACTTGAATCCTATTTTTATGTCGAAGTAACACAAAGCGTGTGTTTAGGGAGGGGCTGAAATAACAGTCACCATTTCATGTTGTGTGTCGAAAAACAAGCACTAACACAGCGTTCAGTCTCCGCAAACACTTAGACAAAGGATGCAGCGCTGATAAAAACAGAAGAAATGACCTAATAATGACCTGTCTACAACTTGTTAAAAACAATTTAATTATTGAATTATAAAAGTCAAGTAAATTTAATTAACTTGCTTAATAAATACAAATATGACCTTAAACACATTGAATGTTGAATGCTAAATAATTTAACTGTCAACTGCCTCGGTTGACACTTAACTGATATTGTGCGACTAACAAACAAACAAACAAACAACAAACCTATTTGCTTTGCATCCCTCTTAGAAATACACCTGTCATCACTGCGCGCCTCAAGATAAGACTATCATAAAACCTCAATTATTGCTTCAATAACTGCATGAACTCATTACTCAAATCCAGCATCTCAAGCTCCACCAACAGACAAAGCAAGTTCCGTTAAATTAAACATATTAACTGATAATGACATTAAATAAGATAAAAATGTATCCTCTTAGAAAAGGCTATCGCTTGGACAGGTTTGCCTCCAAACCACCACGTCTATTTGCGAGGATAGTCTACTGAGGATTGTGAGCCAAGCAACATGTTTTGTCAGTTTCGCAATGTTCCCTTTAATAAATATGCATAACACAAAAAATCAATACATTAAAATTGCATTGCATTCCATTGCATTAACTCCAACAGGCCGACTTTACACAACCTCTGGGAGTAAGTCTGCTTGGAAACAGCAAGATACTGGCATGAATTATGACAGCTTTTGAGTACTACTGTCACTCTAGGAATAGAAACTAACAAATTAAACCGTGACAAACACTGTGATTGTAAGTTATTCATTTTATTTTTTTGAGAGTCTGAAATAGTCTGAAATATTCTATTGAGATATTGGTAGTAAGAATGAGACTTACTGACCGAAATAATGTACTGAAGTTTGCTGGGGTGCACCAACTGTGGATATCAACAACTAAATGTATGAAAATGATCTCCTTCCTTTGAAATGTTAGGTTTTTCTTTATTAATTGTATTTTTATGTATGTGTGATCCACTGCTCTATTTCAGCTTATGATCTGCAATCATGATGACATGTTAGTTTATAAAGAGCACCACACTATGTCTATTGATGCCCTGCTGTTTATGCAATATAAAAAAAATGTATGCCTGTTTCTGTGTGTGCGGTGAATATATCGCCTCAGCACGAGCCACTCTTATTCGGCCCCCTGAGCAGTGCTGGAAAACATCCGTAATGGAAGAATCTGAGCCAGAGAGAATAAACAATAATGCCCATCTATTCAAACCTTCAGAGATTCTAGGCAAATGCTCATTCTGACAAGCTTTCCACCATCTTTATCCAAATATTTTCTCTCTCCAACAAGCAGGGTGCCTCGGGGATGAAAGTGCGTATGTGATCTCCAGTGCAATGCCAGTTTACAAACACAATAGGAGTATAAATAGCACCTACACCTCGTAGTGCACAAAACTAATCCAAAGAAAATAAGACATACAGACACGGGCACCATATTATAATGACAATAAAACTAAGCATGTTTTCTTTTTAGGGATATAAGATATTTAGTGAGGCAAGAAAATGGTAGCGCTTTGATTTTACAAATTACACAGTAAATAATTCAGCTGGGTTCTTGAAGCACGACAGCAAAAACTAATGAGAGCAAAGACACATGCTGACACTCGACGCACAGCAAGAGTACAAAACCAACCCCGTCTCTCCTTCTGACACACACACACAGACAAACTTCAAAGGTTAAGGTAGTTCCAACCATAATCACATACCAAAATGAGCTAACCAGGATCTACAGGAATATTAATAAATGATAAAAGGGCATGTTTAAAGTCCCTCTGTGGTGAAAATGAATCTTTTAATGTTTTTATGTCTATTTGCTGTCTTTAATATGTTTTACGTAACTAAACACTACGTGTCTGCGCATATTCATATATCCAGGTTACCCAAAAAGTGCTTTTCACTCTTAAAAATTAAGGTGCTTAAAAATGATAGTGGAGAGCTATTCACAGTGATTCCATCGAACCCTTCTTAACTTTTTATAATCTGAAGAACCTTATTTTTGTGAAATAGAAAGGTTTTTTCGGATGTTAAAGGTTCTTTATGGAACCATTTAGACAAATGGCATCGTGAAGCACCTTTATTTTTAAGAGAATGTATGTGTGTGTTTAAAGTCTGGTGTGTGTGGTGCAGTGGTACAATAAACTGGAGAAACTTTAATAAGTATGTCGTGAAGTGAAGATTTTTTGTGCATTATTCCGGTACTTAAAGAGCACTTCTTTTTTGGAATTTATCATGTAAACACAATACTCACACAATTTATATTACAAAAGGGCATCGGGCAGGGGTCGGCAAGTAAGTGTGGCATCAAGCCAAAAAAACGAATTCACCGCTAGATGGCGGCCCAGAACACAGTCAAAGGATATTTTATGAAAAATGCAACTAGAATAAAAAAAGTATATGATTATATAATTGTATATAATTACATAATATTTAATAGTTATTTAACGTAGCCTATTTTTTACACTCCTCACATACTAAACGGCATTTGTTTTGCCTTCTGGGGGTACGCTATTACATTGTGTGCCGAGTGATGTTATCATTTAACTAGCTTGATGGTGAGAGAAAATGGCACTATCAAACGGTCGAAAGAGGAAAGTTGACAGCTTTTGTGAATGCAAAGCCGGGGATCTTATCTGCAACGAAGTTGACGCTTATTGCAAAGAATATAATATTAGATGGCACCACGAGACGAAGCAAGGCACCTTCATGGCACCTTCAAAAAAGGAGGGAAGCTAAATTTACTTTGTTATTGTTCACGTGTTGGTGCTGAGGCCCTGCGTTATTAGCAAAAGTTTCAATGCTTTACTGTTGGTTTTTTTATTCCTCATATTTCATGACGGCTATTTTAGAAGTGTCTAGCAATCGACAGACTCCTTAGAATATCTTTCAGAACTTTTCAAATTCAAAGCTCTCAATTCATTTAAAAATAAAACACTTCTGCAAAAACTTTGTCATGCTTTTATTTTGAAGGCAAATTCACTAAAGACGTGATTGTGACAGATCTATTTCAGAACCAGCTGCCGGCAAAATAATCAAAATAATGCTGCTGGCACAGGCAAGATATTATTGCTTGTGGGCCAGTTTTGGCCTGCGGGCCACCTGTTGCCGACCACTGGTGTAGGGGTTGCACGAAGTAGTCGACATTAATGCTCTGACGTGACTTTTGAAGCTTGATGTCGACTAGTCAGGGTCATGTGATTTTGATACTGCACCTTTAAGAAGGCGGACTTTTCCAAGAGACTTGGAATGTGATGCAGATGTATGTGGTGAGGAAGGCGGGATGAGAGCCGTGAGGTGGGGCCGGTGGCGTGAGAGATAGTTGCATATCTCAGGAGATCGAGGTGGGATGGCTGCCTTGAGGGAGCGGAGGGGTCGTCGCCGTGGGCCGGAATCCTGTGTCCAACAACCATGAGGGTGAGGAACAGGAAACGGGGGACCCACTGCAAGCTGCCCTCACGCCGAGGGCCATTGCCAACCGCCAGGAGGCGGAGGAGGATCAGGTCGTCCCCCCGACGTCCAGCACCAACACATTGCACCATGAGGAAGAGCCTCTCGGCTGGGCTGAGGACCAAGCAACAGCGAGTCGGGGAACCGGACCAATTTTTTTTCCTTTTCCTCTCTCCCCTCTCTTGTACCTGTCGCTCCTGGGGATCCCGTTTCTGTTCTTTCGTTTAGTTAGTGCATACCCCCAGGCCTCGGTGGTGCCCCCGGCCTGTAAGGGGTGATGGGGTATGTGGTGAGGAAGGCGGGACGAGAGCCAAGAGGTGGGGCCGGTGGCTTGAGTGATAGTTGCAATAAGCTGTGCGCGCACCGGTCCCGCATATCTCACGGAGGAGATCGGAGCTTAAAAGGACGAGCATCTATTGACGAGAGAGGACCGGGCCCGGACTTGTGTCAAGTTTGTGGTTATGTTTTAAGGCTGGTCTTTACTTCAGTGTTTATTCTTTGTTTATTTTTTATTAAAGTTTGATAAATGTTCGCCGGTTCCCGCCTCCTTCCTTCCCTTTTATGGATCTCATTACAATGTCATTTGTAAGTCCGCTATGATTAAGCTTCTGCTACATAAGGCTTCCAAGTATATTGACATTGTTCTAAAGTCACAGGTCGTCTCAAACACAGACACATTTTTTTGTAGTTTCATCTATTACTGCAGATGATACTTTCAGTTAAATGTCAGGGAAGTTTTGTCTGTACACACGCTTCTGATCTGAAGTAACGTCTGCTGGAGAGATTTTATTTGTATTTGGTTACTACTGTATATATTTAGAGGCTATTTAGCGGGTGTCCCGCATGTCTCCAGATGAAATCTTGTTGCAAAACATTCCCTAGCTCTTATTTTATTTATTAATGACATCGCTGACACGACTTTTATAATAGTCGCCTTAAAAAAGTGCGATTTGGGACGCACTTATAGAATTAAGCTAATTTAAGATATGAAGAAATTAGTGAAGTGGAGATTAATTTATTAATGAACAATCACTTTTAGACAAATAAATCTATATGTGTATACATGTGTATTCAGGGACGTGCACAGGAATTTTGAGGGGCAGTTGCTCTGACTTGAAAAAAGGGCACCCCCCCCCAAAAAAACTCACAGGCTATATGAAGGACTGAGAATAACAGGGTCTTTATTAAAAAAAATAATATATATATATATATATATATATATATATATAAAGAAGTAAAACACTGAAATACAGCACTCGATCACCTTAACTAGTTCTAATAATAACATAGAAAAACATGACTCCCTGAATTATCTCTCCCTCTCCTGAATCTGCCTCTTTTCAGCAGGCATCTTGGCTTCAAACAATACCCAAAATAGTGATAGGATTTAGGCATTTAACCATTTAGAATAAAATAATTAATGTGATGCATTACTTCCATCATTCATTCTTCTTGCTAAAACGAAATGTGAGAAACTAACTATCAGCAGCTTAGTTTGCCTAATGCCTACCTACCAAAAAAATAGTAGCCTAGGCTGCTTGTCTGGAAACCTCTATCTTTCTTATTATTTAGGCTAAACGTGGCAAACTCAGCCTGGATTTATGAAGATTTTAAATAATTTCATAAAACTTGATGATGATGATCGTTCGTTTGATATAAATCACAAACTCAACTAATCTGACAACGTTAGGGTGGCCATTTCCATAACACCAAAAAGGAGGACACTCAGCATTTAGTGAGGCAAGAATAATTGCATAGGACTCTGGTGTACTCACAACTACAATACAATTTTGTGTATCATATCGATGGTCTCATGATACAGTGATTCTGAAACAGTCTACTCTGTTTTTTCAAAAATTGTCTGGCAATGAATATTTGACCTAAGCCTAAGGGAAGATGTACCTGCAGCTCGTCGGTTACTTTTGTTTTTCTGTGCTGGCATGCCGCATGTCCCTTGACTACAAACGTCCACTTCAAAGCGACATCCATGAAAAGTGTCTCTACTGCTTTTTTATATAAAGTTGTGCTCTATTGTCCATTCCGGATTAAATGAAGTCTGACGTTTCAGCAAATTACTGTTATGATGTGACGAAGCCAGCACGTGGACTCCACTTCCACGTCGTGGAGGCTTGTTAATATCAGATATTTATTTGACACCTCTTTCAGCCAATCATTTGTTTGACCAGAGATCTTACGGCGTCAGACGCTATGCTGCTGCATCCCAATAAATGTTCTAAAGCGGGTTTTGTTTAGGCCGATTCAGCACAACTCCAAAAAGAAGGAGTGTCCGGTTTGGGGCTTCCCCGGACGCATTACAGGGGGCTTAAAATCCGGACTGTCCAGCCGAAATCCAGACGTATGGCGTTGAGTCGTATCACCCGACAACCGCGACAATCTCCTTCTAGGGCCGCTCATGCTGGCTCAGGTGCAGGTCACATGTAGCGTTTTTTTATCTAGACCTATGTGAAATTCTCAATCCATTGTACATGATTTATTTATTTATTTTCCACCTCGGAAGGGCAACGTGAGTCGAGAAGGGCATATGGGCAGTTGCCCGGGCAACCTGAGCAACCACCCTGTGCACATCCCTGTGTGTATTCCTACAATATGTTCATATAAAAGACCTCTGTTTTCTATGAGATGTATTGTCTTGGCCCAGTGAAAGACGGTGGATTTTGAGTGTTCTAAGTAAATCAAAGTTTGCCAAACAGATTGCGCAATGATAATTTATTGAATGGCTCTCTGCAATTCTTCATGCTAATTGGTCAGATGTGGATTTCTAAGGTCAATTTGTTTTATACCATTACCTGTGCTGTGTACTCGATCATTGTCCCGACAGCCAATTTCCCACACTTTGTGTATCTTATATTACCCTGTGGTCTCTTGTTCCTGTCATTATCAATATTTCATTTCCATTAATTTATTTATTGTATGTGATGCGTAATAAGCCAAACAATGTACAGTTATTGTGTCATTACGGCAAAATAAAGCCCTTCAGAATCACAACAAGACGCCTCTTGCCCTAAAGCCAGGACTGAGAAATACAATCTTACAATACACTTTAGAAAAACCATCATTAGAGCATCAGAATAAATATCAAGAAATTATACTTTTCATATCTTGTCTTTGTAGTTTTCATGTAAAAATGGCAGACATCTTCACTTATATACCCCACACCTCTCTCTTTCGATTCTATTTCTAAAACAAGATGAAAAAAGATGATGTTTATAGTGATGGCTGAAAAGAAAAGCACCCAAAAAGCAAATCAAAGATAATTTTTAAGGTAACATTGTCTATCTGTATTTTAAAGTAAAGACATTCTTAATGCATTGCATTATAATTAAATAATTTAAAAATAAATATAAATTTTAACTGTGGTTATTGTTATTCATAAAAAAATATATAAACATGTTCTTTCAATGGCATTATGAATTCCTTTATCAATGCAGTAAAAATATAAGCATTATAGAAAGTGTTACCTGATTTATTTTGTTTTACAGATCAATTATCAAGAGAAAAAAATGACAAACACGGTCATTAGATATCGACACAAGGAGAAAGCAGAAGATAGCTTTGTCAGTAGCATCATTTCCTTCTAACCCATTGTTTAACACATGTGCAAACAAAGAATATTTGCAAAGCTGGGGCTGAATTTAAAGGAAGTCTTAACCAACAGATTATAAAGCAACAACATATTACCACTCTGATCAAACACATCTCTCCCCCCTCCACGCACACCCCTTCCCCAAGGTCCAACTTTTATTAGTTTTTCCGGAGACAGTGATGTGGTCTACACATTTCAAACAGCGATGATATGTAATCTGGGTTTAGTTCTGAACTACAGGGAGTTGTAGACTCATAATCAGCTCCCCTCAGGATGTCTGTATCAGCCCTTATTTCAAGCCGGGAAACCAGACAACTGAGATTTTCCTTTAAATGCTTTAAGCAGTTGTGTTCTCTGAACTCAAACCACTGCAGATGCGGAGACATGACTATAAACCCTCAAAGCCATTACAACTTTCACATTGGTCTGTTTATCAGTATTTGTAAGGGGCAATTTCCTTGAATAGGGCACAGAATAGGACCTATAACTGGTCCTTAAAAGTTTTTTCATTTAATATTAAGAAATGTTTTATTTTCAACCTCAAACTAAACACATAAGTCATTGAAAACATTACGATTGACAATTGACACGTCTTCATGTCACATTTTCAGGAAATGATGAGCTTACAGGTTGCATTCAATGTTGAGCACGACTTACCATTAAATTAAATAAAAAATATATATTTATGAAAAAAATGATTACTTCAATGAGATAAATTATACTTCTAAAAGATCAAATTTTGATATATAAAATTGTTGTCAACATGGTTACTATTCGACTTCTGAGGTTGGCCAAATGTTTCATGTTTCTTTTTCTAGTGGAAAATTCATCATTTACTCACCCTGAGGTTTTTTGGGTGAACTATCCCTTTAAGTGACATACTTTTGATTCTACATTAACTAATTTTATAAATACTATATTCATGAAAAGTGCCATGTATCACTGATTTAAAGATACTGTCAAAAATCTGACAGAATGTTACTGATGAGCAAACAACTAAATAAACTGAAAATGCTCTGTCATTTAACTTGAATTCATGTTGGAATCATTAAACATTGTTTGCAGCTTGCTAAAACTTGGGATTAGTTTCTGTTCTAGAATACTTTATTATTTTTGATGATCCTATCTATGGATAGATAAAGAGGGGTATATAAGGACAATGGGTTCTGACCCGGATCACAAAAAAATAAATAGTGCAACAAAGTGCAGATGACTTTCAATTCATGTGTTTGTTATTGTTTTGATGTAGTGTATCTTTTATTTTAATTCCTATTTGCATGATTTTTATAAAAAAATTATAAACCAAAAAATCCTCAACCAGTTATTTTTCATTATGTAACGGTTGTATCGTGTTTTTTTTGTGAATAACATGAAAAATATCTACCATGAAACAATTAACTTTAAATGTTATATATAACAATACTTATAATTAGTAGAATTATTTATTTTGCATGTTCATTTCAAATAATTAATCAGATCAGATTTTTATGATCAGGGTCTCTGCGGACATTATAGTGAGCTGTAGATTTGACATTAATGTTTTACATATCTGCCTTAGAGGTGATTGTTGTTGAATGTTGGTCTGATTTGATTTTCATGATGGGAAAAAGATAAGGTAGAATGAAAAAATACGGATACAGTGAGGGAAATTATTATTTGATCCCCTACTGATTCTAAAAGTTTGCCTGCTTACAAAGAAATGAAGGGTCTACCATTATTACGGTACAGTAGGTTTATTTTAACTGATAGAGACAGAGTGTCAAAACAAAATCAGGTGGAGCAAATGTTATATAAAGGTTATACGTTGATTTGCATTTCAGTCAGTGAAAAAAGTATTTGATCCCCGAGCAAAACATAACTTTGTACTTGGTGGAGAAACCCTTGTTGGCAAGCACATTTCTGAAAGTTGGTCACCAGGTTTGCACGTGTTAGGATACATTTTAGTCCCCGCCTCTGTAAATCTTTTAGGTTTCTTGGCTGTCGCGCCGCAAATTGGTGTTTTAGCCTCCTTCACAGATTTTCTATAGGACTAGGGTCTAGAGACTGGCTAGGACATGTAATGTGCCTCTCCTTAAGCCACTCTCATTGGTTGTCATGGCAATATGTTGGGTCTTTGTTAAAGGCACATCCACGAACCATATTCAATGATCTAGTTAAGAGATGTAGATTTTACAGAACATGGGCCCGTCCCTCATCCTCTTAATGTGGTGAAGTCATCCTGTACCCATAGCAGAGAAAACGCCCTAAAGCATAATGTTTCCATCACTGTGCTTCTCTGTAGGGATGGAATCCTTGTGGTCACAGTTAGCTATCCTCTCCCTCCAAAAACAGAAGTCAATATTGGTCTCGCAGCACTTTCTCCATATAATTTTCTGAATCATTTTGATGTTCATTGTCAAACTTCAGGCAAGCCAGGCAGGCCTTGTTTGGCAGGAGGACTTTGCAGGTGCTTCAGGAATTCAATCTATTGTGGCATTGCATTTTACCAATGGTTTGCTTGTCAACCGTGGTCCCAACTGTCTTGAAATCATTAACAAGCTTCTTCCATGTAGTTCTGGGCTGATCTTTAACCTTTCTCATGATCTTTTTTACCCCATTGGGGAAATCTAGCAGGGAGCTCCATAGTTATTCTGTATTTCTTCTATTTTCAAATAATCGCACCAACAGTTGTCTGCTTCTCACCAAGCTTCTGTCTGTAGCCTATTCAAGGTTTGTTCAGGTCTACAATCTTGTACCTGATATTCTTTAAAACCTATTCGTTTGGAATGCATAGTCGATATAAAAAAGTGGATGAGTAGCAATTTTTTATTACTGAACTCGGACAAAACTGAAGTGTTACTTATCGGACCGAAAACCGCCCTACGTAACAACCAAGAATACTGCTTAACTATTGATGGATGTTCCATAAAATCCTCATATTCAGCTAAGAATCTTGGCTTTATATACGATAGTACTCTGTCATTTGAGAACCAGGTCGCCAACACCTGTAAGATTGCGTTTTTCCATCTTAAAAATATATCTAAATTACGTCATATGCTGTCATCATCCGATGCGGAGAAGCTTATACATGCCTTTATGACATCAAGACTAGATTACTGTAATGCACTATTAGGTGGTTGCCCTGCAGGCCTATTACAAAAACTCCAACTGGTCCAAAATGCGGCAGCTCGAGTTCTTACACGTACAAAAAAGTATGAGCATATTAGCCCGGTTCTGTCAACCTTGCACTGGTTACCTATAAAGCATCGCATAAATTTTAAAATCTTGCTTATTACCTATAAAGCCTTGCATGGTTTAGCTCCTCACTACTTGAGAGAACTTCTTACGTATTATAGTCCATCACGTGCAGGTCAGTTGGTAATACCTAGAATTTCTAAATCAAGTGCAGGCGGCAGATCCTTTTCTTATCTAGCGCCTAAACTTTGGAACAGTCTTCCCTGCACTGTCCGGGAGGCAGACACACTCTGTCAGTTTAAATCTAGACTAAAGACGCATATTTTTAATCTTGCATACACTACATTATCATAATATATATATTTCAAAGATCTAGGCTGCACTAGTTAGATCAACCGGAACCAGGGACACTTCCAATAACAACTGATGCATTTGTTGCATCAAAGAGTGCAGAACAGTACTCTACTCTCAGCCAGTCTTGTCTCATTGTTCCAAGGTTACAAGAGCGGAGCGGGCAGGGCGCAATCCATTCCTAGACCTGACAAATGCTCGACGAAGGAAGTGACGTCCCTACAAAACTTCAGCCACTATTAGATTATTAATGATAATTTTAAATCTAATTTTTTTTATTTTTGCCTTGTTGTGCAAGCACTGTTGAGCTTGTGCAGAGGCTGCAGTTTTTGCCAGAGGGGAACTGGAATCCCCTGGTTAGGCCTGGTTTCCCTCCGAGGTTTTTTTTCTCCTCCAATGGAGTTTTGGGTTCCTCGCCACCGTTTGCATACTGTTTTGCACTGTTTTGCCTGGCCGGGGGGGCTGCTAGAATTTGGTAGTCTTATTTAATTAACACTGCATATAGGAATTTATTGTGTGTCTGATATTTGACCTGTGTTTTGAATTACATAACCTTTTATGTTTTACTTATAGTCATTTTTTCTTGTACAGCTGCTTTGTAACAATGAAAATTGTAAAAAGCGCTATATAAATAAAGCTGACTTGACTTGACTTGACTATTCGGTCTAACCTATGGTGGCGGAGAAGTTGAAATGGAAGTTACAGATTGTGTTGGCAGGCATCTTTTATATACATAACAAGCTGATTTAGGAGAACTTTCTTAAAGTGACAGGACTTATCTGTGGTCCATATAGGCACATGGCCAATCTGTAGAGATCTGTAGAATCAAATACTTATTTCACTGACCACAATGCAAATCAATTTATAACCTTCATATAATTTTTTTCTCAGACTTTTTGGTTGATATTCGGTTTCTATCAGTTACGATATACACACCATAACAATTATAGACCCTTCATTTCTTTGTAAGCAGGCAAACTTACAAAAAGCAGCAGGGGATCAAATAATGATTTCCCTCACTGTAGGTGCTTTAAAATATTAAGGTACCTTGCCTCCAGCATGGACCCTGGCAGTTACTGGTCCAGGTTCTAATCTACTTTTGAATCTGACAGAACATTCCCTGTGTTATAGTGTATTATTCATCATTTTTAATATTGATCTGATTGCATAGGTAGCAGTCATAATGGTTCAATTTGACTAAATGAAAGTATATTTGACTATGCTGAGAAAATAGACTTTGTGGAATGGTAAAAAAAATAAAAACGGAAACAGAAACACGTTCAGTGTGTTTTTCCTTATTTAAATTCATTTAAGACCTTAATTGCCAAGATAAGTTTCATTGTCCGTTTTAGACAATGTTGCCATAGCAACTGTCCTGGAAATGAACATAAGATGAAATATCAGCCAGTGCGGCCATAAATAGCACATTAAGCCCTCCTGAGTTTAACATACATCCGCCTGTGCTCTTTTCAGGGAGGTGCAAATGTTACACTGCAATTCTTCCATAAATATTGCATTAAGCACCACTTGTGATAAGCACATGATCCTCCTGTGCTCCCTTCATGGCAAAGCAATTCATACACATCCACCACCAGCACTGAAGTGAAGAGACATCATAGCCAGCAATAATGACTCAGAAGACCACACACAAAGATGAAGCGAGAGATTCATGTCTGATGAGAGATTAAACCATCAGAGTGTGAGAGCATTAAGCATGCTACAAAGAGAATACAAAATATAAAAATGAGAAAGCAAGGGTGTTTTTGATGAAGTGTGTTCATGACAAAGAGTTTCTGCCACAAGACGTAGTGAGTCTGATCTTCAGAGGCAGCAACTTCATTAGCAGCAGGCATCGTGTGACTCACCTGAAGCGCACCTCACATCACTCACTAAATTAACAAACTGACAGTCCAATGGGAATGAAAATGCTCTTACAATGATTACCGTGTGGAATAATAAATCATCCACTTGATAGGTTAATTTTCTGAAAAAAGCCTGTCCCGTGTTTTCAAAGACGTTGTGGTGCTGAGATATGACTCACACAAAGATGTTGCATAATATTTGCTAAAGGGTAATTCCGTGTCAACTCAACCAGAGGTCCCCGGCTCTATTTTGTTTATTTTTACAGAAGCAAGACCAACATTAGTATTGATGAAAGACAAAATAGTAAATACCACTGATTAATATATTTTTTAAGTAATACATTTATTTGTAGAGTGGGGGTTAATCTGAAATCTGGAGCCGTATTAGAGGGGGTGTGCACAGAAATCGGCATACATGTTAGTAAATCTGTTAATTTGAGCAATCCTTGATGCATATTATGCCAATGGGGAAAGCTAAAAAATGAAGAAAGGGCATTTTTGTGTTCTTTTTTTAAATTTTCCATACCTGTAACTCCAGATACCTTAATGTCCTTTTAGATTCTTGTACGTGACCAACCTTTCTTTTGAGAACTGCATTTTTGAAGCCCTATAAGGTTCAGTCCTAGAGATATGAGGATCTAAATGTGGCTTCATGAGAAAACTGATAAAAGAATGTGTGAAATGTGTCTATTTTTCTTCAATCAAAACAACTGCACTAAACATAAGAATTTCAGTGGCCTTTTGGCCTTGAGTTACTGCCAAAAAATTATCAGGTTAAGGCACATTAACTTGCTCTAAATAGTTTATTCATAAGATTATATATTAAATATGGACCGAGCGCCGATGATGCACCTGTTATAATCTTCAAAATGAATCACATTTTTGAGAGCCTAAACATTCGAGAGAACTCATGAAAGTTTGCACACATGTAAGAGGTTGTAAAAGTTTACCACTGATATGGGTTTCAGAATGAAATGAGGCAAAATTGCTAATTTATCAGGCCCTCGCATCTTGGTCCACATTGGGGAAGATGATCTGAAATTTTTACGTCCCAAACCTCTCAACAAGTTAATGTTTCATGGCAAAACATCTAAACTTTGTCAGGGCCCATATGAACCAGCCATTGAAAAAAATAACAAAGGCATTGCAATTAAACATGGCAAAGGCTTGTAGATTAAACTGAACACATATGATGTTCATACTGTATATAGCAATCCAGCATGTCGAGCATGTTTAGTCCCTCAAACAGGTTCACTTTAAAGGGATATTTCACCCAAAAATGTAAATACTGTCATCATTGACTCACCTGCGAGTTGTTCCAAATCTGTAAACATTTCTTAGTTCTGATAAACACCGAGAAAGATATTTGTAAGAATGCTTATAACCAGACATATTTTGCCCCCATTGACTACTATAGTAGGGCAAAATACAATGGTATGACAGAATGATGATAGAATTAAAATTTTGGGGTGAAGTATCCCTCTAAAGATTATAACAAACAGAGCAATTCCACACATCATCGGTGCTCGGGCCATAATTAACAACATACCTTTATCCAACTGTCCCTATAGACCCCTTTTGCGCATCACGCTTATGTCACGGCATTAGCTGGAGGCAAAACAAAAGGAAAACTGCAGGCGGCCAATACAAACAAGCACAGATTCGGATACATAAGGAGTTTCGTTGTGTTGTTAAATGCCACAATTTGATATTTTAACAGATACCTGCTGCCATTGCCAAACAAAAACACTTACAGTATGACAGCTGTAGTTAAACACAATAATTTTGATACGTGTGTCGGCTATTATGCACACCTTTTTTTAGTGATCATTGATATAGATTATTGAAAGTTATTAAAATAACCATCAAATCCAATGCAAATATTCCTATACGTATTGCTATCATTTTAAATAGTGGTATATTTGTGTATTTATTTTAATACATATCAATAATTGAATAATTGAACAATTGAAGTTGGAAACATTTATTTTAATGTGGATGTAACTTCACGAATTCACGAATATCAAACGATTAATGTCAAACCAACTTTATGCCAGTGAAACGCAGCAATGAATGCATGCTCTATTCCCGACACGCATGCATGTGTAAACACTTTAATTTACAATAAAATTGATATTTTTAAACTGATTACAAAACTGTGGCCAGGGATTTGTGGATCATCTGAAAGAATATTAATCGATATCAATAAATATTAATAGATTTACTAACAGATATACCGAGCACTGTGTAAAAGTAAAATTATGATGCTGGTATGTTTCTCGTGTCATTCTTCACCCCCTCTAATTATGGCTCCAAATTCCAGGTGAAATTTTTCATTTTTACCACACTTAATAACTATTCATCGGTGGAATTTCATAATTTTTTTTATCAAAAATGCGAGCCAGGGAAATATTAAAAAAATTGTGTTGATCTGACATGGAATGACCCTAGAGACATTGGCCAACAATACAAAAGCAAAACAAATTTGGCAAAAAAACTAAATCAGCTATTTGAGACACATATCATACATATAACAACTCACTAGGTTTTGAGGCTAAATCTGAAAGAATCAGAAAGTTATTTGAAAAAAGAAGAAAAGCCAAAAGGGATCCCAGCCAGCCATCAATAAACCAAACACATCGCTATTTCCTCCAATGGAGTATTTTGTGTTACAGAGAGCAGAATGTGGGTACGTGAAGAGAGGCTTGCCTGAGTGAACTCCTGTTCTACCTATCCTGATGGACAGATCTTCCTCCTCTGACAGCCCGGCCATAGAGTTCTTCTTCTTTTCTTTAGCCAGTTTGACATCAGACGGCAGTGCAAGAGCCATGTGGGGGTCCATCCCAACACCCTATTGAAAACACAATATGATCGACACATTACAGATGCCATGCTGTTCGTTTATTTGTAGATTTTAAACATTTGAATGCTGTGACACCACTCGTATCGAAATTAAATTCCTCATTTAAATTGAATTCCTCAAATGAAATAAAGGTGTGTGCTGCACGCAAATCTGATTTGGTTTTCAAATCTGACCCAAACGCATTGTAATTCTGCAAGTAATACAATTACATCCATTTGTTCAGCGCATTGCCGGTATCTTGTATACATTCACAGTTTGAGCACATGAAAACTGATCTGACTACAAAACCAATTCAAATAATAATTTTTATGGATTTTTTATGGATCTGAAAAAGATATATGCTGCTGTTAAGTTAACATGCGTTTGAGAATCAGACAAACCATGCAATATTGAAAGGTCACCATGCAATACTGAACGATTAATATTCCGTACGATCGCAACTTTAAAAAAAAGAAAAGACCCACTTTAAACATGCTACTTCAGAAACATGATGTCTTTATCTTTCTTTAAACGCCCTGTTCTTGCACCTTGTCTTTATTAATGTCATCTTATTACAGGTGCAGTCTGACACAATTTATCATACATGTCACTCAAGAACATGTCTACTGTACCTTTCCGAAGAAAATTACAAAAGATGTGCACTTTTATCCGACCGACAATTAAAGATCAACTTTTCACAATAGCAGCACAGTGAAATTGCAGACATCTATCAATAGAGCTGCCAATATAAAATGAACTAAGGCTGTTATTTTGGCTCTAAATAAATGCATTCAGACAGAATCCTAGTCACACCATTGAAGGGTAAAATCTTTTATAAAGCAAAAAGATAATTGCCACCAAGCTAAAATGTAGCTGAATAATGGATGACTAAGAACAACTGTGCTTTGTTAGTAAAATGCATTTCTCTAAGGAACAGCAAACCTATTTGCCGTTCAAGTGAATTATATAATAAATATATTACAAACAAAATAAAAACAACAAAACTAAGTTTTATAAATGATTCTTGTATGTATGCCGCAATCTTTTTTTAACTACACTCAAATTATTTTCCATATTTATGAAAGGACAATGTGAATGTATTGCTGTAAGTAAAGTATGGTATTTGTAATAATTCACATCAAAGCACACAAATGACTCCATAGTTTTAAAAATGCAGCATGTGCAGAGCCACTGAACTGGCACAAGAATGAAACCATGAAGAATATGGAGTTGAATGTTTATGAGCAGATCAGAGCATAACTGTGGTGACATAAAAGCTTCTGTTTTGATTGAGCACATTGTAGCTTCCATTAGAGCAGAGGGAGAAGTTGTTTCTTTTATCGAATGTTTTATAAGCGTATGGATCTGCTAAAAGCATAAAACAAACAAAGCCTTTATTCCCTTCGTATAAAGATGCAGCTCATGCTTGAGAAGCAAACCCGCCATACACATGGAGTGATGTAACATGAAGTATGGGCAAGTGGCAGTTTGCCAGTTTACTTTAAGGGGACAGTAACAAAAATCATAATTTAGGGACAATTGCTATTTGTGTGATTCTTATGGAACCACTGAAACATTTTGGCAGTAAAGATATTAATAATATTTGGTAACACAAAAATAATTGTGTTCTCTACCTTGCACAAAGCATAATTTTAAACATGAGAATAAATTATGTTTGTATTTTTTTATTCTAAAATTGACATTACCATAACACACTCTGATTTGTGCATTATATGTTGTAATTTAAACAGAGTAAAAGTATTCTGAAAAACACATTCTGAAACAAAATAACTGGATGATCTTCTCTAGAGTTCTTAAATGACACTAAGGATAAAACAATCATTGACATTCATGTATAATACAAAAGAAGAATTAGTAAAAAAGTGTCCATTACTGAAATTTCCATCTTCCATAATATTTTAAAGGACTATTCACACACGCAAAGATATTTACATTAAGTTTGAGCACCTGCATTTAAATGTAAAAAATTGCTTTGTGCAGAAATGCTTTACAAAAAATATCTAGAAAATAAAAGCCTCATGTAAGATATTATATACAAATATACTTCATTAAAATCTAATTACGTATGATTGATAAAAACTTGCTCTGGCATCATGTTTTATTTTGGCAAAAAAGCTGACATTTCAAAATGCATCAATAACTAAGGCCGGTTTCACACTAGCACTTTTGGTGGGCACCTGGGTTCGATAAACGTCAGAGTTCGGTTCTTTTGGGTGATGTGAACGCTGTCTTTCGAACCCGGGTGCGCACCCACAAACTGTACCCGTGTCCGCTTAATAAGGAATGTCTGGGGTGCGGTTCATGTGAACTCCAGTACGCTTCGCTGCTGCTATGAACGCAATCGTACCAAATCGCGGAAGTGAACCGCTATTAATGACGTATTCTTTGGTAGAAAGGAAGTCAGTCACTCCAAGCAGAGAGCTGTAGCCTATAGGCGATCTCATTTCTGTTCGCCTTAAGCGTTCTTAAGAGCATTTGCAGTACATTCACAGGCGAAAGTACCGCTATGTACTGAAGCGTTGGAAACCAAACTGACGGTTCAAAAACATAAATGTATAAAAGTGAAGAGATCAATGTTATACATTTTAACGCCTTCTCCCGCCGTCGTTACAAGCGACAGGGTAAACAGTGCAGGCTGATGACGCAAGCGACTCGCAGTTCAGACCCAAAAATAATAATATGAACGCAGTCCAGTGGGAGCAATCGAACTAGGGTTCGGACCTGGCAATTGAACTAAATGTGAAACACACCTAAAAGACTCTCTTCTAACGTTTTTATATACAGCACATAAAGTCACAAAATGTATCACAAAAGTTTTGATACAAGCAATATATTGGCCAGTAAAATTAATGGCTCTGTATGGCCCTCCGCTGGTCAAAACTATTTATTTTATTACTGTAATCCTTTTAGGTTTATCTCTAATCTGCAGATGGCAGAATTCTACACATAAGACCTAGATCAATATCCAGATTTTTTTATAAAATTTGGATAATCATTTAAGGATTTCTTTCAAGCTAATGGTATAGTTGAGGAATTTTGAGGTAAATAGGTACAACGGTACTTAATATCTCCCAAAAAAACAGCATTAATGTGTAGATGAGAAGTAAACAAAATGATATATTGTTTGTATTATTAAAAAAGTTTATATTTTATACCATTACTTCATCAATTGTTGGGGTCATACTGACCCCAAACACTAGTAGTGTAAACAGGAAACCAGAAAAAAAAGTCTATCCGAGCCAGAGGGACTGCTTACCCCAACAGCATCAGACACATATCAGAAAGAAAAAAAATTCAATAAATCAATAAAAATGAATCAATAAAATGAAACCATATTTGTAATAAAAGTTTAGAGTACAAACCAAACCAATGGAATAAACCCCGGTCAAATGCTTTAACATTTCTTGTAGGATTCAGGCACCTTAACTGGTAATGCTAAAAGACACTTAAGAAACATATATTGAACACCCTCAAACCTCAGTGAATATTGATAGATAAAACATCTGTTGATCCCCTGAAAGGCTCTGTGTACTTGAAAAAGCTAATGTTGTCAAAAATAGTATAATTAAGAAAAATCTATAACAGCTCTTTCAGGCAATCTGTTTATACAGGCAGGAAAAAGGTCTGTCAATTACAGTCAAAACCTTTCATCTCTAAAATGAATATGAAAGAAATGCCAATGCTCCTGTGATGGCCACAAGTGAGCAAGAGTTCCCTAAAAGCAAAGTTCTGCAAGAAACTACCCAAGTGTCCAAGAATAATACGTTTAACTTTATATTTTCTTTATTTGGTAGCATATTCAATTCAGGTCTTGCTTGGTCTAAAACAAAAAAAAACAAATTTTTAAGTCACTTTGGATAAAAGCATGTGCTACATGATGAAATGTATAAGTAACAATTTTAAACACTCTTTGAAGTTCAACATGACAGGTCCATCACACGTATGTTGAAAAATGATTTTGCCTATGTAATCCTGAATTATGAATTAAACCAATAATCCAAATTAAATGTGTGTGTGCTTTTGGCTCATAGAAAAATGGGAAACATCAAATGATCACATTACACAGCAACATCTTCTTAGCAAAGGTTGGGGCAACCAACGGAAGAAAAAAATGGTCTGATTGAAACATTTCATACAATTTATTTGAATAATCTGATATGTTCATATTAATATACAGCATATAACATATATTAATAAAGTGTTGGACTACTGTTTGCCTTAAATACAGCTTCAAACTAGAACTTCAACTTCAAACTTTAGGGAGGACCTGAGACCCGAGGACCCGTATGGGTTCAGGTCGATTTATTCAGTCAGACAGGTTTGGGTCGGGTCCCAAATGAATTACTTCGGGTCGAGGGTCTGTTCAAGATTGTGTATAATACCCGAGTCGGTCGGAGAACACCGCCGCGTTTAGTGTCCTTCAGCAATGTGCGTATGTTCCAGACTTGTGAGTCTGGAAATAAGGAGAAAAACGAAAGCACCCTCAGCCGTCAACTATTTATATTACTGAATAACTGCACATGCTTCCATTAAATACATATCTAGCTGCCAAAAGCCATTTTAAAGCAGTAGATCTCCCCACATCATACTCATGTTAAGCATCTATGCCCTTCATCTAATGTTCCCACAATACAAGTCAATGAGATATTATACAAATATAATTTACACCATGTTCTCAAACTAAATTAAATTGTTCGCCTGGTCCACATTATTTACTGTTTGAATAACACCTCTACGCGTTGACCTTTAATCTATTTCCTAACATATTGCCATTTTCCTTTCTCAATCAATGCAAACATGTTTGTTCAAAACAGTATTGACTGACACCCAGGGATGAGACAAGCTTGAAAAACACACACAGGGAAAAGTACCAAGAGTCCACAAAGACGCCGTCAATACTTTATCAGAACATTTGCTGTCCTCTTTGAGTAACAGCCGGCGTCACCAAACAAACAAAGACGTACAATGAGTACGATGTCAGTGTAAGAAATGTATCATGTTTGTCATCGTCTGTCCTTTATTTGCGGGGTAAGTTATGACCGCTGACGTACGAAATCAATCTGAATGTTAGCAAGCAGTTAAATAAATTTATAGAGGAAGAGTACACGAGGGATATATCATTGCTGGATGCTCTTATCAGCACTGTACACGCCAACTGATGTGGAGCCGGACTCGGATGCCATATAACCCCTTTTGATTATCCTGGTCCCTTTGAAATAAAGATGTAAGCGTTGTTCTTCTTGAAGAGGTCAAATTCTTCTGCTTCTATAGCTCAGGTGTAGCAAGCTGTTTGCAATACGGTCATGAGTTCGAGCACATGTACTGATAAATAGCATACCTTGAACGAGCAAATCACTTCAAAGTGCCTAAATGAACAGAATATAGACTAAAATTCTAAGTTAAAAAGTTATGTAAAAAGTAAACAAACATGCAAAAGCACATCAAATTAGCAGCCTCGATTTACAGGAATTTGTAACCATTTCTATACTGGCTGATTTGTGACATGAATCATGAAGGAAAAAAATATTGAACGCCACCTCTAAACCTAACCAATACCAATAATGTGAATGCAAAAAAGTCCAATGTGCATTTATGAGAGCTCCACGACGCTGACATACAAGCTCCTGCATCAGTGAACATGTGTTGGAGACTTACACGGAAGAGAATAAATTGTGACATTAAGTCATTATTTCTGTTCTTTTTGTTCATCATAAAATAAGGTTGCATCACTCAGGTCACAAATAATTTTTTAAAGTCTTAAGGCCCTGGGTGCATCGCTGTCTATGGGAGGGTCAGAAAGCTCTGACCTCATCAAAACTAAACGAATTAATCGTTGACTCAACTCATCAGCTGATTTATGTGTTGATTATGGCGACATCTCAAGCATTCTGGTAGAATGATTTGATTTGGAAACCAGTGGTTTATCCAAAAAGTCGATAGGATTGTCGCTATGAGCTTTTTCTGAAAAAGTAATGAAAATATAGACAGAGTAGTTAACAACACTAACTGTTTTTTGAGCGCCCCTGCGTGTGTTGACTGAGAATGCAAGACGGTTTGCTTAAACAGCGGCGTTACACAACGCAGTAAAACAGTGTTGAGATTTTGATTCATGATAAATGTAAATATTTTCATTCTGTTTTGAAAACATGGCGGGACAATTTAAACTATGGTGGGTCCCCTTGGGAATGGGAAACTTCGAACACAACTATAACAGTGAGGAATGGGATGTGCAGTATTAGAGTTAAATAAAATGGTTAACATTTATTTATAATTATTATTATCATGACCTTTTAGCAGAGATATATACCTCTTTAGGAGATCAAAGAGGTGTTTATCCCCCATTAATTAATTCTGATAGAATAGAAGCTAAAGTGTTCATTCGCAAAAATAGATCTCAATAAAAAAGATTGAGGGTTTTATTTTGCATTCCAAGTAATATCAATATCACAATAAAAGAATATCACAATAAAAACATTATTTATGTATTTGCTAATAAACTCTTCATTTAAATATGAATTCCCAGCTCAACAATAATAATGTACAGTAACTCGATATTTTAGTCTAGCTCTGGCTCTAGATTTAACTTTAATGGTCATTTATGTATTTCATGTTCTACATTAACATAAATTAATATTAATTATAAAAGTAAATAATTAATTATAATAAATATGATAATGTAAATTATTACTTAAATAAACTGAAAGTTCAAGTACAAGTATGTGTTGAAGGTGTACGCACAAGCTTTTCATGTTTGCACTGATTAAAGTGGTTTCCAGGAAGAATATACATCAAGTAGAAAATAAGATGTATTCACTTCCTAAGCATGTACAGTATATCCTGATCGTGGGACGAGTTACTCTACGATGAGCCATTATTTCTATTATAAAGTCTCGCTCCAATCAGCTGAAAGCCTCATTCATTATCTTCTGCATAATAAGCACTGACTGATTAGTAGAAATCCACAGCTGGCATCCCTTTAAACTGTCAGACGTGCAAAGAGATATTAGGCATGGGTACGTATGTGATTGATGAGTGGATCAAAGCGAACCGCCCAACAAATGGAGATGGATTTTTTTTTCCATTGTTATATTGACGTCATTACCATTGCTCAGAATACGCATTAGCCCTTCGCAGATAGAAAAAGGTGTTACATGTAAACAATTCTGAGAGACACGTCTGCAAAAACATCTCACTCTTAAAAAAGTCCTTTGAAGATACAAGATTAATTTTTCATTATTAATTTTAGAACGATTCAGATTTTTGTCATTTCTGTAATGCATGTGGAATATTTGTGCAAATCGAATGATTCTATAAGGTTAATTCACATTTGATACACATTACTTTAACTATTTTTATATATTTTGTTTATTTGGGCATAATTAAATGATTCAATGTTATTATCACTTTTTGACACACTAGCAATTTAATACACGGATGCAAATTAGTGTATTGGCATTAGAATAATATCGAGGTAGAATGCGCTTAATTGTAGATAATGTCAAAAAGCAATTGTTCCAATGGCTTTGTTTTCTTTGAGGTGAATAATTCAAATGAAAAGGAACATATTCTTGACGGTTTGCATGAGATTTGCCCAAGGTGAGAGAAAAAAAAAGACGAAAGCACTTCGAAGGGTTGCCAGCGTGTGCTAATTTGGTTGTATGATGTTAGTACTCTTCACACTCTGTCCATCTTGTTGGTAACCTAGGGTACGCAGATGACCTTAGCAAACATCCAAGACAGCGTGAATTACAGAGACAGAAGTGGAGAACAGATTGACATGTTCAGAGAAAAAAAAAGTCTATGGATCAATAAAACGCAATCTTGCCATATCAAATTTCCAATCTGGAAATTAGACATGTCCTCTTTTATCCATGCCTATGTCTTTACCCAAGCTTCCTCTCTGAAATCGATTTATCTGTTTATTTTGTAGTCCATCCTGCCCCTTGTACCCCAAAATGGAGTACCATATTAAGGACAGACATCTCCGAGATTTTGAAGGGAGTTCTAATGAATTTTGTCACCATGGAGATATCTGATCTGGATATCAAATGCATGTATCTTTTTTTCATAATAAACCATTCATAAGGACCACCAAGACCACTCTTGTGTGTCCTGCTGTCTTGTTCAGGACACCTTCTTCAGCCATCACATTTTCAGGCACCTACCACTACCACCTGTTGATAAAACAAGGTTCAGCCACAAAGCATAATACAAAGCCCTGACCCCCCCCCCCCCCCCCCCTTCAAAAAACTAGTTCTTGCAGGCCCGTCTGTTAGAAACTGGGATTGGATGAATAAAAGTGGAACAAATATAGGACACAACATGGCAGAGACAAAGTTGGTAAAAACCATCCATCAATACACATCAACACAACAACAAAAAGAGCTTTTATATACAAATATGCTGATCTAACAAAAACTATTTTAGTATTTGCATTATTTCTATACATTCCTAGACCGTATACTGCAGTTAGTGAAAAAAAAGGTTCTGTAAGTAACAAAAAAAACACCAAAACGTAATTATCATATCTCAGAAGATCTACTTATGCAACGACTGGCAATATACTGTATAGAACAGCATGTTGAACTGCAGTGTTTATTTCCCATAGACTTAGATGTTTTTTCCTGACCTCCAAGTTTTGGGTGGAATATTTCCACATCAACAGTATCACAAAGGGTACAACTAAAAATAGCCATTAGTGGCTCAAACAACATCTCAAGACCCCTTTTTGTCAGCATCTGCTTCATTAAAGAAAAAGGTTTGACTCATTTCAGTAAGAAGTTCTGGATCAGAAAGAGAACAAAAGAAAACAATGTGTAATTTTGTTACAGTAGGCCATATGGGAGAACACTGCTGTGTTAACAAGCATTCTTTGAGCAACAGTCTATGTGATGGTAAAAAGCAGATTGTAGTTCTGTCTGAAGTAATTCAGGATTTAAGGAAAATAACTTGTGGCAACTGATTTTCCTCACAAAGCAATCTTGTAAAAGACATCAGAAAGCAAGTGCCAACCACCAGTGTGTTCACGTGCAAGGACATATGACGCACTGTTTTGCTTTTCCTGCCTTTATATGTCTATACCACCATTATCATGCAAATATATTAAGAAAAGCCAGCATTGGTTAGTGAATCATCAGTCATTACAATGTCTTTGGGGCTAAGGGTCTGGATGGAGATTCTGGTCATGGCACATTTTAATACATTGCATTCAAAAGACAAAAATGAACAATAAAGACAAACAGTTACAAGATGTGCAGGCGATTTAGCCCCTGCCCCCAGCAACCTCCTGAATGGAACAGCTTCATTAAGGTTATATTAATATGCAAATGTATGCACCTATAAATTAAAGTGCTCTGGTGTTTAGTATCACTTTAAATATCATTCTGCCCTGTCAATGTTATTTTTTTCAACCGAGAATACATTTTGTGCTTCTGTAACATCTTCATTTAGTACAGTTCATTCAAAAATAAAATACACTTAATGCCCCTTGACCGATATGTTAATTGCATGCAAATCTATCTGTCAATAATACATATTTGGTACTATATGTCAACAAAGCATGAGACGTGACTCCCCTTTTTGCTGCAGAGGGCAACATTCCTTGCCAAAACATAGACTTAAGATTTTTTTTTATTTTTACAGCAAATGCTGGTAAATAATTGTTATAAATTAGCTTAACTATTAAACAAATGTTAATAATTCAAAGAATTAAATCAATGTCACAAAAGCAGGAGTTTGTTGATCATATATTGGCGCTGCTGTAATTTGTTCGTAGAGAATCACAGTGTGCTGATATACAGGTACAGCCATAACAACACAATTTGTCAATGTTACAACAACAAAACCTACAACAGGAAACATGGAACTATATACTAAACCCACTTTCTAAAAGACCAATCTGAAATGTATCATTCAATAAAATGTTAAAAGAAGAAATGATTGAAAAATGGCATTTGTGAAAGATTGTACTATAATGGGGCCTAAATTATTACTGCAGAGAATGCAGATCTTCTATTACATGTTCAAGGCTGCATTTCTCTTTTGTACTACAGGATTCCTTGTGCTGCCTGAAATTAATATAATTGGACTGGTGTTAGCGTGGTTTAGTTCAAGGTCATATTACAACAAAGAAGTCGTATATCAAAGTTGTGAGTGACACAGCAATCAGTGTTAGGCCCGCTTCCCTTTTCTTCTTGTGCATGTTTAGAAGAATATGATGGTATTATCACAACTCAAACATTAATAATTTTGTTACTGACCATGTATGTTTACAATTATATATAAAATTAGCTCAAATTGTTTTTGTTGTACTTCTTAAGAAGTACAGTGTGTCTTCAGAGGGAAGGTAGGTTTCTTTTCAAATAAAAAAACAATTCACTGCAGCTTTAAGTAACAATAACCTGGCAAATGGCTTTCATCATCACCACCATTGTGGTCATCTAGCTCTGGCCCCTTAATAATACCCAGAATATCACAATTTATGACTTATTTTTACTTGTCACGAAAAACCTTCCCAGTGCTTTTTGGGATTCCCCCTAGGATTAATCTCTATAGCAACGCATACACCTTATGTACATCTTAATCACACGTATGCTGCGTTAGTTGGAACCGGATATAAAAAGGCTTGAATATTATGGTAAAAACATTGGCTGTAATCCTAGTTTATTTGGTAACTGCCCTCAAAACCGCAAACCCTTAAGTCTTGCCAGATGCTCTGGCAACCACCGCCTGGACAACAGTCAAAAACCTTGATGTCGTTGACTTTACAGAGATCTACACTGTGGAAAGACTAAAAACAGTGACATGACACGAACATACACTTCAACAAACAATACAGGGAAAAAATTATATTTCAATGCTATATCTAAGCAAGCGAAACATGACTTAAAATAAACTAAAATAGCTTTATGAAAAACAGTTTGGGCTGTAAATCTAAGAAAGAATTGTTAGTGAGGAAGCAGTCTGTCAAATTGTCATAAATAACCAACCTATACCGCCGTGATTTAAGAGCACCATTTTATTCTAATAATGGTCTCTAATCTATTCCAGTAACTTCCTTTACAAAGTATTTATTAACAGTAAAAAGGCTAAATGATACACAGTCAAAACAAACTGTATCGCTCAATAATTCATTTCAAAACAAAATCATTAAGTTTCCATTTTAAATCTTGCATATAATATACTGCACATTATTCATAAATATTAAATTCACATCTACTTAAAACATCAACAAATAATGGCCTACAGCTAGGGCTATGAAGGCAATTGCACACTACTTAAGACATTCATTCAGTGCACACCTGATACATAAGGTTTTGCCTAAGTCATTGATTTATATAGCTGGCTACAATTTATTATGAATTCATAAGCTATATTAAATATGACAACATATTGTATAGGCTTAATTACAGCATTTGAGTCGTAATCTGTACTCTAAAATTAAACCAAATATTAAGCCATTTGCGAATAACACTAATCAGGATAATGACAACGTATTACTATCACATATTTCATTTGTATAAACTACAACTAAATGAACAGGAAGGGTGTTTCGTGTAAGTGGATGACGTTTACACACATATATATCCATCTGATCATGTCAAATAAATGGGGCCAGATTGGGTAAGGTTTATTTACGGTCAATGGTTCACATCACAGATCTAGCACGATCTAGCTCAACACGAATGCATCTGTTAAATGAGCCAGGGTCAATGTTGCTTGTGATCAGTTTGACATTTGACCTTTGGTGACTAGTGGCTTGAGACAAGCTTCATTAAGCATGTGTTCCAGTTAAGTAGGAAATGGCGAATCAGTCTGTAATTTGCTACATACATACATTTAAAAGCCTTTTTGTGAGTCTAAGCCACATACATGGAGGCATGATGCAACAGTGAAAGCAGTCATTTTTTATGTTAACTGTTAGGACTGTTATCAATAAAAACACATGGTCACATCATACAATGTGAAATGAGAGCTGTGATGAAGTAGCACACAGTCTCATGCAAGTGGCACATTAATCACTGCAGGACAGATCCCCTTGTGTACCCCTTAAATATGAGCATCAGTAAAACCAACCATGTCCTCGGTGAGGCTCCCCTGTGCCCGCATAAGTCAGTCTCTAGTCTGGCATTGGCTCCGGTGCACTAAGCCCTTGAGTTATGCATCTTATATAACCCACAGGCAAAGAGAAACGTGAGGGCATTCACACACTCACAAGCAAGGTGTCGAAGGTGTCAAAAGACGGCCTAACATCAATAATCGATCAATGCTGTAGTGCAATTAGACACCAACACCAAAGGCAATATTGGCTCACAAACAAATGCAGTCAGCCGGATGGGCAGTGAAACGCTGCGGATGAATCCACTTAGAAAAACGACAATTTACCCCCCCCCCACTATCCTTCAGGTATTTTTAGCCCTCTGATGGAGGTGTGTGCATTTGGATACATGGGGGTGGGGTATCTTCAGCGTATTCATCCGCTCTTCATCAGGTTACACTGGCTCCCTGTTGCTGCCCGCATAAAGTTCAAAGCTATGCTCCTGGCCTACAAGACCCACACCGGATCTGCACCATCGTATCTCCACTTGCTAATGCAGATCTATGTTCCTGCCAGATCACTGCGGTCTGCAAAGGAACAACGACTAGTGGTACCATCCCAAAAAGGAAAAAAGTCACTCTCCCGTACCTTCTCTGGATCTGTTCCACATTGGTGGAACGATCTACCAGCTGCTACAAGATCAGCAGACTCGGTTGCCATCCTTTAAAAAACGCCTAAAAACGCATCTCTTCCGTCAACACGTCGCTGATAGAGTTTTCCTAATTCTCTTCCCTTTCCTTCTTTATAAAAAACCTTAATAACCTCACTAACCTCACTATTCTTAGCTTTTTATACTGTGCTAGGCTTTAATGGACTAGTTTGATGCACTTATGTATTTTGTGGCCTATGTTGTTATAATTGCTTCCAATGTTTCCCCATCTGTAAGTCGCTTTGGATAAAAGCATCTGCTAAATGACTAAATGTAAATGTAAATGTATTCTGAAGTGTTTATTTTAGAGAGTGATAAATGAAAACTTCACATAAGATAGTTTCGTTACCCATACCAGAAAATCGAATCCAGATGTGAAACTAAACAAAGGTATTTAACAAGTTCAAGTATTATTTACATAATGGTGCAATATTTGATACATAAAGCTAAAGCAAAGGGAAAGATGGAGCAGTCAAGAAAAATTATGAAAAATGGTTTGTCACATAATTTAAGACGCGTGTTCGAGTTAACATGTCTTAAAACACACTGAAACAGATACGATTATAGCATATGAGGCATAAGATATGACTGTGTATATAGTCTATTGTATTAGCATGGACGAATTCAATAGACTTCAGAACTATCATCACAGGTAATGAAGTGACTACATTTTTCTGTGAAATTTGTATTTTATGTATAGTTTTAAAGCTTATATGTAAGCCCAAAGAGTCAATGTTTTCTCTCCTCTCTTCTATAGCTAATGTAAGCAAAGTCTAGTCACACCATGTCATGGTCAGTTTAAATATATTACCTTATATTACAATAAATACTTCATAATAAATGTACATGTTTAGGCAGGCTTTTATGTCATTTCTGTTTGTTGCTTAGACTGTACAGGCCTTTACTGTTTAATGTTTTATTGACATTAAAGGTCTTAAAAAAACCTACATAATTATGAATAATAGTGCTAGAATGGTTTGTGCATCAGTGCGTTCTTGATGAACCGGGGCGAGGAAAATGCGCTCCGAGCCTCGGACCAATGTGGCAAACAGACCGGGATGTCTGTTCACGTTCGCCCTCCCAATTCCCCACCGGGACAGAGTGAGAAAACCACAGATTGCAATCTCAATCACTGGGTTAATAAAGACGTACTCCGCCTTGAGAGGGTGTGTGGTGAGCTGCTGTTTACAAGAAAGTTCAGGGTCACTTACTAGGCTGTATTCTACGAAACTGATATGACCACAGCTGCCAGCAGCATCTTGGAAGTTTGTGCTAAACATTGCCGCATCTCTGTACGGTCAGTGACATATTATAATGACATATGACAGTGTAGTAGTGGTGTCCCATTTCATAGGTGAATGTTTTTAGCCGTTCCCCTTGTCACTCTGTTTCAAGGGGTAAGGGGAATGGGTGAGGGGTGGTTGAAGAGGTATAAAATAGAATTGGGATTGGGCCTTACTCTCTCTCTTTGAAACAGAGACACACTCCAACAACAATGTGGAACCAAGATTCCATGACATATCTTCAAGTTCTCAGAGATTATCATTTCACTTCATGCTACAGTATGTGACTAATTTTACAATCAGACCTGTGGCATATGATGACAGCTCTTCTCAAACATCATCTCTAAAGGCTACTGCCCAAGAGAATTCCAAATGAGCAGTTTATAGAGTCTGCATCAAAAAGCTGCTCTTTGAACTCGATTGGTCACAGTGACACCCACGTACTAATTGGCCCATAAATAACTCAATACGTGCTTGGGGACAGATGGAAACACTCCGTTCTGCTTTTACAGTTGTATTAAAGTGACCTTAATTCTGCACAAGAGAACCAGACTGTTTTTCTACCCGCTGTCCCGCAGGGGTCTCTGCAGGCAATTCGGCTGTCATGGACAGACTAACAACAGATTTTCCTGGAACAGACGGGTATACACTGTGGCAGTACAAGTTCTTGAATTATTAAATTGTATCTACCTTATTGCTTTCTTAAACATTTCTGTCTTTTTGAAAGTTGTTCAGTCCAGGAATAACTCATTGCAATAAAATCTAAATTACTCATTTCAATACAATTGAAAAGTCATTTTATGCGTTTTGCTAGATTTATTATGTGAAGGCTGGCATTCAGGGAAAGCAAAGTGCCCTGGCAAAGGGTTCCGAGTTAAAGCTCTGGGGTCTACAGTAATACTAAAATTGTGCTGCTTCTTGGTTGGGACACTGCAAATATCTCCTACATCTGAGCTTCTGTTGATGTGGCAACTTTATGTGGTGGAAACACTATCCTGCCGTCCAGCCTCTATTGTTAGCGGTTTGAGATTCGTGATTTGCTGGTTTATGGGAAAACATGGAGCAGTCTTTTTTTGCAGTTTTATTTGCAGAAAAAATAACCTTCCCTAATATTGAATCCATGCGTTGGTTCATCCGCTAGGGTGTTTTTGAGTTGTTTCCCCCCGAAAAACAGCTTCTCGTGAAGAGAATACATTATGTACCAAACACTTATGATATGCAAAACGTTCACTTTCCAGGTAAGCCTAGATTCCACAGCTATAAATCGAATCACTCTGCACCTGTGCATCAGCCTGGACCTATTTGAAAAGCAGTTGCATGCACGCCGGAGCTAAATTAAGCAAGCATGCATGACTTTGTGACCATGTCCATCTTCACGGAAAATGAAGAGCATGTCCATCAATGGAGGAGGGCCGTTTATCATTAAGGAGTATATGAAAAACCTATGCAATTCTGCACTGCCTCTGGTTATGAAACACAACCACAGGAAATAAGTTACTTTCATTAGTGGTCTGCTCTTAAGTGTTCTATTAGACATGCATGCAAGCACACACGCACAGTGGGATGCTATAAACTGTAGTCCAATACTTATTTATATACATACAGAAAAGCATGATTAATGTGTGTTAGGGATTGATTGAGGGGTGCGTTGTGACAAACGCCTGGTTTCTATTGTCGATTCACATTCCATGGTGTGCAAAGGGTGCAGTGGGAACACTTCCGCTGTTGTCGGACACAACAAAAGTTCATATCAAGGGTGCAAAAAAAAATCACCATGTTATAAAAGCAGTAGACGTGAGAAGGTATTGGGTAAGTTTCACAGGATTGCACCCAGCCTCTGATATTAATTAAAGTGACTGGGCCAGGGAAACAGAGCAGTTGTTTCCAAAGCTTCCATTACTCTGTATTGCCTCAGTGCTAACTTTTAAGTGTGTAAAACAGCCTTTAAATATTACTAATTTGAACCTCCCACACTGATAATAAACATGAGAACCAATGTAGTTTGTCCATGGTTTCATCACCACCTGTTTAGGTGTGGTATGGTCTAGCTTCCAGTGCACATAACTGAAACGAACTTGAAGGTGGTTTGTTTGCATGCTTATTTCTTCCACTGCATAAAAAAAGATGCCTTTGTCTATCAATATTCTGGTATTGTTTTGTTTTGATTGCACTATCCCTATGAAACAATAGTATTACGCTCTAGAATGAGACTTCTTTGCATCCGGACCGCCAGACTAATAAACCAATTTAAACTTTTGACTATTTTGGTTGTTTAAATTGAGCCACGCGTCTTCACAACGGAGAATCACATCACATCACACACACTCTCAGGAACATTTATGTAATTAATCTTTCGCCACTTTATATCTTTATTTCATTTTATCCATTTCCACTCCCCTCGCGCTGCTTCTCCCGCCAAAGACGTGCCCCATGAAAAGCATTAGACACGCTTTTTTAACACCACTAGTGCAGACACGCAGAGCAGGTAAATGGACACACAACACTAAATGCAGCGAATATTAAAGCATTTGTATCCGTCAGTCTATTTACGGTTTGCTATGTGTCTCCAACCTTTCAACCAGATTTGTGATATTTAATAAACCATAAGGTATTTATCTACATTTAGCATTAGCATTATTGATCAGCATGTAATAATTTTTGTGACCCTGTGAAAACCCAGGCTAACATAACAAGCATCAAAGATTAATATCAAGCATTGATTTCACTAATATTTTGGCAGTATTCAGTCAGTATTGAAGATATTGTTATATTTTCACAGAATATTCTGTATGATGCTTATATGAAGGACATTTGCTGGGTTTCAATTTTGTAGGTTCACATTTTGTAATGAACAATGTTTTAATGTATTTCAAAAATAGAAGTAGTTCTGGTATGAAAGTGAAAAGATGACAATGTCATGGAAATGCTAATTTAGTTAACTCTATTTTCTGTTTATGATTTTAATTATTCTATAGCATTTTAATTGTTACAATACATTTACTGTTTGCATGTTGTCAGTAGTTTTTTTATTTACTAATATTAATTATCAGAGTTCTATTAAGAGGACATTCCCCTAAAGCCACAGAGCCTATAAATACATATATCAAAATATAAGTAGTACTTGCTGACCGTCACATTTTGCTCATGTGCACATTTGTTCAATTAACTGCGTTCACAGTGTTCATCGGCAGATACTTTATCTTGTACCTAAAGTTGTGAAAGCGCCAAATTAACCTTTTTTTTTACATATTGCGCACCTTCGACCAACATGAGTTAGAGTCCCAGCTCATGGTTGTTTTCTTCTCTCTCTTACCTCATTTCCTGTCCTATCTTCAACATCCTGTCAAATAAAGATGTGGAAAAGCCAATCTTTTCTTTTTTTAGTTGTCATATTACATGGCCAGCTAATTTATTTGTCTCTTCAGTGAAAACCAGGCTAAAGTCTGAAATTTAATTCTGAGCATCCACGTTTGACATCAAACACTTAAACCTCAAACATAATCTTTTGAAATGCCCTCACTAAGTCAATGTTAAAGATATTACTGTTGTATTTTCACAGAATGCTATTTACATTATGTAGAATTATTTTTTGTAAATCACAAAAAAAAGACAAAAACAATACAACATATATCATTTAGATTCGGTTAAAATTCAATGTTCAAAACATTTGGGATGTGTAAAAACTGAAACGGGAAGCTCCTCTGGACCAGCAGTGTTTACATTTTCTGAAATGGTCTCTACTCATTCTTACCCCCAAAAATGTGAGCACATGCCCCTTCAACTTATAAAAAATACACATTTATGCTTCATTTTGTATGCTATTTGTATTTTACCAAATGCTGGATATAGTGAAACTAAGTCTCTCCCTTTTACATTTATAATGGAACACACAACTACATACAGCAGATTGACTTTTACTCCTCCACAGGAAGGTGAGAAGCACCTCGGCATCTTCAGACTCATCCACCGGTTAATTAGCGTACTGAAGGGACATGGCTCAAATGTGTTACCGATTAACACTGCGAGAGATTTTAACAGTCCACACACTTCCTGTGCTCACATTGGCTCTAATGTGTGAGCGTGACCGCTGGCTAATGATGCTTCGTGCAAGCACACACAGGTTCTGGATTCTTATATTACTGTTAAAAAGACTTAATAGTTGTAGCCTCTAATGGCATTTCACACGAACAATTATTGGATAGATGGTGTAATGCTGAAGTTCATGTGGGTCAGTTATATATAAAAAAAATGTATGTAATGCAGCAAAATAACTTTGTGAGAACGTTTTTAATCTTGTGTTTATTTTTTTGATTTGCATGAAAAGAGCAGCTGCTTATATGAATGGAAAGACAAGGAAATATGAACTAGGACAGAGGTTTTCAAACTTTTTTCAGCAGAAACCCTTTGACCTATATTATTTACTTGAAGTAGCCTCTGAGAGGTGCTCCCCCTGAGGAAGTCAACATTTCAATAATTGAATTGCACATTTGCATGTTTACCTGTTCTAAGGTTTTTATTAGTGGCATTGGTTTCATAAATATTTCTTTGCAATTCTTTTTTCAAAGTAATGGAAACAACTTCGGGAGTTCCCTGTTCGGGAAAACCTGTACTAGGAAATCACCCAATTCAGACAGGAGAAGGTTAAGAAGAACTGAATTTCTGAAGTTTGATCTGAATCTATGCCAAAAAGTGGAAATGGAAGTACGCTAAAATGGCTTTCACATTGCCAGCGCAATCGAAATTGATATCATGATGTGGTACATCGGAGTGACAGCCATACAGGGTTGAAAACACAAAGTCACATATTTCAAATGTGTCAACGGACCGAAAGCCTGGAGGTGCGCATGCCGTGATCAAGAGGTTACCAAACGGCTTCTCACATATTGAAAATAGCAAAACATGACATCCTCGCTGAAAACTAAGCAGCTGCGTTGCCAGAGAGCTTTGCTCGAAATACTCCGGATCCAAAGCCAATTCTAAATAATAAAATAAATATGTTTGTTGTTAAAGAAATCATAAAAAGGAAAGAGGATTTACAGCGGTTTAGAGGCAAGCCTACAAAAGTTAAGTGTAATAATATAAATCATGATTAGAAGCAGAGAAGGTGACAATTTTGAATTATTGTTTTTCATTAAAAAAAAATGAAATTCTATTAATCAAAATTAATAATTGCAAATGCAATACAAAGTGTGTTTGCATGTATGCATGTATGTTTGTTGTTGACACTTTTAACCAAAGCATTGTACAGTATTTTTTCAGTACATTGCATCTCCAACCCACAAGCTTTTACTAACTGGGCTTCAGGAACACCCACTGAGCTACAGGAATAACCTTTTAATCATACTCGTGCAGTTCTAATAGAACATCCATGAAACTCCAGAGAAACGTTTTATTTATGCAATCCAAATATTTCCAAGACTCGAGTGGGAGTTGACAAAAATTGTTTGTCCCATGAGAACAGAAACCATCATGAGACTCTCAAGCTAGAAAGATCTCAAGAGTTCAGGTCCCTGTGGATCAGTGCATAACTTACACAAAGCCATATAAACCATCTTAAACAAAAGCAGAGTATTCTCTGCCTAGAGTGTGCAGACAAGCTAGCAGAGATGGATCGGCCGATGTTGAATGTTTATCAGCGTCTCCACCACTTACAGACAGATGGAATACAGCTGGACAGCAACACTGTACAAATGAGATAAGAAAGCCGTAAGCGGCAGGATATCTGCGTTCGTGTGTCTCTGTGGTGAATACGCATTTATGGAAATTTCCACTTTCACACACCGCTCCAGCTTAATCAAAATTGGCAAAGCTGTTTTGCAGATTAATGATATTACTCCTACCCGCTATCCCACACTGCATTGCTCGATCTTGTGCCACCATGCCACAAATATATTGTTTGTCCGCGCCTTACAGTATTTAGAAAAATGAGCTACTGTGAAGCAATCATAATGACACCAAGATTTACACCTCCTTACATTCCTGTGATGAGCCTGCTCTTAAACACACTTGGGAGCAATGGTTTTAGTGATAGCGAATCATAATTGGACACTCTAATTCAAACCTCGACACATTATGTGAAGTGTGCGTGTATTGAGACGATGTGCCTGTGAAGTTCACTGAATTCTACTTATGCCATTTGCAAGAGGAAGAGGCGGTTGTCATGGAACCTGTTGCCGAGAGGCTGTCGTCAAGAGCAGCTTGCATGAGTGTCTCTGCGGCCAAGCTAATGAGAAGTCACGTAAACACATGACCACCTGTTTGATCAAATAAAACGGCAATGGACAAAAAGAAAGTTAACAGAAATTGTTCTCTTTCTGCTTATACCGATACAGGCCTACGCAGAAATAAGAATAGGGTGATGAAAGCAGGTTATTAAAAACAAAAAACACGACTAAATTGAATCGCCTGCTGACTGCCTTCTGATTTATAGCTGCAATGTCTGTAGCTGTAGTGGAGGAATGATTTGTTATGCAACTGCAATGCTAAGTATTCGAACTGTGTGAGATGGTATGAATTCGGGATGTGTGTGGAATGAAGCAGCAAACCTAGAATAATCCTTCCGGTGGGATAAAACAAGAAATGTATAGCAAGAAATGTAAACAAATCTAACCAGAAAGGAGGTTTGATTAATCTCCTTTCTACAATTTAAAGGTATACCCATATTACTTCCTTTCTTCTGCAAAACACAAATATGATATTTTATATGATATTTTTAAGAATTTTGGTATACAAAACCTTTGGTCCCCATTCACTTGCTTTGGTTTTGTATCTATATAATATATGTCAATGGAGACCATGACAATTTTTGGTTACCAACATTATTCAAAATATCTTCTTTTGTGTTCTGCAGAAGAAAGATACAAACAGGTTTTACATGACATAAGAGTGAATATATGGCATTTTTAAACAGGAAGTTAACATACAGTGCTCCCTCCTTTTTTTAAATAGCCAATGGTGTTTTGTTTACCTCACACCCTAAAATTGGATGAAAAGCTGAAGTGCAGGATGATGTCACAAAAATTATTGATGTGTATTAGCGGAAGTGAAAGACTACATTTTGAATGCTTGTATCTTCTTAAAGCGAATTTCATCAAGGTTTAGGGTGACACCAAGTTACAGATACCTTTAAGGCTCTAAAGCTCAAAAACTTTAACTTTTCATTGGGACTTGAACAGCCAAATCAGAATCAAAGCCAGTAAAAAGTAGTGTTTCGAAAGGGAGGGGTGGAGTGAGCAGTCGTTTGCAATTCACAACCGTTCCGCTAGATTTTAAGAGACTGGACCTTTAAAAAAAATACTAGCTCCTCTGGACACATTTAAGTTGGTGGATAAAAAAGCCTCCAGGACAAGCTGTACAAAAATACCTCCCAAACCACCAGACACTTCCACTTGAAACCAAAATTCATCATTAACCTGAAAGATATCCCTTGCTCCTCACTCCCTCATGGGTTGAGCCAGAGTCAATTATAATTCAAGTTAACAAAAACAGATGACAGAGGCCAATGAACAGATACTCTGATGATCATAAAAGGTTCTATCTTCCCATCAAATACAGACAACGGAAACAATCTCACGGGGAAGCCGTGCTCTGAAGAAACAGCCTGAAGCTGTTGAAAACCTGCTCGTTGATCATGTGTTATGAACCAGTCACCGAGAATAAGAGGAGAAGTATGAGAGCAGTGGTTGTGGGTGTTTCTTCACTGTTGGTCTCCAGAGTTGATCTTTATTAAAAGTAGTAAATTTTACACTTATTTGATTTTGTCTTCTGAAAGCCACAATAAAACCTTTCGTATTATACATACAGACAGTTTCATCAAACACAGGTGTCTGGCCCGAAGGTAACTTCCCATCTGTGTTTCCCTATAATATAGCAATTTAATTTATATTTAATTCATAGTCATATTAATTAATGTGCTTTATTGTATAAAAAACTCAACAGTTATCGATTCGTTACAGAGGTCTACCAGAAGTTACATGTGGGCCACATAACATTTATTTTTGTTAAATGCTGAGGTCAAATTTCGGGTCTCGGTCACCATAACCGACAGATAGGTCACTTTCATAAATGTAGTAAATAGATTGAAAATAAACAAGCAAAAGTTGTATGGGACAGGATATGATTATTGTGTATTAAAGCCAGCTGAAATTAGAAAATGAAAAATATTAGTGTATTGAAGAAATAAACTTTTCTTGAGCAAGACAAATGAGTCTGCCCCTGTATTCCAAAAATGTCTAAATTGCCATGTCCATCACCAGACTGTGTGATAGAAATGACAATTACTACAGAACAATGTGGCATGAATGTTTATGATGTTCTGAAATAGGATATGCACTATGGACAGTGTTAGTTGAAAGTCGAAATATATTAAGCTCTAAAAATAGGCCAATTTTCTCTCCATCAAAGGTGCCATCATAAGCAAATGCGTAACATTGGCTAACTCAACCACAGATAAATCAATCTGCACTTAGTTGATGAACAATAAAACCTATAGCAACTAAGAATTGAGGTCTGGTCAATGCCACAGAAGCATCCCATAACTGAGCAGATGTCATCTGCAGCCATGGAGACCAGTTTCTATGCATTTATGTAGTGGCATCGGTCAGGCGGTAAAGATCACGCTCAAAATAAAACGCTATCTCTGGTAGACAGATTGGCAAGAGCATACAAACTGTTATGCCATAAAGACCAAGCAAAGTAAAACGGAATATATTCTCCATACTGCAGCTTCGAATGGGCAAATCACTAAAACAGGATGATGCTGGTTAAGCAACACGCATAAATAAATCTAACCTGATATTGACCTGATACGCCTCCAAACAAACCTCTTGTCTTCTCCAGGGAGGATCTAGAGTATAAAAATCAACCTTAAATTCTATGACCTCATTTAGCTAATTAACAGTGTAGGTGAACAACGCCCTGAAATATCAGAAGATGAGTATTCAGAGGGGGATAAACAAGGTCGCTGGTTTTCCCAGCTGCCATATGCAAAGGGTACAATGATGCACACTGCATGAACATATGAGATTGGAAACCATCCTGAAAGAATGGTTATTCTGATTCACCATACCACGAATCCCTCTGTTCAACTATACAGGCGGATGAACACTACACGGTGAGAGTACGGTTTGAGGAAATACTTGAAATTGCTTTGTTAAGCCTTTTAAACAGAAATGCATCTTACATATATTATAGTACTGCCAAATGTATTTTCTGAAAAGCTGTGTTGAAAAAATGCTAAATTTAAAAAAGCACTTAGAAATGATTTTGAATAAAAAAATGATGTGAATTAAACATGTAAAATATTATTTTCATCTTCGTACATTTGAAATAGAATACAATTGCGCATGAAATTGCTTGTTCATGTTCATTGTGTGATATAATAATGTAACAGATACAACTTTTGATTTAATTATATATTACTAAATGAAGGGTTAGTCACCTTTATAAATATGACTTACTATACAATTATTGTTCATTGTAAGTTAATGTAGGTATTGAAATTGCATGTTAGTTTATTGTGTCATAATTACAAACTTGTTTATTTTGCTATACACAAATAAACAAACAAAATGGTATCATTCATATTATTAAAAGGGGGGTTAACAAACGCTAAATAAGTTGCTATGAACCAGCATTTATGCAAAACTGACATCAAAGCTTTTATGCTTCCATCAGGAATACATCCATTTTCATAAGAATTTATGTTATTCAAATTGGCCGAGTGAAGGCCCAGCATCACCCCATGATTTTGAACACAACAGCATGAAGTCTAGCTCTCAGAAATTGCTTTAAATTGAACAACACAAAGACATTCAGCTGCACTTTACCCATTTTCAGTAATCTCCTTTGGGCTCAAACACACTTGGAGGTTGTACACTTTTAAAAGCCTCTGGTTTAGGCCGTAAACAAGATGTACTAAAGCGGATCTTAGATATTCGTCACTTCCATTGTGGCAGGGTGACAGGTGTCGAAACAGACTGGTCCCTCCATCAATGCAGCAAGAAACCTGAGGTAATTAACACCAACCCAATGCCTCGAGACTTTGGAGGCAAATGCAATTTAATTTTAAAGCCCAAGCTGATCTATTCAAGCACTTTAATGGCATGTGGGCGACACCGCTGGGTGTGTTATATTTCACTGTTAACTTGATTAAAGCTGTAATCTCATTTACGGCATTGAATCAGTTGACATTGCTTTTACTCATGGAATAATCAATTGAATGCGAAAGATTGGGGTAAATCACAGCAGAGGTTGAGGTGAAATGGATGACTACATCACTCCGTGTTAGAGCACTTTGCGTGGGTTCCCATGATTTTCAAGAATAAAAAAAGGCACAAATATAGCTCTTGGTGACCAGTGTTGAGGTGCTGAGGGCATGGGGAGGGGTCATAAAGGTTATTTAAACAAAGAAATCAAAGAATGATGTTGTTACTTTGTCTGCTGTAGTGAATACGATATTGAGAAAATAATAAAAAAAAAGAATCACAGGTAGATCCTTTAAGGTATCCTGGAGTGGCGATACGTACAGATCACACCAGCTGACAACTGGAGGATCAGTTCTTTACCCTCTTCTCTATTCAATATACATCATCTCCCTGGGTCCAATTAGTAAGGCACATGGGTTCTCATACCATTTCTTTGCAGCTTCAGCTCTCTTCTCAGCCTGATGATCCCACCATCTCTGAACTGCCAGCGTTCATCACAGCTTCAAAAAACCACTCAAAACATACCTGTTCCGCATTTATCGGACCAACCAATACCTGTCTGTTTTGCCTATAATGCCTTTCATGTTGTTCATTCTCTCCTTGCTTTCTTTTTTAATCCTTCTAGTGACATGGGAAATGTGAAATACTTAGTTGCTTTGGATAAAAGTGTCTGCCAAATGAATAAATGTAATGTAAATGTCTACTTAAAGGTGTGAAGTGCATGATTTCTGAGCTACTAGTGCAACCAACAGAGATGTAAAAAACCGTGCCCCAAACCAAAATGTTGTCACGTCCATCTCATTCTATTTGGCGCAGTTATACCTCTATAATATCCTTTGTGATCAACTTTGCAAAGATGATGTAGTTATACAGAAGCCTGCTAGCCATTTGATAGTGGGTTTTATTTCTCAGTCGTGCCATCTAACAGTAAACTATTCCTCAATAACCCACCACACATCTGGAGATAACGTGATATCAGATCACTACTCTGCTCTGCATCAGGGTCCTGATCATCCTGGAGGGGCTTACTTGCAATAACAGTCAGGCGATGTACATTTTAAACCTGACTCAAAGAAAAGAGGTTTTGATGACGTACGACACCTCCAATGTTCTCCACTAAATAATAGACACTGAGCCAGTACGAAATTCCCACCGGTTTTATCCAAAAATGAAGGCGGTAGGAATGACGCTGAAGATGCCCAAATATGGGAAGCGCCAGGAAGACACGAGACAGTTTGAGCATAGATGTGGACGACAATGACATGCAAACCAATTTACATAATAAATCTCAATGTCTCAAATTAAACTCTTGGATATCTTAGAGTTATGAACACCAAAGCTGATCTTATGCAAAAGGCAAATATCACTAATAGAATGGGGGGAACTCTAAAGGGTAAGTGTCTCTCTGTGACATTTCCAACACTTCTTATGAAAGCATGACTGAAGGCTGAAAACACCCTCCATTCATTAAATATAGATTAGCTCTGTTATTCCAATGCCTAGACCAAACTTGGACTAAGATGAAAGAAGAACTTACTCCAAGGTCAAAACTTAAGTACACATGACATATATATTTATAATAGTTATTTTATATGTAACAGTGTTAAATAAAATATAACAGTATTTATTTATTTTACAATAAAATCTAAATAAAAAAGATTCCAAACTTTTTACTAGTTCTGTATATATATTATATGGTACCATTATCCGCTCAGAACTTTTAAAAAAGTAATTTCAACTAGTTTATTGTCACTAACAATGTCCTTGTTTGTCATTTTTAACCTGCAGAGAACTATTTTTCGCTTGTTCTGCTCTTCATTTAGAGCAATTTAAGCCATCCTCTTTTCGCAAGAACATTTAAAAGTTTTTTTTCTCTGGTAAAACTCAACATCAATCACACACTCTTTCATCTTACCGCTTTCTACTCATTGAACTAGGGTTGGGCCGATAGACGATACCATCGTCCATCACCGATGGCTGACAGATATCACGATGGTGAGGCTGCATCGTGATTCCAAAAATGTTTCACTTCCGTCACGTGACTCTCACTGCTCTGTGCTGGAAATCACTTTGTAGCCCAATCTGAACAAGGCTAAGGGGCATATAAGCTTGAGCTGTACAGACAGGCCAGACTTTATAACTGTGGAGATCACGCTGTATAAAGAGGATGCACAGTTTGCGTAGCCCTGCCTGACTTTATAACTGTTAAGTGGTTTGCACAAGTACATTTACAAGTCAATGCAAAGACGCAAATATACACAAATTCGCTGCGATGCAAATGACACGAATTGGGTGGCGTCTTCCGCGAAAGTTGAAAATATTTGTCAGCTCTCGTCACTCACTAGAAAATAATATACAAATATTTTCACCCCAGTAATAGAAAGCAAGGAACGAGATTTTTCGCGTTTGGTGTGAACACAGCAGAGGTGTGTCTGCGCAGCTCTGGGACACTTTTGACTACCATTGTAATTTGTTCAATGGTGGCCAAGAACTATTCAGTTACAAGCATTCTTCCAAATATCTTTCTCTGTGTTCATCAGAACAAAGAAATGTACACAGATTTGAAACAACTCAGAAAAAGATTAAGACAGAAATTAAATTTTTAGGTAAACTGTCCTTTTGTTAAATCATGTAACTATTGTCAAATGATATTAATGTTAAGTGGTGACATAAGAATACCTTTTCAGGCGCAAGCATCTATTCATTTCAAGCAGGGATACAGCTTAATCAGCTGTTTATGAGCACTGTTCACTAATATTGCATATTAAAGCGAAACATGTATTAACTCAAAGTATACACTACAGTCAGGCTCATGGAATCTCCGTCATCAATGTTTGAATAAATAATGAAAAATAAATAGCTGACTGGCCATGTGGGATATCATTAGGAAGATAAAGGTTAGGATCGCGGTTTATTAGTCATGAGTGTTTATTAGCTTTTTTGTTGTTTGCCTATAGCATCTTATTGAGCGATTGGACCCGGAAATAGTATATGACCCCCCATATAGTGGTGCGTGTCAATGGGCTTTACAAGCGAATTGACTTGCCACCAAATTTCATTTGAGTGGCTAAAGTTAAAAAATGTTGTTTAACTTCAGAAGTTTTACTTCATTATTTTACTTGTTATTTTATTCTCAGCTGATTAAAATAGAATAATATGTAACTAATAGAACTGATAAGTGACCTTATAGGTGCAGCGCTGCAGGCCCTTGGCCACCGCCTGGTTGGTACTGTGTGTTATTGAGAAGACAGTTGCCAGACAGGGTGGGATAAAGATAATGTTCGAAAAAGAAAAATGACCTGAAGTGATTCGCTACCTCCCAAAGATTTTATTCAGAGATGGAAATTATGCTCTTATGGGGAAAAACAACATAGCTGAAAGCACAAGCGAGCAGTCACCACTCAAAGCCACTGCTGCAAGAATATGCATGAGAAATGAGATCAAGCGGTAGCACTTTGGCAAAAATTTCAGAGCAAGATGAAAACTCAAGGGTGCCATTTGAGAGTCTTGAGATGCTCTCTTTGATGCAGTCACATGTGGTTAAATTGCGTATCTGCGAGCAGTGCAGAGATAGCAGGCGCAACAAACAAGCAAATTAACTGAAATAAAGCATACAAGTAAAGAAAAGTAAGTTTCATTTTATAGTTTTGCTTTAGCATGGGCTTTGATTTCCCCAAGAACTAATACATATTTGACCAGGTTGAAAAATTGACTGGTAGCGCATTTCAATAAGCTTGAAATTGGGATTTGGGATACTTGTATTATAAGGGATAGTTCACCCAAAAATGTCAATTCTGTCATCATTTTCTCATTCTCATGTCATTACAAACCATTATCATTGTCATGTCATTGACTTTCTTTTGCATAATACTAAAGAAGAAATTTAGAAGAATTTTGGTAACAGAACAAGTACCATTTGCTTGCATTGATGTTGTGTCCGAAAATTGTCAGCCATTTTCGGTTACCAGCATTCTCTACCAGGATCTATTGACAGAAATACAATACCAGAGGTGTATAAAGATCTTACATGATGAATTATGTTTTTGTTACCTTAGAATGAGCTAATCCTATCTACAATGCGGGTTCCCCTTGCATAGAATTCAACATGTTGCATATAACTGCTCTACAGAGTGTGTAAATATTATTACTTCTGGCAAAGATTAGCAAACACGAGGACATCTTTAGGGATTAGGGACACGAGGGGCGTGAAGTGAGTCGTGGGTTGCAATTCGCGACCTCACCACTAGATATCGCTATATTTCATACAGTGGCCCTTAAGCACAATGCGTATTCCACGCCACCACATCCATTACTTTTTCCTGATACATGTGTAAGTACTTATAATGCAGTTGCATTAAGCCTCCCTCTAGAGACCTTCAACAATCCTCCTTCATACTTAGCGCTATAAATTAGTTAATGACAATCAGGCTACCTAACATCCTTAGGCATAAGAGAAATCAAATGGGTAGCGTGTATTTTCAGATCGCCCTTTAAAAGTGAAGTGTGCTCTCTGACAGCCATAAACAGCTGAAACTGAGAAGCATCCAGACAAACATCCATCCAGCATGCCAGCGGCAAATGAAGCGCAAAAATAATACAGTCATTTGCATTAATATGGGACCCATGGGGCACACGACAGAAAATAGCCTTTGAGACGCTAATGAGGAAAGATAAGGGCAGGTTAACACATGGGGTAATGAGATATATTGTGTGTCATCCCTTCTGTTGATTCCCAAAACTGCCACTTATCATTCAAACTGCATATTGAGTTGAAATTGTAAGACACAACACCATCTTGACTGCTGAGATTGTCTGGAGTGTGTCAAAAATGTTTGTTGCCAAACGACGCAAAAGTTACTCCAAGAAAAGGCAACAAAAGAAAAAAGGAAAGTAGGGTAAGGGAAGAAAATAAGAATAAATATAGGTGAGAGAGTAAAAAAACTAAATTACGTTAAAATACACTTTTTATTAAAGTCAAATAAAACCAAGGTGAACCTTGTTCTAGGTTCTGCAAAAGTCAATAGCCACAGCTTGTAAGAGATCTCCAAGGTTTCTGGCATTCCATAATCCCAGCCAAATCATTTATCCACCCACCAAGAAATTGTAAACATGTGATAATGTGTTAAAAAATATATATTTCACATTGTTCCATCAGAGATGAAACCGCATAAGTGTTTTTTTTTTTCACTTAAAGTATAAACTAATCATTGTTCCTCTGACTAGTTGCCCATTTACAGTGGACAAAGTAGAGAAATTTGTCAATGTGTAACAAAGCCCAGGTTGAGTTTTCCAGACACTTAATCGTGCAACAGTTTGCTCAGTGGCAGGGCCTGACAGGTGTGTGGTCACTCTCAACCTGGAGACACAGACTGGGAAACAATAGATGGTCCGGGAAACCGTGTCGACTGTTGTGGGACGCATGATATGCGTCTTTGGACGGGAGCCATAGTAATTACTTCGCTGGGGGTTGCCGGGTTGGCATCTCACGACTCTTTCTGTCAAACTGTTTGCCAACATTGCCAGTAAAAGTGACTACGCCAGCTGTCCAAACATAAGGAGGGGGTTGTCCAGAGTGCACGCACAATGTATTTCAAACTGATTACAATGTCTCTATAGTCAGCCAGTGTTCGCTCTGAGGTCCAAGCACAGCTTTAACACTCGGAGACATCAGCAAAAATGGATATTAGTAATGGGTTATTTTTTCCCTCTATTTTCAGGTAATGGTAATTGAAAGGGCAATTAAATCGACCCCCACAAAAATCCTGCGGCTAAGGTAGAAAGTTAAAACTTTATCACACTCTGAAGCCTAATAAAACTTTATAAAGAAACTCAAATTACGCCAGTGCATTTTTCCAAATGCCTCTATCCAAAGCAACATACAGCGTATTCAAGGTCTTAAACTGTATTTTTTATTCTTTTTTGTAAATCGAACCCATGACCTACATTGCTAATGTTGTGCATTACTATCCCGTTAACCAAAAGTAATGTTCCTTTGCACGAGAAATATTGTTAACCCACTTTTAATCTTCAAATTCTTAAAAGTCGTATTAATACAGGTTCACAAATTTGTATTTTCTTTTAATTTTCCATAACTTTACAGGCTAAGTGAGCATCAATAGGTAAACTCTTAAAAATAAAGGTGCTTCACGAGGCCATAGAAGAACCTTTTTTGTCTAAAATGTTCTTAGAAGAGTTCTTCAGATGTTGAAGTTTCTTCAGGCTCACAAAAGGTTCTTTGTGGCGAAAAAAAGGTTCTTCAGATTATAAAAAGGTAAGAAAGTGATGCTTCTTTATCCGTTTTTGATAGTAAATATTGGCATTACTATCTGAATCCCCTTACATGCCCAAGTCACACAACCCTACACTCACACTACAGTTCCACAAAGAACCATTCAGTCCAACAGAATTTTTAAGTTTTATGTGACTTGGGCAAGCAAGAGGATTCAAATAGAAATGCCAACATTTACTACCAAAAAAGTATTGTTTAACCTGCTTTATATAATTATGAAATATTCCATTTAAGAAGTTAGTATATAAAGTGTTTAACTGAAGGTTAAGGCTGCCACTGTTAGTTATTCACACATGTAAATGAAACAGATAGCACGCCTGGTTCTTATGCTTATGTCTCACACAACAGCAGGGACTAATGGGCTCACAGACACAGCAGAATATGTGACAGTGTGACACCGTTTTGAGTCAGGGTATTCGCTGCGGCTGATGACACCTGCACATAAATGAAATCTGTGTATAAAACACAACTGGATCAGTATCCCTGCTTAGACAGCAGGCAGGCAGTGAATAGCAAAACCTGAAATGTTAGGATCTCAAATCCATTTAGCTGTTCGTAGTGTAAACAGCTTTATTATTCAAGCCATGCATACAAGTACCTGCACGACGAACTGCATAGAATTATAGCTGTGCCTAAATTGACAAAATTTCAATCTTTCCTTGTACAGTAAACTGTAACACTCACTGTGTAGAGAATAATGAGTCACAGTGAACAGTTTAGCACACATCAATGATGTATGTGCAAATCGTCTTGCTGTATTATTGTACACTCTCGTGCACCTTCAGAGATACTTCATGGCAAAAATGAAAAGATTGTTTTTTGTGGAAAGGGAGAATGGAAAACAAATATCTTGCAGTTGTGCTGATGCTTACATCATTATTATAGCAACCAATATTCATAAACAATATTCAAACAATCAACTAAACAGTTTGAACATAAGTATCTCATTTCATCGCAAATTCAGTTTGAAGAGTCAGAACAAAACATTGTCAGATTATGCACAGTATTAACTATTAGAGGTCTAGAATCTGGTTGTATGTAAGAGAGAAGTCAGCCGGTTGTTGGGGTTGGTGTGAGAGGTCTCAGCAAAGTGAACACGGCTTTTTGTTGTGACTAACATTCTCTTCTCATATTCATATGTATTCCATGACCTTTCCCTTTCTGCCTTCACTCGGGTGACATCTTTCATTTAAGCTAACCTATCAAAACCTATTATAGTGTGCATGTCTTGACTTGGAACCTGAGGCCAAATTACCAAAACGCAAATTTCTAATCCATTCCAATCGATAAAAAGTTCAAAGAAATATGAAAATGCTTTCATAATTTGTGTGTTTCGCCTTCATATTTAAATAGCGTCATTTTTTGGGGACTCAAAATGGAAATGCTTCAAAAAGCACATTTATTCCAGTGGGTTATTAAATGTCCCCTGAAGCAGAAAAAAGGACACAACACATAATATTTTAAGCTTATTTAGTATTCTGACACATTTGCTACACTGATTTGGTTTGAATAGTATCGTATCACATATCGTCTCGCTTAAGACATGTATTAAACCACTTTATTTTGAATGACCAATTTACTTTTTGGAGTTTCAACATTTCAGATCCAATAAAACTGGAATACCAGCATTTTAATGAAAAATTAATTGCTTGTGTTCAAAGGAAGAATTCATTTATTATGCCATTAACATCTGGGATGCTATGAGGGCGAGTAAATTATAAAACAATAGTCATATTTGGGTGAACTATTCCTTAAAAATGAATATAATCATATTTCGTATTCCCTATATTTTTGATTTCGTACGTTTAAGCACACCTGACATGGTAATAAAGTTATGTTAGCTGTAAGGGGACCCACCTGATGGTAAAAGTATGTGTTACACCTGTCACACCAACACTAAAGTCCATCCTGACCAATGTGAATTTTTTCCAAAGGCAGAACTCAAACGAAAATGACGGCATATGGTCTGAAGCACCTTCAGGTGGGCTTCACGATGACACCATGGCATTCATGTAGTAAGCATAGTAACATTGTGTATACCAACTATTTATTTAAAATGAGCGAATCTCAAAATGTTCCACTGCTAATATTCCATTTTAAAATAGTGACACGATGAACATGAGAAGTGCTCTGAATTTCAAATTGCCGGTTAAAGATAACGCCACTATTTAGCTACTTTCTGTGGTTACCCAATTAATATCCAAATGTATGAGCAGCGTTCATTACCGTCTGAGAAATAACAGCAAGCTTTCATATGTAAATCGTGTTTGATAAAAATATGAATTTTAGTTTGGCTGAAAGAGCGAGAATAGATTTAGAAAATGCTGCACTGCTAAGCCCATGTTCTCATTGCTGTAAACTGTTCTTGTTACCATATATTGGCATTGATTATATTGAAGAGGCACTCTGAAAATACAACTCACCAGAACAGACATCATTAGGTCTGCAAAGTAAACAAACATAGCGCCAAGAGCGAAACCAACAGCAACAGGGAAGAATGCAAAGTCCCCATATCTTCCAGATTCCTCTGCCATCTCAATCGCAGGAGCCAGAAGGGACCAATAGGAAGCCGCCAGCATTACCTGAAGAAAATAACAAGAGACAATTGTCAACTGCATTTAGAAAAGATTTTGTCAATGTTATGAATTTTTATACAGCTTTGATAAATTACTGAAGTGTGATTTCAGTTCAATAATCATTATTTTGATCTATGTTGGAACTGTGTTGGACAGAAAAAGACTCATACTATTTGCCACTACATTCCAATATTTTTATAAAACATAGAATGTAACTTAAATTACAGCTCGCTACATTACACGACACAAGCATGCTTTTCTACAAGAGAGCTGAATTTTAAGGTTCCTTATATCCCTGGTTTAATTTTGTGCTCGAACAATAGTCTGTTAAAAATGCATTACTCGTGCCAGCCTTAATCTCTCGTATCATTATAAATCCTGGAGCCTTTTCTTTCACCCCTTTTCACTCTTGCATCATTTACACAGAGAAAAAGGAAATTGTTCTGTTAGAAATCTGTTAGAACATGTCAGATTTCACCCCATGAAAGATACTCAGATCATGTGCTGTTATACACTCCATGTATCATGTTTATATAACCTATATTTCTTGAGAAAGCGCTCCACCAGGTGACATTATGATGAAAGCTTCAGGAATGTTGCAATGCATTGTTATCAATGCTACACAACGAGACACAATGTAAATTGCATTACAATTTTTATTCCAGTGAGATTTTTTTGACACCTGTTCATCATTGTGGTGCATATGCCAAAGTGAATAACACAAAACTAAGACAAATAAATCCCTGCATACCTTACAGTCCTATTGTTTTCTGTTATACTGGCTTATCTGCGCAAGTGTTTTCATATTTCTTGTTCTCTTTTAAATTAGGAGTCAAGTGGTGCATCTCTTCCTCTAATTACATGATTTTGAGTGTGAGCATCATTGTGGTTCGTGTATAAAATGTTAAGACCAATATGGCGGTAATTATAACGCGGCTAGCAGTAAAAAAGATATTTATACAAAATATTGTTTAGAGAACAAACAACAATATATGAAAAAACATTATCTGAAAATACAGCGATATTACAAGGTCATCATAACACGGTCTTGTTTGTACACACTGTTATTCAGTTGAGGAGTGCAATTGTCACAGTTTAAGAGTTTTATTTCTCATTCTGCTAAAAACTAAATGAAGGCTTATTGCTAAAAATTTTCCCAAAGCTTAACAAAATATGAAAAAAAAAATGTTGCTGACATTGCAAGACACTAGACAAAACTCTGATAAAAGACTTGTTCAGCTGCCATGTAGGCATCCTGGTTATGATTTCATGAACCCAAGAATCACACATCTTCTCTGCGTCTGCTTTGTAACATTGTAAAACAGTCTAACTATTTATTTGTTCACATTGCATTTATTTAAGTCTTTTAATTCACACGCAGTGGCACGAAGTTAACTTCCGGTCTATGTTTGGAAATAATATAAAAGTGTATTTTATATTGAATTCATTTATATTAATATTAATTATAGGGATGAGGAGAGAGAGCATGACACGCGCCCTTTATTAATGTAGCAAACATGTGTGGAGCATTTTTATGTGTCAGAGAAAGACACAGCACAGAACTTGCCGAGCCAGAGTAAATTTCTTAATGAAGGCGTTGTTACCGGTTGGTAACTTGTGTACTTCATACTAGAGCAGGCAATCTGACAGTCTGGCTGCTCGCAACATCCTTTGACATCATACAGTGGCCGCATGCACACAGTGCACTGTACTAAACAACTTGTCAAAGTATGTTCTGTTCATCCAGTCAGCGTTTGTGGGCGGATTTAGATGTTTTTTCTTTAAAACAGTTTTTATTGGCTACACTGCAAAATAATTTAGTGTATTCATATTTTTAGCTTATAGTGTTGAATGACACATTGTAATGAAGTGCTTTGTTGTAGGGGTACAAAGTAAAGAACATTATTGCAGCAGTAAGTTATAGACCTAATATAAGCTATTCAAGAAGGGTGAGGGCTCAATTTTTTGTTTTAATTTAGCTTACTTGTTTTATTTTAGGTCAATTTTATATTAGGTTATATTTTATTATATTGAAAAGCAAGACAAAATATGAAAAGCACATTTTGACCATTCAGTTGATGCAATAGTGAAAAAATTGGCTAAATAAATAGAAGAAATAGGAAAAGCCATGTTTGATGTTGGGTCTTCCGCCAAGTGTTTAATTTTTATTAGGCTTCAGACAATAATTTTTTATTTCGGTTCATCCCTAAATAATAATATTAATATTTTGTTGTATATTAATTAATACACTTTAAACTACTCAACATTTATTGATTCTTTGATGATGTCTACAGGAAGTTAAGTGTGTTTATGCTGTAGCTTCTGAAACGGTCTGTACAATTTGGCGAAATGTATTATTATTAAAAAAAATCAATAATAATGAAGCCACACCCGTAAAACAATTACTAGTGTGAAAGCAGGTGGTACTGAAATGTATTAATGAGATTGTACTGATTAACACAAAAAGCCACCGCGTAATATAGTAATGAACTGCCATGTTGAATATCCACATGATGAAATTAACCTAAATAAACTGTAAGTTTTAAGTGTACACTGTGACAACAACATCTTGGTGTCGCTGCATTAAAATATTTTCTACTATCAACATTTTTCAGCAGTGAATCTTGGTTGCACATACAAGAGTTTTTATATCATAACTCAAGTAATCACCCACTCATTCTACATAGAGCAAAGTAAACAAATATATCATCCTGAACAAAGTAAACAAATATATTATCCTAAACAAATTCATTACCAGGGCCCAAGGTTTTACAATCAGATATCGATATGTTTCAAGTCCTATAATATGCGGTCAGCAGTTAGCTTCTAAACACAAACACGCCCCATAGTATAACCCCACAACGTATTGACAGGTTCTGTATGAGAACGTAAACAGAAATCGTAAAACAAACACATAGAGATCTCAAGTACTTACAGAAATAAAAGCACTTACAGCGTCATGTCCTTATCGAAAAATCACAAACTGCCGATTTGGCAGCTATTATAATTTTTGAACAAAAACTAAATGTCCTGATGCCCCATTTGACATCTGTTCTCTTTCAGAGAAAAGCTGTTATTAAAATCAATGGTATAAAATTCAGGGTTTTTTATAATGACAATCTATTCTCATCCGTGCAATAATGAACTAGGCTTGGCTGTGAATATCAGGTAAATTATGCTGTGAAGTTTTGACACCCGTAAGAGGCATGTTATTTATTTTCTTTCAGGAAGTGGGCATTTTCTTGCCACCTCTTCTCTTTAGAGGAAGTGGTTTGACTATATGCATGAAAAAGCACATTAAGTTTCTTACTGGAGTGCCCAGACACAGACAATAACTCATGCTAAGTTAATAGCTAATTACTGACACTGTGATTGCGCAGGGAGCTCGGAGCCCACTGATAACACAAGATATAACTAGAAAAATCATAGACAGCATGTTGAGCAGCACAAGTCAACAGAAGCACGTAAGTGAATTGATTAGGGGTGTGACGAGACACTTATCTCACGAGACGAGACAGAAGACTGGGTTCACGAGAACGAGACAAGATTTTACATAGTGTTCCCATAGAAAAATAGTGGGAAAGTAACAAAGTGTGATGGAAAATCACGTTGTCTATGAATGGCCGAGCCAGTCACTGTAGCTCACAGCACACTCTGATCAGTTATTAGCGTGCCGCACCACAACAAAATGGGCACTCACACAAATACACCCAAATATATTTTGAGGTTGCACAGGTTAAATATAGGGAGCATATGCGACTAAAATGGTCGCAATTTGAATGGAGCGATTGAAATTGTGTGTATGATCCGACCAGTCTCGCGAGATTTCGTGCCGTGAGATCTCGTCACACCCCTACTATTAATGCTTGTTTTTTTAGTTTAGCGCAGTGTCGTTGCTAGGAAACGTTGCTTTGTTTACTACAGCCATGTCACACGTAGAAGTCGCATTTGTTCTCGTCTATTCTGGTGCTGGTTTCGCTTGTTTATTGTTTGATATTGTAAGGCCTGTCCTGCTAATTTTAAATGGGTTATTCAACGAGTATATAAGTGTGATCAACCACTGCGGCAGCGGTCGCGGCAGCTTCATTGCGTGTAGTCCTCATCGTAAGACCGAAGAGTATAAAGTCCATAGACTCTACCAACTCGGTCAAGGACACCGACAAGACAATTAAGTATTGCACTTAAGTATTACCTTATTGCATTTCTAATTATTTTGTCTAAGTTTTTTTTTGTCTTGTATATTCCTTACTCTACTTTTGTTCGTACAGCTGTATCTGTCTTTTATAAATGTGTTCAAACTAAAGACTCTGCAGCTATTTGAAGGGTGCAATACGATTCTGTAAGTACTCAAGATAAACATGAGATATACAGAAACTGTGCAAGTTAGGGGAACTTTAAAGGTTCTTTATGGAACCAAAATCTTCTTCTATGGCATTGAAGAATCTTTTGAAGCACCTTTTTTTAAGAGTGTGTACAAAATAATCAATGAAAGTGAACGGTGCATGTTAACAGAATGCTTCTAAATATCTTCTTTTGTTTTATTGTGGAAGAACGAAAGTCATACAGGTTTGAAATGAATTGAGTGAGTAAATGTTCAGGTGAACACTTTAACACCAGTTTCGCCTTGAAACAAAAACAATGCATCTCTGTCAATGCATATAAATTTCAGGGAAGTATTTTTATCCGAAGGTTGTACTGCTAACTACTTTCAGCTATATAAAACAATTAAGCTTCGGCTGTAAGAATATTTTAATCTTCCTACAAAATCCCTTTTTCCATTTTGCTAACTCCATTAATATGACTAGCTTGAGATACTTTCTACTTCCTTTGCATTATCTTTCTAGAGCTTAGAGCTGTCAGGTTAAATTTTTGGTACATATTTAAATAATAAAATACTTTATGAATCATATATGCAGAAAATAACTGAACATTTTAAAATACCATAAATGTGTGAGCGCTCACATTTGGCTGTATCTTCCTGGGGAGAAAATGAGCCTATTTTTCCAAACACCGAAGAGCAATTTCAGGTCTTGGAAAATTACTATGTAAAATGGGTTTTTATTCTGCTATTCCACTGTAAAAATGCACCCTTTTCCCTCAGTGTCCAACTGAAGCAAATCAATCAGATTTGAGCATGTGTATTAAAATACAGAGGAAATCAATGAACGTCACATAAAGTGATCTAGTCTACCAAACTCTCTATGAGAGGTCAAGCAGACTTTTCTTTCTACAGCTGAAAAAAAATCACTGCATTCAGCAAGTCATTACTTTTGTTTATGTGTGGATGCCATGTGGGCAGTTCTGCATTGATTCTTTTGAAATTGCAAAACTTTGCCTACAAGTGTGTTGGTTCACTGTACGACTGCGATCACAGCCCTCAGCACACTGTCATTATAATTTTGTTTTATCATTCTTTTTTCTAAACGTTTAACAAGGTAGAAACACTTTACAGCATGCAAGTGGAGGTCAAATGTAGATTTATAGTTTTTTCTCTTTGTCAATATTTGTCTCTGTATTTGCATCTGGAGAGTTTATACTTTCAGTTGAATGATTCATCATGTTTCAATAAAATGCCACTTGCATTACTGGTATGCTTCTTAACCCACAAAACATTTCACAAAACAAGAAGAAGCACACAATGCTTTAGTATGAGCAATTTCATTCGAAATCAATCAGCTACACATGAATAAAGCTTAAAGGAATTGTTCACATTCAACAAACATTTTCATGATAATTTACTCACCCCTGTTGTCATCCAATATGTACTTTATATGTATTCAGTTTTTTTAGTCGAAAAGACATTAAGGTTTTTGATGAAAACATTCCAGGATTATTCTCCATATAGTGGACTTCGATGTACTCCAAATGGTTGAAGATCCAAATTACATTTTTAATGCAGCTTCAAAGGGCTTTAAACAATACCAGACGATGAATAAGGGTTTTATCTAGCGAAACAATCAGTCATTTTCTAAAATAAATTTTATGTATATGTTTTATAAACACAAAACTCGTCGTGCTCTGTTCTGCGAATCGCAATCACAACTTCACGTAATCAAAATTACATTGAAAAGGTCACGCTTGACGTAGGCAGTACAGAGTCAGTGTTTACAAAGGTGGAGAAGGAGGGCCATACAAAAGTTGTTGAATGTTCAATGACACAAATTAAATTGTCTTTTCTGTCAGTTTTTTGTTCACAAAATTGTAATTTCGTGTGCGTATCCTGGATTCCACCTACGTGACCTTTTCAACGTAATTACGTAATATGTGAAGTTGTGATTCGCTTCGCAGAGCAAGGCGAGAAATTTGTGTTTATAAAGCTTTATAAAATTTTTTTTTAGAAAATGGCTGATCGATTGGCTTGATAAGACACTTATTCATCTAGCATTGTTTAAAGCCCTTTAAAGCTGCACTGAAAATGTAATTTTGACCTTCAAGCGTTTGGAGTCCATTGAAGTCCACTATATGGAGAATAATCCTGGAATGTTTAATTAAAAACTTTAATTTCTTTTTGACTAAAGAAATAAAATACTCCTGTTGTCATCAAAGATGTTTATGTAAGTAAATTATCATGAAAATGTACTTTGAAAGTGAACAATTCCTTTAAATAAACACAAATAAGCAGGAATACAAATGTTAAAGGACAACTGAAATCCAGATTTTGAGAGCAGCAACAGCATTAGCATGTGTGCGTTCATACACAGTAACTGTTTTTTTCTGAGTTACCAAACAGAAAAAAGAAATAACCTTAAAACCTTCGCTGATCTCTTTTTATGTACAAAGCTTTTACAGGATGTCAATTGCAAGAACATAACTACATTCGCACAAACATGTAATCATATGCCTATGCTTCAGTTATGGCCAGTAATTGCCCACATACATTTCCACATCTGTGTAAACAGATGAAGTGGATCATACAAACCCGATAATGTTCACCAAGCTCAGGAGAAGCATGGCAACACTGACTTGTTTGCATATAGTTTAATGGCTTGATTCAGTTTTCAGGCATCTAATAAGAACTATAATGACATGCTATTTATTATAATTTCAGCGCAGCTAGCTGCATCAACGCAATTGCAAAAAACTATTTTGTTTTCAAACACGTGCCATTTCATTATCATAGTGATAAAGAAGATTTCACAGAAGCCTGGCATTCACTCCTGACTCAAGCCTTTGACTGAGTCATGATTTGTGAGTAAATGGCCTCCTGATCACACAATGGAGTAAATCAAAGAGCCATCACATGCAATGTTACCACATACATTGGGTATTTGGTATGTATTGTATTTTACTTTTATATTTGTTGTTCAGATATTAAGATAATCAGCTGAACTTAAAATTATCCTCAAACTTACATTTCCACACTACATACATTATTTGGGTGAACTGTCCCAAGTAAAAGTTCTTATGGAACCAATCAGCCAAAAATGGCTTTTGCCATTGTGAAGCACCTTTATTTTTAATTGCCAATGCTAATTCCTGGGTCTTACTGTCTCTGAGGATCTGTCCTGGGGCAGTAACATCACCTCAGCTGTAGGGAAGGCCCAGAAGCAGCTCTTTAACCTGAGGAAGCTTATGATAATTTTTTTCAACTGTGCAATCAAAAGGGTGATTAATTATGGGCTTCTATTGTAGTTCTCCATCTGCACTATAGCTGAACAGCAGGTGATCCAGAGGTTGGTGAGAACTGCTGGTAAAATCCTCAGGACCGCCCTCCCAGAGATTTCTACTGTGTACACCTCCAGCTGCCTGCGTAGGCCACACAATATCATAAGAGACCGGTCCCACCCAGCACACAGCTTGTCCCACCTGCTAGAACCACCAGAATGGCCAACAGCCTCTTTCCCCAGGCAGTCAGACTGCTGAATAACCACAGTTCCACTCTCCCTCTATCCACTTCATTCATCCATCCATCCCTCCATCATGTGCTATTCTCAAACAACTGCAATAACAGTGAACTGGACTTGACATTGCTGTAGCACATACATCTACCTTATACACTGTATTCCTTGCATGCCACAAGTTGTTTGTCCTGCTTACAAACTGTGCTATTGCTGGAAATATTGTGCCTTATTATGATAGTTTACATTCTTACGCATCTGCACTTTATGAAATTGAACTGTCTATTGATTCTCTAATGTAATCTTGTTGTATCTTGTTGTATTTACAATAAATTAAACTATTGTTATTATTAATGCTAATGTTTGAGCCATTAGAGGTTGTTAGTAGGATAAAATTAAACATGTCAGCTTTTAGTATTTACAAAAAATACACAGACGGAAAACAATAATTACAACCTCCAAATTCAACATTTTTGCTTATTGAAGTGTTATTAATTATTTCTGATATTTAGGAGTGTTTCAGACAGTGATCTGATATAGGCCTAGCAGTATATTTTAGATAACAGTTCATGCTGTTCTACACAGGCAGTGAATTGTTGTTGTAATAGGTTCTTTGTTGAACTCATTGACCCACTATTGATTTCTAATCAAGTTCAGTGAGGGGGATAGAGTGCTCTATACCGTCCTAAATTCTAAAATCTTTTAAAATTAAATCCATTCAACTTCACCCAGAGGTCTGTTTATTACACTGAATGTTTCACACAGGGGGCTCATTTCAAGTTACTTCTAGATGTGGCATTTTTAATATTGAAGTGACTTCTAACATCATATGAACCACACAGAATCTATTTTTGAGAAGCAAAAAACTGAAAGTCTACCAGAAACATTTAACTGCTGAACGCTCAGAAAACGCACATTAAACAAAGAAAATGTCAATTCCATTCAAACATCAACGCATTTTCAATCTCGACTCGTCACATATTGACACTTGGTCAGTGCCCTTGGTGTCACTTTTTAACGTGCAGTGTACATCTTTGGCATCGATTTTTCGACAAAATTTTACCGTCATTATGAATTGTATTTTACATATAATTTGCAATGATGATGTGTCAGGGTTTCATTTAAGTTTTAACGGCCAGGATGATTGTGTTTATATGACGCTGTTCAGGCAGTTTGAGAAGTAATGAAACCGTTTATTTATCGTAATATAAAACAAGATACAAGCAGTCACAATGTCGATCAAAAATACAGATAGGGTACCAACACGAAATTATAAATCTAGGAACCGGAGAATAACAGACGTTCAAAAGTTGCCACCAGAAGAAGAATTATGTCGACTTCCATCCCATTGGCTCTCCCGTGTCTCGTGACCGATCGCTTCATTTCGTTGGCTTTGAATGTGAAAGGGTATTGGCTCCTGTGATCGACTGCATCTAGCTAATGTTTCAGTTTATCTTTTGAATGGAAGCCGACTGCGTGCATTCACGGACACGGCATTTTCACATAAAGTTATCGTACTGCTTCGGTGCAAAAGGGTCTGCGACACGAGTTATTTGTAAAACTTTTACATTGCTTTTGGTCAGTTTGTACAATAAATACCTGTGACTGTACTTTGACTCGCTTGTTGTTTTATTTGTTTAAGAAGTGGTTAGGTAAGGGTTTGGGGTTAGGTGCTACAAAATATTATAACCATAAATAATTATGAAATGCTAAGAATTTCACGCATCTTGATCAGGAGCATTTAGCAAACAGCATTGCAGTTCCCCCTCATCGAAAGACGATGCCAAAGGGGTACCTGTGAGAATGGGTTGCACACATCACTCAATTTACTTTTGTTCTTGCATTGCTTTTATCCTCCTTTCAAAATGAGTAATAAAGACGTGTAAACATACTGCAACTTGCAAACCTTTCTAACTAGTCCAAACAGACCATTTATCAAAACCAAGCTGCAAAAACATCAATCTGTGACCCAATCTGACAATTTGTGTTTGTGTGTGAGTGCGAGTGCGCGTCAAAACACGTAAAAAATTACTGTCCACATTTAAACATCAACAACACCTACTAACTGTTCAGCAGCTTGGACCAGCCAGTGCTGGTGAGGTAATAAAGAGGATGTAAAGCCGAATACAAGGGGGAATTTTTTTTATTTACATACTTTATATTTATAATATTATTTTATAGTATAATTTCATGATTTCATTTTTGTTTGTAGATCTTTGCAGTTTGCATGGTACATTTGAATGCAGATCTTAAATCAGTCTCAATATAATGTAGGCTTTTTAGAAAGGTTGTTGTTGAAGGATGGCCAAAACATTAAATCAGACAGCAAATTCACATCCAGTCATTTTAAATGGAAAGCGGAAGCTTACAAAGGCTTGAAGATAGAAGCAAAAGGGGACTTTTTAATTAAAGTGTCAAAGAGGAAGGAAAAAGACTACCACAAACAAAATATACCACAATTAAATTAACACTAACCATCACTGGAAAATAAATAAAATGTTTATAAAACACGCATGTCCATGGATGTTCCAGACAACATCATATCCCAGTACCAAACCATTACCACACAATAATAATTTATTAAGCTCTTTAACTTTTTTTTACATAAAAGGCGGTGGCAAGCACACACAAACAACCAAACGCCTGCGATTCGCCTAAGAATTCTAGCGATTCTTCTATTAATCTCCCTAACAAAACAAAGACTGAACCAAATAAACACATTTATTTCTGGTGACCGCTTTAATTGTAAATTTCACCCACCTACAATACAAGTTTTATAATTCACAACATAGCTCAAACTAATGGCCCATCCGAATTTCTTGAACTTCCATCAGCATGTCCAGATGCTGTAACCCTCCAAATATTTGCAACAGAATGAGAAACAATGATTTTCTGAAGAGTATCTGCTGTTGGCAATGTCATACTGGAGATGTGATGTGATGTGCTATCTAGCAGTAACAGTTGCTGGAGGCAAAACTAGACCACATAACTAAAGGACGGTCTGTCAGGGCAACAGGATATTCCAAATAATAAAAATGATGAAGACACTAGGCTGTGTTTGCTATAGCTGTACTTGACTGAAGAATAGGAAGCATGCAATAGCCCTTAACTCATTCTGCTGTCCTTTTCATCCAACAGAATGTGACATACAGTTGTTCAGAGTTATATAAAATAAACTTAAAGGACACAATGGCAGAATGTTTTTAAATACATTTCTGATCACAGACTGTATAATCATGTTTCACTATTTTTGGGCTGTAAAGCCATTTCTACATGTTTTTCATCACGTCAATTTAATATTGATAACTATTTAATTGCAATACCCATAAACCGCAAAATAAACGATGGTTAGTTTCGTTACATATCCAGAATAAAATGTAACAAGGACCAGACACCATGTTGTTATCCTACCCGATTGAAGAAAACACAGACTAATGACTTAGTTTCACTTACCGCGTGCGGTTCATGTCCGATATCTTTTAGCACTGGAACCGCACCATCTATCAGTTTCAAACTATTTCCAAATCCAGTGTTAAATCCACCGTTTATATAACATTCATCACTGAAATGCTGTGAACAAACAGAAATCACCTAAACTTCACTAAAGCAAGAGTAATGAGCTGCAGAGCAGAGCAGCCAATCTAGACACACCGCATACAATTTTGAGGGCAAGCTGGTTGGTTGGCGCGTGGGCATGCACTCTTTCGCCTTGCCGTGCTTTTCCGGGAGAATGGCCAATAAAAGGAATAGGGTCCCTGTAAACAGGGCTGGGGGAGTGTATAAAGTACAGAAATACTACATCATACGTCCAACTCGTTTTTTAACCATGTTAAGCATGAGAAGCCAGCACGTTCAACAGTGTGAAGAAGTCAGAATGCATGACATAGCATGTTATCTCCACTTTAAGTAGAGTCAACACATCATTTTTAATAGAGTTCTATCCATATACGCAGGTCTCCTTGCATGAAATTAACCATGTTGTTTCTACAGTAGCACTGAATGTACAAACTGCTCTACAGAACACGTTTCATAACTACCTTACCTCCTTCGGCAGGGAAGCAAAAACGTGACGACATCTAATTCATGTGTCAACTACCACAGTACTTCCAAAGAGAGGGGGGAGGGGTGTGGTCACTTGGATTTTCTCAGAAACATGATTTTCTGAGATCAAAATTTTACAAATCTTCTACATGGCCATACCAGGTCAATATTAAAGATATCAAGATGAGAATTCACAATTTTCTTTACTTCGTGTCAGATTATTGTATGTAGAAAAGAGCAAATCGCTTATTACATATCAAAATTTGTAATCCGTCAAATATTTAGTACATGAAAGAAGAAAAATTAACTTTTACACCTATAATTTGTCTGGTGCAATTAATTTATACAGCATGCATTTTTAATGCAATGGAAATGACATTTTCATCTTTCAACGCAACACAATATTTTATGCCCCTTCAGGCAAACACAATAGGTGAATTGTTGCTTGTGAATATTAGATTAGAGCTCTGCAAACCTGATAGCGTATTCAGATATTCAGGAAAAGAATAATGGGAAAATGTAATTAACTCTGTCACAGATAAATAACATCTATTCTTTCTAAGCCTTAGTGACAAGTTGCCTGTTGAGTTTCCTTTTATTAGATACAGCTGCATATAAATAAATAACAACAAAACCCATCAGATGGTTCTGCCTGATTTTTTCACACTGAATTTCAAGATCTACAATATTTTGAATTAGGAGAGGGTGAGAGAGAGTTAAAAGATGCAGAGCAGCTCAAATAATTCATAAAAAGTGATGATGTAAGAAATGATGGACATGCAAGGATGAAAGGAAAATGTGAGTTGTCTCACCCCTGCTGCGAATCCCAAGCTGCCATCCAGAATACGCTTCTGTGAGGAACAGGGAATATGAAAAAAAAAAATCAAATAATAAGCTTCAGTAAAAAAGTGAAAATCATAACATTATTTGAACCCTTAATGTCAATCCTTCCAAACCATACAATTATCTTTCTTCGATCGAACACAAAAGGTGAATTTTAAGAATAGCCTGAAATCTTTTTTTCATATAATGAAATATAAAGAAACTCTGTCTATAAAGTTGAAGAGATGATGTATAACTTGCTCACCTGACTGCTGGAGAAGATGAACACCAGAGAAGCTCCAGCTGCAGTGAGACCCCATGTGAAGAGGGTCCCCAGCAGGGCCTGAACCACAGGACTGACCCCTTGAATCATGGTGCCTGCGCTTGTGAAAGAACATGAGGATGCAGGATACATTTATACATCACACAGAAGGGTGACACCCAAATCCTGTTTACCTAGGAGTTTTGCAAACAATGCCCTCAGAGGATAAAACAAGCTTATGTTTAAAAGGTTCTGTTTATTTATATAGCCTAACTAACATTAAAACTTTAAAACCGCAAATGTGCCAATATTGTATTAATAATTTGTCTATAATCGATACCAGAAAACGTCACATGTTACATAGTACCAGATGAATGAAAAGCCTGATGTGTAAAGAGAGTTGGTGCAAGATCAATGCATCATCTGAGTGCATGAATTAAACTATTAGTATAAACTCACAGTTTTTCCAAGGATATTGTTTTACATGACAGCTGTTGATAATTTCTAGTTTAATGACGTAAATGCGATATGTAATGCTACGACAGACTGAAGACTGCTTTAAAGTTTGTCTGATGTTGTATTGCAGCGTGAACTACTGTTGCATTCACATATTTTAATATCTTGCAAACGGAAAATAAGAGTTTCGATAAATGAGAGTTGAATTTGCGCTTTCTTCCATTCATAACCATTAGTTTGACATACACTATTTACTATTTCAAAGTACTTACTGTTTTCTAGCACCAGCTGAACGACTTCACTTCCTGCTTCCCTGTGTAGGCTACACGTGTCTCTGTTACGGGTCCATTCCCGCCTTTCTCGAGCTCCTATTGGCTAGTTGACACATTGCGTCTTTTTAAAGTAAACACGTCAGCCAGGATACGACAGTTTATCTCATGACGTTCGACACAGATTTGACAGTAACTCGTTTACATAGTGATGATCGAAGGGTTTCTCCCTTAGTAGACTGTAGTTTCAGTTGTCTGCACTAGAACCGTTCAAAGTGAATCTCTGACAATCACAGTTCACTGAACCTGACCTGAAACAGTAGCCATATTTACTCACTTCAGTATAATCACTGAAAAACGTTTTACTATAATAAAAAAGTGTATATTTTATTCATTATATGGAGGATAATAGATTACACATTTGCCTTGGTTAAATTCATGCAATGGATTTGGTACATTTTGTGAATTAATTATTTACAATAATTTATATTAAGTTTGTTCATGGGCTAGTTGTCATGTCACTTTAAATTTGAAATGCCAAACAACCATTAAATGTCATTTCTGTTCACCAAGCCTGTATTGATTTGATCCAAAATACAGTAAAAGCCTGTTTTGAATAAATATGGTTATGCATATTATGATCAAATATATTGTGTATTTGGTATAAATTGTATATTTTAAACACGAACCCCCACCCCCACAAAAAAAGTCTTATGGTGGGGACCCCCCATAAGACTTGATTCAATTCGTGTTAGGACTCTGTCCTTCCTGTCTCGAGCTTTCTAGCTTCCTGGGCAGAGTCATGACATTGCCACGTCTTTTCGGGTTTCTGTTGTGTTATGTGTGGAGACACGTGGCTTTATGTTGTTACTTGGCGCCACGTGTCTTTTCATTTAATAAAGGTTTTTACGTTAACCCTTCGTCTGTCTGCATCTGGGTTCTGTCCAAGCCATTTTGTGACAATTCGAGCACTGCTAGTAACTATGTATTTACACCTATTGTGCTCTTTTATGACATATCGCTTATTGCTCCCTGAACTCTTTGCAAGTCGCTTTGCATAAAAGCGTCTGCTAAATGACTAAATGTAAATATTCTCCAATAATCAAATTAACTTTAGCAAGCTGATTTGGTGTGATTTCCACAGATATTACCAAACAAAACCTGTCGAAAAAGAAAACAGATGACAGCCTGCTTGTTTGTTTTGTTGTTATTACCGTTTTTAGAACATTCTTTTCTGTACAGTGATTAAATCCCACCATGTGCAAAACATTCCTGCTCACAGCTGCTCAGCTGTATCTGTTCTTCACGGAGCGCATGATAAGGAAGAAATAAGATCAATACAGTTTAGAAACACACAACAGGTTCAAAAGTGGTTAATTTATCTTGTTAATCCCAGATATCAACATCTATATTCAACTAGGCAAGAGAGAAATTATTCCCAAAAGCCAGGGCCGGCTGGTGGGGTTGTGGGGCCCTAGGCAAAACCATAAATATGGGCCCACTAGTGTAAAAATTGTCGAGTTTGACAAGTGAAAATAAAACACACAAAGATGACAATTTATGTATTTATGTGTAAAAGTGTTTTTAAGTGGAACATAGAACATAAACAAAGCTGCTATAGTGCAACAGCTGTATATAAACAGATTTAAATAAAGACAAGGAGTAAATTCTATAGAAAATAGTAAATTATAATAGTATTTTTTTCATGTACCTTACATTTATGAATACATTGTTCTGATTTATTTTAAATTAGTTTACGCATTAATCAATGTAAAGCAGAACATACCTTGAGAGTCTTTCTCTGCTCTTCTCCTTTGAGCCCCCGAAAAGTGCCATTTTGATGCCATAGTTTGCCTAAGCCTTCCAACGCAACCTCACTAAAATTAGTCCTTCGTTGCTTATCTCTTAAGACGAGGATACATTAACCATAATTCTGAACACCCCAAGCATGCGCAATAAAACGTATTTAACATCACCTAACACACGTCCGCAATCGCGTCATAAAACATTAAACAGGTTGCTACTTTGCTCCTATCTTCTAATGTTTTCTGTCTTTATTCATACTGATGCTTTGTATTTATTGTCATTTAATGTCATTTCACGAGTTCACCTGGGCAGATAACAGTGATGTTGATAGGGATAATAAAGATAGAGCTTGGTTATGAAGGTTATGCGTATTTGGCATACTGTCCGGGAAGCAGGCTCCGAGCTCGCCAGATCTATCAGAACCCGAAACACTACACCTTGGTCAAGGTGGAAGGAGGCTACTGAAGGAGGGACCCAGCTGAAGTAGAGCACCTGATGGAGATTCCTGCTGGGGAGAAAGCTGCTGTGGTGCTTGATCCGTAGAAAGTCGAAGATGGCAGAACGCGAGATGGAAGCACTGGCCTCTGTGGAGGCGATCGCTGCTGCGACGCTGGCTTCAACGCCTTAGTTGGAACCACTGGCCTCTGCGGAGGTGACCGCTGCTGCGACGTTGGCTTCGACGCCTTAGTTGGAAGCACTGGCCTCTGAGGAGGCGATCGCTGCTGCGACGTTGGCTTCGACGCCTTAGTTGGAAGCACTGGCCTCTGCGGAGGCGATCGCTGCTGCGACGCTGGCTTCGATGCCTTAGATGGAAGCACTGGCCTCTGCGGAGGCGATCGCTGCTGCGACGCTGGCTTCGACGCCTTTAGTTGGAAGCACTGGCCTCTGCGGAGGCAAGCGCTGCTGCGACGCTGGCTTCGACGCCTTAGTTGGAAGCACTGGCCTCTGCGAAGGCGATCGCTGCTGCGATGCTGGCTTCGATGCCTTCGATGGCAGCTCTGGCTTCTTTGGGTGCTTCTTGCCGCGGCGTTTGCTTCCATGCTTGAATGGAAGAGCTGTCCCCGGCTCAGGCTGTTGCAATGCTGGCTTCTATGCTTGGGATAGAAGCACTGGCCTCTGCTGAGGAGGTCGCTGCTGCGATGTTGGCTTCTGCTGAAGAGTCTGCTGTGGCAGAGCCCGAGACTTGGGCAATGGCCCCTGCGGGTGGGGTCTGAATCCCTGGTGATTGCTGAGGCGGTTGCAGTGGTAGTGAGATCTCCCGCTAGGGAGATGAAGGCTGAAGTGGTGGAGGTTCGAGCCCATGTGAGTGAAGGATGGATTCTTTAGATGATTCGGGAATGAGGGTTCGATGGGCTTCCCTGATGATTGAGAGATCTGACCTGATGTAGCTCTTGAAAGCTTCCGATGTCCAGCGCCCTAGTGCTTGGATTTGAGACTGCGATTGAGTTGCTGCGCCTATGCGGAAGGAGTGGCCGGAAAAGTGGTCTGCGGGAATGCCGGACAGGAACAATACGGCTTTGAGGTGTTTTTGGAACCAGAAGCGTGTGGCTGGGTGGTAAGATTCATCCACGAAGAGAGGGTCTGATGTGGTTTTGATCTGGGATTTCCTGAAGTGAAGGTAGGCTAGAAGGGTCTGATAAGGCTGAATCGGTGACTGGAGGTTGAAAATGTAGATGAACATTTCTTTGAATGCCTTTGATGAGCATAGATGTTTGGGAGCTGGCTATGGCTGCGGATGGAGAGTCGAATATGAGCTTGTGGAAGAACTGGACTCCACTCATGTAACCTTTAATTGAGCTAGCTTGGAGGTTTTTTGAGGAGTTTAGGAAGGAGATGTAGGAGGTGATGGAGAGGACAGAAAAAGTGGGAAAGGGAATGTTGAACGCATGGTGAAACGACTTGAAGCTTTTCCATGCAGTGAGATGAGATTGGAGGGTCCTAAGGGAGACGGCTTGGATGATGGAGTTTCGAGATGCACCGAGGAGGGTTTTTAGTGGGTGGTTTACCGGAATATCAGCTCCGAATAGGGAGGTGTTGGCAAGGGGTCTGCTTCGGGCACCAGCAGCCTGAATTTCTGTCAAGATCTGCGATCTTATGTTCCCCGAAACTGGAGGCGGTTCCAAGGCTGGTGCGTCGCCGTGGCCAATGAGTAGCTCAATCGAGTCTGCGGAAGAGAGAAAAGAGGGGGAATGGCGGCCGCCTGAGTGGCTAGCGGAGTCATGCTCGCGCTAGCAGCGGCTACCAAGGTGGCTGGGAAATGGCTAAGAACCGGCGCCTGCATCGCTAACTGAGGCAGCCTCGCGCTAGTGTTAGACGGAGGCGCCGTGGGCCAAGAGCCAGGGGCAGGGAATGGGTGGTAAAGCACCGGAGCTCCAGGTGCTGGTGAGCTAATGTTTCGAGGGCGGCCCGCTACTGCTGGTGGGGTGTTGGCAGGAGGCCGAAGCTGGCCAACGGCGAGAGGGACCGGTGGGTCCGTGGTGATACCTGCCGCGACTAGCCGCGGAGGTGGATTGCCCGGGCCAGGAATTGGCGGTGGACCCCTCCGTAGCGCACATCGTTGAGGCGGTATCTGCCAGGGAAGGAGGTGGACGTCTCTTTGGGCCAGGTGATGATGTGCCACCTCTGGATTTAGCCTTCCGAGGTGTAGAACGGTGGAGCTGGCGGCCCCGTGATGAAGCCGGGGAATCGCTTGATGTATCAGATCCTGAGCTGGACTGATGAGCGCTCGGCGGCGCTGAAAGATTGTCGTCGATGACGGGGGTCTTAGACATAGCGTCAATGCTTAATCTTAGGAGATCGAGCAGGTAAGGTGGTTTCCCTATTTATGAGCGAGCTCGCTATGGCTGATTGTGTATGTGCGGTGATTGCTGATTGTAGACCAGCCGACTGATTGTATGCTACGGCTCCTCCGAACTTTGTTAATTAAACATCATTTAGTGTCTAGAGTTTATTCTGTTATTCAATTCCTGTGGGTTTTGTCACTTACGGTTTGGTGCAGTATCAATTAATTTAAGATTTGAGGGTCTTCAGGTGGTCATGGGGCCCCAGGCAATCGCTTGCCTTTTGGAAGGGCCGGCACTGCTAACACCAAATATAAATCACTTGTCTTGATCTTCTTAAAATAGTTTAAAATAGTTTTTGTTTAATTCTGTCATTGGGCCCTTGGTGGTGAATTAGAAACAATACATGAAGATTATTCACAGATTATTCAGATTGTCAGAGAACGTCAACACTGTAGATGTATAGTGGTAAAACACTGCTAAGTGTTCAACTTGTACCATTTATGAAAACGTCTCTATTATGATGAGGAAAAATATTATAGTAAAAATTATTGTAAGGATGAAAGGAAAATATGAGTTGTCTCACCCCTGTTGCGAATCCCAAACTGCCTGAATACGCTTCTGTGAGGAACAGGGATTATGGCAACAAAAAAAGTCAAATAATCAGCTTCACCAAAAGTGAACAACATAACATTATTTGATAATGATAGGAAAAATTATTCACTAGTTTAAATAATCATATGAATCTCCCGGCTAAATACAAATAATTTGTGTACTGTAGTATGAAATGGACTATATGTAAATTGTTGGAAAGTTTTCTTGAAAAAGAGTGATCAATGGGTTCAAAAAGATTTAAGAGATATTTTCCCTTCAACGGAATTATATTCTCATTGAGAATAGAATTTAATTTTCAAAGGTGACCAAATATTAAATATGTTTCCCATTCACTTTATAATGACAAAACCTAAGCCACAAACATCCATGTCTGAGAATTACCAAAACTTGTTTACTTCAACGGAAGCAATACAATCTGACCTTTTGTACAACACAGTCAATGTCACAAACTTGCATATATTTCATAAGTGAGACATAAAATAAAGTTATGTCTTCTACTGATTTATGACTTACCATTTTTAAAAAGTAGTTAAGCTGCACGTCTATACTCTTCTTACAGTTTGTAAAAAGGAGAGGTTAAGAGAAGAAAAACCCTAGCCCATGCAGTGAAACCAAAAACTGGCAGTTCAGATTTATTGGTGAGGACTGGATACCTGTCTGTTAGCTATACCCAAAGTAATTTGGGGCACTTAACAATTCTCATTATACGCTCAAACTACAAAGCCATTTCCAAGTTTACAGAACATGCAAGTGGAATGTGCCAAATTCTAAGAATCACGAACGGTTTCATGGAAATCAGAGTAGGTTGATTTCCAAAACAATTTGTAAATTGCATAAAAAGTTTTCTACCAAAAATGGTGTATGTCAAGGAGGTAAGCAAATATAAATCTCCAGCTAATGATCACCTCCCACAGTTACATGTTTTCTCGCATCTCTTGGGAAGTTCAGTGTGAGAATTGCGGTATTCCAGTTATGCGTGTCTGAGGAGGAACAGGAGTAAGGTGATCACTCATTACTTTGCCCTTTTATCTGCAGCCGCTTCCACCCACTGTGGCCTTGCGTCCTCCCCATAATGATAAATGAATTACTGACCAACAAACAAAGACAGTCAGCACGCAATATAAACACTACAAGGGTGAAAACACAGTGTATTAAAACAAGCAGATGGAGACAGCCTAAATTCATCACTCATCCGTGGGGACGTATCTGGAAAGTGGGTGGCCTAGAAGGGAAGTTGGGGGTTGATCAGCTCAGATTGACCCCCCACTGAACTGCAAGAGGAACCAGAGGGGTGGAGTGTAGCGAGCGAGAGAGTAAAGAAGTGTGAAAGAAATAGGGTGGATGGACCTTCTAAGAAGAATGTTTAGTTATGAAAATAAATGTATTGTAACAGACGGAACCTTGGAAACCTCATAACGCATAATGGGACGAGAAGGCACAGTTTATCACATAAACAGGGCAGATGGGGAAAGGCTGTCAACGAATGCATTTCCGCACACACACACACACACACATGGTCGCACACACTCTCACACTCTGGGCGCTGCTGGGGGGATATATAAGAACTCACCAGGAGGGTCTAACACCCACTAGATTTCTCTGAGGAACTGCTTTGCAGTTTGGGGTTTTCTCTCCCAAAGATCTATCAGCAGGAATCTTACATGCCCTTTGAGTGCCAGAGAGAATTACAGTTTTTGGGCAAAGTATGCTATTCCTCAAAGCTTGGATGGATTTTTTTTGATGCCCAACTTCAAGAACAAAAGAAAAAAAAGTCTAAGGATGTAATCTTGCAGTAAGGACAATTTATTTCCGAAACATCTTGGATTTGGGTTTGTCAATCTTTTCCTTTATTTTCCTGAATCAACATTATTACCAATTGGACAACGAACTGCTTTTGACCAAAAATGGAAACAGCAATGCCTTTAGGAATATTTTATGACAACGTGTCAATTCTGGATCTGGACAGTACTTCAATAAACAACATCTACATTCAGAAGGATTTTGATGCCTTCAGTGTTACCATGGCCATCCTCTACCTGGCAGTATGCATTGTGGGATTGGGTGGGAACTCTCTGGTCATAATCAGTATCCTAAAGCTGGACAAAATGTCATCTGCAACCACCGTCTACATTTTTAACCTGGCTTTGGCTGATGGCCTCTTCATGGTAGGACTTCCCTTCATCGCTATCCAAAACTTCCAGGACCAGTGGATCTTTGGAGACGTGGTCTGTAAACTGGTTATGGTCCTAGATGGCATCAACCAGTTCACTAGCGTGTTCTGCCTAACTGTGATGAGCGTTGACCGATACATGGCTCTAGTAGATCCGCTGCGCTTCGCTCATTGGCGGACACCCCAACGTGCAAAAGTGATTGCTGCTTTGATGTGGTTTATCTCCCTCTTTCCTGTTATACCAATGGCTATTCACTTTTCAGCCCACTATGGTCTGTGCACCATAGACCCCCATGTGGCCTCTGACACTTGGTGGTTGACCTTTCTCATCTACACCTTCATACTCGGCTTTGCTCTGCCATTCACCGTTATGATTTTATTTTACACAGCACTGGTGGTGACTCTAAAAAATGCCAACAGGCAACACGGTGGCACTTCCTCCTCTCTTGAGAGCCACAGATTGGAGAAGCAGGTCACCAAGATGGTGGTGGCAGTTGTTGTGGTATTTGGCATGTGCTGGCTGCCATTCTACGTCTTCAACTTCTGTTCTCTACACCAAACAGACTTGGTACTTAACTTCACCCGCGGTTTTGAGTTTGTGGTACTGCTGTCCTACTCGTGGAGCTGCGCCAATCCCATACTGTATGCATGTCTGTCAGAGACGTTCCGGAGGCATTTCCACGCCTTATTCTGCCCTCACAAAAGCTCTCCCACACATTGCGACAGAGACACAGAGGGTTATGTCCTGCACGACACTAACATACAAGATGTGAACGTGTTAGCTTAAGACGCCCCTGACAACATTAATCTTTTAGTGCTTGTGTAATAATGCACGCAATTGTAAACAGCCAATCCTCGCATCGGTGCTTCCAGAGCCGCCACTTTAACATCTAATTTTAGTAGTATGCTTAAAATTTGTACAGCATGGCTTTTGCTACTAAGCAATAGAAAAAATAAACTGCAGTTGAGACATCGCAAGCTGCACATGATAACTCACTCTGTCAACGGTTTCATGATGGCAGTATCACAAAAGCAAAGTTGACTTAGGAACCAAAAGTTTACTCTGTGTCTCCATGCAATAGAAGGACAATGTAAGAGTGATTATGCAATTTCTGCCCACCAACAAGTGCTTTCGGGTTGATTTTGGATTTTTGGATAATGTCATGGTTGTCATGGCATCCAGTTTGGACTGAATTATGTGTGATGGGATTCTTGTGTGACTGTTGCCACATGATAAATCACTTCAGAATGTGGTTTTAAAACAGCTGATGTTAATAGCCAACATTGCCATGCTTAAAATTGGTGTGTTTACAAGTATTGAAAAATATCTACAGGGTATTATTACATTTTTATTATTTTAATAACATTTTATTGCCATTTCTTTGTTATGTGAATATGTTTGCAAATATTGTGAAAGAGGTCCACATTTTTAATTATAAATGGATCAATGTATCATAATATGTTGCCTTGTAATGGCAGTATGTTTTTGCCGGCATTTTACTTTATTGCATAGGATTTGCAAATAATCAACCAAAAACATTATTATTATTATACCATACAATTATCATTGTTCATGAACATTAAAATGTGCATCTAATGAGAGAATGTATCATTATTTTCTTTTTAAACAAGTGAGCACTAAAACACTTACCTACAATAACCTACCAAAACTTTAAATGGGGTTTTTCAATCTAAAAAAAATTATCTGCCTCCTCTTTGAACTGTTAACAAGAGTTTGAGAAATGAAAATCTTCTATATGAAGTTTGACTCAGGTTGGCATTACAATCTAGACAGGGTTAGAAAAATTGCAGTGGAGAAATATACTGAGTAATTGAACCCCAGCTGGTCTTCTCTCACATCTGGCTACATTTAAAATAAAAACATGTTTTTGCCGCAGTTTTATAAGCATCCAAGGTGCAATAAAGGCCTATAACATGCCTTTCCTTTTTATTATTTATGGTTAAAGGAGACTCTAGAATAAAAAATATAAGCCAAATTCCTACAGAGTGTGTAATTAAATATATTATTATGTACAGTATATCTGCACAGATCCTATTCTCATTATTATTCTTATATTAATATTTGTTTTTAAGATGTCATTTCTTCCCACTGATCTCTAGATATAAGTATATACAGAATATATACAGTCAAAATACTTCACTCATTCGTTAAAATAGGCTATTGTACTGAAGTTTGCATTAGAAAGCAGACATTTTTTAAATGGTGAACAGAACAGAAAATATCTATTGTATTTTAATAGTATGTGTGGCCATTCGAATATTGTGGCTTCAGTGTCTTGAGCATTAGTTATTTTTAAAGACCAACAGTTCGAAGACTATAATTAAAACACTTCAAACGTTCCCATGTAAATGTTGAGAAAAAGAATCCCATACTTTCCATGTTACTGGAAGAAAGCCATCAAGAATTTTTAACATAAAACAGATGCAGTTTGCTCTAATCAAATCTTCTACACAAATCAGTTACAAAATTAGAAGGATAGGAATAGCTCTCAAGCAGAATATGTATCAGAACAATCATATTATATATTATTCATATTATTTCTCAAGGGTTTCTGGGATTGCATCCTTCACTCTGACTAAAGGGCAGCACCATTTCAGGAAAAAATGATTTCACTAGGAAACTATTTATTCATCATTAGTGCAGTAAACAGGAGACTATGCGGTAGGCGGCTTATTGCATTACATACAGTATAATGACATTATACCCCATTGGCTTTTCTAGATGTATTGTGTCCATTACAGTCCAGTGTCTCTTAAATTTCAACAAAATGTAACCTCTGGAATGACACAAAGTCCTACAATAGCAACGTGAAAGACAGTATGACAAGACAGAGGAAAACATTATAAAAATCGCATCACTTAGAATTTTGTTTTTGGACTTTCCTCAGTACATGTGGAAATAGTACTGTTGCATTGCTTGAAAGTGCATATGAACTTGTTTTCTTTGCAGTATTCGAGGTCTGAAAACAATACAGAGCATATTTTGTTTCTTCTGTTATTTTTCATTGTCTACAAATAAATGAAAATTGAACATATTATTAGTAGTTCACAGTACTAATATTATTAGTAGTTCACAGAATGAAAAAATATATAATCTTGCCTAAACACATGCCTAGTAAATAAAATAAAAACAGCCTCTGAAATGTTTTTTTTCGTGGCTGTATATTTTGTATTTGCCAACTTCCTGTTACATTGAAACGGAAAAGAAAAATCTTTAACAAATAGATTATGATTCACATGTTAAGAATGGATGTTTTGATTCAAAGTCTTGGTTGTGTGTGAATGTTTTTGGACGGTGCCATTTAAATCTGTTATTTTGATTGATAAGCATATTTTTGTTGCCAGAACTCTTTATATTTACATTAGAGGCTACAACAACACCATTTAGTATTTTTTCTTTTCATGGGGGATTCGTTTTTGAACTTTAGCTATCACTTTTAAATCAATTATGACCTGGACTGTCTGGGAGGTTTAATTCATGATTTCACAACTTTAAAGCAACCTTTGGCTTTGAGCCTTAAAAAACATCCTTTTTATCTTCTAACTTTGCTATTTGACTTTTTAAATGACAAGAGGTCGTGTAAGTGATGACAGAAATTTCATTTTGAAGCTGAACTACTCCTTTAAAGTTGCTCATTTGCACATGCCTTCTTTATGCTGGTAAGCTTTAACGTTCCAGTCAGTAATATCTAGCGGAATGGTTAGGAATTGCAACCAAATGCTCACTCCATGTCATGCCTTCTCGTGTCTTGATTTCCTAGTCTAGTGGCAGGATCATGACAGAGCTACGTGTTTTGTGTGGAGGAAAGAAACATATTATGGTCAGTCATGACATAATATGCGTTCTCTCCGGTCTTGTCTCTTGCCCCGCCCCTCTCGTTTCTTCGTTAGCTTCCCCTGAGTGTTTCATTACCCACACCTGTCCCTTGTTAATTATCCTCTGTTAGTTTCCCTATTTAATGCCCTGATGTCTATTGTCTTGTGCTCGTTCGTTGTGTGTGTTCATATGCCTTATTGCGCAATCATGTCCTGTTCTGCTGTGAATTACCTTGCCCCTTGTTTGTATGTTTTTGTTGTGTACAAGAATTTATAGCTTAAGTATTCGTCGTTTGATTTATGCCCCCTCGTGGGAATTCTTTGTTTTTTGTACCTTGCCTTAGTTCAGTTTTCCCCCTCGTGGGTATATTATTTGTATTTATATTAAAGTATTGTTAACCCCTTCACCAATGCCTGCAATTGGGTTCTTCCACCCGCGATTGATAGTGACATTCCACCTCTCCCTTTGGAAAAATTATGACGGCTGACAGAATATGGCGAATTAGATCCAAGGGGACCCGTGGTGTTTGTAGATAGAAAAAGCTCATGCCAATGTAATTAAAATATAACACTTCATTTTCTACACCTCTGAAGACATAGCTATGTATATTATATTGCATTTCTATCAATAGATCATCCCAAAAATTACACACTGGTACTTTGTTTTTAAAACTGAGGTAAAATGCTATTTCATGCATTCTGACTTCTTTAAACTGTTAAACGTGCTAGCTTCTCAAGCTTAACATCAAAAAACGAGTTGAGCGTATAACATAGTATTTATGTCCTCGAACCACACTGCCAGGGTTCGTACAGGTTTCGTAAAGTTTTTTTCCAACATGGTTTCCCGTTTCGTAGCGTTTCTAAGGGTTCTTAGTCCCTTATAGGAAAAATAATCCCGGAAAAATACGCCTCAGCAAGCGAGCGTGACAAAAACACCCATTAATGCAGCTTCACAAGTTCAGCTGTGTTTGTCTGCTTGCTACATTAACGCTGGGTTTGGAGATCGTTTGAAACCGAGATGGCATGGCCCCAGGTCTAATAGGTGCCAAACTTGAACCGCACGCGGTAGGTCAAACTAAGTCATATGTTTGGGTTTTGTGGGCAATTGCTGTGTACGTGCATAAGGAAAACAGCACAAACTTAAAGTGAATCAATAGTTATGCAGGGGTCTAGATGAGAGAGAGAGAGAGAGAGAGAGAGAGAGAGAGAGAGAGAGAGAAAAGAGAGAGAAAAGAAAGAGAAAAGAAAGAGAAGAGATAGAGAGAGAGAGAGAGAGAGAGAGAGAGAGAGAGAGAGAGAGAGAAAAGAAAGAGAACGAGTCGAGGAGACTGTGGTCCCTTTTAAAATGTCAGGATGTCACATCCTACAGACGTGACAGACCCAATCAGGAGTTGGCACCTTTGGTTAATTGTCTTTATCTTCCAACATGGTGTTTTGGATGTAAGCTGAATGGATTTTCACTAGGAAACTTCTAAGAGTTTTATATTATGAAAGAGTACCAAAGCCGAACAAACATTAACATTGAGGAAATAAAACATGCAACTACATATCATCTTGGTTAAATGAGTTACTCCAAATGTAATAATTTATATACACATTCATTCAAAATACTTAAAATTAATGTTAAAGACAGACATAAAAAAACTGAACATCAATACATGAAAAGGTTATGTATGAATATATGTACATTTTTATATAAATGTACAGTATGTACTGCCTGTCTGTCCGCAAAGTGAATAAAGAGTGGCCATCTCCCCACAGTCCTTTGTAAAATAAATCTTTATGGTTTGGTATGGGTTGCCATGGTCACCAGAGGTCTGGTTCTGCACCTAGGTGTTAGTCGCATTGAGGGTAGACTAGCTTTCTGGTTGGGTGAGTGTGTTGTTACATTTAAGAAATATAACTAAATATCAAATGTCTGATCCGTCTCAGGCACTACATTAATATGAGATTGGCAGAAACTGCATCTTTAAAAAGGCCTTATTAAGAAAATAAAATGTTTTATTTTCCATTAATAGTTCTGTGAAATCATTTTACATTTTGATTTACGCCCCCTCTCATCCTTAAAGTTGTGTCTATTTATTTTCTCTGCCACAGTTTACCTTCCATCAAGGATTTTCATGGCCTATCAGCTATTGACCTTTAACAACATATTCTCAGTTTCAGCTGTCTTTGTTGACTAAGTGATGACACAGGTGAAGGCCCACTGGTGTGTTGACTCACTTTAAGTCTCCAACTCTTTTAGGCTGACAATTCGACAACAACAGGTTTTGTATAGAGCCTGCATTGACATAAAAATATATTGAACCTGAAATCTGAAAAATCATTCTCTGTCACACATGTGGTAAGTGTGAATATAGGTGAAAGTGAGCTTTAGGAATAGGGACCAGTCAGGTAGCAGGCTACCATCCAACATTTAGGGAACAGTTTTTAACTTTCCCATTCTTCAGTAACAGCATCTTTGCAAAGCATGCATAAAAAGTAGTTGCTCAAATTGCTGCTGCTGTTTTTGAACTATGAAAAATACAAAACCACACGTTGACGTAACCATACAAGTGATGCTGCTATTCCCCTTAAACAGATCAGGTGAAGTGGGGTGGAGGCAGAGAATTGTTAGATCTCTGGTACTTCTAAAGTACAAGCAAGTTTGACAGTGGAAGACGGATGCATTTTTTCACTGGTTATGAATTACCCGAAAAACCAATGGGTTTGTCTCACACTTAAATGCATGTTGATTGGCTGACGGACCACAAGACTAGGAATCGTCAGCCTGCGCTTCTAGAGTTTCATGAACTAGGTCATTGCGGCCATGTACTGTATATGCGCCAAGAGTGCAGATGCCAGACTATCTGAGTCCCCGCACACATTAAAAGGCATCTACTTTTGGTAAATGACTCACTTCAAATGAAATGAGGCTATTTTGTCCCCATGGTTTGAACAGGGTCTAGTATTCATCAAGTCTTGATCACCCTGCTGCCTTTGATGTATACTGTAAAAATTAAACTTATAAAAGTATAACCATGGTTTTATTATAGTAAAAATAAAAGTGTAGTAACTACGTTTTTTGAGAGAGATTGTTTGCCATTTGTATAACACAGTTTTAATACAAATACAATGGTTTAACTGTGGTTATTTGAGCAAAACCATGGTACATATTCTTGTTTTACCCCTGACATTAAAACGTTTTTAATGTTACAGAAAGATGAAGTATGTTTGATTAATCTCTGAATTTATTCCCACAAGTGTTTATTTTGATTTAATCTAATATTAAACATCTTTTTAAGGATGCACATAAATAATTACACTGACCTCTGCCCTATTCCATTATCCTTATCAAGACCACATTGCAAAACATCTGAATATAGCCTTTCACGTCGGCATATATATATATATATATATAGGCCTATATATATATATATATATATATATATATATATCAACAAGCGCCTGTCCAGCGTGGACGTGAAGCGCGCTCTCGGCGGAACAGTAGCTCCATCTGCACGCGGAGTGGGAAGCTGCAGCGCTCACTCATTTGCTCTCGCGCTCAAGCAGAACGACGCGCTCTTCTTTCTCAGCTCACCAGTCTCAGTGAGATCTTTGTGCTCTGATCATACTGAGGGAATTCAACAGCAGACATTGACATTTTGTTATTTTTAACATTTGAATTCGAAGTTTGTCAAGTTTGTGATTGGAAGAGTTTAAAAGTTGATATTCTACAGAAAGAACAGTGATTTAATAGTCATTTATGATCCGAGGATGATATTGATTTGCGCGTCCTGACGCACATACGGACACGCGCGGGCTTATCAAGAGGTGTGAAGTCACGGTGTCGCCTTATTCTTAGCTGGAGATCGCACTTGCTCATGCAGTTTTACGCTAATATTATGGTGGACAGTGGAAGCATGTGAAACTGGTATATTACGGGAATGGCTTTCCAGCGACGTTTCATAACGACAGGTAAATCAATATGGTAAGGCGAAATGCAACACACCATTGCATGCTTTAAAATGTCGTTTTTTGTGACTTGTCAGATCCATGTTTACTTGGAGACATCGTATAAAAAACAATTTTAAAACAACAATTTAAATAAAATTTAAATTATACTATTTTGATACTAAATTTAACTTTTTCATTGTCTGTGTATTTTCTGTTGTAGTTGTGAAAATGGTCAACCCATGATATTACAGCTCTTTAATAGGATTATGCGATATTAGTGACCAAAATACCAAATTGGTACCAGGATACCAAAACGAAAAACAACCAGAATTTAACTATGTAACAATTTGTATATTTGTTATAGCACCATAGTAACCACAAATTCACTGCCTTCTACAGTAACCTTTCCCATGATATTTGTAAAACTATGGTAATAAAAATCATAATTAATCTGTCAAAAATATACATACTTCATTTTTACAAATATTATAAAACCATGGTTCATTTCTTAACCTAATTGTTTCTTTTATTTCAAATGCATGTGTCAATTGATTTACATCTGAAAAGAAAATAGTTTTTATCAGACCAATAAATCACTTAACTCTGAGCATAATTGGGGGTTTGAATATATGATATTTTTTCTGTAGACATCGCAGTTCTCACAATCTACGAATATTGTGTGGGATCGAGACGGACGCGATTTTGGATGGATCATTGTAATATGAACGCCCCAAATAAGACTGCAGAACGTCAGCTATTCATTCATTCATTTGAGCCACATCAGATGAGCTATATTCAAAATTAGGTTGAAATCATTTGTTACAAGGTTATAACAAACATTGCTAGGGTTTGGTTAATAAAGATTGATTAAACCAATATTTGCTGGGGCAAAAGCCAATGAGCTCCAGACAGACAAGTTAAAGTCCAAACTTGCAGATCAAACCAGTATTGACAATTCAGCATGTGACCATAAGTTTTAAGAGTATGAGAAAACAACAAGGGAAAGGTTAGATCTTTATAAAAATGAAAATCATGGCAATGGTGCGTTATTTGGGAAAATCTTCGGAGACCTTTGATATATAAGTCACATTGCTTTGAGAAAAGCTTTTTTTCAAAATCAACCACGAAACAGAACAGAACAAACATATAACAGGAAGGTGTGAAAAGCACTTTCAATGCTGTTTTTTAATGACAGAAAACAGACATGACATTTGTTAACAAATTTTTCCTTCTTTTCATAAATTCACACAGGTTTCATATTAAACTGTGGACGTCTTCATAAGCCTTTCACCTTTGAATAAACACTGCCAAAATGGAGACATGGACGTTCATTTCCAATATGTCCCTCCCTAAGCCCCTTCTTAATAATAGCTTCTTCCCAGGGAACGAATCCGACTTTGGTCTGGAAATGTACCCCAACAATGTCTCTCACCCTGGTTTTGACCAAACCAGTTCAGTAGTCATCACGTTTGTCTATTTTGTAGTATGTGCAGTGGGGCTCTGCGGTAATGCCCTGGTAATATACGTCATCCTCCGATATGCCAAGATGAAGACGGTCACCAACATATATATATTAAACTTGGCCGTAGCAGATGTGCTATGCATGCTGAGCCTGCCCTTTATTGCCATTCAACTAGCACTGCTCCACTGGCCCTTTGGGTCCGCTATCTGCCGCGTCATCCTGACCGTGGATTCAATGAACCAGTTCACCAGCATATTCTTTCTGACAGTCATGAGCTTCGATCGCTACCTGGCCGTGGTGCATCCAATAAAATCCACCAAATGGCGAAAGCCGCGTGTGGCCAAAGCTATCAGCCTGGCCATGTGGGGTGTGTCTCTGCTGGTCAACCTACCGATCATGATCTACAGCGGCGTGAATACTAAAAGGAACGAAGCACAGACATGCACCATGCTGTGGCCGGAGCCACAGAACAACTACTACACCGCTTTCATCTTCTATACGTTTTTCTTGGGCTTTTTCCTACCGTTGATAGTGATCTCCATGTGCTACCTGCTCATCGTCATTAAGGTGAAGTCTTCGGGCATGCGGGTGGGTTCCACAAAACGGAAGCGGTCGGAGAGGAAGGTCACACGCATGGTGTCCATTGTGGTGGTGGTGTTTGTGCTTTGCTGGTTACCTTTTTATGTATTTAACGTGACCTCTGTGACTGGAACTGTGCCGTCCACACCTGTGTTGAAGAGCACTTTTGACTTTGTGGTGGTTCTGGGTTACGCAAACAGCTGCGCCAATCCTATTCTGTATGCCTTTTTGTCGGACAACTTTAAGAAGAGTTTTCAAAACGTCCTGTGTTTGAAAAGAGTCACCGGCTTGGATGAGATCGAGCGCAGCGACAGTCGGATGGACAGGACTCGAATGGTCAACGACGTCATGACAGAAACGCATAACACAGCGCTGCTCAATGGAGACCTTCAGACCAGCATCTGAGGACGGTTTTGGCCTGAAAGTCATTGCTGGGATGTGCAATGGTAAATCAAATAAACAGCTCTTAAAAATGGGAAATTCCCAGACTACCTGCTATGAGAAACTTTCAAACTCTGTATGGGAAATGTGTGATGTCACAAGGAGAGAAGTATTTAAGATCAACGCTAAAACTTTGCTTATGTAATTTATTGACATAGTATGATACTCCTTGAACAACAACTCCGAAACATTTATGGATGTACTTTCTGAGATATTTTATCAGAAGATCCTTCTGGACAGCTCAGTCTGAATTTAAGTGATGATGTGTCATGAGAACATGCTAAGAATGTGATTTACTGTAAATAACTGTGGTTGTTTCACTTGGTGTCACTGTCTGAAAAGAAACTGTAGTGTTGACCTGTGTTTTGTTCCCTACAGCGACCCAAAACTGTTTTTAAATGTCTGAGATAAGTACAGTATACTGCTCATTTAAGATCATTGTCATCATTAGAGGAACATCAATTCGCTCTCTCAAGCTTTCTGTGGAACCTCAAGGCCAATTAGAAAGAGCTTATTAAAGCTTTGTTAGTATTCAAGCCCCTTCCGTGATGATTAAAACAAAATGACAGATTACTGAATACATTACTGAAGATAAACGGTTACAGAATATAAAAATACACAACACTGATGAATTTAAGAATGTTACCGAAATGTTAAAAGAAATCGGGGCTTGGTAGTTAAGGCCTAGGCTATATTTATTTGTTGTTATTGGGGTTGATACTATCTTAACCAATGTGCTGGGAATCTGTTATTATTGTTTACATGTGAAAACAGTCCCTCATTATAGTCTGTTGCACTGGTTCCCAGTGGAGTTGTTTTAGCAGATGAAATATAGTTTAAGGGTGACGGGAAGGGAATATAGGGGAAAGCATGAGCTCTGTTTCAAAACCCAATAGGCGTTGCTTGTGCTTAACCTTTGTACCACTGTCTCTTTATTTAAAAGAAAGATTATGTAAAAAAAATCAAATATAGAATTGATAATACATTGCCTACTGTATGTGCGTTACAAAAAGAGTTTGAACTTATTATTAAAACTTGAAATGAACTTATTCAACAAAAATGGCTTTAAATATAATACATTCAACAAAATAGTCGAGTTATTGTAAAGTATTGTATAGTACAGTTTCACCCGGTATTTATGTGTGCTTTTATTGCGTTGTTGGCTTGGCAACTCTTGTCAATCTTGGTCAGCGTGACATCACACGCCACCACTTCTGGGTCTAAACAACAAACAATTCTAATATACAGAATTGTTTGTTGTTTACAAAATTCTTTATCTCCATACCAAAATCACAGACGGCCAATTCATAGTTTTTAAAGTGTACATATTTTGGCGATGGGAACATTGAGTCTGGAGACTGTGGTGTACGGACACAGTGAGTTTGTAAAAGCTTTATTAATAAATAGTGCTCGTAAATGACTGTTAAGATAATAATCTCACCTTAAAACAAGTGGGCTTGGACTCAGAAATATGATTTCTTGTGTCATGAGGATATAAAAAAGAACTAAGAGCACAGAGTTCCTACCTGCACCTACGGGAAATGCAGCTCATTAGGTTTGGTAACAGAGCAATGGTTAGTGTTTTTTTAATTAGATAAATTGTGTTTATTAATTTATCGATTATAAAAATGTAGTTATTAACAACCATGTACAGGCGAATGACAAACATGCCAACAAATATCTCGCCTTCTGCCGTTATACAAACAACTTTTGCTTACTCACCAGACTGATAGAATGGCGAGGACAATGTAACAGTTCACTCAACTGAATTATTCTAAGAAACAAAACGAATCAAATGAATTTGGACTTCAATATAAATATTAAACATACCTCATTATCAAAACAAAAAATGCACAGCTTTAATCCACTATGAATGGATTCTGTCACAAAATGAAGCTATCCATCTATGGTGCTTTGAACATGTACGGTTCTGTGGTGGCTAAGAAAGTCATCGTAGAAGCGGCTTGCTGTTTTCATTGTTTAGAGGCTGCGTATAAATGAACTATTACAGAGAGGCTGATGAAATGACAAAGTGCCTTAAATAATCACTTGAAAATACATATTGAATGAAACATTAAGAAATGGTTTGTTTTTTGTGCACTCATTCATAGAGCTTTAACTATTAACCATCCGACCTGAATGTACAATCAACAATTATATTCTTGTAAACAACAATTAAAATCTTCTGTAACTGATTTGTGACTCACAGAGCGACATAAATGTGTAAATAGAGCAGACGTGGTGCAGAATCAATTATATTTTCAACTCTTGAAGAGAGTTAGAACGTTTTAACATTTGTGAAGGGCTAAAACAAATATAATGAACTTATTTGTGTGTGTAACCTGATCGGTGGGTCACACCAGCCCCTCTAGGTGTTGCGCCAAAGTTAATGATACGAATGATGTTAAGTGAATGAGTTCATGTCTAGAAGTTTTGTCTTAAAATTATTCTTGGTTTGAGACACGTCAAGTTGAACAAGCAGTTTTTATCTTGAGTTCATTTCAAAGTGCCTTGGAGTCCAGCAAGCAGTGACATTAGCTTTCAGTGTACAGCGTTTTAGAGTTCTCACATCGATTTGCCTATGGTTTCTAGTCTTATGTGTGGGCACAGGCCCCCATTTTATTCCCATTTTAGCTTTTTGTGCATCACAAATTTCAACGTTTTCACAAAATCCTCATTGTAGGTGATTTTAGCATGAGTAGTTTAGAATCTCTCTCAACAGAATGATGATATTGTGAACTTATTCCTCAGTGTGTATGTGTGCGCGATGGGGCTATAGTCATTTTCGAGATGTAGCTTACCTCATTGCAATTTCAATGTCAGGCTGGTCTGGTGTGTCAACTAGTGCCTGTCATTCCCCAAATCAGTGGCTAAACTGCCTTGGTTCCATCTGATGTTATTTTCAATTTCCAATTTATTAGAAGGCACCCAAGCAGAATAATCCTCAAGTTTAATTAAATGATTCTTCAAACACTATTGTTGCAGGTCACTTGTGGTCAAACCGTGACTGTGTTTTAATTCAAGGGGCAGATCTGCAATTCAATCGAAAACAGAATGTGGTACAAATGGCAAGCTCACCTGTAATATCGTGTTTTATGTGTGGTTTATTTGGAAGTTAGCTTTCCATATAAGAATAAACCTGACTGAAGATCAACTAAACAGGACTGCAGTCCCCACAAAAAACTGCTCCAATAACACAAGAAAACCAACAAATATCCTTGATCAGAAAACGCATGGCAAAATATCTCCCTCTGCTGTCTAACTTGAGTTGGGTTTTTGAATACAGTATATGGTTGGAAATGGGGCACAAAACGATTTTTGTATGTGGAAGATATATATGTTTTGGCTTGTAAAATGCATCACGTTTAATGACCTGTATTTCATGTCAGTTGTGAAGAAATGTGTGATCGAGTATCAGCCAAACCTTTTCAATGTTGTTTTTGACAAAAATGAAATGCATTACATTTATTTACCAAACAAATAAAGGCTAGTCTGAATAAAGCAACATTTTTATTTGCACAATTATTGCCAATGAAAATAATGCCAGTGAGAAAAATATGACTCACCAGCAGCTTTTCTGTAAAAATGTAAAAACTTGTTTTGAGGTTATTAGAAACAAATGTTTATAAACACATTTTGTATATATATATATTTATGCTGTCTTTTAACACACCGTCGATGTCCATCTGAAACCTCGGATCGTATGTCAGAATTCACAGTTTTTCAGGAAATGAAAAAACACTGCATTTTCAATGAATAAGTTGACATGCACTTTTTGATACTTTTTATTTGTTAGATATTTGCAAAACCCAGTGACAAACCTAAAGCGTGACTAATAATAATAATGGCAAAACATAAAAATCTAAATACAGAGATACGAGGTTTCAGAAGGACAGCAGCGATATTAATAAAGTTCAGGCACTTAAACAATTCAGTCTACTTACAAAGAGTACATTTTGAACCCACAATTTTGGTACCACTAAGGCCCTAATACATTTATGTCAAACATATTGAACGTCCAATGCAATCTCATTAACGCATAGGCCTAGTAAAAATAAAGGTATTCTACGGTTATTTTTTTCTCATTGTCTGAAACACATTCATTAATTCAGCATGTATACTAAATGAGGACATTACTGTTGGTTTGAGTCAACAGGTGTGGAATATTGAGTTAGCTCTTCCTGCCCCGAGCCGCCATCTGTCTTCTCTGTTCAGCTTCACTGCTCCAAAACTGTGAACCCCAGTGACACAAGAGCTCTGACTGCAGTGTCATGGTCTCTCGTCTCACTCCACTCCTTCCTGTTCCCTTTTTTAATAGGTTTCTGTCTATGAAAACCTTGTCTGCTTTATCTATTTGAGATCTATTTAAACAGACTGCAGGTGCAAGGATGTGTTTAAACGTGTATGTTACTAGTTTCAGGTTTAACAAAACAAGATGACTCATTGCCACAACTGTATTGATTTCTGGGCCCAAATAGGCTATAAATCGTGGGAGCACACGTAGTAACATCTGTGAACATGAGTGGCCCGATAAAGATGTTTGCTTAAAAGATGAATATGATGATTGGAAATATGAATCAGTAAATAATAGACCAAACACATGAAACATAAACTGTGTGTCTCTGGAGGATAATGCATCTTCATTCTGAACCTGAGTCATCTGCACAGATTAATATGAATTTCCATATCTAGTTTATCAAGTCATTAAGTTCATGTTGCAGAATGAATATGCTTGACTGGAAGCTCATTCATTTTTAATTTGTCTTTTGAATATGTTTTTTTTCATAATAAGTGCATAAAACGAAACTGCTTTATTTAATGTAAAAGGAACTATGCATAACCTTTTGTGAGGATCTATTGACAGAAATGCAATATAATTAAGTATGTCTTCAGAGGTATAAAGACCTGAGATAATGACGTTTTTATTAAAATAAGCTATTTCTACACTGTAAAAAAGTTACCTGGTTGCCTTAAAATGTTGAGTTAATTCAACTTAAAAATATAAGTCAACTCAAGGAGTTCAGGCAACTCAATGAGAAATTTGTTGAGTTAACTAATAGGCATATTTTAAGTTAAATTGACTTAACATTTTGAGGCAACCTTAAAACTCCACATTGCTCCTTTAATATGATTAATAAATAATTTTATAATATTAAAAATAATATAAGAATGTGAACTACAGACTTGCTTTTGGCATTGAAGTAAATCACTGGACATTTCCGTCTAAGAAAATGCACTCTTGCACCCTAAATGCCTAAACCTTGTGCTTATTTGTTCCTTTTTGTTTTCAGAAAATTTTTATCTAAGCTTGTAAATCAGTGGGATCAAAATCATTTGAAAAAATATCTGCATTTTCAGTGCAGTACCAGCCGTGTAGTCTCATGAGACTCTGAGTGGTTTTATTCAAATCATCTACCAGTACAAATGAGGCACACACACACACACAGAAATCTAAACACCGGACCACCCAATGTCTTCATTCTCAGTGTGGGTAAGTGACTGCTAAAGTAATGAATCTAGTGAGAGTATTAGCAATATTAGTCATATTTACAGATTCACAAATCTTCTAAACCGGGTTCAAAGAAACAATCGTTTCAAAAGAAAAAAAAAAAGTTTTTTACGTCTGTATGTAATTGTAGTTTTGCAGAAATAATACTGTTTTCAGAATTACAGATACAAGTTTGTTAAATCTACTGAATGTGTGGCTATGCTCAAAAACATTCAACTTAAACACAAATATAAATATGCATCTGTTACCTTTAATTTGTATATTAAGATTTGCCTGTATGATACGCTATTAACTGCAACCACGGGGGATCACAACACTTTTCAATAAGATTGTATTTAAGTATTTACATTAATAAATGCATTAGTTAACATGAACTAACAATGAGCAATATATATTTTACAGTATTAATGTTTGTTTATGTAAGTAACACCAAAACAATGGTTCATGTTAGTGTACTGTGTTAAACTAATGTTAACAGATTCAATTTAAAATTGTTAAAAGGACAATTTCAACGTTATGGATCTGATGTTTTCAGTCAAAAAATAACGTATAAACTCTTAGAGAATGTATTCATTACCAACACATTGAATCATCTGTTTATATTTTAATAAACCCTGATGTTCTGATCCAGACATCCGAAAAATGTCAGTCTATGGACGAGATTTCTAATTTAAAGGAGAAAATATCATGCATTGTGGATGTGGCAAACAGGGAGCACGTTTTTGAGAGACAACATTTATAAGATTTTTGTAACTTAAAATGTGCACACCAGAAGGAATAATACCCCAACAAATGGTATTGATACCCAACAATTATTTTCATGTACCTATTTACAAGGAATTATGGAGCTTTGTGGATGTGATAATTCGCTTACCTGATTATAGAAAACTATGCTTTAAAACACAACAAAAATGCTTTAAAAACTAAGAGAGACTTCACAAGGACATTTAAACACTAAATACTGACAACTGAACAACTAGCACGGTAAAAACCTTTGGAAACTGTTTTTTTTATCTTAAGGTTGAAATTTGCATGGAATTGCCCAAAATGTAAAAATACAGTAATGTTAAAATGGTCACGGTTGACATTAACAAAGATTAATATACGCTCCAGAAGCATTGATCAATATAAGTTCATGATAACTATAGTTAACTTAAATTAGAAATACAACCTTACAGAAAAGTGTTATCGCCATTAGATTGCACATTACAAATAAGGGGGGAAAGTTTGTCTTTCAACCTACACATTTGTTTCACAAAAAGGCATTGTTGTATGGAAATATTAATTTATTCAACCCTTTAGTGACTCATTTAAATTGAAGAATGATTTTAAAATACACGCAGGTATTTATCAGGGGTTAAGGAATGGCACAAAGTTGCCCGGAGGGGAAGTACATGGACAGGCTGGTACGTGAATGTGTGTCCTGCATCATGCAATGTCATAATTCTCCGATCCTTACACGCTGCTCAGAATATTGTGGTAAGTTACAAAGTAAACTGTCTTTAATTTCATATTCCCTAACCTTATGTTTTAAAGACCACTATAATGAAATATGGTAGGTATTTTTTTAGGAATATCGAACAATATGCATTAAGCTCTTAACTTAGCGTCACTTTATGGTTCAATACCTTTATTTAAAAGTAAAGCCCCTTTTCATAATTAACACAGTAAGATGCCAATATGGAGCACAATTTCACATAATGCATATCAAAAATAATATTAACGCATATACAGCTGCATTTGCATTCGTTTTTTATATGAAGGACCTTCTAATGTTGTGTCTGCAGTGGCCTGGAGATGCAAATCTGTGCCTGGCCAGTTCTATGACAGACTGCTGAAGAAGTGTTTGAAGTGCTCAGAGATGTGTGGCACTCACCTCTCAGCCTGCTCAGGAGTGTGCAAGAGTGAGTAACGCACATGCGGAAAGATTTCATAGACATGATGGGGTGTATGAGAAGCATATTAGCACAAAGATATTACAGATGGAGATCCAATTCACATTTTAGCATCAAAAATTAACATAAAGCCATTATACTGTTACCAAACATCATAAATTATGTGACGTTGGAGTAGGACACTTTAATTATAATAATAATAATATATTACATTTATATTGCGCTTTTTTGGGCACCCAAAGCGCTTTAAATTGAAGGGGAAATCTCTTCAACCACCACCAATGTGCAGCATCCACCTGGATGATGCGACGGCAGCCATATTGCGCCAGAACGCCCACCACACACCAGCTAATTGGTGGAGAGGAGACAGATTAACAAAGCCAATTGGTACATATGGGGGATGATTAGGAGGCCATGATGTATAGAGGCGAATGGTCGAATTTTAACCCCTACTCTTATTCAAAGGACATGCTGGGATTGTTAATGACCACAGAGGACCTCGGTTTAACATCTCATCTGAAGGACGGTGCTTTTTTACAGTATTTGGCCCCATTACTATACTGGGGCATTAGGACCCACACAGAACAAATTGTGAGCACCCCCTGCTGGCCTCACTGACACCTCTTCCAGCAGCAACCTAGTTTTCCCAGCAGGTCTGCCAACCAGGTACTGCCCAGGCTCGGCCCTGCTTAGCTCCAGCGGGCAAACGGTCTTGAGCAACAGGGTGATATAGCTGCTGACGTATGTATACTGTATGCCTACAAGCCAAATATAGACAGACAGCAGGAGACACCCCACTGCCTTCATCAATGCAGCTCCCTTAGATCTAAAATATGAATTTAATGAAATGCTACATTTTAAAATTTCTATAGGATGTAAGATACATCTTTTACAGCATTGCTGATATCAGCCAAATAGGCCTATTTGCACTGATAAGGAATAGAACGTATTCACATGGTGCGTGGTTGTGTATTAAAAAACTAGCAGGTAACTCCATTATTTAAAAACATTTGGTCACACAGGAACAAACGATGTGTCTGCGACGCAGAGGCCTAACCGTGTGTCTGCAGTACAGATTTTCACCACCAGAGGACGCTCGGCGGTCCGATCAGAGCTGTACTCAGAGGTACTGATTTATTCTCTCCTGGGTCTGTGTATAGCAGTACTCATGTGCACACTGACCGCAGGCGTACTGGTTCTGCTTAAGAGAGCAAAGAGCCACCAACAGGAGAACCAGCAGCCAAACAAACATGGACAGTCATCTAAAGGTGCATAATAATAATAATATGTAAAACAGAACAATACACTTTTTTTATCAACATAATAAACAAGGTTTGTTTCAGATTCTCTGATGGCTCGGGCTGATAATGTATCTCAGGAGGGCAGTGTTGACCAGGACAGACCGAAAGCAACAGAAACCTGTGTTTATTGTTTCTCTGACCACACGAGGGAGCCACACCCGGTTTACCAGCAGGCCGGACCTCAGTCCTCCGCTCCCAGCGCTTGTCAGGACAACCGTCGCCACGACGACGGACCGCTTAATCATCCAGCTAATGTTAATTACGATAATAAGACAAGATCCTTCAGAATTATATGTTCACCTACACAAACAAGCATGTGAATATCAGATCAGACCAAATATTTGTGCTGCACGTTAAGGCTATAGCCTATATCGGTGGTTCTCAAACTTTTTTGGTCATTCCCCACTTTAGACAAGGGGGAATTTTCAAGCCCCACCTGCCCCCATCGCCCCAACACAATGCTAATGAAATGCGCAACAAGCTTAACATGTTCCAATTTATTGAACTAACAAGTAGTATCAGAGTAACAAGTTGTATCTAAAATACAAACTATATACATCAAATAACAGAAAGTTCTAAAATAAAGAAAATAAAAGTGCAGCTGTGTCATAATAACTTTCATGATATAGAAAAATAGAGAAAATAAAAGTGCAGCTGTGCACTACTATTTTCAAAAATAGAAAAGATATAAAAGTGCCATTTTGAAATCTGTAAAAAAATATTTAAATATGGCTGCGAAAGTTTGTTCCGTTACAATTAATATGCCGATGTCACGTTATTTTGGTACTTCGGTTCCAGGTTACGTTTTTCTCGGGGTCTCATATCTAATGTTCTTTTAATATAGACTCCATGTAGACTAGTAATGATTACCCCTTTAATGTTTCCATGGCGACGCGTCATATTTGTCACGTGACACACCGCAGCCACACCTTATGACAGATCGCCTTAATTTCTTTTTTATTTCAAAATATTCACAAACTTGCTTACCATGTCATCAACTATCTGATATTCCGATTCTCAAAAATGTGTAAGTGAGTGTGGTCATTTATAAATAATCTTGATCTATACGTCAGACGGGTGCCACCATGTTTCTTTACGACGCAGTTCAGAGAGTTTTGTCTGTCATCAGTTTCTCCCGAAATACATGCAAGAAAGTGGCCGGTGAACTCCGAGAACTTTAACTCTTGTAAACTTTATAGTTACTTCCACTATGTCTGTCTGATGTGAATAACACACGTCGTCAAATTATATTTGAATAGATCGTTATTGCTGCTTCCACAGACACGATTGTGTATTTTACAAACTCCAAATGTATTGTTTTACTTGTGCTTATGTGTATTTAAATGGCTGAAACCTAAAATAAACATTATTAGGTTGAAAACACTGCATAGTTGTGATATATGACAGCGCTGAGCTCGTCCGTCTCTGGCTCAGCGCAAACCAACGCGCGAAAGCACAATTTGAATCTGGCAGTCACTGAACATTCTAAATCTCATATCTGGGACCGTATTCTCAAGGGCACGGAAATAATATCCCATATATGGGACCAAACCGGATACCGCTCAAAAGGTTAACAATTTCTGTTGCGAGGTAGGCGGGACGAGAGCCGGGATTCGAGGCCGGTGCGTGAATGATAACGAGCGTCAGCTGTACGCGCACCGTACTATTGGGTTTCGGCACCAGTGTAACAAAGTTCCATGAAGGGAAGGAAGGAGGCGGGAACCGGCGAACATTTAACATCTTTAATCAAATCAAATAAACAAGGACGTAAAAGACAAACACAAACACAATTTCCGGCCCCGGTCCTCTCTCACCCGGTCGCTCGTCCACTTATGGTTCACAATCTCCTCCGTGATACTAGACCAGTGCGCGTACAGCTCGTTATCATTCACCCACCGGCCTCGAATCCCGGCTCTCTCCCCGCCTACCTCACTACAATTGTATTTGTAACCATGAATACAAAATTCCGGAAGATTTGGTCTCACGTTTCCATATAAGGCATAAAAAGGAACATTTCCTCCCGTTCGGCGTGCCCCACCTGCAGGGCCGGCGCTACCTATAGGCGGAGTAGGCCGTTGCCTAGGGCCTCGGGCTTGGAGGCGGGGCCTCCAAAACATCCCGCAGATCCACCAATCAAGAGCAGCAAAAGACTAGGCTGTTTTTCCATTGGATATAACAATTGCCACTCACCTATAGTAAACCAATTAACGTTAGTGTGATGATGAATAAAATCCAACTTTTCTGATCTGATGGCGCCGAAACGATCGCATCCTTCAGGGGCTGCTAAGCGTAAGGCTAAGCAGGCACGCAAAGAAAGTGCAGCTCGTGATGCAGGTATCATATGTTTTGGAGTGATTGTAATGTATTGTAAAAAAATAAACTGAGCCTGACGATCAGTTTCATTTTGGGATAGGCTATAATTTGACGGTTGTTCTGAGTTCAAAAGAGCGCGAACGTTGATGGACTGAATTTGCTTCTGACAATGCAGAATTTTGTTAGAAAATAGAAAGACGTTCTAAAGTAAACAAACCGTCCGAAAGAATCTGTCCGCGGAAATGATACGGTCTTCCAGTCACTGTTGGAGAGAGGCAAATTCATGATTAACAGTTGATCTGATTCTGAATCTTACAAAAGACTCGATTCCCCTCGATGGAATCGATTACAACCTGTGGAATCGACTCTTGATTCCTAACGCCTCTGAATCAAGGAATCAATTCTTTTGGAATCGATTTCCAGCCCTAGTCAGGAAATAAATGGCAAAATACTAAAGTAAAAGTAAAGAAGTTTGTCAGTCAAAGAGAAAACGCACTATAACTAGAGCATTGTTTATGTTTCAAAACAGTACCTCAACTGTCTATCTTCTAAAACGCAGATGTTTAGCCTACATTTACTGCTCTATCATAATAGACCTATTTAATTTTTTTTGCTGTTGCAATATTTATTGAAAATAAGTATGCAATTTTAAGCATATGAGTAAACACATAATTACAGTTGAAGAAATTAACTAGACATTATTTAGTAGTTTATTTATATCACTTACACACTAGCAGCTGATTTGTGTATATTCATATTAAAGGTATTTCTCTACAATACATATGACACTATTTAGTCTATCACTGAACAAAACTGTTCATTAAAAAAGCAGAAGAGTGCCTCTGTAGGTGGCCATGGAATAATAATAAGTGCTAGTCCAGAATCCTCCAGATGAATTTTGAGATGATTTTTTTGTTTTTTACCTTAATTAAAGTTAAATTAATATGCACATTTAAGTAAAAATATAAAAATACTGATGATAGGTTTTGTATAAATAAAATGGTTAGGAATCATATTTGTTTCAAGTGCTTTTTATTTAATGTTTTATTAACAAAGTTCGGGAGGAGCACGTTCAGATAATTAAACCTTATTAAACACGAGTGGAGTACATTTAGTTAATCAACAAGATAAGAGGTATGTATACTGCAGACTTACCTCTGTTCATTGACAAATTATCAGCATCCCTCCACCACCCCATCTCCTAACTTTGATTTTAATAATCATCTTATTGGATGTAAACAACACAATCCAAAATACAACATCTAGATTATTCCTCTCACAATGTGGGGCAAAAATTCACCTGTGAATTCTGAAAGGTGAAGGGGAGGAGGGTGTGGCGGGGGTAGGATGGGGGGCCTCCAACATAAATTTTGCCTAGGGCCTCCAAATGTCTAGAACCGGCCCTGCCCACCTGTCACGTCTCTATTCCCCACCAGTGGGGCGTGCCCCACAGCTTGAGAAACGCTGGCCTATATGATGTTTGGTTGTATATTAATTGTTTTTTTTCTTTAATTCCCATGTAAACTGAAAAGGTAATTTAGTTTTAACAAACGCTATATTAAATAAAGCACTAACTGCCAACTTGATGGCCCTGGTCCTAGTATTATTTACCAATTCATTTCCTACAGGCATTTACAAATATTCAATCTTTTTTCTGTCTTCCAGCTTTGAAAATAACAAACCATGTGTATAAAAACAAAATGAGTGAAAAATGAAAAGGTTGGAATGTGGGAATGACAGTAATGAAAAATACACATTCATAAAGGTTTTTTTATTTTATGATGTTTTGGGGGGAGACTGACTTAAATATTGCTTGATTCATTCTGGTCCGGTAGGTGGATCTCACTTAAGGATTCTGGATAATGTAGCGTTCCAATATGATTTTGTCTAAAACATTTCATCATTAACCTTAAAACCACACTGTCAAAGCTGTCCAATAGACTTTTCTGTTTGGCTGCATCTTGTAAGCCAAATATAACAAACTCTTATCTGGATCTTCTTTTTAAACCAAAATATTTTGAATGAAGTTAATTACTTGAGACTATTAAGTGACTATATTTATAAATGAAGAAAAACACACGTTGACCAGCAGCAATACACAGACATAATGCATCTAGAACAAGGGTTTTCAATCTTTTAGATGCCACGGACGCCTCTTGGGTGTTAGGGACCCATTTTCTAAATGTTATTTCCTTTATAAACACACAATTTATACACGTCAATTGGCTTCTATTCAGTAACATTACATGTAGGCCTATTAATTATACAGCAATGAAAAACAGAGTTGTTCTGAATTTACTATTCATGTTTAGGAAAATAAAATTTTTTGTCTCACTAGCAACAATATTTCCATTACATTTCATATAAAAATATTATTTATATTTAAATTTGCATTTATTTGCAGAATGTGAAAACTGGAGACAGGTCAAAATAACAAAGCGATTTTTTCTTTTTGAGGTATTTTTTCAGACCTCAAATAATGCAAATGCATGTTACACAAGTTCATATCCATTTGAAACAATACATCTTTTACATGTATTTAGGGGAAACATGTGATAACCTGGATGTTTATCGCAGTTTTCATGTGTCTCTTGTCATGCTGTCAGTGCAATATAGAACCACATTTTGGTGCTTCATCGGTCGGGATGACTGAGGTGCTATATAGAAGTGATGAATACATACAGTGGCTTAAAATGTTTCTTATACAGAAACAGTGCTATGTAGCACATCGGTCGACCCAAAGAACCTCTAAAAAACCACAGAAGCCCCAAGATATGGTGCTATATGGGCCATTTTTTTTATCAAGAATCATTACTGTGTCCCTCTCTCTCTAATAAGCTACATGGTGAGTAGATTGGTCTTTCAAATTTGACGTAACTGTTCAAAATTCTGAAAATCTGTGTATAACTTTTGGGAACGTCACTACCACACTAACTTTTTTGGGCATTATTCCATACACTTTAGTTTTATGTGTGTACATTTGATCAGAACTGTGCTTGCAAACCATGTGCTGAGTAGCATCTTTGAGCTTGGCTCATATAGAAAATTGTCAATACCAACAGTCACGACGGAAACATATCACTGGGTATCATTGTTTCGGTACTAACAGAAATGGTTTCGGTAGTGAGAAAAAGAAACACTTCATCCTTTCTTTGGTGAAATAAACAAAACTCTGTACAGCAAATCATTATAGTATGCTTTAGTAGTGATATAGTATGTGAGCTGTATGTTCTCTAGTAGATATTTACTGTCAGATGTGTTGCTGCTATGTGTGATGGCTGCATATGTGCAACATAATTAGTTTTTGTATTAACATAAAATGTTGAAAGTTTGATTCAGCTGTGCAAATTAAATATTGTGATCACTACCAAAACATTACCATCATTACTGAAAATGTGTCTCACAACCGAAACATGGGATGTTTTGTCAAAAAATAACGTATATTCAATTATCAAAGAAGGTTTAATGATGGCGATTGGTTGTATACTGTATATAAACTAATGAATCATTAACTTTGAAATCGGTATGATAGATTTTATGCATTTTCCCAAAAAAAATTGGATTCAAACTACAACAAATCTCATAAATTACACTTGAAATATTGTTAAAATTGCTAATATTATTGATTTACATGTGGATTTAAAAAAAAGCAAATATATATTTAAAAAGTAGACTTAAACAAAATCTTAATATGTAGATATAATCCCACTTATTAAACTTTATTATTGTGTTTCGGTACACAATTTGCAGAGAGGAAGAACCACTTTTAGTGCCATAAAGCCCCATTTCTTTTTGAGTTTGGATAACTTAAAATCACTCCTGAAGTTTGATTTTGGGAAACATTACATCTAGAAATACTTATTACATAAAAATTTGGAATGGTCTCTAGTTTTTTCCCATGTCATATTAATCTTACATATAAAAATATAGTTGATTCTTATCTAATTCATACTTATTTTAATGTTATTAACTTGGGACCATATTTTATGAACAGTTATTTTTATGTTTCTCTACACGTCCTTGTGACTCTTCTGCCCTCAGCCCCCACTTTGAATCCCCTGCTCTAAACATCATGTAACAAAACAGAACAGACCACACGGCACCTTTTCAACAATTTTTCCATTGATTTGTTTTACATACATTACATACTATACATAGATACATAATTAACATTTATAAAATCCTCCCCAGTCTTTTAGCATCCAGTTTAAACGGCATGCCAAGTTTGAGTACTGATTCAGTACACACATACACACACGTTAACAACACCAACACACAGGTGCCCACATATACACAGGTGTGTACAGATATGCATACGTGCGCACCCACACGCTCGCGCACAAAACTGGAGCAACATGTTGCTGAGAATAACACTGCTAAATCAAGCCATGGTGGCAACAGGCATCACATGAAAGGAAAGAAAAACAAATCTTCATTCACAATGCATCTGAAACGTGACACAAGCCTTGACGATCATACCTGTAGCAACATATCGGCAACTGAAACTTTTCATGTTGAACAAAAAGAAACTAAGATGCAGCAAAGCTATACCTCTCACAGAAATACCTTCTTTCCATTCACGGTGAAGACTTACAGCACATATAAGAGAGGAGAATGGAGGTGATGGGGATACAGGACATGTAAACAGAAAATGAATGACTTATAAAAATATATTTATATATATTTACGTGTGTGTGTGTGATACATTTTAGCCCCAACCAAACGAAAAAGGACAGTGAAAAAGATGAGGGCATATAGAGTTGAAACACTCTTGAATGAAAAAAATAGAAAAGAAGTGCTGGACACTGACAGTATTTCCAAACTCAACTAACAAACAACAATATAGGATTACATTTAAGTTCATAATACCTCTTGTCTTTCTTTTGCATTCAGTACATCAATAATGCATACAAAGAAACAAAGGAATATTTTCCCTCATATACTTCTTGAAACATTTAGGGATGATAAAGGGTGCTGTGAAGTACATAAATGTTTCATAATCTTTGTGAGAACCGACAGGGAAAAACACAACAGAGAAAAATTTGATTGTGAAGTTAAAGGAATAGCGCACCTAGAAAATGAAAACTGTCATCATTTAATTACCCTTATGTTGTTCCACATTTTATTTACCCTTATGTTGTTCCACATTTATGACTCACTGCTGTATACATTTTTTTAATGTGTTGAATACTCTGCATTTCAACATTATGAAATAAGAGGCCCTGGGGCGGTCAAACTCTGAAATGACAAAAACATGGTCCATGCAACTTGGGTGTTATATTCCAAGAGTTAATGCATCAGTTGCACCAATGATGAATTTTGTGTGAAATCTAATAAAAAAAAAACTTTCTTCTTTTCACATTTATGAATGTTCTTGTGAGAAGTAACAAAATTGCTAACTGTTTTGCTAACAACTCGAATGTAAAGTGAATAGCCTAAATTTAATTAAAATATTGTATTTTCACACAAAGCTATTAGACAGCAAATCTCCAGCACACTTGAATAATAGTTGTGTAAACCACACATGACATTTAATGCTATTTTTTGACCATATTAAAGCCTTACACAGCCATTCCCTGTACACTTTCATTAAATGAAAATAAGGGTCCACTAAACCTCTTGTGTATCCTGCAGAAGAACAACATGAGGATGAGTAATAGATGACAACTTTTTGGGGGTGGTATATCATTACCATTCCTTTAAAAACAGGGTAAATGAGATGTCAGTCTGTCTCCTCTATCTGTAGTGAGAGGAAAGAGAACAGGTGGAGGACTCTTCATCTTTAATGCCTCCTCCTTCTCCTCTTTCTCCATCCGTCAAGTATGCTCCGTTTGCTCAGTGCAGATTGGTTTAGCCGTGTCATTTTTTTATTTCTTTAGTTGTTATGATTTTCTTTAATTAGAAAGGCTGCATTTTTTGTTTGAACCATCTTCTGTTCTTGCCAGCTCTCTTGGGGTGAACAAGTGTCAGGCTGGGTGCTTTATGCTGCTTTGTTTCTGTTTTCCGCCCCACCTTCACTCATATGATCTTCCCTTCACAGCATTTGTCTCGGACCACTTCTGGATCTGGGAATTATTCATATTCTAGGAATTGTTTATGGTAAAATAACAAGTACCTGTAAAAACAAAAACTTGGTTTATCTTCCTTTTTCACAGTGAATTATTATATTTGTTTGTTAAAATATTCTATGATAAATGACAACAGTAGTCAAAAGTGCCCCAGAACTGTTTGCTTTCCTACATTCTTCAAAATATCTTCTTTTGTGTTCAACTAAGAAATTAATAAAGCAATTATCCTACTATGGTGGTAAAAGGTTGTCAAGAACTTGGGGTGAGTAAATGAAGACAACATTTATATTTTGGGGTGAACTATCCCTTTAAATGCATAGAATTCACAAATGTTTAGGTAGGGCCTGTATGTATGGATATAGAATGCTTAATTGACGACTGACCCCTCACTGTCCAGAACATCTTTAATGCTGGCCTTAGTGATGATGGCGTCATCACATTTAAACCACTGGTCCTTGTGCTGACGAATAAATGTGGTGTAATGGCCACTTTCCAATGTGCCCTGATGATTCACCACTGCGAAGAGAGAATACCTGCATGAGAGAGAGAGAGAGAGTGAGCGAGAGAGAGAGCAAAAGAGAGAGCAAAAGAGAGAGAGATAATCAGTCATTTCACAAAGACAAATATGTAACAATATTTGTTTAACAAAGTTTCAAATAAAAATATTATTTCTATTTGGTTTTATTTGTAGAATTCTACTGGAGAAACAGGTAAAAATATCAAAAATAAAGGTTTTTTCAGACATCAATTACTGCAAAGAAAACAAGTTCATATTCACTTTTAAGCAACATAACTGTTATATTTGTACATGTATTTATGGAAAGTTTAAATATACATTTTTATGGATAACCTCAACTTTTCCTCTGTCTTGTCATTATGTTTCCCATTGCTGTTAGCTGACAATGTTTTTATTGAAATACAACAAACACTGGACTGGAATGCCCAAAATACAATCTAGAAATGCATATTTAAAATGAATTCTTTTTTTCCACGGCTGTATATAAAAATTCATTATATTACTAAATAAAGAATACTTCCACTTACTTGTTATCATTATTTAATGAATCTACTTGCTGCTGGTACTGTCCATTCATGCGGCTCTCTTTACTACAGAAAAAACACATTATGGCATTCGGTTAGGTTGGCAAGTCATTCTAATATTTTTTTTTAACTTTGAATTTGCTAGTTCCACAAACACCAGCTGTGTCTACACTGTCCACTGTTAATATAAACAGAAATATCAAAACTTTTATAGGAAAATTGAATTTTTCTATTAAATAATTTTCCACTACACTTTTGCCTTTTTTATAAAACATTACAGAAATTGCAAGTTAGTCGAAGAGTTATTTTCTTTACAGTTAAAGTCAAATGAGGTAAAACTGACATTTTCTAATGAAACCATACCTGAAAGCAGGGGCGGTTCTAGGGTGAGTTGATATCTGGGGCTTAGCCCAAACTCATCATATTTATGAGTTAGAATATACATTTCTCATCTAAAAACTATTTTAAAGCGCAAGCCACAACCACTTTAAATTTGTTTAAATCACTCAGAATCTGGCGGTCGTGGCATCTGCCTCTGCTAAGCAACAATGAGCCGCCCTCTGCGTAAAAATTCCGGCAAAGAGTAAATGGATTTTCAGTGCCGACAATGCCTGGAAAAAAAAAGAGCGCGTGGAACATGCGAGTTGCTTTCTATTTGAGCGCACTTGCCACACATCTAGATTCAAAATAAAAGTGATTTGTACAGTGATCCCCAAAGTGATTTGAACAGGGCACTGTAACTGAAATGTTTTCGGAAAATCCACGTCGACCTTACTGTACTAACAAATAAAAATATTTTTGACAAAAGATAATGATTCTGGATGCTGTCAACTCTGAAAAAATACATCACTAATGACAAGAAACATGATTAACAGTCATACCTGGAAGCCATGAAGGGTGTCATGTCCAGCTCAAGAGGAAATGACACATAGGTGGTGATCTTTCGACGGAGCTTTGCAGAATGCTCAAACCGCTAAAATGAGAGGCAGAAAAAGATAAACAAGACGAAGAGAATATGAAGCAGAATTTAAAGAATGGGGGGAAAATGTTATCAAAAACATCCGTAATTCCTAATGACCTTTTTGAATCTAATAATAGTTTGTGCAGGTCTTATATGACATCATCAATTTCCTATCTGCAAAGAGAGGCTGGTCGTTTTTAATATTGATCAGATGTTCTGTTCCTTTCTAAGTGGATTGTTCTTGGCCAGAACAAGCTGCAAAGTAAACCAGATTTTATGCTGATGGTTCCAAATCTGAATAGCGAGGCTAATGTCAACCCAATCGAGCCAAGAACTAAAACAACACATGATACACTTCAATACACACCACAACTGACACAAAAAGACGCTTAAACACATACAAACGTGCACTTACTTTAAGGTGGAAGCATGCCACGATCGGAAGTCTCTTCATTGTCAGCTGCTTAGTGGACTCCTGGTAACTATGGCAACCACTGCATTTGATCTTGGCGCTACTTCCTAAGTGTTCAGGTCGGGTGAACCTGCATTGCAGAAACTTGAGTCAGTGGCGCCCAGTGGGATCCACAAAGACGGAGATGCTGTAGTGCTATGTGTGCGCGTGTACCTGCGTAAGCAGTCTGTGAGTGTGGTCGCTCCGGTGGGGTGACTGTCTCCATTCACCACGCTACCATCAGTGCCCGGGCTGAGGGGCCAGAAAGGGGTGGAAGAACCCGGCAGGTCCAGACTGATGTCCCAGAATGGGTCTATTGTCGTGGAAACACCACTGTGGATGAAAAGATACAAAAATAATGAAAATCGTTACTGACAAATAATGAAATATAATGATGACAATGAATGCACTGGAATGTGAACAAATGCATAGCTGGACTTCACTTCATGAGGATTAGCTCAGACAAATTGAAGGACCGGAATGGACTGCAACACCTCTATTAAACACAAGGTGGTGCTAAAACGAATGAATGACTTGCACGAATAGGCTTGCAGACTGCATCTTTACACCTAAGGACACCATCCAAACTGGGTTACATCAAAGTCTGTTTACGGAAGTCGTGCCACTCGGCGGCCATGTTTGCAACGCCTAGATATTTAGTCATAGCAAGTCTACAGTCCTATCGATTTGCATGGGGGAAAGCAGATATTTCTAAAATAACAATTAAACCGCTTATTTCCGATCAATAATAAAACATGACATGAACTGTATCTTAACTTTGGTTTTCTAAGCTTAAACTGCGCTAAAATCAGACATTTTTCGAGGTCGCCTCATCTTCTGCAGCCTGCGGACAGGCTGGCAAGCTCCTCACGAGAGCCCAGCCCCAGAGAAATGTTAGTCTTTATTGATTGATCGTTTTACTGGAAGACGGGACTTCCTTTGCTATAGCGGCCATATTAAGCCGTTCATTTTAACCGCAGTGGCGCATCTAGTTAATATTAATATCTTTGGTTTCATGCAGAAAACAGGATACTAAAAAATGCTACCTGTGAGACAGCTCGCTAGGTTGTGTTCATACAGTGGAAGTCAATGGCAGCAATGTTGTTTGGTAAGCAACATTCTTTAAAATATTGAATATCTTGTCTTTTGGAGGAGAAAGAAAGTCACACAGGTCTGCCATGACATGAGAATGAAAATGGACTATTAATCAATAACTGCTATGCAGAACTGTACTTTTAGTTGTACTATTAGCTTAGCCACATGCTAACACTATACTCAACTGAAATCCATACATTTAAAGGAATAGTTCACCCAAACATGGTTCCCATTAACTTGACCATAGCCAACTATGGAAAGTCAACCATTTTTGGGTGAACTTCACCTTAGGTTTAGCCTGCTCACTTCTCGTGAGTAGAATAACGCATATTTCCAAGCATCCCAAACTAGAAACCTACAAGCTTCAACATTAGTCAGGACGTCGCTTTTAAAGGCTGGTGCCTACATAGGCCGTGATGTAGCTAAAAGCACACCAAAAGGTGAAGCTGGTGCATGGCCAATGGAGGGTTTCATCGATGTAGAACATTAGAGAAGAAAGATTAATGCTATGGTTGGTCTTACTGGCACACTTGGCAGGTCACGTCAGACTGCAGGCCTCCTGTGAAGATTTGGTCAATGATGCAGTTGCAGTGGTTTGGGTTGTTGGCTTTTTTCCCATTGTCATCTCCTTAGTGGACATGCCAGCAGCATATGAACACACATAGAGAAGGAGAGAAAGAAGGTCTGATTAGAAAGCAAAGCTTGGATTGCTGCAGAAAGGCCCCTCCCTTTTTGTTTCACACTGCAGGAGTGAGGGAGAGAGAAGGATATAGAGTGAGATGTGTCTACAAACTCCCCCTCACTTCCTGTTTCACTGATATTTCATTCTTTTAGCAGCTCGCTGTACCTCCTCGATGCGTCTTGTGTCTGTTTGCTCTCATCTCCCACCCACTCTCTGACCCTGACTACAGTACAGCATGTTCAGTTCTGCATACGTTCAGTTCTGACTCTATAAATCTCTTTCAAGTATGCTTGAAATGTATGAGTTCAATCAATCTTTTGTTGAAGGTTTCAGATTAAAGACAACCCAAATGTTGTGAAATGTTCCGTTATAACTTCCAAAGTCACGTACTGTATTGTGAGAATGCCATTGATGCACCAAATGCGTCTTTTTAAACCAACCTGTTACGCAGGTTATTAAAGGTGATAATCATGGTTTTTGTAAGGTACGCATAAACCGACCTTACTAAATGAAACACATGGCTATCTGAGACATACATTTTCAGTTTCATCTCGTGGCTATCAATAGCAAATAAATTGCTTGATTTAACTGCCTTTTAAAGTGCTAATGTGTCATTTGTTGGAAGATATATTGACAGAAATGCAATATAATATATACATAACTATATGTCTTCAGGTGTATTAAGACCTTACATAAGGCGTTATGTGTTTATTACCGTAGAATGAGCTATTTCTATCTACATACACCACGGGTCTCCGTGCATGGAATTCGCCATGTTGTTTCTACAGTAGCCCTAAACAGACAAACTGCTTTACAGGGCGTTTCATTAATACATTATCTCCTTTGGCAAAGAAGCGATAATGTCATACACTGGACCTTTAAATAAATAAAGCTACAATAATTAAAGGGACAGTTCACCCAAAAATTATTCTGTCATCATTTCTTTACCCTCCTGTCATTATAAGACTGCTCTGTTGAACACAAAAGATGATATTTTGAGAAATGCCTCAGTGGTTTGTGTCCAAACAATGGAAGTCAAGTGGGTCCAATGTTGTTTGGTTACAAACATTCTTCAAAATATCAAAATTTTTGTTCTGCAGAATGAAGCCATACAGGATTGGAATGACATGAGGGTGACAAAATGATAAAATATTTTTTTTTTGGTGATCTATACCTTTAATCACGCTACTAAACAAATATAATTAACAAGCTAATGATGTATCCCTGGGACTTCTGTAATAAAGGAACACAGTGAGATTCATTTACAGTTAATAACAAACATTCAGTCATAGATGGATTTTATTCTTATAAAAATGAAAGTTCAATCGGATAATGAAATGTTACAGAACAACACAGCACCATATATCCATCACAGTTTGGTTGCTTCTAGTAACTAGCGAGCAAGTATACTATTCCAGACACGGCCGTTTTAGTGTGCTATGTTTCGTACAGTGAGGTCAGTGCAGCTGCATCTGATTGGCTGCAGTACCTTTGCAGTGTCTATGCAGCACATCCAAAGCAGCGATGAGGAACTCGTGTGCATCCTGCTGCTCGTAGCCAGCGAGGTGCCTAGCATGGGTCCACACGAGATGCAGCAAGCGGAAGGGAATGTGAGGAGAGCGGTGACCCGAGTAGAACTTCAGGGAAAGATAAAGTTTACATGTATTAAAAATGTTTAAGACACCGTATAGATGCCAAGTGTTTGTGTGAAGCTCCCACCTCCTGAAAGAGCTGAGACATTTCGCAAACTAGACAAGAATTGGACTGCATCTCACACTTGTGTCTGTCGGACAGAAAAAAGTCCCTCAGCAGCGGAGTATGTGTGAGAGCCTGAACGATACAGTTCATAAAGCATGTGTTCCCAAGGTTTATCAAACCCCTCAGTCCTGTAAAAAAAATGAAGAGAAATAGAAAGGGAGTTAAAAATCAAATAAAGATATTTAGCGGTCAAGCACTCTAGCCGTAAGAATAATACACAAAGAAATGATATCTCAAAATAAATTAAATAATCAAATAAAAAAATCCAGTATATACTCAAAATATGTATACTTTCCAAAAGCAAACATTAGCATTAATGTTCCCATCAATGTACATTTAGAAAATGATTGATTATATCCATATGTATATTAATATATAAATGGAAAGAATACATTACTTTAAAAGATTGATTCGTACTACATAAAACCCGTTTGAAATTCTTTCTGTAAAAATAAAGAAAGTATCACTTGCGTCTCAATAGGAACTCTGATTCGACCTCAAACTTTGACTATGCATAACTTTCTAAAGTACAAAAATCATTCATTTAATTTAATACCAATTAATCCACATTTGCACTCTTTTGATAATTTTTATATAATGTGTCTGCAGCCTTATACCAGTCAGAGTTCATATTTTCTACCATGCTAACACCATATCCATCCATGGTCATTTGGGGATGCATAACTGACAAGAACCAAATATTCCAGCAATAAGCAAATATTGCCAAAGTTGGATGTGCCTGAAACATTGCACCATTTCTCACTATGTATACACCGTGTCACCCAATGCATCCAGTTTAAATGGTGTGATAATGGTGAGAGATTCAGAGGAATGTACATTTCATTACTGTGTACAAAGAAGCGGACCTAAATGAAGCAGTTCTCAGATTCAGAAAACACTTCACTGGTTTAGTTTTTTTAAAGGCATTTGCGCAACATACATTACTACCCTGATCTCACGCTGATGGGCCCATAGTGTGCACTATTATGCTCTGCTTCTTCCTCTTTCAATGCCTCTGTCAGCTGGAGTCACTTCCCTGCTGTGTTGACGTGGGTAGCCCCCCACCCTGTACAGTTTGACAGGTTACAGGAGGCCGGTGAGGTTTTGGATGAGGTCTGGTCTATGCAGACAGAAGGCTGGGCTCTCCCAAGGTGCCTAAATGTTTTCAACTGGCCTAGCTCCAAATCTACAGCTCTCAAGACATCTGTTCCTCACGCTTCGTAGCAGTTAGTTAAGGGAGGGTTGGAGTAAAAGGGTAAAAAGCATCTAAATGTGGGTCCGTTTCTGCTACACTAAATGCAAAATAATAAAAACCATAAATTCATTTCAATTCAATTCAACTTTATTTATATAGCGCTTTTCACAATTTGCATTGTTCCAAAGCAGCTTTACAGGGGAAAAATAAAAACCCCAAAAAAGGGTAAAACACGCTACATGGTGTTTTATATAGTAAATTAAATTATTCTAGTAAATAATATCTAATGTCAGCATCTCCTGGTGGTTTATTTAGCATATGTCCGCCGGCAGCTGCCCGAGGCGGTGGTGCTGGAGCAAGAAGAATCCGCTGGGACGGAGAGCCCGCTGCGGGATGGCGGCATTAAGGAGGGAGCGGAGGGGTCGTCGCCGTTGGCCATGGGCCGGAATCCTGTGTCCAACAACCATGAGGGTGAGGAACAGGAAACGGGGGACCCGTTACTGGCTGCCCTCACGGCGAGGGCCATCGCCAACCGCCAGGAGGCGGTGGAGGATCGGGCCGCCCCCCCGACGTCCAGCACTACCGCATTGCACCGCGAGGAAGAGCCTTTCGGCTGGGCTGAGGACCGAGCAACAGCGTGTCAGGGAACCGGAAACATTTTTTTCTTTTCCTCTCTCCCCTCTCTCGTCCCTGTCGCTCCGGGGGCTCCCGTCTCCGTTCTTTCGTCTTGCCGGTGCATGCACCCAGGCGCTGCCGACTCCGAGACTGGCTCCCCGGGGGGGGACTAGGTACAGTCTCGGTGGTGCCCCGGCCTGTAAGGGGTGATGGGGGTTTGTGGTGAGGAAGGCGGGACGAGAGCCGTGACGCGGGGCCGGTGGCGTGAGTGATAAGTGCAATCAGCTGTGCCCGTACCGGTCCCGCATCTATCACGGAGGAGATTGGGAGCTTAAAAGGACGACCGGCCTTATTGTTTATTTCATTAAAGTTTTATTCTTCAAATGTCCGCCGGTTCCCGGCTCCTGCCTTCCATTCTAACGAACTTTATTACAGATACTTAATGGGAAGAATATGATTGCACAAATGCTTGGTATTCTTCATACAGTAAAAGAGCAGGGCATGAATTGTGGGACGCAAATAACTTACGTTTTGTTACTTTAGTATTTTACTTATGTTATGTAAACATACAAAGATGTGTCTAATGTATTCAAAAGTATGGGACACCATAGCATGCACTGTCTTTGGAAAGGAAAGAGAGCCAGAGAGATTAAAAAACAAAAAACAAGAGAGAGCGACAGAGAACCAGACAGACAGACAGACAGAGGGAGTGAGTGTGGAAGAGCCAGCAGCGCTTCCTACTGATATACACTCTTTTAAGTACTTATATTTTATTTATGCACATGGTTGATGGAATATCATATACGCGTCTGATCTGACACGCACATCAATGGTGGAGTATCGCTGCTGACAACACCGCCCTCACCCAATCTCATCACTGGCTCAGTCGAGCAAGAGTCCGTAAACCAATGCCGCCCAAAATCCATCTCACACAATAGCCTTCTGAAATCATCATACATCGGCCACATTATGTCCTAAATGATCAATGAAAGCTCAAGCACTCATATAGCTAATCGCATTAGTTTGTTTCTCTGGGTTCGAGAGAGGCTGGCGTTTAGCGCCTACGCTTGGCCTGCGGTGCAGACATTTAACACTATTACTCCACTGCCAGCCTCTCTGACTGCAGGGAAACGGGCGAAAATGAGAGAAGGGAGAGAAAGGTACAGCTGGAGAGAGAGAGAGGAATATTTCTCTAATGGCCGACGCCTGTATCTCGCCCCTTATTTGTGTGTGTGCTCTCTCAACTTCACATAAACAGAGAAATTGTCAAAAAAAGCCAAGCGAGATTGACGGCATTTGTGGCCAAGAAACAAAACGCGGTCTTGGCTCTCGCACAATGCGCAGTCTCTAGACATTTGACAACTAAAATGTCATTTGAACTGATTGTGGCGTTGGAAAAAGCAGACGCAGTGAGATACAGTCTTGTTTTGAAAAAGAAAAAAAGAAAAAGAGCCTATGGGAAATAAAATACTTACCTATGGTGCAGTTTGCCGTTATTTTCCTCCGTTTTGGGTTGTGTCGTAACAGCTCCAGTTCTCGTTTCGTGGGCTCCCACATTGAATATTTCTCCCCAATTCCTGAGGTATCACAGAATTTACAAGATACATTTTAATTGTATATAATCTTGGTGAGTGCTTGCAAGGCAACATTGCTTTAATATTCTTTAAAAGTCTGGTTATGGTTTATTCTAAAGAACTAAACCTAAACATGAAATGTCTGCAACTTAGCTAGAATTTTATTGCTGCTTTTGATATTTATAGATTTTTGTATACGTTATGTTATTTTATGCATATGTTATTATGTATTGTTATTATAACATTATAATATTACATATTAATAATAACATTATAATAACGTGTGTAATATATATATATATATATATATAAACACATCTACATCCAAAAAGAAAAAATAACTGCTGAGTAGTTTTAATTAAATTTTATACAAAATTTTGTAGACGATTTATTCATATTAATATAATTTAAATAAAGAACAAATTATCAGAGCAGGTGGCACTATGCATCTCTAAAGTTGGTTTATAACCAACCATAAAACCTAAAAAGAAGTACTGTATGGCAAGAATGACTTATCGTGAGAAGACAAAAAAAAATGACATTTTAGTCGCATGAAATCGTTTATTGGAACGCCATCATTCCAGAATATAGTTTAATCGACATTAAGTTTCGCTCAAATCTGTAAAAGGAACCTGGTAGGTGATGACATTATTATTGTTTATCAACAGAACTGAAGTCGTACTGACTGGCTGCACAATGTGTATAATTAATTAAAATGGTCTTCCTCGCATATTCTATATATGGATATATAGAATTCCATATATTCTATAATTATTAGCAACCTTCATGTTGCACAATGACTGTGTTGCTTGTGTAGCCGACTAAAAACAATACTTGCGTCCAGCGTCATGACAACAGCACAGCCTCTCTATTGCTGCATTTCATTCAGCCCAACACCTGAGCTCACCTAAAACTCTCTCACTTATGTTTTGCTGCCTTGAAAGCACTGGCACTGCCATCAGGAAATGAAGAAAATCTATCTTTGTACTGTGCTAAATGTTGCATGACACATTTAAACATATGCAGATTCAATAGTGTGCTTGAGGAAAATGATGAAAATTTAAAGTGTGACAGCAACACCCACCTTGCAACTTCCACGCTTTTCTTTGTTCTTCTTTGGCAATCTGTTCCATGTCTTTGTCATATATGTAGTCTTGGCACACAAAGCAATATATTCCACCGTACAAAAGGTCTATAGCTGAACGAGAAGGGAGAAACAGGAAGGACATATTAGAGACCTTTTGAAGAAGCTGACGCATGCACCTACTCTCCACAGAAATTCTATATCTACTTTTAAGCGTTGTAAATATGGATGAGGTATTAGGGAAACATCCAAAGCATTGCTCAGTGCAGCATATCAACCTCTTGATGGGAATAATAATGACGATGCAGTGCAAAATAAAATACCAATATTGTGTCCTCTGTGAAATGTCACGGTGGTTCAATTTCATCGTGGTATAAATATGACCGCCGCAATAGCCCGTAGGTCGTCTGTGCTTGTTGATAAACATCATATGTTGTCCTATCTGCTCCTTATTGCTTTGACCGATGTGAAAATTGTGAATGATGTGTATTAATTATGAATAATTGCTCTGTAATGAGGAAGGAAGGCTTGTGTGTGAAGATCATTCAGTTGTATTCTTCCATTTCCATAAGCCTGCAGCGACAATACCTGTTTTTCAGTTCCCATAGCAACCGGATGATGGTCTGTTTCACACAGACAGACTAAAATGTTTGCAGGTGGAGCAAAGCAGTGGGGACAGGCTTCTATTTGTGACACGACACTAATGCACAAGCCTGGCAAAACTTGCTGACAGGTGCTCGGCCTATGAAGCTTTTAGTGGCTTTGAGAGCAGCAGAAGGCGTATTTTTAAGGGAAGAAGTTAACTTATTGTATATGACTGTCAAACTGTTGGTTCGGCACGGAAAATCTGAGAAATTCAAATTGATCCTATTTACTAAAACAACCCTGTTTTTACTGTGCACAGTGAAGACGTATTAAGTGTTCTTGGGCAAAATTACTCGTCTTGTCTGTTGACGTAATAAAAGTAGCACGACAACCAAGATCTGATCAAATCATGATGGAAATCCCTTCCTTGTATTTGGTTTCATTCTAATACCTTTTCATCAATCGCATTCAGAAAGCTAAGTGTGTTTGAGTGTTGTTGTATTTGTGTTATGGCAGAAGTATGTAATCCACAGTTTTATGGAAAACGCAGCATGCGGTCATAGTCCCATTCATGTTTGTCGCATCCGGTGTGGACAAAATTTAAATAGATAATGGGTTCTAAAGCGTTTCTAATGTCTTGTGTCGCGCCCAGCGTGGATTTTGGTATATGCTTTTGTCATTTTATTTGTTTATTTTTTAAATAGCAATCTAAGATTTCTTTTTATTTTAGTTTTTGTTTATTGTTATAATATTACTGCTTCAAACTTACTTCAGTTCTATTCAATTTTAATCTCCAAATGTTTGAGGCAACATTAATATTTTTCCTCGAAAATGTAGGTCAATATTTTATTTGATTAGTAAACTAAAATAACCTTGGTTTGTCACACACACAAACATATTTATATAAAAATAAATAAATAATTTAAATTAATGGTAAACATAAATAAATACATGTAAATATTGCCTACCTATATACACACACTCACCTAAAGGATTATTAGGAACACCATACTAATTCTGTGTTTGACCCCCTTTCGACTTCAGAACTGACTTAATTCTACGTGGCATTGATTCAACAAGGTGCTGAAAGCATTCTTTAGAAATGTTGGCCCATATTGATAGGATAGCATCTTGCAGTTGATGGAGATTTGTGGGATGCACATCCAGGGCACGAAGCTCCTGTTCCAACACATCCCAAAGATGCTCTATTGGGTTGAGATCTGGTAACTGTGGGGGCCATTTTTTAGTACAGTGAACCCATTGACATGTTCAAGAAACTAATTTGAAATAATTCGAGCTTTGTAGAGGATGGGTACATGGTGGTCATAAAGGGATGGACATGGTCAGAAACAATGCTCAGGTAGGCCGTGGCATTTAAACGATGCCCAATTGGCACTAAGGGGCCTAAAGTGTGCCAAGAAAACATCCCCCACACCATTACAACACCACCACCAGCCTGCACAGTGGTAACAAGGCATGGTGCATCCATGTTCTCATTTTGTTTACGCCAAACTCTGACTCTACGATCTGAATGTCTCAACAGAAATCGAGACTAATCAGACCAGGCAACATTTTTCCAGTGTTCAACTGTCCAATTTTGGTGAGCTCGTGCAAATTGTAGCCTCTTTCCTATTTGTAGTGGAGATGAGTGGTATCCGGTGGGGTCTTCTGCTGTTGTAGCCCATCCGCCTCAAGGTTGTGAGTGTTGTGGCTTCACAAATGCTTTGCTGCATACCTCGGTTGTAACGAGTGGATATTTCAGTCAAAGTTGCTCTTCTATCAGCTTGAATCAGTCGGCCCATTCTCCTCTGACCTCAACAAGGCATTTTTTCCGCCCACAGGACTGCCGTGTACTGGATGTTTTGCAGTTTTCACACCATTCTTTTCAAACCCTAGGAATGGTTGCGTGTGAAAATCCCAGTAACTGAGCAGATTGTGAAATACTCAGACCAACACGTCTGGCACCAACAACCATGCCACGTTCAAAATTGCTTAAATCACCTTTCTTTCCCATTCTGACATTCAGTATTGAGTTCAGGAGATTGTCTTGACCAGGACCACACCCCTACATGCATTGAAGGAACTGCCATGTGATTGGTTGATTAGATAATTGCATTAATGAGAAATTGAACAGGTGTTCCTAATAATCCTTTAGGTGAGTGTATATGTGTGCTGTCAATCGTTCAAAAAAAATCTGATCAACCCATTTGTTTGATGCAAGTTGCAAGCCTGGCCACTGGACAGTAAATATAGTCCCACCACTACAGCGAGACATATGTCATGAAAAGGGAGATCATTTAAACGGGGAGGTTAATGTTTTTGAGTACAATTATGTGTATTATTTCAGGTATTATTACAATAATCTGGATGAATTAATTAATCAATTATTTGAACGTCTTTTATCATGCTGATGTTACTACGGTTTAATAAAAGCTTTGTGTTAAGCTTTAAAATGGACATTTGAAAGTAAAAGTATGGAAAAAATATAACTTTCCACTAAAGGTAAGGGATGTAGCTATGATTAGTATTTAGATGAATTACATGTAGAAAAGAGAGAAATTGCATAAGAAAATGAGGTGGGGCTGTATGCTGCACGCACATCAGATGAATAGCCCAAAAGCGTAGCAGGCCTTCAGGTAACCATGGGAACCGGCACAGAACAGAGGAAAGAACATGAAGATCAAGCCTGAAAAGCGTAAGCCGATAAACCAGCTTTGGCAATAAAAGACGAAAAACAAAACGCAATATAAATTATATCGCAACTGCTGAGATACAAAACTAAGCTGTGAAGAGGGTGAACGTAAAGGCAAGCCGATTCAGCTTTAATTACTCTGCGATCTGGTCTTTGGAGAATAATCACAGTTTTGCTCCTCGGGAGCTGAGCGTTCATTCACAGATATCCCTTGTACAGAAGCGAACCTAATTAAATGTTCAATCAAACTCTGAGGGGAACTCAACGCACACAAGGGAATGTGCTGAACTCTGTGTTGAGACTGACTGGAGACTTTACAGCCAAGACACGAAGTGCAACACATTAATCTGGATCAGTTGCGCTGTAGAGAAAATATATGTGAATCTACATTGTTAATACCGTGATAGCACAGATACATCTGGGAGACGTATTGTTTTAGTGTTTGATCATCTGCAAGTATAATAAATGTAAAACTGCCTTTTCTAAGACGTTTATCAGATGTTTGGGCTCATGGCATATAGAAGCATCTCAAGATCCATCGTTGGTGCTTTAGAGTCTGGGCGTAACCAGTGAGCCATCCGGGAATTTTTCACCTACTCTTTTATGAATACTGATGATTCGGACATTCTATAGTGTTTTATCTTACTACATAGTAGGTAAGTAGGCAGGTATTGGGACGCAACATTAGTATACACACCTCCAAATCTCATGAGAAATAGTGCACCAGCCGGTTGTTTTTCGCCTACTGTTTTATGAAGACCGAGGTTTCGGACATAATATTTGTTTGCCCACTGCTTTTCACCTACTATATAGTTTGGAAGTAGGCGATTTCGGACGCAGCCACAGTGTGTGAATTCTAGCTTCCCTATTGACTGAAATGTCCATCTGTGACAATGGCTGCCAATTTTGCTTAAAGAAACGCTCTTTCACGCCATTGCAAGTATGAAATGGAATTTTATATTACAACACTGTCCAACAAAACTTGGCCTAATTTCAAGCATAAAACTTCAATATATTTTTGAGCGTTAAAGTTTTATTCTAGAAACAAAACTGGAGTCAGAGAAGTAGCTTACTACGCAAAAGCAACATTGCTGCCATTGTTCAAATATGTTTGCACTCTTTTTAGTTTTAAGGGGAATTAACATACAAATTATTTAATTGGGTGGTTTCTGCATATTAAAGAGATTTTTCATCATTTATTTATAATTTCCTTGAAAACCTGTAAATAATTATTTCTTCTCTGGAAAACAAAAGGTGAAATTTTGAGAAATGTCTCAGTGATTGTGTCCATACAAAGCAAGTCAATGGGGGGCCACTGCTTTTTGTTACCAACATTATTTTTGTGTTCTGCAGAAGAAAGTCATACAGGTTTGGAATGATGATGACTTAATGATGTCAGAATTTTGGGGTGAACTATCGTTCTGGGCAGCACAGATCATTTTAAAGGGTAAATTTTCGCGATTATATAACATATATTTTGCTTGTCTCTCAGAATTTCCTCTTGTATCAAAAGCAACATTTAACTGTGGTTATGAAGAAGTTCCAGGCAGTAATAACGTTTTGGGTATTTCCAACCTACTTCTATAAAATAGGTAGGTGATGAACCTCAAACCACCGTTGAAAAGACACACTGTTAATCACAAATTCACGTTATACCAAGAACTTTATCCCCTCACACGCTGTAATTACCCACATACCCGTCTGTTTGCATCTCATTTGTTTGTTTGTTGTTGGAGGGTGGAACCCCTCCTCATTAAAACAGAGGGGATAATTACACACCACTGAAGCTCTCGGGAGCTGGTAGAAATCCAAGACACCCGATCCAAACATCCATAGCCTGAGATGTAAAAAAGCATCTTTGCTTTTGGAGCAGATATTAAATTTATGTTTTTATGCCAATGTAATTCAAATAAAAACCTTTAAAACAACATTATTATGTTCAGTGAGGGAAATAATTATTTGATCCCCTACTGATTTTAAACGTTTGCCTGCTTACAAAGAAATGAAGGGTCTATCATTTTTATGGTATGTATATTTTAACTGATAGAAACCGAATATCAATCAAAGAATCAGGGAAAAACGTATAGAGGCTATAAATTGATTTGCATTTCAGTCAGTGAAATAAGTATTTGATTCTCTACCAACCAGCAAGAATTCTGGCTCCACAGATTGGCCATCTGCCTATATGGACAACAGATTAATCGAGGCACTTTAAGAAAGTACCCCTAAATAAACTGGTTATGCAAGTATACAGAAGATGGCTGTCAACAGAATCTGAATCTTCCATTTCAAACCACTCCACCACCATGGTCAAGACCAAACAGGTCAAGACCTGCACAAACCTTGAATAGGCTACAGACAGAAGCTTGGTGAGAAGCAGACAACTGTTGGCGCGATTATCTGGAAATAGAACATCTGCAAAATAATGATAATAGCTAAATGGCTCCCTGCAATATTTCCCCAATGGGGTAAAGAAGATCATGAGAAAGGTTAAAGATCATCCCAAAACTACAGTGAAGAAGCGTGTTAATAATTTCAACACCGTTGAGACCACAGTTAGCAAGCAAACCAACTGGGAACACGCTATGCCACAATAGATTTAAATTCTGAAGCACCCGTAAGGTCCTCCTGCCCAAGGCGGCCTACCTGGCTTGTCTGAAGTTTGACAATGAACATCAAAATGATTCAGAAAATGCTTTGGAGAAAGTTATGCGAGACCAAAATTGACTTATCTGCTGGGATGGTGTTCTTGAGGTCATAGTCAGCATTTCTCCCCCCAACAGAAGCACAGTGATGGAAACATTTTGCTGTAGGGCGTTTTCTCTGCTACGGGTACAGGATGACGTCACCGCATTGAGAGGTTCCATGTACTGTAAAATCCTCCCCTCAACTAGTTCACTGAACATGGGTCGTGGATGTGCCTTTAACAAACACCCAAAACATATTGCCATGACAACCAAGGAGAGTGGTTTAAGGAGAGGCACATTACATGTCCTAGACCCTAGTCCTACAGAAAATCTGTGAAGGAGGCTAAAACTCCAATTTGCGGAGCGACAGCCAAGAAACCTTAAAGATTTACAGAGGCGGGGACTAAAATGTATCCTAACAAACCTGGTGACCAACTTTCAGAAATGTCTTGCCTATGTGCTTGCCAACAAGGGTTTCTTCACCAAGTACAAAGTTATGTTTTGCTCGGGGATCAAATACCTATTTCACTGACTGAAATGCAAATCAATGTATAACCTTTATATAACATTTGTTCCACCTGATTTTGTTTTGACACTCTGTCTCTATCAGTTAAAATAAACCTACCAAAAACATTATAGACCCTTCATTTCTTTGTAAGTAGGCAAACTTTTAGAACCAGCAAGGGATCAAATAATTATTTCCCTCACTGTATGTGCACTGATATTGCTGGCGACTCTAAGAGGAACAACCATTTCAAAGCAGACAGCCTTGCAGATGCAGATTCAAAATGTTAAATAAGTAAAAACAAATCTTGTAAAAATAATAAATCATTAGTACACCATGGAAAATGGTTAACCAATCTTATTATTATTACCCTGGGTAAATTACAATTACTGGGTTAACTATTTCACATTACATGGATTAAGAAATAACCCAGGGTACTCGTTTCACGCTGTAGATTATCAAACCCTGAGTTAACAGTCCTATTTACATTTTGCGGTGTCAACAGTCATGTTTGGATATATACAGCAAATAACTGCTTGTCTCGAGTTTTTGCTACAGACACCCGCAAATCCTTCTTGGACCACTTGAGATGTTTTTCAAATGGTGATGGATTTCACCTGAATTGCTCTGTTTTACACTGCATATGTTTGGCACCGGAATGTGAGGTTTACATTGCATAACGTTAGGTAAGATGCAGTGCTAACCCGATTTCTTGCGTGACGTTTCTTTAACATGGTTCTTAGTACATGCTCTCTGATACATAAGGAATGTTGCTTTTAAAGCACGTATACCTTCCCACAGAGCCTTGAATAAATGAGTCTGATAATGGTACTTAAACTCTATCTGGTCTGAGTCTGATAATGGTACTTAGACTCTATCTGGTCTGTTACACATTATGTGCAAAATCACAATTATTATAAAAACCCAGATATTTTGAGGTGTTGTGCTCGTGCGTTCTATTTTTGCTAATGACGTCCATCTCTGTGGGTGTTTGTCTTACCCTGGATGCTTGGAAACAGAAATGTGCATGATTAAGATCAAAATGGATTCAGTCTCTGTGAATATTGGCCATGCGTCTCTTACCTAGATTGTGTCTCTTGTTTTTGGCGTGCTCGTGGATGTGTTTCTTGCTGAAACAGCCGAAGAACACACAATGAAGACAGGAGTGAAGTCGATTTAAATGAGCCCCACACATGTGACATATACATGACTTGGCCTAAAATGTGACAGAAGAAGAGAAAGAGAACGATTCAGGCGTTTAGGCACCATCTATGAATGAAGTTGCATCACAAATCATTGACATTTGTATTTTCAAAACTCAACATGAACCCATTTTTTGTCATTTCAGGTTCACTTGGTGCTGTACATGATGTAAGACATGATCACAAATCAAAAAGGCCCATCCTAAATGCCACTCAATCCTCAAGATATTACTCATGGTCCACACTTTGATGATGTAATGTGACATAGCAAACTTCTGCCCAATTGTCTGTGTGAACTTTACATTTTTATGCATCAAGGGTTCGTAATGGCTACAAAGGGAGCAACCAGAAGTACCCTTTTGAAAATGTGACAACCCGTGGTCTCAAGGCCTTTGCAGACACTGAAAGTACACATCAATGTGCCATTTGCAAAAACTTAAAAGTTTAATATGGAATAGCCTAGTCGTAAGTCTGTGTTTAGCATGAAAACAGACCCAGAATCGACTTGCTGTGGGTCTGGTATTTCACAGCATTGTTTCTGGACCAGTATTCATCAAAAATACACCTTCTGTCCATTCTTATAAACAAAAAGACCTGAAAAAATATATATACATACCAGACTGCATTGTATATGTTGTGGAAGGGACAAAAAAGAAAGGCCTTGATTTATTTTGTCTGTCATCAGGGTAATCTGATCTGAGGCATTGTGAGAGAAGGGCCTTGGTAAGGTGCAATTGGCAAACATATGATACGGTGTACAGATACACACATGTACACGTAAAACCATGCACCAAAACATCCTCATGGCATCATTAGGACTGTTATAGATTTTGGCAAGCTGTGATACTGGCTAATGTCATTATGTACAAAGATACCAATCATATCGTATATGATATGTTAATGAAACACTAAACCTCCAGATCATTCCATAACTGAACATTTTGACCCAGATCCTTGCTGCAAGTATAACAGACTATTTTATGAACAACATACTACAGTGCGATTTCTGCAGTATGTACAGCATATTCCATGCAGTATGTAAATGCCTGCAACACTTTCTTTGAATATCTACTCTCTCATCTCTACTTCCCCTATCCTCTTGCTCTTTCCACCTGCCTAGACAGAAGGCAGCTCCATGCTGTCAGCAATCCTTTTTGGCCGTTCCTGTTGGTGTTAATGTTCTTTTAGATTATACATCGATCTGAACCTCATATAAGACTGGTAACTGATAAACAAGACAAGACAGATCAGCTTCTTCATACACAAAACATCAGTTCTGCGGCTTTCTCACAGTTATATCTACATATGCCTAGTATTGAACAATGTATGTATTTCAAGTGGAAAGAATTCCACTTAGAGGAAGAGAGTAATGCCTGGTTCAGACTACACAAATTCAGCCTCATTTTGGTATGAATCGTTCTGCGTCCAAAATCAGTCAATCGTTCACTTTCACTATCGCAATATAGTTAGGAAATCTGTTACATTTTTCCCTAAATTAAGCTTTTTCAGTTTCAATTTTCTGGATTCTGTGTTTTCTGTCTGTTGCCCAAATATGCACATATATACACATATATAACAAAATGTACCACTGAAGGAATAAATTCCATAAAAATAGGGTATAATGAAAAACTATGTTAATAAACCAGCGTCTTACCAGTCTTACAAATGTACATATTTTGTCTTTCCTGTTTTTAGGTCTACATAAATGTAGGAACTTTTAATTATTGAATAATTTTTGTTTAATCTGACTTTTTATCTCGAGCCGCACCTGTTTCTCTCATCAAATTACCAGTGTGGCACTCCGAAAATCCATTTCCATCTCGATGTGCACGCCACAACGCATGCGCGTCCACCTCGCCCCATTTGCGCGCGGAAAAAACACAAAATGTGAATCAGGCCCAAGTTTGTTGAAGTGTGTCTGAAATCGAGTGAAAATATTCTGCTTGCTTGATACGTTTTTCGTCATTAAACCAAACTTTTAAGTCTGCAGCCAAAGTTTATATCCTGACTTCTGGTTTCCCCTCGTTTACTCATTATGTCCATAGGCGGTCTTTTGTGGCTGTTCGACCACAATAGCGTCTATTTTCCGGCCAGGCTAGAAAAAGACTGAAAGCTAAATAGAAGTAAAAACGCAGTTATGAGGAGCAGGCTGCGTAATATGAGTGTTTTTTTTTTTTCACTTAGATTATGACCACTTGACTAATAGCAGTATCTGCCAACAAACTTAAACAAAAAGTATGCTTCAGAACAGATTGAGAAGGTGCTTTAAAGTGTTTTTACAATGTTTTATTACTATGAATTAGACTGCTATCTTTTACCCTGCAATAAACACTTTTCTCGTTCGCAATGAAGTGCACTGATTTGAAGAGACATGTCTTCAATAAAGGTTTCATTTAAGCAATATTCTGTAACGCTGATTATTGCTTAATTCGATTTTATGAGATGAAGGTGGAAAAGAGAAAATCGGCCCAAAAATCCAGCCTCATTATCGGCCATCTGCATTTTCTTCTTCTAAAAATCAACAGCAGACGTGCGGGAAGTGAGCTTAAATAGAGATAAGTGTAACCGGTTACATCACTGGACTTCTATAACAAACCTTTCTGTCAGGGGCCATTTTAGTCAAACATCACTTGTTTATAATGCTTATTAAGTATTCTATAATCTAAACAATTATTTGGAACTATTTTCAAGTGTTCTTTGTTATATATTTTCATCAATTACATTTATTTTATAATAAATACGACATAAGACTACGCACATGCGCTGAGCCCTCTCGCGAACGGCGTTAAGAGACTGGCGCCGAAGTCAGGAAATCGTTGAATAAAGTTGTTGTCTTTGTTTTATTAAACACAAAAATATTCTTCATAAAATAAAGGTTGAACCACTGTAGTCACTATGGACTATTTTAATGATGTCTTTATACTTGACTTTCCACACGTTCCATGTATGTTGCATAGCTGTCTATATGGTGGGGAGTCTTTGTGTTCTGTAAACAAAGATTTTACGGTTGTGAGACGACTTGAGGATTAGTAATTCATGACAGAATTTTCATTGTAACCCTGAACTAGCCCTTTAATTAGTTACACTACAAGACATGATGGTTTCTTGTTTTTAGATGTTTTTTCTGCATTGAGAAAAATTAAACCACTTCAGCTTAACTTGTTGACCATCATACTTGGTTGATGTATTAAACAAACAATGGCCGTAAACTGTAGAAGCAACATGGGCAACCTGGTGTAACTGGTTGGTGTCAATTGGCGTAACAAGTATTTGTATATATTTATATACAGGAAAATTTATGTATAATAAAAGAGAAGCATCTAGTTTAGAGTATTAATGTGTTTTTTTGCCATTTTTACATAATTTCAAAGATTATTTAGAAAAATATGTTGTGTTTTCAGCATATGTCCCAATAAAAGTGGCACAAGTGCATTTAAATGTATATTTTAATAAAATCTATTTTATGTGATATTAAAAAATCTAAGCATGTTTACATTCAATATAGGTGAATAAAATAAGAAATTTCTCACTCTTTGGCAGTTTCACCATTTGACATTTTCTTGCTTTTAAAAAAGTTCTCTCAACTTGCCAACCCTTTTGTGTCACTGACCCACGTGCAACCACATCACGCTTTCACTCATAGTCACGCAAAACAAGCAGATTACATATTTAAAACGCCCCTAAATAACGTTATTCATAGCACAATTAGAATTTGTTAGGTAAATCAGATCAGATGGTCGACTCGGAATAAAAGACAGACGATTGTATTCGTGCTGCAGGGTGAAATTCTGTAAAAGACAAAAAGTTGTGGAGCTCTGGCGACAATATGAGGCGGAACCTTAATTACATTTCCTCCAGGGACTACCTTGACAGAGTAATAAAGGATAGATGCAACAGCGGAAGTGCTTAGAAGCCTGGTAGGAATTAGCATAAAGCTAGTTCAATTATTCTGAGGATAAGACACACAAAACACACCACTTCAGTTGAAATTGTTTAATGCTCTCTTTCATGTACGTCAGTCACTTCTCAGTGACATCATGTCATTAAAGGCAAAAAGTGGTTATTTGTCGAGAAGCAATTTACAGTCTAAAATGGTTTCTTGTCCACAACACAAGAATTTCAGAGAGAAAAATCGCAAGACCTGACACATCATAAGAGACAAAAACTTGTATAGTCTGAACCAGGCATAGTGAAAATGTTCTGGAAAAGCCAAAGTGAACAAAGGTTATTGATTTAATCTTCCAACCACCAATGCTGAGACCCTCTTCCACAAAGATACAATGGATTTGGCCAATGCCCCATTAAGCCATGCAGTCAATACTCTTATAACCAACCTTGCACATAAAGAAAATGGTCTATCCTCCTAGAACTGAATTCCTTTACTGTGTGACTGGCCCGTGGGGCTGATGACATCAGCTCCTGATCAGCTAGAGAGAAAAGCTTCTCTGTTAGCCACAGCAACATGCTATGAAAATGACACAGTGATGCTGACTCAATAAAACAGGCATCAAAAGAGTGGAAGACTGCAGTGACTGATCACACTCTTATTGGACAGATCCAGTGTGACCTCTAACAAAGCAGAACTGTCATCCCACAAAACCAGGGGTATGAATTTAATCTTCAACTACTTAAAGGAACAGATTTCTTTGGTGCCACAATCTAAAAGTCACTGTGTACAAATATACTGATGTACCAATCAGATCACAAGGTATCAGCTAAGTGACCATGCTTAACAAACTAGGGCTGAACGATAAATTCCATTTGCGATTAAATGTGAATACTAACCACAAAGACTGATTATTATGGGAATGTACAGTTTGATGCTACTCTGCTCGCAGCTGACCAGTACAATATCAAAAGCATAAAAATGCATGGAAAATGCGCGGCACGAAGCTTTCTCCTATTCCCCAAAGTGGTCGTGACGGAAGTTTGCTCTCTCGTGGTGACTGTCTGCGAGTGAAGAGAGCGCGTTGCACCTCATTCGTGTCGTGCTCTCGATTTCAGCATGTCTGCATTTGAACCATTTGCTGTGCCTGAAGAGCGTATTGTACCGAATGTTAGCCGTGACTACGCCAGTCTCTTTTTAAGCGTGCTTGCCGCATGCATCTGCATTCAATATAGGGCTGCGACTAACGATTATTTTGATAATCGATTAGTTGGCCGATTGTTTTTCCGATTAATCGGATAGAACGTTTAATTCGGTATTTTAATCAGAGATGCGAAAATATACACAACTGCCTTCTCCCAAAATATTGTGGATGTCTCCCTATTCAACAGTTAATTCATGTGTGTCATAAGAAGGAGCCGAAAATATTCTAAGGAAATAATTTTTTGTGGAATGAAAAGTGAAATATTTGTCATTCAAATGTAGTGAAGTACAGTAAAAAGTATCCAGAAAGTATAGTACAGATACTCAAAGTGTACTCAAGTACAGTACTCAAGTAAATGTAATTTGTTACTTCCCAACTCTGCACGGAGCATTGGCTCCTGCAAATGCAATGCAATGTAAGTCGCTTTGGATAAAAGCGTCTGCCAAATTCTTAAATGTAAATTTTAAATCGCGATTGCAATTGCAATATTGGTAAAAGAAATCCACATATGAAACCTCTTTAAAATTATGTTTTTAGGTTAGGAAAAACAATCATCACTCACACCTCCATATTAAACACCAACCACAGCCTCTGAGAAACAATTCATATAAGAGCAACAGGGTTTCTACATGTAAACATATGCTTACCGACCTTCACAAAACACAGAAAGAATGCATCACTAGGGTGTCAGTAAGCCTAATTTCTGTTCTTCCTTCAAAACAACAAACCCAGAGGGGCGACGGACTTTGGATATTTGACATTAAGGGTCAAATAACCACAGTAAGCCTATAAAAACCAGCGGCAGACTGCCAATCATATTGGTTCTCACAGTTTCTGGAGCAACCAGGCATCCAATCATTGGCTTACTGCTGTGTTTCCAAGATCACAAGTATGGTAGGAGGCATGTGGGTGATGAGAAGAATCATAGGAAGTGCGAGAGATAAAAGAAGAGAAACAAAAGAGAGAGAGAGATAGAGAGAGGGAAGGCGCTGATAATAAAGGATGGATGACAGTTCAAACACATGCAGATGAGGTAAATGAATGCTCCTGAGCCGCTTTGACTGTGATAAGCTTACTAGAGGCCAAATAAATGAGATCAGCTGAGGGAGCTTGAGCGAGCATGTGAGAGAGCGCAGAGGGAGTGGAAGCCTGGTGCTAAAAAGCTGAAGACAGCTCCAGGATGCAATAGTGGAGAGGGCTTGTCAATTACCCTTGGACCCTTTCTGCTAGGAGCCCATTCTGAATGGGAAGGACGTTAACGGTACACGTGGAACATTGTTCCACCTTATCCCGGTTCTAAAAGATTATGACAATATATTATCATTCATCATCTGTGGTAGCCTTGAACGTGTTCTTCAAAACATCTGGAACAAAGCCAACCTCCTCTCTAAATGGAAAAAAAAGGGAACAGAACATCTTGGGATAAAAAAGATAAAACAGTCTTGATTCGTATTTAAGAGGCAAAACCGCTGTGTTTAAGTATTTGTAGGGCTATGAATTATGAGCCAGTAAAACCATAGAGGAGTCTTTTATCTTTCTCTCGGAATCAAATTGCAACTTTGCATTTTCTGTCTACCTGATTTTAAACATCGACCATGTCTTAAGAAGCTCCTCGGTGGCCTGCCGTCGAGCACCATTGGTCACCTCGAACCTCAGTAGATATCTGTTGAAGCTCAAGAGGCACAGGCTGATGATATGGGACTATATAAATTTAATGCATGTCTTCCCAAGGAATGCATCCCTATGACTAACGTTCCATGGTAGAATTAATTATTGATAGTTAGCTGGAAGCCCATTACATGCAGAATAGATGTGATACAACCAGCCTATAAAAATTTTTTAATGGTTAATGAAGACCATGCTAGTAAGCTTCAGTGCGTGCTGGTGTTAATCACGGCCATGATTTAGATTAACTTTGTGTAGTTGAGCGCCATGCTATTTTTCAAAGGAAGCCAATTTTCTTGGCCTGAAACTAATGGCCATTCTAGTAGTAGAAGACATGTTTGGGAACATTAACAAGTAATGCGTAAAATGTTAATTTGTATCACTTAATGGATAAAAAGGTCAAGTGATTAAGGGTGTTTTAAAGGGAATTATTTTCAGATTCACCCAAAAATAATTTGTATTATCTTATTTATTCAACTAACATTTTAATAAAACCCTCCTTTGACTATTTCTTCTGAGGAAACTAAAGAAATAGAAGTCAATAGATATACAATGGAAGTCAACGGGGTCCGATATTTTTCAAAATATATTCATAAGTCATAGGTTTAAAATAACAAGAGTGGTATTAAATGATGAAAAGAGTGAACTATTTTCTTAAAGACAGGTGTATATAAGCACATAAAATAAAGCTACTCTTCTAAATGCACATAAAATAAATAAAAAATAAAAGACTGACATGGAAAACGTACACAACACTGGTTTAACGCCGGTCCAGAACACTGCACAAACAGAATACAACCAACAAAACATTTAGAATCAAAATATTAAATTACTATTTAATTTGATTGGCTGAGGTGCCTCACATGATGTGTAAGCCGTTATGTGTAATTAATTTTATGAATTACATTACTTATATTGAAATTAAATCACGTCACCAAACGCAACATTTATAAAACTATTACGTTACATAATCCATAAACGTGATTTCTTATTCACGTCTGATTGATTTAGCTGTGGAGTTGAAGACGACAGTTCACATTATTCCACGTTCCTTCACAGTGTCATCAAGCTACGCCGTTGTCGTCGTTTTAAACATACCGGTTTTAATGTGCGCCATCTGGCGGCGGATCTTCCCACCTGCACCTTTAATATGTAGTAATTGCTGTCCGAGCACAGCAAATCTGCAACCTTCTCTTAATGCGTAATAATTGCAAGACGTCTGAGCAAAGTAAATAACATGACATTCATAAAGCCAGCTGTGTGGGGAATCATTACATTCGATACGTAATATGTAGAAGCAGTAACTAAACAAACCCTATACTTAGAAGCAACCAAAATCTATTTACTTTAACATTTTTGTCCCCACACATTACAACGTGTTTGGAAAAAGACAAGTTAGCCAATCACGTCTTCATTAGCGTGGCTTTCATGGTCAATGTGTTTTCTCATCTCCTCTCTCTTTCTGCTCTGTGCATTTACCTTAATAGTGGTAACCATAGCAAAGGAGTCCTACTGCAGCAGGGTCTCTGTAGAAATAGGCGTGTTTGAATGTACAAGCTGTTCTGATGTAACTGCTAGAACAAAGTAGCAGACTGGAACAGCTTGGATATATTAGAACGAGACAATGACCGCACATAAGCAAGGTGTCTCTTTCGCTAATCACATGATTAAACAAGTCCCATATTTATAGTAAGTAAATGTGGCTGAGAACACAAAAACTCAACACTGGAAAGCAAACGTCTATATTTGATGGTGTAAGTACTGTACAAACATTACATCACTGGTGCCAATATAGAAAGCTCCGCGTCTCTGGACATGATACCATTAAATGGCATACAGCCACCTTAGAAAAACCACACGGGTAACCTGAAACAACCTATTGTGAGTCCTCTTTGAATTTACCAGCTGTATTCCAGAAATGCATTGGCTAGTCTCACACAGCCAAATAAACGGAACCCAAATTGTGAAATCTGAAAGAACCATACATTTGGATACAAAGGGATGACCTAAATGACATGTGAATAATGATTACATTGGACACTAAACCATGCATTGACAGTCAGAATGTATAGTTTTCTTTCTGCCAAGCGCTTCACACAAATTTAGTTTTTTCCTCACCCATTCATAATATGAACCAGCAGATACCTTTTGAATTTACAATATGTAAATTTGGATGCTAGATGGTGCACTTTCGAAACAACAAAAGGCGAGGCTAAATTACGTTCTTGGGAGAGTGGAATTATGGGTTTTCCCCGTCCAGAAGCATATGAAGATCACCCATTATGCTCACGTAAGAAGTATTTAATTTTATGTCATCATAATGAATTGGCTTTCACGAAACGTGGAACGTAATGCTACATTAGCCACGAATGATATTGGACTTTGTCTATTGATTTGGTAACGGAATGTTACACAGTTTTACATGTTTAAAACAGTCATACAGTCGTCGTTTAAAAAGTAAACTACGTTTACTCTTTTTTTTTTTTTGGGTTACCTTAACTCGCCAAAGAGTAATCTTGATAACAGAACAATAGAAACTGTGTACCAGATGCTGTATAACCACTTCTGCATTATTTTCGCACCGAAAGCATTTGCTAGATCGAGCAGCTTCAATAATTGTGCATCAGTTGACGGAATAGGCATTTGCATATTATTTTAAATCATCACATTCACAAATACAAACCATTTTAAAGCATCAAGTACTTGCGTGCTCTCAAAAGACAATCTTCAGTCAGTGCACTCGGGCATGCGCACATGGGACAAAGCCGCCACTCAAACTTCATGCGAAAAGTGTCAGATTTAGTTATTTTCGCAACTCATTATGCATAAATGTTCAGACACACAAGTTATAATGCCCGTCTTGGCGAGAATACAAACAAGCACAGTCGGTTGTCTTCAGTGAGTAAATCTGAACAGAATTTGCAATAAGTGTTATTGCTTTATGTCTTAATGCGCCGCCACGGTTGACTGTTGTCATGCTGCACATGTGTGGGTGTTCAGACAGTCCTAAACATAGAGGAAAGGTTTAACTTACATTCCGAGGATAAGCAGTTTCATGGTAAAGAGAAACATGCATCAAGTGGAGCCTCTTTCTGACAAATATTGTTTGATTATTTCCTTACTGTTTACCATGTTGTTACTATCGTAGACGTGTAGTAACCATGGTTTTTGGCAAAGTGTTTATCAGATCTCTTGTTATTCTTAATTTTGAACACATTTTTACACCAGACATGTATATGGGTTAAAAATATCGGTTATTGGTCTACTTGACCTGTAATAATTGATATCGACAGTGAAGTTTAGGTGTGCGTTTGTTCATGGCATTTTAGTGATGGATGTTATTTAAACTGTGGATGTGGAGATCGTTTGAAACTGGTAGACAGCATCCCAATGCTAAAAGATGCAGGACTTGAAATGCACGCGGTAAGTCAAACTAAGTCATACGTCTGTGTTTTGTTACTAAAAACTGCCCTTTGCAGTTTCGTGTAAAATATGCATCAGTCTGGCAGTGATCAGGTTGCGGTTGTGAATTGTGCCGTCTGAGACCTTGCATTAGTGCACAATTTATCCTTTAGTCCTTCATATCAAATCTGTTGTTCCGCAGCAAGGTGATGCAGCCAACAGGAGCAGTGCTGGCAAAATGCCTTTATAGCATTACTGAGCTCGTCATATTGCTATGTCTCCATCTTGGGTACAACATGTAAGTGGAGACGTGAATCCAGTTCCTTTCACACCTGGTTCGTGGCCTTTGGACTGTGATGTTCTCTATTCTGATGTTATATATGACCTTGTGTTATATAGGTAAATGCATCTGGTGATGTTTCTTCAAGAGATCCCAGTTTCTAAATTTCCCTCGTACAGGAATGCTGCCATTTAACACCAAACCAAATAGATAAAAACTTATTAAAAACCTGTAAGGGTTGGGAATAGTGGGTGTGCCTTATAGGTCAGACACGGTTTAATGCAACCTAAATTCTTGTTTGCTGCAAATATAAAAGAGATTTACTGCACAGATGTACTAAAAGCGCACCTCCCAAACTGCGATTATACAATAATACATTACGTAGAGTTTCTCTTTTGAAGTATTGCAGCTACTTAAGTGAAATTTCATTGCCCACTCAAAACATTTATGTAGCTGGATCGCAGAAAAGGAACCAGTTTGCAATTATTCTTGTAAAATGTGACACCATTTCTGCATTAAGGAAGAATACCATTAAGAAAACGCCGGGCTAGATCCTTTTGAAATTCAGTTGACTTGACCTCAATTGTGGTGATGAGTCATTCAGTCCTGAATGAAACAAAGCCTGAACAACACGACTGCATTTCTCCTATATGAATTACCAGCACATTTGTTTAAAATCCATGAAACGATCAATAATTCACATATATTCCTGCTAAACTTGGAGCTTGTATTTCCATTCAGAGAGATTTGATACCCACCCAGAGATGGAAATCCAATCGTGTATGGGGGGCTACATAAAAAAGACCCTCTTGATGCATATATCGGTCATAACAACCATTTGTTTTCCCCGTAGACGAGTTAAGTGAGGAACTCCGGTGCTTAAACTATTCTTTGCAGCCGCGAGCTTCACCATCATCATCATCGATGTATCTGCATCATTCTACTCGAGCGTCAGTGATGCTGGTGTGGCGCAAGGGCCGCGTGCTGCTCAACAGTGTGGCTACATGGCATTTAAGCAACATCAGATAAATAATAATGCCAGTATTAAAATTGGAGATGCATCATTAGACACTGGCTACAACATGTTGCTGCTCCCGGTTCACATACAGATAGGATTATGAACAGTGAAACTGAAAGCTACATTTGGCCATTGGGCAATCAATGTTTTTAAGGCCTGGCAAGTCAAGTATCAGCATCAGAAATTGTCTCAATAAGGTTCAGAGAGTGTTGCGTGAATGACATGCATTCATCAAGATTCGCTTGGATCTTTATCACGGCCAAATAGCATCTTGTACTAATCAGACTGTGCTGCTCAATAACGTTAGTCGCCTTAAAGGAACTAAAACGTTGGCAGCCGAAAAACATTTCTAGATACCCACATCCACGAATGCATAAGGAGTCTGCGCTGCGCAGGCCAGCCAATTCATCCACTTGTGTTCACACAGGCTAGCAACCAAGACCTGGAATCATAGCCTTGGTGAAATTAAATCAAATGTAACAAAACGCGTTAGCATTTCGAACAACGCGTCTATTAGCGTTTGACAGGCTAACGCGAGCTGGCATCGAAAAGGATGGGCCGATGCAATGCACCACACTGGGCTCTGGTGTATTTTATTTACCTTGCGTTTCCTGGTTTCAGCAGAGCCACTCCACACAAAGCACTGGTATATGACCCGCAGATTCTGCTTCCAGTTCTCCACTTTAAAACTGTTCACATGGGAGCACCCGGCTGGACTCATGACAGAAACCACATTCGAGTTTCTATGTATTTCAGCGATAAAATATGCTCAACTTAAGTCACGAGGAGAATTATCCGCCAATTGTTCTGTTTTGCCAGGCAATGCAGCGAGCCACGACAGTGTCGAAGATGCGTGTTACACATGCGGAGATCTTTTCTCAGTATCCTTGCTCCATGAATATGTATTCCTTGATGGTATATCAGCATACAAGCTTCTAGTATAACTGAGCACACTTTGATATTGTATTTTCCAAGTCGGCTGTTTTAATGGACGGCAATGGAATTCAACTGAGCACCGTGGGCGACGCAATCCTGGCGATATCAAATGCCGATTGGCCGATGGCTTACTGTTCGCGATATTGATTGGCTATCACGTGTGCTCTTTCCGTTCAACTCCCGCCTCTTTTTTAGAAACGCGCGACACGATTGGCTAGAGATGCCGCTCGTCTTTGTTCAAAGACGTGTACGGCGTTTTAAGGTTTGTGATTGGCTGCAAAACCAGTTCGAGTCGGTCCTTCATGTTGGTTATGTCATTCAAGCAAAAAACAGCGTCCACATGCCTGCCTACCTGCATTGAAGTTTTGAAATAAAAAATCAGTGTTGTCATGAGTGTGATATGCGTTGTGTACTTTTATTGTCGTTGCGTGATTGAGGACTCGGCGTGGTGATTAATAATAAATAGGTATGCACATATTAACAAAACTATAAATTCTTTAAACAACCTTATTTGATAGGAGCCTAAGTTACTTCGATCAAGAACACATCTTACCCCAAACCATGGAACTTAGAAATTCATCTAGGCCAATCTCACGTCACACAATAATAACTACTTACAAATAATAAATTGCTTGTAAATAAATTATAATTTCAGTACCGTTGATATAGCCTAAATAATATTTATTTATGAAAAAAATCGTAAGAGGGTAAAATATGACTTGAAAACCATCAGATTCACTTGTTAAATACTAGTGCTTATTTCTAAGTGTTCCATTTATGATAATTTTACAGTTTAGCTCAAAACATGGGAGACCTCTAGAGGACTAAATTAACAGCACAACATTTTTGCCATAGACCTTGTTTCCGTAACAATGTAGAAAATAGCAAAGGCGCATTAATTTGACTATTCAACTCATAGGATGAATTTAAGCAAAGCAATAGAACGCTTTGGATTGGAGAACAGCATGCTTATACATGTCAAATAAACATTTAAATGCGGATTGAAAAAGGTGACCATGATGCGAGACCCCCCCAATGCTATATAACCTTAAATATAACCTTTCACTGAAGATTAAGAATTTTAGATAGAGGAAAGTCATTATGAAATCAATGTAAGTTTCTCTAAAACACATTGCTCTTAATTATTCATACCCTTTTAAAACGTATTCTTTGTCAAGATAACAGCACTGCGTCTTCACCTATAACGCCTAATATGTTTGGAGAACACCCGACAAGAGAATCGCTCCAGGCCTTTCAGATTTCCAGCTCCATGTTGGTGCTTCTCTTCAATTCTCTACACTCATTTTCTGTTCAGGTATGGAAAGTGGGATAGCCATGGCAGAAGCTTAGTTTTTTGCTCAGTGCCCCATATTTGTTTTGGTTTTGATGTTTGTTTTTAGATCATTGTCCTTCTGGAATATCCTAACTTTGCCCATTATGTGACAGTCAGGTTTAGATTTTTTATATTCACCCATTTGATCTGGTGTTGTTTTCTGCTAATAGGTTAGTTTTTTTATTCTGGCTAGTAATTTGACATTGCTACCACACCATCCGCACATGATTTTCTTAATTTCATTCACCTCGACTCCGTCCAGAAAAAACAGACCCCTCTCAGGCCCGATTTTCAAAAGCACATCTGATCTAGACAAATGACATTAATGACCCATATTGTATCCAAAACCAAAAGGTGACAAGTTTGCACCCCAGATGACTCATCAGAAGAAAATGTTTTTTATCAACATTAAGAAAATATCTCTTAATTTTTCCAAATATTTTTAAAGGAAATCTGGCTAGGGGAAGGAAACCAGCAAACACTTCCATACTACAAATAGGACCGTTTCATCGAACATATGCGCCTGGACTGTTAACTTCCGATCTGTGTTTGTTAGTCGGTTTTGGCTAGTGCCTGATAATATAACTATTTACACTGAATTTATTTTAGTTATGTGAATATTAATTTATACTATTATTTAATTGTATAATAATTGTATTAAATAAATGATTTGTTGAATTTTGTTGTATGTTAATTCTATTAAATAAACAATTTGTTAAATGGGCCCTGTAACTTTGACGCATTTGTAGGACATTGAGCTTGGTATCGCAGTCTAAACATGATATAGTGTTGCCATTTGACAACAGTGGGCATGTTTGCCAGCAGAATGAATCATAGTCAGTTTCATTTATTTTCAAAACAACAGTCAACCTGAAGATCTAACATACACTATTTTGTATGAAAATCCAAATATCATTTCCTGTCTGCAGTCAGACACAGATAGACATTTACAGTGTGGTCAGGCTATACATTATGTGTTCCCTGGGAATCAAACCCACAACCTTTTACGCTACTAACCCAACGCTCCAACCACTGAGCCACAGGAACAGAACAAATGTGAATAGATCCATGAGGAATTTGAGGCTTTAATAGTAGTTTAATCATTGGTTAAATTCTCATGAATGATAACATATACTGTACAACACATGGTAAATGAGATTCACAGAGCTCACAAACGGTTAAAACATAAGCTGGGTGTCTGTAGGGTCTTAAAAAGTATTAAAAGTTGATAAATACATTTAATTCATTTAAAATGAAGTCCCTTCGAAAACGATTAAAAAGTTTTAAATGCTATTTACCAAGGTATTCAATTTTGTATCATCTTTTCATATTTATCCAAAGAGGTCATATGCTAAAGTTTCCCTTATTTTAATCATGGCATGCGGGCAAATAGTGGGAGGTCCATTTACACCTGTTTGTTAAACAACATCGTAGACTAATGGGGAAATGCATGTTTTCATGCAAATGGTTGGAGGATAAAGATTCGGAACCATGGCTGAGGGCCTCCTCTGAGAATAACCGTGAGGTTATACAAATTATAATAATTTGTGGCAGCCTTTAACACAGATTTATTATTGATTCATAAACATCAAAATTTGAAATACTGTAACATTATTCAAATTGACTTACTTTGAATCATGTTGTGTGCTCAGAATATCCGGCAAAGTCATCAAAGTCAGTCTGAATCCTGCATTTCTTGTTCATGGTTTGTGAATCAAGTGCATGTATGTGAATGGGTGTGTCAGACTGACTGCAAATGACAGATGCTTTGCCCAATCATTTGCTCAAAACACAAAGACATGGATATTTCTATTACTAGAAGTAAAGTGCATTATTTTTGTTAACACAATAAATGAATATGAGTAAGGTCTTTTCAGAGAGGCTAACAATATAGCAAGCTAGCATTGAGCATAAGATCCCACCTTCCATCAGAAAAAACATTGTTTGACAGACAAGTTTGATATCCTATCATTGCATTCTGACCGGATGCAATGATTGGATGAACATTTGGTCCTACGCCGTCCTCTGAAGAAACATATGTATGTATGTATATTTGACAAATTAGCGATTGCTGTAAGGTTGTAAAGAGAATCACATACCCTGCCTTTAATTGTATGCATTAATATATTAACGTTGATAGCCATAATACAATTTTAAACACAAACTTTTGAAAACTGGTTTAACTGGTGCAAATTCTTGAAAACTAATATCTACAGAAATGTAAAATCTGTGAGAAACAGTGACATTGTTACCAAGATTTAAGCAGCCTCATGCCTTTCTCTTGACCATCTGACCAATTGAAGACTCTTATTACCTTCTGTTGACGAAGACCTCATCTGTGGTCATCATGAGGTTGAGCATTCAGTCCGACCTTGCTCTGTCAGACTCAGACGTCCAGAGAATGAGAGAAAGAAAACAAGACAAACTTATTAGCGTAGAGGCCGCTCACGTTGTGCAAAAAATACACAATATGACAAATGTTCAGGCTGACTAATGCTGCAAAAACACATGTAGACAGTTTACTGGCTGCTTAGAAGGTCATGTGAGGCATTACGCCTGCCCGCAAAGACAAAATACTGTACCAAATATATCCGTTGAAATGGCATGATATATAAAATAAAAAGCTGCACTTTTCAGATCCAGACATTCAGTCCCTGTAGTTTGGTCTAAATTCTGATTAAAAGTTTTTATGGAAACTAGTCGAATTCAAACGAACATCCTTCGGCGAACAGAACCCTTGTTACTGAAATGACATCTGTTATTGACACCAGGCCCAACGAACGCCAGGTCCTGGAATGCACCTATAGATATGTTGAACACCGCCTTCACAGAAGAATATGAACGATTACTTCTCTAGCCCCGCCCACTGGTTCGCGAACGAAAGCACTGAAGTAACACAATAGAGCGAGCAAGCAACAGAAATGCTGTTAAAAAGATAGCTAAATATTGTGCAGTGCCTGGTTGTGGAAGAACACAGTCGCTGCATAACCTTCCTTTGGAATCCCAACATTAGGAATGCGAGTTTAAATGTTATTATTAAAGACTATCCAGCTCTGGATTTACAGAGAGACTTTAATGTTTTCGAATGTCAAAACCACGCCCACTTCATAAGTAGACCTTAGAGTCTAAGGCTTAGACAACAGTATATAATAAAATAATAACAACGGCCGGTTCAGGACACCTCTTTTATGATATTGAACTTTTTAATATGACGTTCACAATTTAATACGCATTTGTGAATTGTAGGTTTTTTAAGTTTTCGATTTATATGTTTTTTCTGTGCATTTCATTTCCTTATGAATTAGCTGTTTATCGTTGGTTATGAGTCTATGTGGGAAGTTGTATAAACACCTCTCTGTGGCTAACAGCATTCACATGAAGGAGTAGGGTGTTTCGATTCTCTGTTGGTTGGAGGGGTAGGGGAAAGGCCACATAGCCCTTCCAACTGATTTTTCGGAGGTCACTTCAAATGAAGGGATATGAAATTTCCAGTATGGTTGCTCAAGCGAGTAATGAAAGTATTTTATGGCATTGATAAAGATTTTAACGACAAATAGGAACCTCTATTAAAACACATGCAACAGCACCTCAGACTAAAATGGATACAACACAGAGGAGTACAGATAGCTGGACCTTGTGGGGAAAAAATCCTGTTTATTACACAACTTGCAACAAGAGTAAATAATTTGACACAAATACTGATGTCACATGTATATTCCGTTCTGTTTCGGTTTAGTCTTGGTTCTGTCAGTCCTTCCTCCACCAGTGTCTGGTCTCTGTACCTCCACCAGGCTCCTCCCCTACTCACCACCCTGACCCCACGGACTGCTACCTCTCCCTGTTGCCTGATCCTTGTCCACCTCCTGAGCACCTGCCCTCCCTCCCTCCCTCCCTCCTCTGTTGGACTTTGTTCTGGGAGGGGGCGAACTGTCACGGTTTTGTTCTGGTTTATTTCTGTTCCCGTTTTGCCTGTTCATTCGTTAGTCCCACACTTGTTTCTGTTTCCCTTGATAACGTTTCCCCATGTATTTAAGCCCTGTGTGTTCCTCAGTTCATTGTCTGCTTTTGTTTCTGATTTTGTGTGATACAGTTCTTGTCTTTTCTACCGTGGGCTGCTGATTATTTATTAAACACCTTTTGTGGAATACTTCTCCTTGTCGTGTGCTTACTACCAGTATTTTCACTGTTATGTATTTAAATCTGCTTATGGTGTTTTTGTGGTTAATGATCTTATTGTGGTTTTGTCAAGTATTACTTTTACTGATGATTTAGAAGAGTGTCAAGGAATATCACAAAAGTAGTCTGTTCCTGCTCTGTGGTAAATTTAAGTTTAGGATTGTTATGATAATGTTATGCAGAAATAACGGTTTGATCACCTGAATCGTTCTCTCTCCCCTATGAAGTACACTATGGCTAAGGTTACAAGTAGGTTCATAATTTTCTTCCATTTATTTTATGCATTATTTATTTATATTTTATTTATTAGGTTTTTCTTGCTGCTTTCCTTTTTCGGTCAGTTGGTGTCTACTGGCTGCATCTGAGGTGCATCCCAGATCTTTAGCTTCCAAAACAACAAATAAACATTACAAGTACAATTATAATAAACAACACTTCTTAAATTGTGAATTAATAGTTATGGGTCTCACTGTACCTGTTAGCTGAAAGACGGAGCTTCTTGTCTTCCATGAGAGAGGGCTGAGGGTTAGGGTTGGGAGCAGGTGAATGCCTAGATATACAATTAGAAATACAGTTTCTACAAACCATCAAATGATAAGTAACAGTAATGATAAGATAAGTAATTATAAGTACAGCATTTATTGTTTACATGGGCAGTGTTAATATCACAATGTTTAAAGCTAAAACTGAGAGAATTTATTTAACTTTCTCAGGGGGTTGGTGTAGGTGGGGCTGGGGGCTTTTTACCATGTCTATCGTCCAGCCAGCGTCTGATGTTGTAAAAACCCTGTTGAGGACAAATCCAAGTAGATTAATGACACATTTGTTCATCCAAAGATTAATATTAAAAACTAAGATTTTCAAAATAGTGTTAAAAAATAAAAGAATGTTGAAACTGTTGTTCAGACAGAACAAAGTATAACAATTTACCAACAGGTGCAGTCCATCCAACATAGTACACAGATCTTCAACACTGCACTCTGTCCTCAAAGTACTTTCTCTGTGGAAAAGCTGTTGAGAACAAATCAGAGTAGATGTGCAGTTTTGTTGTTAGGCTGAATTTACTTTATGTTGGTTTGTTATTTGGTGTGAGATTAATTTGGGCAGATTGAGAGATTGTGAATGCGCTTGTTGGCAACTCTCTGCCTTAATCCCAGTATTTCTGTGATCATGTGACGCAGAAATAACGATAGTCTTATCTAATTAACACTGCATATATGAATTTATTGTGTGTCTGATATTTGACCTGTCTTTTGACTTCCATAACCTTTTATGTTTTACTTATAGTCAATGTTTTCTTGTATAGCTGCTTTGTAACAATAAAAATTGTAAAAAGCGCTATATAAATAAAGCTGACTTGATTAGTGTGTTGTTGAAAAGATTGTTAGGCACGCCGTTTCCTACTTAATGATGAAAATGCTTTCTCTGCTTCAGCGGCAGCACCAACACAGATTGGAGCGTTATGACTTTAATCTGAGCTGTAATAGATGCAGGAGAATCATTGATTTTCATTAATGAGATCGTGTGTGTGCTTGAATCGAGATCGTGACCTTTTAACGATTAATTGTGCAGCTCTACTTGAGACTGAGTGAAACATGGGGATATTTTGTTTTGCCTGTGAAATATCCCTTTAAGTACTGTTTCAACAAACATTAGAACATTTATAAACTGAGAGAATTTGTTCGACTTACTGAAGAGAATGGGCCTTTGCAGAGAAGTCCAAGGCAAAAAATTCAAATTAAATGTATATTAACAACCATTTTAGCAAACATTTAAACATTAATAAGCTGAAACAATTTGTTCAATGTACTGAGGGAGATATAGTGCGAGAGAGTGGCCCATTTTTCAGGGACCCAGAGCGAGGAGATTTATGCCTAAAAATACAAAGAAATGTATATTAAAGATATCATGCTATGTCATATTCAGACGTCTTTACACTGTTAAAAGATTATCTACACTGCCTCGAAATGGGCTGCGCTGCAGCTCATTACTCTTGCTTTAGTGAAGTTTAGGTGTGTCTGTTTGTCCACGGCATTTCAGTGATGGATGTTATATAAATAGTGGATATAACACTGGGTTTGGAGATCATTTTAAACTGATAGAAGGCGCGGTCCAAGTGCTAAGCAACTGCAAGCAAGTCAAACTAAGCCATACATCTGTATTTTGTTGGCAATCGGCGTGTACATGCATAATGTACAAAACACAAAGGGATTAATTTGATGATGTGTTGCATGCTGTCATGAACTGCTCCGAGACTTAAATGTGAGATCCAATAGCAGCTTTATTTAGAGGGCAATCCAACGGCGTAATCCAGATAACAGGCAAGGGTCATACACAGACTGTGTCCCTTCAAGGGTACCAGGCAAACCTGTCGGTTCAGGGGTATAGCGTGGGTCCGGCGGTTCAGGAACCGGCACAGGCTCAAGAACAGGTGTGGAGAAGGCCATCTTGTCCCAAGACACAGGCGTGGAGAGGGCCATCTTGGGATGAGGCTCTGACTGGGCGATGGTCATTTTGTCCAAGGGCTCAGATATGGCAGACGTGACGTGAGCAGTCTCCGGCTGGGCAGACGTGACGTGAGCAGTCTCCGGCTGGGCAGACGTGACGTGAGCAGTCTCCGGCTGGGCAGACGTGACGTGAGCAGTCTCCGGCTGGGCAGACGTGACGTGAGCAGTCTCCGGCTGGGCAGACGTGACGTGAGCAGTCTCCGGCTGGGCAGACGTGACGTGAGCAGTCTCCGGCTGGGCAGACGTGACGTGAGCAGTCTCCGGCTGGGCAGACGTGACGTGACTCTGGAAGGTCAGCGGTGACGTGACCTGACTCTGGAAGGTCAGCGGTGACGTGACCTGATTCTGGAAGGTCAGCGGTGACGTGACCTGACTCTGGAAGGTCAGCGGTGACGTGACCTGACTCTGGAAGGTCAGCGGTGCTTCTGGGCTGGCGGCCATCTCGTGCAGTGGCGCTGGGCTGGCGGACATCTCGTGCAGTGGCGCTGGACTGGCGGCCATCTCGTGCAGTGGCGCTGGACTGGTGGCCATCTCGTGCAGTGGCGCTGGACTGGCGGCCATCTTGTGCAGTGGCGCTGGACTGGTGGCCATCTCGTGCAGTGGCGCTGGACTGGCGGCCATCTCGTGCAGTGGCCCTGCTGCCAACTGCGCTTGACACTGTTTACCCCCCCCCAAAAACGTTATTTGGGGATTCAACCCTGTCCTCTGCCTCTCCCACAGTAAAGGGCGAGCCGCTTATCCGAAGGGCAAGGTCAATATATTGACTTAAAGTCCATTGAGGAGTGTTGTCAGGCATAAGGTATTCCACCATGTCCTTAACCCCATAGCGGAACATGTCCTTCAATACCGCCTCGTTCTCGTCCACCTCATGGCAGAGCTCACAAAACTCCATAACATACTCCTCTATCGGGCGGTTACCTTGGCTGAGGCGGAAGAGACGGATGACAGGGTCCATGGTATGTTTTGCTGCTGGATCTCGGGTGGCGAAGTCTTCTGTCATGAACTGCTCCGAGACTTAAATGTGAGATCCAATAGCAGCTTTATTTAGAGGGCAATCCAACGGCGTAATCCAGATAACAGGCAAGGGTCATTCACAGACAGGCAGTCCAAACAAAGAAACAAACAAAACAAAGAAACAAACAAAACAAAGAAACAAACAAAACAAAGAAACAAACAAAACAAAGAAACAAACAAAACAAAGAAACGAACAAAACAGGCAGGGACCAGAGGGAAAAGCGTAAACGGGGAACAAGGCACGAAATCCAAAAACCAGAAGACATGGAACTGCTCAGAAATGCAGTGTAAACAAAACAAGACTTCGCCAAGTATGGTGTGTGGAAGTGATATATATATATATATGTGTATGTAAATCACATGCAGGTGTGTGTGCAATCAGTGCTGATGAGTCCGGGTAGTGAGTTATGGTAAATGTAGTTTGTGAGTGAATGATAAGTTTGATGTGGAGTGCCCTCTGGTGGTTCTCAAGGGCACTCCAGCTGACCGTTACACATGCTCCATCCCACTCTCCTCACTAGTCCCACCTCTAGAAGCTTGTGTTTTTCCAGAAATAATCTTACAGCTGTATCTCTCTTTTATAGATGTGATCAAATTAAATACTCTTCGAAGATACAACGTATGCAATACTACTGTATAGGCACTCAAGATTAATATGAGAGTGGCAGAAACTGCCTGCGATACGTAATCTTTAAGTACCATTTCAGCAAACATTTGAACATTTATCAAGTGAAAACATTTGAACATTCATCAAGTGAAAACATTTGAACATTCATCAAGTGAAAACATTTTTCGACGCACTGAGGTGGTAGAAGCTTCTCTGACATGGCTCTCCTGTCTATTAAAGAAGCCAGGGGGAGGAGATATATGCCTAAAAATACAAAAAAAGTACTTTTAATACCTTTTCGGCAAACATTCGAACATTTATAAACTGAGAGAATATTATCAACCAACCAAGGCAAGAGGACCTGGTGTGGGTATGGTGGTGGATTGATGGATAATTCAGCTATGGAAAACCTGTTGAGAACAAAGTAGATAAATGAAACTGTTCATCCACTGATTGATACATTTACAATAAAAACATTTTACAAATCTTACTTTTGAAAAATAAAACAGATATTCAAGCTGTTTACAAATCAAGAGAATTGCTCAACTCACCCAGATGGAGAAGGTGCTGGTTTCCTCCACGCATCAGAGTCGGTTTTCTGTCGCAAATCTCTCCTGACTGAACTCTCTGTGGTTGAAAACAAATAGCAGAAGGTCAATGACAATCAATAATATTTAGCATTTTGGGGGGATATTTATGATTTACTTTTACTTGTTGTTTTTATGCAAAGTAAAAAAAAAATTAATTGGAGATAATTTTATTCTAATATTTACTTTTTAAAATGAATGTTGCAGTTCAAAGAACAACAGCAACAAAACAGAAATGGAAAATAGGAAAAATAGGTCACGTGTCATGGCCTTACTCAATATTAATATATCTAAATGTAAACAAAATGATTTATGGAAACTGTTAATAACAAACCCATTAACGTTACTCTTTACACAAGAGTCACACATATAAGAGCCTTTATAGTTTTGGTCAAAATGTACAAAAAATATATAACTCACTATCCTCGAGTCGACTCAGTATTCTTGGCATTCACCACAGGGAAATCCAGAACAGCTTGGGACAGAATGTCCATGTCCGAGGCCTCAAATTCGGCTTCTTCGATAAAATCCGTTTGTGATATGATATGCTGCATGTCGTCAAAGTCGTTGAAAGCGGCTGCAAACGGGAAAAAAACGTCGTATTTATGATGAGATGGTCCAGTGTGCATCCAAACGAGAAGATGCAGGTGAACTCTGGCGATGTTTACGATCCGGGAGGAGTGAACAAATAAGTCAGCTTTCGGTCACATGGTCTAAACTTTCTTCACGCAAGAACGACAAACCGACGAATCGCAGGGAAAAGCACACGGGCTCGAAAAGTCTTGACTCTCAAGCTCAAAACTCTCCGTGCTCGCCGAACTCAATGGATTATAGAGCCAGATGGAACGCACTTTATCACGTCATAACCAAATCAAAGAGAATGAGAATCCAAGCCATCACTGGAGAACGTTAACTATTACAGTGAAAATATTAATAAAATATAAATATTGTAAACGTGTTGCTTACTGAAATGTAATTAATATATATATTATTATTATTAATTATGAATAACAATATTAGTAGGCTATATCCAATAATAACATAATATGTTGTTATAACATATAAATACTATATCCCAGATAGTTAGCCGACATAGAATATTTTGTTGAAATTGTGTATGTCAAATATATTCAATGGGGGAACTTGTAAGGCAGAACTTTAGGAGACTGAAATCCTCAGACAAGATTCACTGTTATTATTGCTTCCCTACTATCAAATAAAGTAACCGGATTGGACTATGTGACTGTCCTTTTGTTCAATAAAAAAAAACACACTCATTCTCTGTTTTAACTACAGGCCCTCGGTAAATATGAAAAATAAGTATAATTTGAAATGGGACTCTGTTTCAATTAGATATTTGGGGGTAAACATTCCAATGGACTTGACAAATTTGTTCTCAGTTAAATACCACCCCTTGAACAAAAAGATTAGGGAAGACATAAGGAGATGGGATCTTTTACCTTTTTTTAACTTCGGATCACGAGTGGAATCTGTCAAAATGGTTGTTTTGCCGAAATTGCTGTATCTCTTTCAATCTCTTCCACTAGATATACCTGACCAACAATTTCAAGAGTGGGACAAGCATATTTCAAGGTTCATTTGGCAGGGACGAAGGCCAAGAATTAGATACCAGAGTTTACAATTGACAAAAATCCAGTGCGGGGTCGCTCTCCCATGCTTAAAAGACTACTTTACCGCGGCTCAATTGAGGCCATTAGTATGCTGGTGCAACCCAGATTACTGTGCTAGATGGAAGGAGATTGAGGTTGCTATGTCAGATGAATTTCCAATTCAGGCTGCAATTGGGGATAAGGACTTGTTGTACAATTTAAAAGAATTGGGAAACCCATGGATATGTTTGTCACTTAAGATATGGAGTAGGTAATAGCTCAAAATAACCTGAAGGAGGGGGTAAAGGTCCTGAGATGGTGTGCATTTGATACCGATTTTTTGCCTAATAGATGGGACGCAAGATTTAAGAGATGGACTTCGCAAGGTTTAACAGCATACAGTACATTTTAGCAAAAGTTGACTATGAATAACTTTCAAAATCTGAAGAGGCAATTTGGCTTAGATAAGGACGATTTTTATAGATTCCTTCAGGTCCGGAATTATATGGACCAAATGCAGGGGAGGTGTACAAGAGTAGGCTGGGATGACATTCTGTTAAAAGTGTTTATAGAGGCTTATCTTGCTGGCTCTAACCGGAAGCTCATCTCAAGAATATCTAAGGGGCTACAACAAAGAAAAGGTAGTTCACTGTATAGTGAGTAGAAAAGCTATTACTAGAAGGTGGTTAAAACCAGGAAAACCTACCGTGGAGGAATGGATTGACATTATCTATGATATTTTTAAGATGGAAAGGATTACTTTCGCTTCGAGATTGCAACAGGGAACTTCTTTGAAAAAATGGGAAAGATGGATAACGTATATCACTCCATTACGCCCTTCATTTGTTTAAAGTGGATTTTGGTGTCTTTTTATTTTTTTTTATTTTCTTCTCCCTATTACCCCTCAGTAGAGGGCATTATAAGTCATTGAGGTTTACCCCATTATGTTTGTTTTAGTTCTAGGTCGGATTTTACTATGTCTAAAAATGGTTATATGTATATAATGTAGATTGAAGGCCTAATGGTCCCTGCTTACTTTGGTACTGTTTACCAAGCCTGTGATGCTTTTCTTGTTTTTATGGGGTATTTTCACTGATTGTATTGTATGGACCTGAAAATTAAAAATAAAAAAAACACAGAATTTTTATTTATATTTATTTCTGTGATTTTGAGGTACTAGCACCAGTACAAATCAAAGACCTTTCAGGGTTGAAGATAAACTTAAATCTAAATCCCTAAACCAGATTCTGGAAGATACTGTTTGGACAATGTGTTACAAGTGGAAGTGGTGCTGGTCCCTCTCAACCTATCTGTCTTCATGCTAAACAAGTATTCTTTATAATAATGCAAACAAAATGTGTCACTTTATACCCCATTAACAATTTTTTAGTTTCTCAGAATATCGATTTATTGTTCACCAACTTTTTAATAGTGTGTTATCGTTGTGAAAAAGTACACATGAGACAAGTAGAAAATATTTCAGTAAATCAGGATGATTAAGGATCTGTGCATCTCCAATGAAGACCATAAAAAGGTAAAACTGTTGTGTTTTAACAAAGTAAAAAAAGAATACAGCTCTTTAAAGATTTTACTTTACTGACACACATGTGACTTTTCAACTACAAACTTAAAAGGCAAAGTTCACCCAAAAATTCTGGCATAACTTACTCACCCTATTGTCATTTTAAACCTTTAAGCCTTTCTTTCTGTTGCAAACACAAAACATATTTTGAAGAATGTTTATAACAGAACTCTGTTGGTCCCCATTGACTTCTATTTTATGGACACACAGAAAGTGTAAGCCAATGGAGACCAACATTTTCAAGATATCTTGTGTCCTGCTGAAGAAAGTAAGGTTTGAAATGTAATGAGGAGATGATGATAAAAACTTTCACGGCAAACAAACCAACACGTCTTTACCTGTTTCTCATTGACGGTGAGTTGAAGTAAAAATGCGTAGATGTTGCACATCTAATATTGATTCATGAGTTGAGTATGTGCGTTCAATCTTTTAAAACAACCTGCAAAGTGGCTAGTGATTTGACATCGTTACCATATTTGCACATGATTCTCATCATTTAATTCACCCCAACCCCATCTAAAGACTAACAGGCCCCACACACCTCCGCTTTTCACTAGTCTTCCGTTTTGGATGCAAAACGGCACATTTAGCCAAAAGGTGACAAGTTTGCATCCCTGTGGTCCGATAATTTTTTTTGGCATTTCACAGCTCTAAAAGTCCTAACTCCCTCTGTTGATATAAATACTACTTCCATCAAAAGTAGGTCTACCATACACTGGCCATTATATGTGGCTTGTGTTTTATGAGGGATGTAATAATGTATGCCTCTCCCCATCCAACTGCCCGTCATCTGTAGAGTTGACATGACGATAATTAAACCAATCTAATTTTGAACAAAGAGGTCCAGTATCTTTATTTGTATGATCGTAAATAATGCAGTGGCATTTCAACAAAGCATTGATAAATAAAACACTGACAAAAATGAGTTCTTGTTTAGGGTGCACTGTGACAAAACAAAAAAGATCATTCCACATTAATGATTTCCTTCAATATAGTCCAACAGAACTGATTTTGCTCTCGTGAAGGATTTCCAGCTTTGGGATGAGGGAAGGAGGCAGGGCTAAGCAGTGATCCACCCAGTCTCCTCAGGAGTAGCTTGACGTCTTGCTGCCAACATCATCCTCTTGCGTTCCCATACTCTGAGACAAAACGCAATGGGAGTCTGAAATCTAAATCTGTCCTCTATGAGTACTGATTTGTAACAAAAAAAACATGCCCGTACCTTTTGGACAAACTGGGGGTTTACAGTGATTTCTTGATCCATAGACTTTAGTTTCTCATCCAACTCTATACACTTCAGCATCTATGTAAGGGTTAAAGGTGAGACAGAGTTTACAGATTAAATATCTTGTAACACAAATAGTGCAAAACAAATCAGAGCATGTATATTGTGCATATGAGTATATAAACATTTATTTTATAAATACAGGTACATTATAATAATCTGTTGCATATAATACCTTAATGTTACAGTTGAAATAACTTTTCCAAAAATATGGGGAAAAACATTTAAGCACTAACAGCTATTTAGATTTTGTGAACTTGTCAAATTATACATTAGCAGTGAATCAAAAACAAAAGTGTAATTACAAACCTCTTGATCTATTTTGTGGAGCATTGCAGGGTTGTTGTATTTTTCAGGGTTATCATGGAAACAGACCATGCCATCTTTCTGGTTGATACTTGCATAAATCTCTCCATCCTCGATCTGTGAAATATGAAAAACACCAACAAACTTCAACAGTGAACAAAAACCCCTAATTACTTATGTAATGTATCCTGTTTGGTGTCGTGTTACACAAAACCACACTTGGAAAACAAACTGATTATTTCACAGGGAAAACGTTAGTCACCACAAAAATATTCAGTGAAAAGTTCAATGAATCTTAAAGGGACATCTCAAAGAAATCGATGTAAAATAAACAGATGTGGTTTGAAGAAATGTATGTAATTGTGAGGCCTCATACCATATGAAGGACATATTTCTCAGCTTCTTGAGGGCCGGAGAGCTGAACTCGACTTGCCATGTCTTGTAAGGATAATGTCAAGAATGTCTGTCAACCGAAAGAACAAATATATAGTTGTTTCTGTTTTAAGATTTAAGGTGTGATATTATACTCCGATTCACTATTGCACTATTTAACAAAATAATACAATGTAGTCAATACATAATCTACTCAAATGAACAAACGCTAGCTTTTAAACAGGCTGTGACAGTAATGGCAAAATATTACCCCATGACTATCACAATCTCTTTAAAAGCTAGTTTCACTGACCTTGGTTAGCCTCTGAATGTTTTTCTTGTAGAGCGATGACAGGCATTGTTTGACTAGGCCAGTGTTGTTGTCTCGTGTAAACGTCTCGCTGTGTCTGTTGACCAGAGCACGAAGGTCTGCGGGGTTGTTGGTGGCGTACACCTGAGCCAGCTCATGGTAAGCATTACTGAGGGGCTATGAAACATAAAAACATACAAATTATATGGTTAAAAAGTTCTTTCTTGAATCCAATGCAAAGAAAAAGCTGCATAATCATGCTGTGACTCACCTTGACAAATCTCCCCACGATCTGTGATGTGTATTTGGGTAGCTGCTGTACTTTGCCGTGAAGTATAAGTGACACAAGGATGTATTTCTTGTATGCTTCTAACATGATGTGACTGACAGCCATTGCTGGAGTGGTTATTGCCTGAAGAAACAGAGATACAATTTCTTAATTCCAACACAAACAAGGAAGCCAGGACAGAGTGATACACTGCAAATTCACTTAATATGAATGAATGAATGAAGCTTTTATATGATTTTGATGCTTCTGTCGAACAAACCTTAGCAACACTGTATTGCAATGTAATTACATGAATATCAAGACATGTAAAATATCATTAAAAGGCAGAAAAGAAGAGTTATTTTAAACCGGTCTCAAAAGTGAAGACAAACCAAAAAATGCATAAAAAAGAGACATACCTGTTCAAAGAAATACAGTGCTCGTTCAAAGTTCTTCAGGCCCGTGTAGATCATGCCACCATAGTAGTAATAACATAGAAAGGGCTTTGCATCATATGCTCCATTCTCCTTACAAATATCCATCATGTCCAACTCCAGGAACGGTGCGGCAGGTTTGAAGCACTTAGCTAATAAGCATAACTGTAAATATAGCATTATAATATTCGTTACATTACAAAATATCACATAATACTGTCTGTGTAAATAAAGTTATGAGTGAAAGTTGTCTCATCCCAAGCGTACGTCATAGAAAGTCTATGTAGGAGGGAGGTAGACAGCAAAGACCCAATACTGTTGTCCAGCTGTTTAGTTTCCCAACTCACCTGACACAGGTCTGCATGAACTGAGGTAAGCTGGTTTGTGTTCATCTGCATTTTATCTATGGCCAGTTTGAGTATACTTATTCCACGTAACGGCTGTGTAGAAAAGAAGAATTTAATGTGACTTGAATTCAAACCGAACAATTACTCAACTTTCACAAACAACAGAGGTTAACTTGCCTGTTTTCTTTCTACAAGAGCATTTGTCAACTGGTGGCAGAGACCAGCAACTGTAAGGGAAAAAACAGCGATCAAAGCATAGAAAAGCTAAGGGACAAAGCTAAAACTGTGTCGTAAAGTGTGTTTATTTTGCTGTTTATTGTACATGTGTCTGTTGCGTATCTGATGTGTTCTCCATTGCAGGTGCTGATGAAGAGATGGACTTGGGAAAACAAGGTCTCGAAATCGGGGATGTTTGGCATGGAAAACTTCACAAACCTGTGATGGTCGCAAAAAACTAAAATATTCAACTAACATACAACAAAAGCATTGTAAATCACATTTTGCGTTTAAATTGCAAAATCACTTTTTTTGCCTAGATAGATGCTGACATTTTTTTCAATAGTACTTTTAGCAGCAACAAGTCAATAACTTACAAGACAGCTAAAACACCAAGGGAGTGTTCTTGGATGTCCAAAGCTCCAAGAACAGTGTCCAGGTGAGAGAGATTCTTGGCCAGAAGCTCCCCACTTTTATTGATCAGCTCACATAGTTGGGTCATCTGACCTGTAAGACAGGAAATATAAATGTAAAGATAGGAAAAATACTGAAATAGCACGAAACGTGTACATGAAATCAAGGTATTGGTGTTGTAATGATATCTTCCAGTCCTATCCCGTTCAATGTTGTACAGTCTATGCTAGGTGGTGTAGATCAGCAAAGTAAACAGTATGATGTTTAATAAGAAGGTTTGTGATCTAAAAGGATGTACACCTGCACATCATACCTTTGCCACTACAAAAGTTACGTGACAGATTAGACAACTGAATAAAGCATCACATTTAACTGCTAACTTCCGAAATTCATTGAATGTGATTTATGTTATAAATGACTCAGCTAACGTGACACGTTCAGTCATTGCAACGGGATAAAACCTTAGCAGTTCAAGCTGAGACTAAATGTCTACATACGAAAAAAGTCAAATGTCGGGGCTATAAATAACGTCCAACTATTTTATATTATACAGCATGAAATATAAACAACTAACGTTAGCATGCTTTCAAGCTAACATATAATGCTATTCGGAATTTAGCATTAAGCTAGTTAGCCGATGTGTACGTTAGAGTGGTTTTACTTCAGTGTTCACGAGCCGTGTTATCGGTCGTACCTTGAGCGGAGAGCTGCCGCACATTATTTACGAACTGCTCCAAAGCTGAAGCCATCGTTTTGCGCTTTTGTGAGGTTGTTTTTCATTCAAATGTCAGAAGCAACTCTGCAGTACAGCATGGACGGGCCCAGAGCCGCCAATGGCAACCAAATATCGCGAGGCTTGAGAGACAGCTCAGATTACGCGATATTTCAGGAAAATTACTAGTTGTCTCGTTTCACTGGGAAGCAAAAACGCAGGGTACGCATAGGCCGTTTCTCGATTCCAAGAACGGATTTGTGTGTGTGGAGGCAGATTCGGAAGCACGAATTTAGATGGACGCGCCGCAGTGACTTCTGGGACTTCAAGCATATTCCGTAGGCACGCAGGATTTATGCATGATGTATCCTCGATGTCGAGAACACATCCGGGTACTTTCGGGGAAAACTTGTCAATTTTGTAGGAATGGCGTTGAAACCAATGAGCACATTTTTTATGGAATGTAACTGTTATTATAACGGAGGCGAGCTAGTGAACCGCCGCGCAATGTGTGAACTTCATACCCCGGCCAACAGAGACGCTCTAGCGACAAGGTAGACAACTCATTCGAGCGCCCGTCTCCCATCCGGACCTACGTTGGCCGCATACATTCATAATTAAGGTGTCCCGTTTGGCTGTAACAAAACCTAGGGTTGGTGTTCTTAAGAAAGAATGTACTCAACATGATTTGGTTAATAACCTTTTCGGACTTGCCAAATTATTTATTCATAAATGTAGGTTTTTAAAAAACCCTCATTCCTTTTTAAAACCTTGTATTTTCACTTGAGAGATTACAAAGTGATCTAAACAGTAAAACTGTTACATTAGCTCATTTTTTCGTGAGATACGTGCATTGTTACCATCTTATTCCCCTATGTGTTTTATTTATTTTTTATAAGTTTGATTTGTTTCACTTTTTTATGTCATATATAATTTTTAAAACCTTCCGGGTATTTTCACGCGTTCTCTGCTCTTGAGTATTGGAACCGAGACTTTGATGCTTATTGATGAGGTTAAAGTGAGAACACGAGAGGACACAAACCCGCTGAAGGACGCATATTGAGAAGCGGCCATAATCTAAGACAATTTTAAGACTTTGTTGCGTAGACACAAGACAATTCTTTATTGTGTTTTTTTAGTCAAACCAAACTGGGCTCTGCCCTTATTTATTAAAATGGGCACATAGCTTTGAGTTAAAGGAAGTTTGTCATTTTTCTTCCGGTGCCAATGTGGACAAAGATGCTCTTAACAGCATAGACGATCCTCTTCGAACTGTGTCCAGGGAAGGCGGAAGTATATTTAAACATAAAAAGAGCTGCACATTTCAGTTTTTAAAATAACGTGTTTTTGCGTGACACTAGGTTAAGTTTAAAGACAAACTTAATATGCTATATGTTCAGACATCTAGTATATATTTAAAACACACAACTCGATACAATTTCTAAAAAGTTTTAAAACATTTTAGAGGGAAATCTACAAAAATATCAATGCGTCCAATTTGCATCTTTATTTTATATTTACATTCAAATTGCTATTACCATTCTTTTCTTGTTTAATAAACTACACTTGATGTGGACAATGTTAATACAACTCTTTGGTTTTTGGAATTTGAGTGGGTTATCTTTCACTTTGTAAATTATCTTGAGCGGAATGTTCCGTGACTATTTACAAATTTAGAAATAACCACTACATAACAGTATACAGTTACAGCGAGTAAACAAGGAAACAGTGTATACTACGTTTTAATATTACTACACCTATTTGAAACAGGTTGCGTTAGGCGTAATCCGACACTTCCTCCTCTTGCCACTTTTCAGGCGTTTGTACAACTGTAAACAAATCCAGAACAGCGGTCTGTAGGGGGAGGTCAACCCTGCAATTCAACACCACCGACCACTGGAAAACATGAAACTGTGACCCTCTGACCCCGCCGAAACATACAAAAGACACTGTAATAAAGAGAAACGCGTGTACAGTGGGCAAACACAACAGAGATAACACAATTAAATGAGGTAACGTTACAATAGGAACGGCTTCATTCGGTAACTAAACAGCCCCCCGTTCATATATGAATAAATGAAACTTTTCACATTTCATAGTGACAGCGTTCGATTTGGAGGAATTTGGATCAGTGGACTTTGAAGTGCTTCGCCTGCGGTTCGATCATGACTTCACTGCCGAGGATCGTGCGGTGGGTTAGGAGAAGCGCTCCCTTCTTTCACTTTCGATGTAGTGCCAACATGTCCACGAATAACGGGAGACTTCGAGTCCTGGTGGACATGGACGGTGTGATCGCGGATTTCGAGGGAGGATTTTTAAAGAAATTCAAGGCGAGGTATCCGAACCAGCCGTATGTATCTTTAGAGGACAGACGAGGCTTCTGGGTGTCGACGCAGTACGGTGATCTGAGAAGCGACCTGTCTGTAAGTGTGTTAAGTCTTAAATTGACATTTGTGATAACTAATTGACTATCACATAGTGTATAATATATCACAATTCTAAAGTTTCCTAATATTTCCAGGTTTGACTGTAGGAATCCAGTATAATTAAATGTCTATCTAGATAGCATTTATGGCCATCATAGTTACATCCATAAATGTTGTTTTGGTAGGTGTTTTACATGGATATACTATCAAAGTGCTTAAATGTTTCAATTCACAAACGTTTCCTGTTTTAAAGGGTTCAATGGTCAAAAGGTGCAGAAACCTGCTGACTAGATTTGGAGACATATACCGTATCTTCAATGAACTTAGTAAAATACAGTTGATTCTTTGACTTCAGGACCAGGCCATCAGCATTTGGGAGTCGAAGAACTTCTTTATCGAGCTGGACCCTGTTCCTGGAGGAGTAGAGGCTGTGAAGGAGATGTTCAATATGGAGAAGTAGGTATAATGTATAAACTACATTTTGTCATATGTACAGTATATAGGATTTACGTTGATAAACCAAGCACCAGATGAACTTGCATTAGAGATAAGCACATAATCTGCCATTTCCCTAAGTAAACGTTTAGTCTTCTTAACAACTGTAAACAGACCGTTGAGTTTTCTTTCTTCACCCAGTACAGATGTCTTCATTTGCACCAGTCCAATAAAGCATTACAGCTACTGTCCATACGAAAAGGTAAGATTTCCCGTAAACTGACATTGACCTTTTAATCTAACTGTTAATTCGTGGCCACATGATACAGAACATTTCCTTGTGTACATAAAACCCTATTTTGTCTAACTAATTGACAAGCTGAGTCATTATTGGGTCTGTATTTCAGTGAGTTTTCTATTAGCTTCCATGGATCCCACTCATTAAGTGTGTTTGTCCCCAGTATGCATGGATAGAGAAACACCTGGGCCCTGAGTTCCTGGAGCAGATCATCCTGACCAGAGACAAGACCATAGTGACCGGAGACATTCTCATAGATGATAAACCTGATATACTGGGTGAGTATGAACTGGATCTTGAGTCTGTTTTGACCCAGAGTTCACGTGAAATACATCTACATCACAAGTTCTGTTTTTTTCCTTTTGAAGGTGTGGAGCCCAATCCTTCCTGGGAGCACATCCTTTTCACTGCCTGTCACAACAAGCATCTGCCACCAAACCCCTCCCAAATGCGACTTCTGTCCTGGGCGGATGATTGGAGGGGTATGTTGGCAAGTAAGCGCCAACATCGAGACAACCCATAATGTGTCATCTTGCACTGGGTGCCATCATACATCTTTACTGATGCACAACTCAATACATTGTGTGAAAATAATATAAAATATAAAAATGTAAATGGTAAAACAGCCCTCATATACAGTATAACACTTAAACATGGTTATTGATTTCCCAGGCATTGATGAAAACAGTAGAAAGTAATCTGAGGTATACAAACAAGTTTGTAAGATTGCAAGTGTTTGATTTAATCTTCCATGCAAAACCTTTAGCATCATGTCAATGTAATTTTATTGTTTATTTTGCTTTCAACTGAGGGTTCAGATGTTTGTTTACATCTAGTTTACTTTAAGCATTAAACTGCCTTTCAGTTCAGTAACAAGGGGGACAAGAGGAATCGTGACAGTACTATTTCCTCTCCTGTCTAACCGCACAAATAATTTCAAATATTAGTATTAGTAAGAGCTGCTTTCAAACCACTACGATGTATCACTGGTCCCTATTTTTAATGGGAGTTTGTGAAAAACATGGATGCATATTTATATGATTTTAATTCAGGGAGAACATTATACTCAAAGATGTAAATTTTTTATTGCTATATATCATAATTCAGATATTTTGTGAGTCTCACTAGTTCTTTAGATCAGACTCAACAATGCCAAACCACTGCATGTTTAGTTAATGCACTATGACTGCAGAATGAAACAGTGGAAGCGTTTTGGGCATATAGCACTCGTAACACTAGAGGGCACTCTTAGCACGTTAATTCATGAGAAGACTAGGTCTATAATTAAATCGTTTGCAGCATGTATCTTTTAATAAAGTTTTTATACCTTGAGGGTAGATATTTCAGTTAATGGATTGCGTTTATTAAATTTGATTGCATGTATTCATTCTTATATCGTTTCAAGCCTATATTACATTATTTGTATGTGTAACAGTAAAGGAAGAGTATAAACACCATCTACTTTCACACTGGACTTTATTTTTTTACTCCACTCAATACAGCCATACAGGTTTGAAACAAGTTGAGCGTGTGTAAATTATGAATGTTCATTTTTGGGCTATCCGTTAAGAGTTTGAAAATTTCAACACAATCGTATGGAAATTCATAGCTATATTATGAAGTGGCTTATTCCTTAAAGTTTGTCATAATTGAATTCATGCATTTTTAAAGACAAGCTGCTTCACGCAAGTGATGGTTACAGTAAGCTTTATTCTTGATCTTTTTCCAAAAATCGTATGTTTTTTATCGTATGTTTCATTACATCATACAAACTCATATGAAGTAGCCAACTCTTAAAATTGTTATGAATGTTTGTGAGATCATGCTAAATTATGAAGTAATGCATGAACTTACTTTAGTACACAACATGTAATGTTGTAAACATTACTTATCGATTTAAAGGCCCAGTTTACCCCAAAATCCAGTTCCTGGCCACCATTGATTACCATACACATTTCTTTGTTCTGTTGAACACAAAAAAGATATTTTGAGGAATGTAGGCGAACAGTTCTGGGGCACTTTTGCCTACCATTGTAATTTTTCCTACAATGGTTGCAAAAAACTGTGTGGTTACATTCTTCCAAATATATTTGGAAGAATGTGGTGAGTAAAGCGAGACATTGTTTCATTTTTTAGTCAATTATACATTTAATGGCAAGTCCTTTGCATGATTTTAACAAGACTTGGTTTATCATTTTATGTGCAAGAACAAACAAACAAAGTGTAATCTTAAAGATAGTACTGCATACTTATAGATTAAAAAGGACTAAACAAAACCACAGATGATCAAAAGAGTTTAGAGGTCAGTGCTGTTGAAAATCACAGACTCATCTCTCGAGTTCTTCTGAGAACATTAGTGCTCAATTACAGTGGAAATGAAATGATGAGCTCATGAATTTCATTCCAGTGAACAGGACCTGAGTTAATCAGACATAACTAAAAAGCTGAAATGAAATTCAAAGAAATCATTAAGGGAAAAACTATGTTTAATGAAAGAACTGAATGTGAAACATTCCTGAATGTGAAATTGAACGTAAAATATATGCTTATTTGAAACAAGAAGTTTATAAAAACAACAGGGCAAATGTAAAAAGAAAGACTCTTTAGTCACACACATCAAAATCCATGAGTACTTGTTTAACCAGTTTAAGATCAGAATCAGATGAAAGGTGACGTGCCTGCTATGCCTTCAAAAGAGATGACAGTGCATTTACATACATTGAGCAAACACTTTTATCCACAAACTAACAACAAAACTTATGCAAGTCAATGGCCGTTGTTGTTACCAACATTCATCAAAATATCTTCGTGTTCTGCGAAAGAAATGTAGTTATAGGCCTACAGGTTATACAGGAAATGACAAGAGGGTGAAAAAATGATGATTTTTGAGTCCTCTGTGAAGGTAACGCATTAGGCTTAATGATCAACAAAAGCAGTAGCTCTTGGTTTTAGCGAAAGGCCTCGAAAAGTTTAGACCTCTTTATACCACATGACAGCACACAAAATATGCTAAAAATTAACAACGCAAACACCAAAGCTCTGTTAAATAAACAGTATCACTGTGATTTCAAAGAAATAGACAATCTTATCTTAAATTGCAGCTAGGAGGGGGACTGTGTTTAGTGATGAAAGTTTTGTACATTTTTAGTATTTTAAATGGGTATTTTAACAGTGTCAGTTTTTCACGGCGGAGTGTTAAGAAAGTAATCGATTTTAGAATGTTAAAAGCACATTTACTAAAGGCGATGATCGATTGTTGTATAAATAATTAAGATCATTACGTAAATGTTCTCGGCGGTGGTATTGATATTGGTGCTTGTTTCATTGCAATGCTTTTCTCAATAAATAATTAAAGGTAAAGCGTGTAATTTTCTTTTAGATGTAACAAAGGTTTTTTAAAGTTTAAGTGCAGAGTAAACCAAAAACTAGTTGTTTTTCGGCTGATACCCTTAAACTAAAAGGTGTTGCGTAATCGAATGTATTTGTTAACAGTTTTCAAAACAGCAACATAGGATCAACCAATGGTGTGTGTAGGCTGGACTGTTTGTTTGTCTATGGCAGGCAGGGAGAGTGTTTGGAAAACATTTGTTTTATTGAGAGAATGACACACTTCACCTTTTCAAAATTATATACAGGGATATGGAAAATTAATAAAAATCATAATTTTTGAAGTGGAAAAGTATGAAAAGATTTCGGAGTATATAACCCTTTTATGGTGTTCATATTACTTCTGTTCAAGGGTCTAGTGCACCAACAGGATTCTTATTCAGTTTTTAACGCAATTCAGCCATAAACATTTATGTAAACATACTTAACTATTTGATTTTTTTGTTTGTTAAATAATATACGAAAAAATGTAAATCCACGATGTGTCAAAAAACATGTTTATCTTCAATTGAAAAAAGCGTTTAAAAGCTTTAAAAATCACGTGAATGTTTAGTAAAAATGGACAACCATTTGCACAGACCTGAACACCACACAAGGGTTATTAGTCTAGAAATCAAATAGACATTAATGTCAGAATAAAAGGATAAAAAACTTGGAACAGCTAAAATACATTGAAATGTTTTGGTCAAAAGGTGTGGGAACCTTCAATAAATGATTAAACATTTTTCAATAAATAATGATTAAAACGGAGACCAAAACATTTCAAAGTAGTTCATGGCATGCATGCACATGTACAATACAGACCAGCACTGTTTGACACTGTCCTGTGGAATAATTGACAAGTGATGTGGTGGTCTTGTTGACAAATGCAAATGCATCAGTGTCCAGGAAGAGATGTTAGTGTGCTCAATTATCTCATGAATATGAATGTACGCTGTTCTCATCTTGTTAATCACTGTACTGTGTGATCTTGGGTTTTCTGCAGTCATGTGGCTATCACAGCTTGTGTTTGTTAAGTTTTGAAGGACTAAATAGTATCACAAATTCTTCAATAAAGATTATATGATGAAAGCGCTTGTCCTTGATACTGGTCAATGACTGTGACTTATTCAAGATAAAGCACAGTTATGACCACATCATCAGTTACCATAACTGTATCGCACTCGTAGATGTTGTGTATGTTCCTGTTTAACATCAGGTATTTTTATTTTCTAATGTCTAATTTATGATTATTCTTTAAAAAATAGAAGTCTAATAAAAAATGTGTTGTTAATATGTTTATTATGTCATAATATAAAACCATAAAGTCCTCAAGGCTGTGCTGTAATTTGGAATACAGTCATGGCTAATGTGCTTATATTGTCACCATGACACTTCAAACTAAAAGCTTGAAAGTTTGTTGTTAAAACATATGTCAACATATACACCACTGGCTTAGGGAATGACATAAACAAAAGGTTTGTGTTAGGGGGCACTATACCCAATTCCCGCTGAAACATCACACCTCTGATAATTGAAATGGCCTGTCCGCACCACTCCCAGTCTGGAGATTTGCAAGCCCAACCCAGCAGACTGCATTTGAATAATAGTAATGCCATTAAGTTTCTAAATACAACAACAAATAACAAACTTTTCAAGACAAACCTAGTTTTCAAAATTTTTCTTAAGCATATAACAAACAACTCTAATGACGGTTACATCACGTTCCAACCATGTTTGTTATCTCTATTCAATTTCAGTATCTAAATAAGATTTTCTATGGTTTGTTAGGTTGCACATTGTCTGTAACATATAACAACAAGCTGCCCCATTTCACGAGAAGTCACATTATAAATACATAACAGTAACTTGTCTTTATAATTTGTTAGCAACAGCATAAAATAAGCAAATGGCGTAAAATAGGCAAATAAATGTAATCTTAACGGACAAAAAACACTTCACAAGCTCTGTGTAGTTTTTCGCAGAGGAGAGGTGTTTGGTGCCGTCTTGCAACGTTCTGGATCGGTTGTTGGTCGTGAACTTTCACCTGAGACCTCATACCTAAGCGCCCGGTCATGCCAGCATGGGATGAGTTTTATCAAATCGTATGGGTCAGTGATTAGTTCTAAAGATGTGCAATAGGAAAAATTATGCAAAAACAATTATTTGGTTCGAAATGAATGGTGTTTTGTGTAGATTTTTATACTCCAGGGATGTACCACAAATACCGGCATCTTGTTTTTTGGAAAAGTCAGCAAAACACGGAAATACCAGTGATTACTAAGTGCATTGTTTCAGAGTGCAAGAGAAAGAGAGAGAACTGTGGAGTCGAAATGCGTCAGAGTTCTGAGAACTCCCTGTGGGGTTATGAAATGTAGGAATCTGCGTAAGACTGTTTTGGCAAACACTGAACTGGATTGTCTACCAGGATAATTTGTTTCAATCGGTTAGGCCTTTGTTAATCTTTGCATATATATATGAATTAGTGTGTGTATATAAAATTTGTATGTGTGCACTTTTCAGCATGCATACTGTCGGGATTGTCAAGAGAGAGTACAGGCAACAGTGCAATAATTCAATAACTCAACTTAATTTAAACAAAACAAAAGACCCACAATGGGGTAAAACGGTAAATGGACAATGAAAACTGGAAAACAAAGACTTACCACAAGGGGGCAAAAACAAGAGTATCCAGAATAATAAAACTAAAGACTTTACAAGAAATAGACTAAGAATACAATACAACAACTGTGTTGACCTAAGCAACCAAAGCAAAACGACAAAAGTGCAGGAAAGGACAGGACAGCAAACACAAGGGCATTAAATAGGGCTGAACTGTGCAATCTTTGCACCCCAACTGTCACTTTGTAGAATGGAAAAGGTTTTTGATTTTTTGGTTCTTCAACACTTTAACTCACCGTTTGTGTTCCCTCTGCTGTTTGTCTATTTTACAATGGAATGGTCAGCTGGCAGTGGAGCGGTAATGCTGTTTCCAAGAACCGACCAATCAGAAGCGTGAGATAGAGCTGTACCAGGTGTACTGCACACCTGTGCACATTTCCAGAGAAGGGGCCACTCGATGCTGACGATAAGCGAATTGCTATAATCGTTTACGGAATACCACAATATTTACTGACTTATATCCTCAAAAACAGAGAATATATATATTGAATATAGCATATATTTATGTTGATGAAGTATGTTAAGAGATCCTGTATGAGGTCCTGTTTTATTTTATTTGGCAATGAAAGTGACAACACTGCTTTCACATTAGTCCTGAGAAACAAAGTGACTAATCTGTTTTTTAGTGTGTATACATAATATTTAACTCAGCAGGTTAAGTGGCTCTTCCAGGAAAGGGTATGCCTGCAAAGCAACTACTGCAGTAATGCAAGCAAATAAACCATAAAAAACGTGCACAATAAATCACAATGTTAAATGAGAAGTAATAAGAATGAAGAGACTCACAGTAAATGCTGTCTTGCAGGAAATAGGTCTCAGTTTTATTCAGTTTTAAAATTTTAAAATTCACTTTAAATGTTTTGGTTATTCGTAGAAAGTGATGAAGTCACTGTTAAATAATACATTGCTATGCTGGTTCTTTGAAGGCAAGAAGATTTCACTTTGTTTTTCTTAATTGTTAAGTGCATATAATCTTTTTAACCCATCTTCTCTGAAAAGAAGCGCAAAATATAACGGTTGTAAATTAAATGGATTAACAATGTTCTTACAGTTATACAGTATGAAAGAAAATTAACTCATGGCACATTTCATTCTCAGAAAAAGAGTCTTAAACTTTATGGAGAATATCATTGCGATAAAATGCGCAGAGTAAGATGAACTCTTCTTTAATTTTAGAGGAAAATAATTTTGTATGTTATTAGGTACATGCCTTAGTCAGGAGCTTATCTCCAAGTCAATCCCCCCCCATCTTTCATCTCACCTCTTAGGGAAGGAAAAACACACCTCTCCTCAACCAACCAAAAGATTTTAGGTGTCATTTGTGTCTATAACACGTTTCTAAGTTAACTACTGGAAAATGTTTCATACTTAGGTGTTTAATTACATCACCTAACATAAATATGAGTAACGGTTGCACTGTTTGCCTTACCAAGAACCACACATCATCATTTATCACAACAGATAGCACAGCAAATTTTCAAACAAGCTTTTAAGTCCTTCCGCGAAGTCATGACAGCTTGTAAAAACTATCCACTGTTATAACGCAGGTGTAAAGCATACAATATAATGAGAAAAACTGCTAAATCAACATCAACAAATTAAATTGCAATGATTTCTCAGTATAACATCTACAACATTTCGCTTAAGTTAATCAGTAACAATGAGTCAGCAGCACAGTGTGGGGATGTAGGTTTGTACATGGTCTGGGAAACTGTTTACAGTAGAGGCTTTGAGTTTTGCTCGGAGGGATGCAACAAAACATGATAGAGTGATACTTCTAAAAGATGTGTTGTATTTATTATGCTGTAATTCGTTCTTTGAATGGCAATAAGTAAATCGTTCATACATTATAATTGAATAAACCGATCAGTGTAAATTGTTCTGTCTTTGAACTTTTTCTCATTTCTGATTGGTAGATGCTTCTTGAAACCAGGCAAATGAAGATCATGAATTTGAATGTGCTTGCTGTTGTTCATCTGGTGTACGTGCAGGTGTTCACATAGACAGAAATGGTTTATGTTTGCTGTTGTTCAGTATCATTCTCATAACAACAGTAGCCTACTATCTTATGATGGCACGCAATTGCTTATGTTATTTCAAGCAATACGTTTCGACCCGGGATTAACACGCTCACGTAACGTGGAAAATTTTCACTCCAAGTCTCCCTCACCAGCGCATGAATTTTCACCTTTTCTGTAAAAACAGCCCAGCTTGACTCCTCATGCACATGCATTCATTTCTCCCTGCCAGCAGCAGGTGTATTCGTTCACCCCAAAATTGACATTGACGTTATTTACTTATTCTCATGGCATTACAAACCCGTTTGAGTTTTTTTATCATGTAAGAGGATAGAATTTAAAGCAAATTGCTTTTTTGCACATATAAAAAAAGTGAAAATGGTGACCGGAAAAAATCTGCTTTTTTGGAAAAATCTATCATCAATTTCTCACCTCTAAGTTGTTCCAAATCTGTATACATTTATTTGTTCGGATCAACACAGAGAAAGAAAGATAATTGGAAGATCGCTTGTATCCAAAATGTTCTTGGACACCATTGGCTACTATAGGAAAACATTCTTCTACATAACAAAGTCATTTTTTCCACTACGGCAGTCTCCTTTGGTGCTAAACAGAAGAAATTTATTTGAGTTTAAAACAGCATAAGAGTGAATGACATCGGATTTCTTGTGTGTATGCCCACTTATTTCGGGAAAAATTTGGACCCAAAAGTGGACAAAACCTGACAAATTAGTTTTAGGGATGTTCTTAATTATAAAAACACTAAACGTGTGTGTGTGTGTGTGTGTGTCTGTGTGTACCATGTGTGTGTGTGTACTATCCCTTTAAGAGCGCTTGTCTAAATGGACACAAAACAGGCAGACGAATGTAAACAGGTCATCTATAAATGAGCTTAAGAGGATGGCCTGGCTTTGAGTCATGTTTTTGATCAGTGCCTGCCCTTGACAGTGGTGATTGTAATAACATTGCCCTTAATGCAATAAAACAACACCTGGAGCACACAGACACTATGACTAAAGGCAGTCACAGCAGTGGTTTACTTAAAACTAAACCCTGATCACACTAAAAAGTGATCAGGGCTTGTCAATGGAGGATTTGTATCTAAACAAAATAGAACTAAATAAATAATACATCTGGAAAAAAACAGTGTTCTATTGACCAGTGAATGAGTCTATTACACTTCATGTCTTAGAGGGGATACGCACTATATGCTTTACTATTCAGCCATTGATCTGAAAAACGTTCCATTCAGAATTAGTCTACCTCATTAAAATTTCATTTAGAAAACAACCCGAAGACAAATTCACACTATATTGTAGTAATAGTGTGTAAACATAAATAAGGCAGTGGAACTTTCCACAGGTGAGACAGATGGAGGAAAGCAGCATAAATTATGCAGAGAGAGAGAGAGAAACACAAATACGTATGTGTGATCAAATAAAATCAATACATTTATGCTGTCAGCAGTGAAAGTTGGCGAAAATATTTATCAGGCAAACTACTATTATAACACATAACTGTTGCAGCGCGTGTGTGTGTAAGCTTTTTGTAGCATTACACCAAGTTGAATCATTAGACAGTGAGAAGCAATATAAGTCTTATCTCTGAAATTGGAATGCCAAAATAAGGGTAATTTACAGTCAGACACGTCAAGTATTACCCTGCAGCGGTATATTTAGCAATAATAGCCCCCATACATTATCCTTATCTTACTTATTTATATTAATATGCAGCTGCAGAAAATAATTCAAAGACCATTTCAAAATTATTTCGTATGTTTTCTATATTTACTATTTATAGGCATGTATATGTAAAATTATCTTTTTTGTTTCATTCTGTGAACTATAACAATATTAGCTGAAATTCAACAGACACTGGACTGGATTGGCCACAATACATCTAGAAATGCTGAATAAATACAAATTTGGAACAGTCTCTTAAGAATACAGCAACCAGCGTTTTCAGCCAACGCCTGGCATTTTTGGATCTGTAGCCTAACACAGTTTTATTGTTTTGGAAATGTATTTATAAACCATCTGTTTAAATCCAATGTGTACGAAACCACAGTTAGAGAAAGTAAGCATGCGTTTAAATGATTTGAAAAATTTCAAAGATTAAGCCCTTATAAAAAAAAATCACCAGTCTCCATGTATATCAAAAAATATATTTTCTGTCTGAAAACAGATACACTGTGTGTGTATGTGTGTGTGTGTGTGTGTGTGTGTGTGTGTGTGTGTGTGTGTGTATGTGTGCTTGTTTGAGACCAAAGTGTGTGCATGTTTGTGTTTCATGCCAGTACACAGAGATAAGATATGTGACTCCGACAAACAGATTGCAGATTTATCACATTGACATCACTGCAGAGGCGTCACATAATCAAAGAGATGCATGGTATGCAATCACAGACGTGTGTTTAACATATCTCCACACATGACTCTATAATATAAATGAAAGTAAGAGTTATTACTGTGTATACTTCTGGAGAATACTTCTGGAGACATGAAACCACTCATAAACATACATATAGAGGACAAAGGACATCCCTGCTGTTGACCCATTTTCTTACCATCCTTTATAATAAATCTCCCCACTTTATAGACGCAGACACCTGGGACAGATCTTTTTACAAGAGTGATTGAGTCAGGGGTCTCTCTTTTTTCTCCCCTCTCCCTCACAGAAGTGAGATCAAAGACACATCATCCCTGATGACTGTAAAGATGGTGGTCTGACGATATCCTTGGAAGGAGTCATGTGTTTTTATGCCGCTTAATCTATGCCACAAATACAATTTTCATGCGTGTCATGCAGTTGTAAGGCTGTCATATTGCATCAGTTTTTCTTTTTTCTGTTCAGTCACCCTGTGACAGAAAACATAGTGTCGGGAGGGACTGCTGCTTTATATTATATTTGTGCTTTGGTAGAAATTACCTCATTTAACATATTAACTTTAACCTAAACATCATATCAACAACATGGTATAATGTTGATTCATGTTGGTATTGATACATTTTTATTTCTGTGGATTCATTTCTTAATGTTTTTAAGCACTCTTTTATCATCAAATATGTCAAATAGGTGTTCATAGAATTATGTTGTATTTGTACAAAATATTTATCCCAAACTAAATAGCATGAACTTATGTTAATATGGATAAATACATTTCTGGTGATTCACTGCTTATTTCTTGAGAAAACGTAACCATGCAATATATTTAATGTTTACAAAATATCCTGATATGTACTCGGTCCACACAAATAGTATTTTGTGAATTGTGAAGAAGGTAAATGTGAGTCCTGATGAATTTCCCCTTATTCCAGGCATCGGACACATAATAAAGTGATAAAGAGAGGTAAATAGAAAATTATTTGCTCCAAGACCAAATCAATCCCCAGATACCATTGCAGAAGTAACATTATTACATAAATTCCTGCTTTGAAAACTATTAAAAATGTACTTAACGTAATTGCAAACTTTATTTTAATAAAACTTAAATTATATAAATGATTATGACAAGTTAAACTGACAGAAACAAAGATGCCACGATGATGAAAACGTTTTGAAGTACTGAATAAACATTTCAGAAAGTGATTTAATAAGTCAATGTAAGTGCTTAGAACAAATTGAACGACTTTAATTGACAGTCTTCTTTAAATTTAATGAATTAATGAGAATTTTGAGAATTTTTATATAAATGTATCATGTAAAAATATAAAAATATAATATACTGTATATATGAGAAAGTGTGTAAAAAATGCCTGCCAAACCCTCTCTAAAACCCTTTCAAAGTCTTATCAGTTGCTGATATGATGCCAAGGTCAAGATATCATAAGTGTCGGAGGACTCTGTTTATCTGAAATCGTCATCACAAGGGTCTTACTGGCACATGCAGACCCAATGCTATCACAGGAAGAGCACCTCGAGGAAGGCCAATGTTACACTACCAGGGGCAGAAAATACTGTGTTCATAGATCAATACTCATCTTCCTGACATCACTAATGAACCCAAAAGAATAAATCTGTATTTTCTGATAAAAAATACAAGAATGTAGTGTTTTATCAGGCCACATGAGCTGAGATCCCTACAGCAATGGTTGTTTGTCATATGTCATGTTGTATAGCGTAGCTCTATTTTAAGCCCACCAGATGCAATTATCTGCTTCCGTTAAGGTGTTTTTTCACACCCTGAAATAACCATCAATCTCTGGTCAGAGACAAAGATGGAAAAGAACATTAGTTCAGTCATGAAGCCTTCCGGGCTTATATCTGTCATCCAGCCACGATTCGGTTAGCGTGCATGTAGAAGCCTGCAGTTGAATGTAAACGAACTCTAATCTAATTAAGCTAATTTCTGAATAATATAACACAAATGGAACCCTAACAAAAATAAACCCTGGTAAATTTACAAAGCATTATAATATAAAAAATATTGTTGTTGATATATGTTGTTGATGGGTACTGTAGACATAAATGTTTGATGGTGTTTTGTTCATTATGCTCTAGGTTGTTTGTTTTGTGCAATGTGGTTTATTGTGACCTGGCTTGTTTTGAAATTTGGACTTTTTGACTTTATATCGCCATACATAATTTATTCAGGCAATCCCTTTTCAAAAGAGGCCACATGAATGAGTTTACAGAAATACAATGGTGATAGAGGGGGTTTTGAACAATTGTTGTATTTGTTGTGTATGCTTAAATTATATACAGCTTACAAACATATAAAGTCAATAAAACTAAATCTTAACCCGGTTGCTTAGAGGGATAGGAATATACTCAAAACCAGCTGTCTGGTGGCTTTGTGCATGTCTGTTTATGTTTTGATGGCAAACTGGAGGAAGACCCAAAGATTGTTTTCTGTCCACGTGAATGTAAATTGCAGCATAAGTGTACTCATGATGCAGTCACGATTATCAATGCTGAGAAGCTTCAAAGCTACATTCTAGATAAGAGCTTTTATTTATGAGGACATTACATACAGTACGTGTGCAAATAAATACAAATTACTATATATATGTACTGTATGTATGTATGTGTAAGCATGTTTGGAAAAGTGATAAATATATTTAAATACAATTTTATAAATAGTCGCATTGACTTTTATGGACCTCTTCAAATCAGGGGCGAACTGGCCAATTTGGCATACCGGGACTTTTCTTTATTCATACACTATTTATACACTGTATTAAGTCATTTCTCATTGGCCATTGCAAACTATGCTCTGATGCAATACACGCACGATGGCTGATGGTATTGATGTAATGATGGATGATATGTTTTGATATATCTAATTCACCGTAAAGAAAAATGGTACAGTTTTAATAAAAATGCAAAGGGAAATGACAAAATTCCACTTTGGTCCTAAATTGCTCTGCTGAAATCAAGTAAATCCCTATGAATTAATGCAGCCTCTTCACATACAGGATCCTCTCTTTTAGAAACAAACAAGAGTTAGGCCGTGTTCACACTTGACTTCTTTCTTTAAGATTCTAGCGTCCGTTTTACATTATAATCCTATGGAGTAAACAGTGTTTTAAAAAAAGTCCAAAGTGCTTTTTTTGGCAGCTCAGAGCATCTTTCGAGGTTGACAAAAGTGAAAATTTTCTGAAAGAAATGGCCTACATCAAGCACCTTTTTGAGCCTGTCTCTCTAATCTGCCTTCGTGCACAAATGCTATCTTTGAACATTCCCGGTTGCTCTTTGTAACCACAACAGTGCATGTGTTTTTTTTACTAAACAAGCACCATTGTCAACTTTTTCTTGTCAAAAAAGAAGTAATTGACATACAAAGGTATTGACATACCTAGCTTTCTGAAACGGAAAACACAGCGTTTCCCTCCTTTCAGGGTTAATATATAATATAATAAGACTTTTCACTAAACCTCCTTTCTGAAAGGGGCCCCTGGAACAGTGTTCACATCTTGAAAAATGGTCTATAGTTATATTTTATAAACATGAACATTTAATGGTGGCTAAAAATAACACTGCATTAAAATGAATTATTTGACATAGAATTAGCCTACTATTTATTTTTCATAAAAACAACAGGCATCATTTAAACAAACTGGCACATAATTAGATGACATGAAAATGTATACTAATGCATAATAATCTGTAAGGATTTAATGGCTAGCTAGATTCATTTAATGTTAGCTTGAAAAAATCTGAAATTAGGTTTTCATCAGAGTTCATTAACATAGTCAAGTCACCTCACCTTTATTTATCTATATACATAAAACAATACATATGTATTAATTACATTTAAAAGACAATGTCAATATTCTACCCAAATCAGTGAAAATGTTCATTGAATTCTGTTCAATGACTGTTTGCTGTGGCAAAATCCGACCATTTTAACCTGCATTAACTGTCCAGTAGCTCTGTAGAGAACAGTGTCGTCATCATCCAGATCAGTTCAGTTTTGTTCTTATCCAACAGTTTCTGAAGAGTCAATTTGATATTATTAGGATATTAACATGCTCTTCATGGCAAAGTGGTCACAGATCAGAAACAGGTCTACAGTCAGCTATGAGCAAAGTGACATTTCTGCAACCAAGTCACTCCTTCTGTATCTTCTGGTTCTCTTGTAAACTTGCTAGAAATGTATGCTTTACCCGGATGAGCCAGCACTACACAGTATATTAGACCCAAAAGTCCTTATTTCACAAGAGGTGTCTACAGACCTCAGAGATACTCTTCAACTAGCAATCAAAGTGAACCACACAGAAAAACAATTGTGACCGACACCCACAGTTCGTCATCTCTGTATTGAATGACATCATGTGTGTTATTCTGATAACAGCGCTGAGGGCCGATCATAGCTATTATCAGACTGTTCTGGTATATAACTGCTTGTTACAGAGATGCAGATTATTCACAGAAGTAATTGTCGGTTCTGTTGACGGCTTCACTCTTGGAAACACAGTCTGATGCAGATTTCATGTGTTTTACTGATCAGATTTGACATTGGGTATAGCTGTGCCATAATATGCATCCGGTTATGTGGAGCTGTTGTTTGGCACAAATCAACATTTATTAATATATGTAGGTTAATCATATTTGTCTTTGAAACACTCTTTGTGAATGTGTTGGTGGAGCGTGGGTGTGTAGACAATCTGGTGTACCAAGGGAAGGTCAGTGAAGAAAAGCATTTGTCTGGGTCATTAGATAAGTGGGCCGGCCTTCAACTGTCATGATACCAAGTCATTGCAACAAAACGCACGCACGCATGCACACAGACAAAGGTGGCGTTTATACTACTAAGTTTTCCTTCAAAAACGCATAACTCTTGCTACGTTCTCTAATCTTGCTATTTTTCCACCACGGAAAACAGAGACTTTTGGAAACGCTGCAGACCCTGTTTTTAGTTTGAAATCTCTGGGGTTGCATAAAACTGAGGCTGCGTCCAAAATCGCATATTGTGACAGTACCTACCTTTCGCCATTAAAACAGTACGCTCTATATAGTACGAGTGGGGGTAGTGTGAATAAATTTCATGTTACCCGTATGCTCTTTGACCTATGGTGTATTAACAACAACCTACACGTGAGTGTTGATAAAAACATAATTAGTGAAGAAATTATTTTATTGGCACTTACATTAAAAACAGACGTCCGCCTCATGCTGGATTCACACGAGCGGTGGAATTGCCGCAAAGAGCCCTGCCCGTGGATGTTGTGGGATTTTTGATGCATGAGCACCACTTATTATTCATGCAAATTTTTCGCCTACTATATAGTTTGTAAGTAGGTGATTTCGGATGCTGCCCGAGACTTTAGAATACACAGACATGGTTGCCCACATTCACTTGCTGATTGGGTAGTCTGTATCATTGCGTTTGCTTCCCTGATTCGTAAAGACTCTGTCATATGAGCCATACGCTTGAAGACGACAATGACCAGCCTTGCCAGGACCGTGTAAACAACAGGCTTCTTTAACTTCAAGCTGCATTCACGGATCGACATGGTGACATTACATCAAGACGAGAGAAAATTGAGAGCCGTATGCTTCTAAATAGCTCACTCAGTACTGCAATGTCATCCGCTGATCAGCCTGCGTGGCACAGAATAAAATCTAACAAGCCTAATAACATGGATTACCTCATCTAACGTTATCCATGTGAATAAGTCCTTGCTTATATATACCAACTTACTGTATGTATGCCATTACAACTGTTTACATGGGTTTGCGCATACCCAGCGTGTCTGAATGGTCATGTGACATGCGTTTTCAGTAGTGAAGTGTAAACGCAGATTTTTTCTAAAACGCATGTGGAAACGGCAGTATAAATGAGAATCATTTTAAAACGTAATTTTTGTATGACAAGGGTGTAATGTAAACACTACCTAACAGTTTTTAACATAAATTCACCCAAAAATATTAAATCTGTCATCATTTACCACTTTATCATTTTTTTGTTCTGCTAAACACAAGGATATATTTGGAAGAATGTCAGTAACCAAACAGTTCTCATCTCCTATTTACTGCCATAGTAGGGGAAATACATACGAAGGGAGTCAATGGGGGATGAGATCTATAGTATTGTAATTTATTAATTTGGTTGCAATTTATTTGTGTTTAACTAATTTCCAAATTAATCTAGTTTTGTAAAGACACATATGACTAGAATCACAATGTATTTTTCATATATTTCTGCATGGTCTACAAGGTTTTGTTTTTGTCCAACTAGTGTAATAAATAAGAATGTAAATATATAAAAACATATTGATACTTTTTATAACCTAACAAATACTAATATTGTTGCTCTTGGACAGAGGGCATGCAATAAAATATGCATATTTTTTCAGTTCATGTACCAAGCATGATTGTACCACAGACATGAAACAATTAAATTAACCCTTTACTTGCTGGGTGCCAGGAGATTATTAACACACTCCCATTTTCATGGCAAAGAACATTGAGTCTGTTCCATGTGCTTCCTCCCGGCAATAACGTGCAAAATTAATGAATGTGTAATGAATAAATGTCCCTGCATCTGTAATGTGTTCTACAACTGGCACGTAGCCACACCTGCTTGAAACACACCTGTAAATACAGTCTAAATCTTCCACTTCTTTCACGGCATAAGTGTTATCTATATTTTAAAGATGATTTTAGTTTTGGCCAACTTTTTTCACATATTTCACATTTTGCACGTTCATCTTATTACTAATGATTGGAATACACTACGAGACTTTTAAAATCTGAACAGAGTTTTTAAACTAGACATCACGTACTTGCAGACTTTTTGAAAGTTTTAGATTGAAACACACTGACTGATCAAATCTGCAGACTAGCACAGACTGAAAATCTTGGCAAAATCTGAGCAAAAGTCTTGTAGTTTATTTTAGCTTTAACATAACCATCAAATTTTCATGAAGTAGATTTTTTAAACAACGTTTACTGGGCTGTAAGTCAATGTGACACTATACAAACATCAGAGGTTTATAACTAATGAAATGCATGTTTATACCTAGATGTATTTCTATCCTTTGTTGGTTTTACAGTGGAACGCATAGGATAAGTGCTCTGGGAAAGATATGCTGTCTGGCTGAAATGGTTGGCAAGTCACATTATTTGACTTTCTCCAGATACAATCATATGAGTCACATGGACTGACATGCTCATACCCATCCATCCATCTGTCTCTCTACCTCAATTGCTTCCTCTCTCTTCTCTCATAAGCAAACAGCATCCCTGATATTAAACCTTTAGCTTTCAGTTTCAGAGCAGAGGCAGAATATGTTCCTCATACCTCTAAACATTTGTAAATTGCTCTTCACAACTGGACTACACAAAATAATCATTCAGATCTGTAGAAAGCATGATTTATCACAGAAGCATTTACATCTTTAAGATTTTGTTGTTGTATGTGCCTTGTCATTAATTCCAGTCTATGGAACTCGAAGTGATGGAACATTAATCATCCAAAGTATATGCCCCTATTTGATGTTAGTAGTTCAGAGTGCTCTATAAAATCCTACATAGGTATTAACATCCAGTGACTGTGAAGCCAATAGCAAATCATTTTTACACTTATCAAACGATTTACCTCACCAGCATAACATTTGTTTTGAACAAGCAAATGTTTCTTAGTTCTTTAGCTGCCATTTTATTAAGATGTTTAGACCCGCCACCCTGCCTGCTGACAGAGTCTAGTAGACATCAAACACAACATAAATTTCAGTTATGCTGTGATCGAAAGAGGTCTGTTTCAGGCAGCCCAACCTTCCAATATTCAATCATCCCCACATGCGCTAACACGTTTTAAGCCATTCACATGGGCAAGCCAACAGAGGAAACTACCAAACCTACACTGCTACATAAGAGTTTATACAGAAAGATAAATCAGCAAAGAAACGGATGTGAAAAAGATTTAATGTGAAAAAGATTTAATGATGAAAAAATAAAGACACGATGCATGCATGCTGTATTTTTGAAGACAAACAGGAAGCCAGACAGGACATGTAGCAGAAGAAAAAGGGCACATCAGCCTCTGGAAAGAGCCACTTATGATTCTGAGACAGACAATACAAAACAAGGAGTATTGTGTTGACGAGACAAGACCACGAGCAGAGTAACACAGTGAGAATATTCAAGAATATTCAAGCATTTCAAGTTAGGAAGGCATCAAGACACATCTGAATCCAATGTGTGCTTTACTTCCTGTCTCCTAAGAAACCGCCATCAGGTCGTTTTTTGAAGGCAGCGTAGATGTATCCTTCGCTGTTTCTCTGAGCTGCTTTCATGCCTAAACGCCCCCTCCGAAGTCATTGCCTCATGAGACAGCGAGGCAACAAGTCAGCTGCCTAAGCTTTCGGACACAGCCTGCGTGTCATCGAAGCTGCGTGTCACCACTCCCACACCCTGCACATGCTCACCAGAATTCTAATCGTCATCACCTGCACATCATCAGCCCCGTTTGCACATGTCATGTAGACTTGGCAGTGGCCTTCAATAACTCAAACAACCACAAAGATAGTAGCACAAGTTTACTGTTGAGGTAAACTACCTGCGAGAAATTGCTTCAACATGACAGAATAAGACTATTTCTTTTTCACTTATGTATGAACCTCTACCTCAAAATAACAATGTCATACGATCTGTTCACTGGGCACTGGCCACGCAGGGGTCAACACCCCCTCTCTCTCGTTCAATGTCGCTTCTGGTGGTCGGGCATGGCAGCGGATGTGAGATGATTCCTCCAAGGTTGTCAAGAGTGTGCCATCTCAAGAAGTTCTCGTCATCTACCTGCAGGAAAACTCCTAACAGTGCCCAATTACCCCTGGTCACACCTAGTAGTGGACTTTGTTACAGACCTCCCCCCATCATAATAAACTACTTTTTTAAGTTTTGCCATTTCGCATTCTAGTGGTTCTGTTATAGGAAACGCGTTGACTAATATTTTTAAGGTAACCAGGTAACTTCGTTGAACCAGCAATTTATTTACAGAGGTTTGGTAAAATATAAACAGATGGTTCAATAAATTGGTAGTAAAAACATTCTGTTGTCTTTTTAAATCTAAAGGTGATACAAACAGTGGTGCAACAGAGAAACCATTTCTTGTTCCCCAAAAACAAAATTATTTATGGAACCATAGAAACAGAATGTTTCTTCTGTGGCATTGTGTAGCACCTTTTATTTAACAGTTTTAAAAATAAAGTTTGTTTAGTCAACAATGATATTTGGTCGGTTTCGGTTTGTGCCTCAAGCTATTTTTTTCTTATGGGCCACTTTACGGTGTATACTTTCTGGAGCTTGACAGATCCAATTGAACTATCCAATGGAAAAGAGCAATGCAAAGATTCCTAAAACATCGGCAAAATAACAGCATACGGGTTTCGAACAACATGGGGGTGGGTGAATAATGGCAGAATCTTTATTTCAGGCGAGCTGTGCCTTTAATACACACAGAGCATCTGACAGCAGCTGCTGCTCTCAGTTGATAGATGATAAGTAGCTAGGTTACAGCTGAAGGTTTCATTTTGTCAATGGAAATTATTGTACAAAAAGGGCCTCGCCTGGAGATCCTCTCCACTCTTTTCGTGTGAGTACACGGGGAGACCACATGTGAGTCCCACACCCTTGAACACACCACACCTCTCAACGTACTCTATTTCTTTATGCTTGCTCTTTACAGTTGTCTAACTCGCGTATGAAGCCTGAAAGTTGAGTCTTAAACATTCAGATGAGTACGCACAAACCAGAGTCTTACATAAAATGCTCTTGATTTTAAAACTGACCAAAACGTTCTTAAGTGAAATTTGTCCGACCATTTTTGCGATATATTATGTAATACTTCATATTATACATACATATTTATTATCATTTAATTAACATATAAATTCATATTTACATTGGCTCATGTTATATATTGGTAAACAAAATATACTGTACCTCTCACACTGGTAGAAAACCAGAATAAAAAAGGTTTCCTTACACTAGCACACATATCCCCTGACACATATGCAAGCAAAACTGGAAAATATTTAATAAACTATTGCTCGGCGAGTGCCAGAAACAGAAAGTCTGGTCATATGCGTCATGGAGAAGTAAAAGTATAGTCCGAATACAATCAGACAGTGTTTCATGAAGGTGCTTGGAAGGCTGCGTTGTCTTTTGGCCCTGTATGACACAAACTAGGTTCAGTTTATTGACTTTTAATGGAAATTAGGGGTGAAAACTCAGGAATTTTGGCTTGGAAGAGTGAGTGCTTATGTAAGAAATTCAGTAATTGCCCTGTGCACAAAACAGTATTGCTAGTCATCAGCATGTTGCGTTACTGCCATGTATTTTTCTTCTTATAATGTATTTTAAAGTCAACCGGCAGGTTTTCCAGCATATGTTGATCTCGATTAATGTCTCAAACGGCATGTCAAGAAAATATAGCAAAACCTTTAAAAACACCTCATAGAATATTTGTGAATTCCTACCCTGTCCCATTGCCTGCCTTACTAAAAAGGAAAAAGGGTTTGACTTGCCTAAGCTCCATCACGTGTGTTTTAAACTATACTAAACAAACTGTGTGATACAGTATATACTATAGAAGTTGGTATTCTACGGAAGAAGAAAATGGTCACTTGTGTGGTCACTTTCTTTAGCTGACCTGTGGAGTCAGACCACAATTTTTGCGGATGTGCAGGGTTATGAAACGTATGTGTGAAACTGCACAGGTAGGAAGTTTTATAAGAGGAAGAACTGTACATGTGATGACAAAATTTTCATGACATGACCTATATTTAGGTCAAAAAGAAGTTCACTGACAAGATAAGAGTATGCGTGAGATCCTGACACTGTTCTTCTAGAACATTCCTCACATTCTGCTGAATTATTAACATGTGTAAAATTCTATATTTTCCTATTGCATAACACCGATATGCCGATATACCTCAAGGTTTTCTGTCGATTAGCAAAAAAAACCTACAGGTTTTTAAGGTGGTTTCAACAGAACAGTGTGCTCCACAGTCCCTCCCTCTAAAACAAAAGATCAAAGCAAGAACAAGCGCACACATTCATTTTATGTGGCAATCTAGGCGTGAACTAAAAGCGATGTCATTGAAGTGAAGAGATTACACTCAAAAGAGAAGGACGATGTCAGTACGGTACAATCTGTATTGCCACCTTTACCAGCAAAAGTCACACCCATGAAGGACACTTGCCTTAACGTTTATACCTTTCTTTTTATTTATTTGTGCTTTTCACAATATTATAGAACAGCCTATATGGCATGAGCCTTTGCATCACAAGCTATCACATGACATTCATTTATTATGGAATAACAAGGAAACAGACTGAGTTATTGATTGTGGCATTCAACAGAATGGATCAAACATAATATTTGCAATAAAAATGGGTTTGGCAATCAATGTGCTTCTATCAAAACATCCTGTTAATGATAGTCCAATGTGTACACAAGAAAAAAAAACATAACGAAGTAGCGCCACAAAACAACATTTATTTAGAGTTGGTTGTGTTGCAAATCATAGGAAACAATGTTAGCAACTGTAAGTTATTACGGTAGAGAAAACTGGTCACTTTTGAGCTTTTTTATTTTTGCCTTCCGGGTTTAAAATCGTCATCTGGCCAACATCAAAGGATGTGACTTGCCGATGTACGATAATACATTGATGACACGTTGGTGTCTCATAATTATTCATGTGACTGTGTTTTCTTTTCCAATGAGAAGACATTTCTCCTAATGTCATGAGTCATGACAGCACCTGGTGTGTTTCTATCTGACCCTTCAAAGAGAGGCGTTCATGCCACATGATAGTAATATGCTGATGGATAAAGGAAGAAAAGCAGAACATGTATTCAGATCATTATATATAAAAGTATATCACATATATGTTGGGAAAGGCCTTCTCCACTGAAAGTAATAAATACATTACAATTGTTGAAATTGTGGCACACAGAAGCAGGTGCGGAAGGCCATTTGGACCTCTCGGTGGGCCGGAGCTCATGTGGACCAGCACAGCTCAATGTGTCACTTTCGGAACTCAAACAAACGGAGGGGAGTCCCGACACTGATGCAAGGGGGTTTTCCGACCAGCGAAATGAGATGGCAAAGAAACGAAAGCTGCATCAAATGCTAGTTGCCTCTCTAGAGAACCCGTCTCCCATGCAGGACTGATCGCAGGTTTGAAGGCCGCTCGTCTTGGATTGCGAGTAAGGTCGGAACAGTAGCAAACTTTATTACTCTGGAAAGATTTTAGAAATGGTGACAAGTGGACTTTTGGAGTCACTCATGAAGGCCGTCTGTGTCAGGAATGCTATACCGTGACCTGAGGACCATCAAATGCGGAAATATACTTGCAAATATACTTGCATTTAGCTAAAAATAAATACTCATATTACATTTAGTGGTCTCTGTAATACGGCTGTGGCTTGAAAGTATGATTTGTGTAATGACCATAGACTGCATAAAACAGGTAATGACTAATAGGCCTATTTTTCAAGATAGGCAATCGGATCACTTTCTCTCTTTCCCCGCCCATTCTTTTTCTCACAGCGTTCACACCCATTTTAGTTGCATTTTTCAAAACGACAGTAATGTAGACTGTAGCTGAAAATTGTGGGTTTCATGACCCTTTAATGAAAAATAATTGGGTTATCTGTGTATTGCCTAGACCAGTGGTCTCAAACGTAGTGCCCGCGGGTACCTGGTAGCCCATATGAACTCTGTATGGTGCCCGCCAAACACAGAGCTCAATAATACTGCTCAGGACAATTGATTAATATGTGACGATATCGTTATGAAAATGTTATTAATAGCACATGTTTTAAGCTTTAATATATTCAAGTGCAAAAACATGTGAAAGAAAACTCAATTTGGTCCTTTGTATTGAAAAGTAATGCATCTCTAGATGGTTTTATCTCCTCAGGTAGCCCTCGCTTACGAAAAGATCCGAGAATTCTGCCCTGACACTTTTTTACATACGGAAAACGATGTACATAATGAGATATAACACTAGTAATTGGTAAATAAATGAATCGTCCTCACAGCCATGTAGAAACTTTGAGTACCCTTTATCAAGAATAAACTGGAAATGTGTTCTTAATGTCAGGATAAAAAATGTATTATGCATCATGGTAACAATCTCTATAGGTTGAAATCTGTTTAAAGGTACTTAAGCAATGTTACATAGATAGATAAACTAAACAAGTTCAAGGTTTTTTCTGTTTAAAATCAGAGGCTCTTGATGTTCAATGGGTACACCCATCATACATTGCATCAAATCAATATTACGGGAATGTCTGAGCAAATATTTTCAGATGTACAAGCCAAGGAATCTCTTTGAAAGAAATTTTCTGAATTTACACAGCAAAGGTTGCCTTGCATGCTTTTAGTGAGCTCTTGAATTCAAACTGGAACAATATGATCAGAACAAAAGGGCAAAAGGTGATGATGGGTTAACAGAGGGCAAGTTAGAAAATATTAATAGGTCATTATAATAACGTTTCGTTTTTCTGGATTTGTTGTCATGTTGGACCTCAAAATAAGACAATAAATGTAAAAACAAGAAAAACATAATTATTGTCAAATATAATTCTAGACTCAATCTAATCGAACAATAATATGTGTTTGGTTTCCCTTTTTTGCTATTCATACAACCTGGTCACTTTAATGAGAGTGATTAAATATTTATTTATTTTTATCAAAAACAAACAATATTAAGAATAATTAATCATTCTGTTCATTTCAGCATTGTGCTTGGGTGAAGGGGGGAAGTCAATAATATTAATGAGAATATTAATGAGTAATCCAGACGAACAGCACAAATTGTAATAAATGACTGAATAATGGCAATGAGTGGATTAAAGTCCAATAATGCCCAAAATAACAAGCATCAAGTAGAGTCAAGAGAGATTTCTTTATGATCACTAGGGCAAACATTAGAGCTAAACAGTTCAGTATTCACTGCCACTTTAATCTGCAGTTGTCCTAAATTACTAAATTACTATAGTAAATGATTAAAACTAATATAATATAATATAATATAATATAATATAATATAATATAATATAATATAATATAATATAATATAATATAATATAATATAATATAATATAATATAATATAATATTATATTTATATTATATTATATTATACTAATTATATTATATTATATAATTAAAATAATTAATATAAATAATATAAATACAATATAATATAATTTAATATAATATAATCATTTATTAACAGATGGATCCTTTCTGGCCAATCACCTTCAAGATACAATGACGCATATTGATGACGCCACACTTCCTCAGGGAAATCAACATGGCGGCTGCCGTGTCGGTGGTAGAGGAGGCTGAAGATTATTCTTTTTTGCCTATTATTCACGACATTATCAAATGGTAAGACCACAATGTAATTCTGTTTGATGTGTTAGACGCAGAATGCGCATGTCATCACATCCCTATTTTGTGAAAATGCCGACTTTTAGGATGTACTGAAATCTGACAGTATGCGCCATGGTATGCGCTAACATTAACGTTACCATCGGCCTCTAAACAATACACGAATTTCATGTAGCATATTGTTTTATCGTTGTTTAATATTAACGGTCTGTCTTAATGCATATGTCAACAGTATGGACAAAGACAGTCCAGACGTACACCAGGAGCTGAACAAACTGAAGACTAAGATTCAGGAGGCTCGTGAGCAGATTTTAGCTATGCCAGGAATCGACATGAGTCCAGCGCTGCAGGATAATAAACTTCGCACTTTGAGAGAACAGGTCCGGACCAAGAACCAGCTCCTGCAGAAATATAAGACCCTGTGCATGTTTGACATTCCTAAACCCTCGTGACGTTTCCTATTTTATGAGGAATAAACCGTGAAGAGACATTTTATATTCTGACGTCAGGGCTTTCGTGGTGGTTTTATTGTCCCACCTGTAGAAGCAGAACTGGTTCAGTGACGCAATGATTGTTTTTTAATATTTGTTGTACTGCACTTGTTCATGTTTGTATTTTTCCACGTTGGATAAAACTTGACACGTTTGTGTTATGAAAGTGAATATTTTTTTATACTTGCGTTTTCCCTTATGCACATTGTGCTCTATAGTTTGTGTACCTTGCTTTGCTTTCCTCATTTAAAAACCAATGATTTTACTTACACTAACAAATCACACCTTATTTGTTATGTCACCCGACATTTCTCCAAACCATAAAAGTTGAAGTGAAATGAACCATTGATTTTTATGAAAAGGATTTCTGCGTAATGTTATGCTTTCGTTGCACACTTGCAGGTGTCTTTGTGTGAAAACAATATCTTCTATTATTTTGGAATGTGATGTTGATTGTTTTCGCTTTTGTACACACGCAGGCTGAAAATGAATGGGGAAACGAGCATATTCTTGATCATTTTATTTTTTTCTGTTAAAGTCATTGATAACATAGAAGAATAAATATACATTCACAATAAAAAATTGTTCAGATTTTAAGAAAACATTCAAGTTAAATTCTTTGTGGCAAAATCTAACTAAAAAATGTAAACAACTTGACATTGCAACTCATCTCCACATTCGGCGTCTCCTTTCAGCACTCAAAAAAGGCAAATGGTCTAATAAAGCACATTTTTAAGCATGGAGTTAAAAAGAGCCTCACAATTATTTAAAGCCACATCACAGAGCGCTCTGACTGAACAGAACAATATGAATATTCTGAACAGAAAGTCTAGCGAGCATAACATGCGCTTCCAATTGGCGAAGTGAGAGCTCAAGCCGATGACTTTTTTTTTATCACCGCCGGCCTTTCACTGTCACCGGACGGTAACGGCAATAGGCATAACAACCGTGCGCACTTCTGTCAAGACTGCAGCTAAACGGTTGCATCTCATTGTGACCGCACCAGTAATTTTACCGTGTCAATCTTAGCTGATGATACATCTTTCTTTGTCCTTTGTCTGTCCTCCACCTATCGCCTTCTCTTTAATATACATCAAGTCACTGTGCACGCTGGGGCGGCGCGCAAAAGGTGCCAAGATGCCGTACGCGTCGCCGTCCTTCAGCTTCTTATTTCTGAGCGACTTTTTGTGCAGGATGTCACAGTACTGCACGGAAACCTTGCGATGGAGGTCCGGGCTCATCTCGTTCGGTAGTTTAGCTAAGGTGAAAAGTCTCTGAAACATCTGGTCGACGTTTGTGTTCCTCTTTGCGGAGATTTCGAAGTACGCGCACTGCTCGTCTCCGGCGATCAGCTCCTCGATCTCGTTTCGCTGAACTTCGCGACAGAACTCGCGGTCGCCCTTGTTTCCGCAGATGACAAGCGGTACGTCCACGTTCTCCTTGGTCTTGTTTTTAAGGCAGGACTTGGTCTCGTAGATCTGCTGTTTTAGCCGTTGCACCTCATGAAATGACTCTCGGTTGTCCAAACTGAAAACCAGGATGAAAACATCACCTGTGACAAAAAGAATAAAGAACGAATTTAGTAAATGCTCGTTGCACAAATCGGTGTACTTTTCATAAATAAAATCCGAAAGCCACTGGAGAACATTGCATTTAAATAAGCGAATATTTACCTGTCAGAATAGACAGTCTCCTCATAGCTGGGAATGGATGGTTCCCCGAAGTATCCAATATGTCTAGTTGATACACATCTCCTCTGATGCTGTAGAGTTTCCTGTGAAAGTCTTCAATCGTCGGCGTGTACTGCTCCTCAAAACGTCCGTTTAAAAAGCGGGACACTATAGCAGTCTTGCCAACTTTGGTGGATCCGAGGATGACCATCCTGTAACAGTTTTTCGCGGGAATGTCAAACTCATTCTCCGAGGGACTCATTTTCTTAATCATGGTTTCTGTGGTTCCAATGGTTCCGTAGAGAAACAGCTCAGTGGTTATGTCTTTGTGGTGGCCAAAAGTGCCTCTGAACACTTCAGGCTGAAGAGCGGCTATTTAAACGCTCTGCGCGCTCCGCCTCCCGCGCGCGTCACTGCGCCCTCGATTGAGATGCGGGGACGCTGTAACAGGTGCTTGATACGTCAGCTGGTGTGGATCAGCTCGCACTGGGTTTGTGCTCTGTGGTACAGCTGACACGAGGAAAACGTACAGAGAGAGACAGTACTTTCACGACGTGTAACAAATTCCCTCAGACATGGCATATGCTGATTTAAACCTAAACTGCAAGACTGCTTGTATGAAGGTGCTAATGATGCATTGGGTTCATCTTTTGTTAATGTTCACGCTTGACCTTAAACCTGGGAACGGAAGGAAACGCGTCTTGTGAAACATCTTTCGTTAGTGTTTAACGTGTTCTGAAAATGAAAAGATTACACAGTAGCTCAAAGTGTTTTATTATCATTGCGAACATCTTGGGCATCTTACCAGGGAAACACATAAGGCTACTGATAAAATAAATGGAATGCTCTTGTAAGTGGATTTGGATAAAAGCGTCTGCGAAATGCATAATTGTAAATGTATGGCAGCTAATATTTCCTGGATTTTTAACTGTACATTTTGAGTGACTTCAGTTCCTACAGAGATGCTCGACCTCACCACACAGCGGCGTAGTGTCAATCTGAGGAACTTCAGTTCACTGTTAAAGTGCTTACAAAGAATTAGATTATATGCGAACGACCAAACAGAAAATATAAACATATACTTTGTACCCCAAATACAAAGAGACATGTAAAACAATATACCCTATATCACTCCTATTCTGAGAAAACCTTTGATATTGTGTAGTTATTTATTTACTATACATGCAGCTGCAGACAACATATTTGATATATTAAACAATGTTTTCCTTTTGTTTACTCAAATCTTAATATCTGTGCGAGTAAGCATTTTTTTATTTATTCATCATGTGTTCATTTGTTCGTAGCATATTAGTATGCATATCTTCCTAGCAAAAACCTTTCTCATATCAGAAGCCAAATTGACCAGATTGACCTTGTCTGGCATACACTCCTAAAAACAAAAGTTCCTGAAAGTATTTTTGGTCAGGCTGTATATGGTTCCATGAAGAGTCTTGCACATGAAATAAAAGGTTCTACAATAGAAAGGTAAGCAAATGCAGCATTTTTGCAGATTGAAACAAAAAAATCTGTTGTGAAGTACCTTTTAAGCACCTTTATTTAAAAAAGCACATATTTTTGTAAGATTATTTTTCTCTGTAAGGTTGTTGCCAAATGTGTACATTTTTAACTTCAGCTTGTACTGGGTTGAAATAAAAGTCTAGAAATTATCACAGCAAGCAGCTATTTTCCATTCCAGCTTCCACGGATTCAATCAAGTGTGGTCGTATTAGTCATTGTAAGGTGAAAATAACAAGCAGCAATAGATCTGTGTTTCGGAATAAGGGATGAATGCTAATACATTGTACAAAGAGGATGTTCGTAAAGCAGCAGTTTGAGGCATTAAGACCTTTAGAGCCAGAAAGAACTTTGATTTTATTTCTAAAATCTGACTTTAAATATGATATTTCCAAAAGCTTTCTTCAATGCTGTGTGGCTGGTGTTCATTACTGGTGACATCAGAGGCATGTGCCTCACCATAGGACTTTGAGGGGTGCTGTCTTTCACATTCATGCATGAATGAATGATGATTTATTTGTGTAGGTTACAGAGAGATTTGAGCTTTTTAGCAGTGCGAAAACTGCACACAGTTACAAAATCAAACTCGTTGTCAATCCTTTTAACCCAAACCTTACCAAAATTCAGCAACAGAATGTTCATTTATTTATTTACTGGTTAAGGAAACTTTGGGAGGTTGACCTGTTTGGATAGGGTGTGAAACGTTGAATTCTTTATATTTTTGCTTTATATGTTGGTGACCCATAGGGCTCAAACACAGTAAACATTATTTTTGAGTATTCCATTATTGCGCTTTATTCACATTGGTGTAATGGACTTAAAATGGGTCAAGTGTCATAAAGCAGAGTGAATCGTCTCAATAAAGACTTTTAATCAAGTTCAGAATTGCTCTTCCCAGAAATTTTAATTGATTTGTCCTCCCAAAGAGTGAATAGCGAAACGCCTAATTCAATGGGCACGAGTTCCGCCGTTAAAGCCCAGTGTGTGAACAATGCCTGCTTTTGTCATCACAAGTCCTTATTCCTGTAGTCTTGCAGTTTTTTAAAGGTTTAGATATTTGCTTTGACATTTTTTAACGATTTTGTATAAATTTAAAACGTATTTAATTTAGAACCATATTTATACCACATATTATTATTATAATAAAAATATGTTTTTATAAATATAATTTATTGTATTACAGAAAACTGAATGATGAGAAAAGTACATAACCCAAACACACCAAAACAGAACATGTGAAAAGTTATGGCACCATTTTTAGAAAAAAGTATTCTACTCGAATAACATGTTATGACCACACCACAAAATTCTTAGTAGCGATAACAACAACAATAGCAAAATGAAAGCCAACACAGAACTGGTTTGTCAGGTAAACCAACAGATATAGCAATTAGAAGAATTATTATTGCATGCAAAGTAATGTTATCATATTACATATTTATCTTATCTTTTATTTTCCAAAACATATTATAGCAAATTAAGAAAATATTTTGCACAAATAAATAAATCGAGTACCCAGAATTGGCTTCACAGAGATTAAAATTCTAAAGCTAAATTCAGGTCTTTCAGATTAATTTGTTCTGGTGGTGGGTCATTAGTGGGTCTCCTGAACCATGTGACCAGATTAAATAACAGAATGCCCATGAGATAAAGATTGACTCCTTATTGACTGTGGCAGCATCAAAACCATTGATCCATAGAGTCTACTCCGATGAGGGCTGTTGTGTCGCCCGGTCAAAATGGGTCAGAAGGTTTGGTTTGTTATGGTCCAGTTATCCCCTGCTGGTAGATACTGTTACTACATCATTCTTCACCATTATTCATTGACCACAAATAAGAACAAAGTTTATTCTGATAAACATTTAATTTATAGTATTTATTTTTGTACGTATATGGGAAAACTGCAAATATTTCATTTAATTATAGTAGATGTGATATTATTAAAGTAGACCAGTGATCTCTATATCAAAAGAGCCACAGCACAGGATAAGTGAACTAATAAAGAGCGCTGAATTGTCTTGTTGGGTTATTAGATATTCTTAAACTGTAATGTAAAATGTAATAGACACATTAATGCAGTAGAAAATAATTCAATTTATGGTGGTGTTTTATTCATTGTTCTCCTATATGAAAGATGTGTAAATTATGATGGGCTTCAACTTCAAAATGTAAAAATTGCTTGTGTTTCATGAACAATTCTTATACATAGAAATCAAATTGGTCTGGGGAAGTAGCCCTAGAATCATGGGCCAACTTTAGACTCATCATTGCATAAAACGTTGATTAAAAATAAATATTGTTATTGCTTATGTTGTAATGTTATTTTTTAAGAGTTAAAAATATAATACAAAACATTTATGCAACCAATGTTAAACTTTAAGTTCCTTAAAATTGCCCTTCTAAAAGTTATTAAAAATGTACAGTTAATTAAGCCATTCAATTAATTACTGATGTTTTTCAGTATTTGCATGATGAGGGCTGACAAGAAATAAACAGCCATTTAAAGATTAGGATGCATCCATTTATTTGACCTTTGGTAACAAACAAAGGCTGTGTATACTCACGAAAAACAAACCAAAGCATGTATCATTCAGTCTCTTGACATTACAACAAATGGAACATTAAAGAGCTGATTTAAGATTGGATGTACACTAGGAATGAATTAAGAAAAACTGTATTGTTACAAAATTAGCATATAATAGACAGATGAGGAACAAGTAAATGAGGTGAGACTGCCATAAAAATCTGCATACCATTTAAAAAGGTAAAATATTGGTGAATTATTTTTATGTGCAATTATAAGCTGTGCTTTTTACGTACTCCATCATCATTAAGCTCCGGTAAGGAACCCTGCTCAGGGTGACACAGTTCACAGTTTTAAGAAGCTACACCAGTGTTTACAATTCAAAGTTCATAGGCATCCCCCGTTTCCCTCCCCTCTTCTCCACATGACAGTCCAAGATGTAGCGGTGTCAGCAGACCTCATGTGACATGCTTGGACGAACACGCTTCCTTCTATTTGTGCTTGCATCGTTGGCTCCTCTGCCGATAGATCTCCTCTGTGAATGGTCTGCAAATATGACGAGGTAAGCACACATAGAGTAAGTTCCGCCCTGTACCTGGCACCTTCTGTGTGCTGGATACACAACCTCTCACATCATTGATCTCATATGTACCACATTACAGCTTCAAGGTTTATGGACCTACACATCTGCACCAGTAGAGTAGCCACGAGGGGGCCTGAGGGCAAATAGGCCATCTCATTTAAATGTATGGCCCCCTCAGATTTGTGATTGATAAAAAATAATTGATTTGTTAACTTGTTTGCTAAGTTATTGGTTTGATTATTATATTGGTGTTGTGCGTAGCATCTTTTGCGCCAAGAGTTCAATTTATACACCATGATGGCGGGTGCACAATATTCAGTTTTTTTAAATAAAATTACTAAAAGATGAGCACGAAGAAAATGAGTAGACTGCTAAAGATAAGAATCTGCCTTGCCATATAAAAGGTATGCCAATTGTTTGACTGGTAGCCGCCGAGCTACTGCAGTTCTTTCTGGGTCCTCATCAACCCACGCTCTGCATATTTTGTATGCTTCTCTTACCGCTTCAGAGGTTTGTTCAATTCGCCCATATCTGCGAAGGTGACATATAGGGCACTGAAGTGCACAAAGCGTGACTACTACGCACGGGTGAGTTATAAAAAAGAACCACCCTGCCCAAAGTTGTCATGAAGGGTAAAATTAGCTATGTAGACCTAATTATTTTTGTACAAGGCCATAAACATGTTTTTTTCTGCTGTAAAGTTTGGCATTTTAACATGAGATTCTGCTCTGTTTTGCAGCCAGCCTCTAGGGGCCAGTCGATGAACTGCAGCTTAAGTCACTTCTGTGTTGGAATGACGACGCAGGCAGTTGTATAGCATATGTTTGAGTTCTAAAGTTAACTTCAACAATAAACTTCAGCCGATTTCCATGTCAATCGGAACACAGTGGGGGGGGGGGGGGGGGGGGGTTAAAAACCGTTCGGCTATGTTAATGTTTGCCAAAATGGTGAGATGTGCAGTATTTTATAGGTGTATCATTTTAGTAATAGAAACCTAATGAAATGATATACATATACATAATGGACCCCTCATTTACAAACAGGCCCCCTCAAAAATGAAACTCTGGCTACGCCACTGATCTGGTCAGGAGGAAGCAGATAGTGGCTGAATGGACAGGTAAGGCACGAAAGGTTGAAAGAACAGAATGGGTCTCATTCGCCCATGAATGCACACAGGTGTTCATGAAATTCACAAGCGTCCATTTCTCTTGGAGCTTTGAATGCACATACTATACATGTGAAAATATAAAATTAAAATCCCCAAAGGGAGTGCGGCGGGTCGCCACCGTCCGCCGGAGTCTGCTTCGTCGGCCCAAGAGGGGACAAGCAGGCGGCGGAAGAGCTGAGAGCGGCCAAGAGCTCAGAGTACCCCGCCTGGTTGAGGACCGAGCGGCAGCATGTCGGGGAACCGGACTACAATTTCTTTTTATTTTTTCCTCTTTCCCCTCTCTCATTCCGGTAGCTCGCCGTGCTCCCGTCTCTGTTCTCTCCTCTTGTCAGTGCATACCCCGAGAGGATATGTCCGCCGAGGCTGGGCGACCCCCCCCAACCCTGAGGGAGGGGGGGAGCAAGCACAGTCTCGGGAGTACCCCCGGTCTGTGAGGGGCGATGGGGTATGTAGTGAGGTAGGCGGGACGAGAGCCGGGAGTCGAAAGCGTCAGCTGTACGCGCGCCGGTCTTGTATCACGAAGGAGATCGGGAGCAAAAGAGGACCAGAGACCGGACCATCAGTGAGAGAGCACCAGCCCTGGAATTTATGTTGTGTTTTATTGTGTTTGTAAGGCCGGCAGTCTACCGTATGGGAGCTGCCGGCATTTTACTTTGTTTGTTTATTTTATTAAATGTTGTTTTACGTTCGCCGGTTCCCGCCTCCTTCCTTCCTTTTATTGAACCGTGTTACAATGCTTCATTCATCAAGCTTGTAAATTTGCACAGAAAGGGTAGAAGTGTTGGAGCTATTCTAATGTTCATACCAGCCTATTAAATAAAGAATCAACAGAAATGAAAAAAAGTGAATTCAAATTAAATACCTTGGTTAGTCCAAGACCTTATTTTATTCATAAATGAAAAAGAAGCTATTCCAAAACTTCAAAGAACCAACAGCAAATTAACCTTCCAGGCTGGCTTATGAATTGACGTCATTATGGCTCTACGTTTGTGTTCAAAATATGACGATTCGTGTCACAGGAAACTGCAGAGCATATTGAGAGCAACAATTTTGTAGACAAACATTCATACTTCTTCACAGCTCTTCTGCATGCTGTGACTACAGAAAAGAGTAGATTTTTGGCATCTCCAAATCTGCTCATAAATAGGTGCTGACACCCTGTGTTTGTGTGACGTGTAATTTTTCATATTAGCCAGCCCTTCTCATGTCTCAGTCTGCACACAGACCAGACTACTAATAAGCTGTTGTCTTTGCTGTTGTTGTTTGTATGTTGGTGCTATTAAAGTTCAGTACACTGACGATCTCCGGTAACCATAGAGATGTTAAAGTGTGTGTGTTTAGCCCTGCATTTATTGCTGTCTCGATGGGGCAAAGTTGGCAGTCTTTCTGCTTAACATTTTATTGCAGCAGTAGAGGAGCTGAGGTGGCTGACCTTTTCTTGCAACTTTTTGTTTACTTTTAGCCAAGAGCGTGTCTTAGACTCACTGATATCTGTTCTTTTTTTTATTTTAATCTCAAAGAGAAGCTGCTGATTCGGCTTTGTGCTCTGTCCTGAGGCCTTTGATTGGAGTAAACATGCATTATCTATCTGTTACATAACAGTAAACTTTGCACTAAAATGTACAGAATTCATATATGTGACATAAGGGTAATTTGTTTTAATTGAGATTCATCCATCATCTGAAAACTGGACATAAAAGCTTTCCATTAATGTATGGTTTGTTAAGATAGGACAATATTTGGCCAAGAGACAACTACTAAATAATCTGGAATTTGAGGGTGCAAAACATTTTTGTATTGACAAAATATCCTTTAAAGTTGGCATTGTAGCAGGTTGTTGCTAAGTAGAATCAGGTTTGTTTTAACACTATATATGTGTGTATGCAGCCTATATGCATGCATGCAGTGGAGGGATGCAATTTTCAAATAATTTTCAAATAATTCCCAGCAAATATTGAATATTTGATTTGGAGTCAGGTGTTAGCAAACCAGGAGTCCAATCAATGAAAGGAGAGTAAAGGTGAGGTTTACACTAAATCGACTTATATAAACACCCAAACAGTGTCAGTGTGCTATTTAGAAGCAGCACTAGTTAATGTGAGCCATGCCTTTTAAGAAATTTGGAAGAATGTTCAGTTCTGGGACATCATCCGCGCCCATAGTTGAACACAAAATGAGATATTAGGAAGAATTAAGGAAAACAAACAGTTCTGGGGCACCTTTGACTACCATTTAATGTTTCCTACTATGGTAGTCAATCATATCCTGGAACTGAAAATTATTAACATTCTTCCAGATCTCTTTCTCTCTGTTCATCAAAACAAAGTAATTTATACAGGTATGACATTACACGAGGGTGAGTCAATTCATTTTCGGATGAACTATCCCTTTAACAGAAATAATGTTATTTGATAAATCTGTTGAAATTGTGAAGACTTAAGTATTTGGGGAAAAATGATTGACTGTAAATTAAAATGTTCTGATAGTGTGGATCTTATCTGTAGGAAGTCAAATCAGAGGTTATTCCTGCTTAGGAAATTGAGAGAATATTGAGAGAAGTCTGGTGGTCTTGAAACAAGTGAATCAAGAATGTTTTAGGGTCTAATATAACTGGCAGAATAACATCTGTGAACAAAGCAAAATTTAACAGAATTACCAGAACAGAAGGTAAAATGATAGGCTCCAAACAAAAGTCAGTCGATCAGTTATACGGAATGGCTGTTAAGAGGAAAGCTTTGGCAATATTTAGAGATACAGTACAACACAGCCTATGAATCATGCTTTTGAATTGTTGCCATATCGTCGTAATTATAGAACACCGAAAGCAATTAAGGCAATTAATAAACAAACATTTGTACCAAATGTAGTATTATGTCTCTTGAAGAAGGGTTAAGAATGTGAATTATGATTTTTCATTTTCATTTATTATGCTGAGGTGGATGTTGTGTATTCTATCGTTATGAATTGTGATGCTGTGTTTGTTAATTGTATCATTGATTGTATAGCGAGACCAAAGCAAAATTTTCAGCCAAGGCTGGATAATAAAGTACAACTAAACTAAACTAAAAATCTGATGTGTCAGACATATAAAATAACGAAACTAATCTACACGCGAAAAAGGTCAATTTCATTACTACATAATCCTCTCTTGATTATGATACCCAATGAACGAAGCATATTCACTTACCCCTCGTATGCAATAGCTATCCTGTACGACAAACCAACCACTGCAGTCAGGACCACCCCTACAGGACTGGCATTCCTACAGCACATAAAAAAAACATTAAAACACATATTTACAACTTTAATATAACTAAAAATACAGAGCAGTAGTCAGACTGGTCAGCCATTTTAAGAAACTCAATAGTTAAGTTTAGATAATTTGCCCTTAAATTGAGCTTTATCATGCGCATACACAGTTTGGAGGAGTGACAGGTTTGTTAAGGTTTAAAGACCCATGGGTCACAGACCAATACATTTCCATTTATTTTGAAAATTTAAATCTTTCATCCAATAAAATGCTCTCTAGTGAGCAAATGTCTTCATTCCTAATATGTCGACTAGCAACAGGAAATAGCACTGCATTGACTACTGGCTTACTATGCTTCCATAACTTCCTGTTTCAATATATACATAATCGTAGGGAAATAAAACTGTGTGTTTGTGTACCTGTTTAGCTATATTTGTGAGGACTAAATGTCCTCAGTAATACAGTGAACTATCATTACAACCGACTTGTGAGGACATATTACTGGTACTCGCCAGTAATAGGGGGCTTCTCTATTCAGAGAAGAAGATTGTTAAACATTATTAAAATTATTGTTACGTAATGCTGGCAGACAAGAGCGTATGACAACGAGGTAGAATCCTAAGGTATTTTAATAATAAATCCACAAGCAAAACACAGGAAACCAGGAACAGAACACAAGTTGACATAAAACAATAACCTTCAATGAACTAAAGGAACAGACAGGCTAAAATACACAGGGGAACATAATCAGGTTAAACATAATCAGGCGAGGGACTAATTAACTAATGATCAACACAGACAGGCAAGAAACAGAAGACAAAACCGAAAAAATAATCACAGACTAAAACTGTGACTTGTGAGGTGGGGGTTCAGGAGGTGGACGAGGGGCAGGCAATGGGGAGAGGTGGCACTCCGTGGGGCCAGGGTGGTGAGGATGGTGGGAGGAGCCAGGGTGAGCCTGGATCAGGAGAAACCAGATGGTGGTCTACAGTCCAACGAGGGTGACGGCCCACTGGGTTGTCGACGGAGGGAGGAGCCATGGTGGAGATGGGATGGCCGGCGACACCAGGAGGCCGAGTGACGGAGATGATTCCGAAGGAAGAGGAGCCCAGGGTGGAGCCACGCACAGAGAGAACCAGGATGACACCAATGGTCTGGAGGCACCCGGAAGACCACGGCAGAGCCAGAGCGACAGAGGATGAAGGTGGAGCCGGAGGGAAGGAGGAGCATGACAGAGCCAAACAGCAGACTGACCAAGGCAGAGCCAAAAGCCTGTTTTTGTGGTTACTGTCACATTTAGTTTGACCTATCTTGGCCTGTGTTAATTATTGTCATAGCTATGTGTTCAGCTATGATAATACTATATGATCATTCAGATGAGAATGTCTGTTGAGTTGTAAAAGAGAAAGACTGACTGCATCTATTCACACAGATTTCAATAAAAGATTTATTGAATAGAAGTTTATTATAATGTCGAAGTGTTCACACTTTCCAGAAAACATATTTTAAGTTATGATTTACCACCGCTAGCATGCCATTAGGCCTGTGATCACTGTGGCCTTGGCCCCCGAGGCATATGGCCCCGCTGTGGTTTTTTGTATTAAAAATGGCAATCCTAAACACAAGATTTAACGTTACTTCTAGATTCTGAGCCATTAATTATTACGGAATCTAAAACCTACCGAACCAACGACTACATGCACTGTGCAGATACTTTTTTCCGCTGTACTTCAAATAAAGGTCGTCGATGTGCACACTCAGGCACCACAACCTGTAGCTATTATCCATGACCTTTTTGAATAATGAGGAAATAATTGTCCAATTCAATTCAAAGGCTGGTCGCTCCGGCTTGTTTTGTAATTTTATGCCGGCCAGCCCAGCAGCAGATGCTGTGTTGTTATGCGATTCACATTTTTGGAAAACATTTTATGTTGGTGTTGATTATTAAATAAATGTGCTTAAGAAAATTTGAATTAAGGTGTTTAGATAAATCAATGAATTTTTTTTTAATATCAATGCAATACTTGTTAAATACATATTCATGACAGAGAATGGGCTAGCTTGTGGTTGAGTTGTGTGTATTAAAAAAAAAAAAAGACAGTCAAAGTGCTTTGGCCAGGCCCGTACAAAAATGAAAGTCTGACTGAACTAAACTGTTGTTAATAATTGTGAATTCACATTTAGCAACTTATCATGTGATGCCGGGATGAGATTGCTACTCTTTGTACCAATTGAACAGTCTGTGTAACAGTTAAGATGTACATGTACATTCACAGTCTCATGAGTCATCATGTGATAAGCAGTCATGCAGTATAGACATTCATAATACTTTTTAAAACAATGCTGAGCTGTAAATAATACATATTTCTAATTACAAATTGTGTTAATGTGGTGTTGCTCATAAGCGTGATGGTACTTCTAACTCTAATACAATATTTTAAACAACTTATTTAGTATCCATTTAGTTAGCTTCAACATTTTCCCAAAGTCGTGTAACGTTTAAAGAGATATACAGACAAAGAGATACTAATATAAGAACCAGGTCTTGACAGAGGAGTAGAACATGACAGATGAATTAAAAAAAATACATCTAAATCCTTTTGCTCTAATAAGAATAGTATACAAGTTTTCATGGTCAACCATCCAGTTATGATAAAATGCAACTCCCCGGCAACTGCTCTAATACATTCAAAGTGTGCTTAAATAGATACTTAATCCAAAAATGTAAACCCTGTCAGCATTTACTCACCCCTTTATCATTATAAATATGTATGACTTTCTTCTTGAAGATATTTTAATATGCTAGAATGTTGGTAACCAAACAATGGCGGTAACCACTGACTTGCGTTGGTTTTGCGTCTGTATAAAAGATGTAAATGGCTACTGACATTCGTTCAGTTACCAACACATTTCTAATGGGGTGAGAATGCTGTCACAGGAGGAACATTGTCCTGCACTATAATCAGGACTTTTGACTTACATTTACATTTATTCATTTGGCAGACGCTTTTATCCAAAGCGACTTACAAGTAGTTTTATACAGTGGCACATTACTGCAGAGCAATCAGGGGTAAGGTGCCTTGCTCAAGGGCACTTCAGTCATGACCTGCTGGCACTGAGATTAGAACCGGCGACCTTCTGATCACAAGCCCAACGCTCTAACCATTAGGCCACAGCTGACTTTCCTCATTTAATTTGTCAAACTGAAATGAATAATGAACCTCATGAGGTATAAGGTATATTATATGGGCCTGGGGGTTAGAGCGTTGGGCTTGTGATCAGAAGGTTGCTGGTTCAAATCTCAGTGCCAGCAGGTCATGACTGAAGTGCTTTAAAAAAAAAAACTACTTGTAAGTCGCCTTGGATAAAAGCGTCTGCCAAATGAATAAATGTTATAAAGTCTGTGGCTGATGTTGTCTCCAAACTAGGTGAGTTGCAACAAGATCGCACTAGATCAGTGTGATCAGAACCACTGTGAAGTTTTGGTGTGGGCTCCTGCTCTTGCATGATCAAGTGATGATGAATCACTAAACACGTGTAAACAAACAAGAAAGAAAACTGTCAATAAGGCTAACAATCGGATTTTAGTAATAAACAAGCTGATGTTCACAGCTTGGTCCTGATGTTGTTCCAATACAAAAAAAGTAGACATAGTTCTTGGAATCTGCGGCAGAGTTTTTGAATTAGCTTTTGAATTAAACAAGTATCTTCTCAGTAAATGTGTACATTTGCCAACAGAATGCAAACTTATTCTCATTGCTGAAACACAGGACAGTGGCCACGCCGAGTCCAATTAAATATTGACCTCTGCCAAGAGCATACACAACTGTGAATGAACAAGACAGATTTCATGTTTTCTGTTCGTATTTTACCTTTTCTTTTAACGGATTCCCAATCCATATTGAATCCTATTTTGTTGTACACTGGTCCTGAGCTAGTGAGCTGCCTTATATAACCTTCTGGGAACCATTTGCTTAATGCGTGTACAGAGACATGTAGTGGCCTTTCCCGAATGACCACCTGCATGCTTTTTTAGAAACATCTGATCTGAGGAACGGCGTTGGGTTAATCACATTCTGTCGGCCAATCACAAGTAGCGGTGATGTCCTTCTCAATTGCCTCTACAGGTGTAGCATAACATGAGAGATAACAGAGTCATTACTAAAATGGAAGATTCTGCAATAAATAATATACGACAGCTCTTGACCTAATTGTAGTCTTATGTGGGGTAATAATAGAGAATCATATATTTGGGCAGAACTGGGCTAATATGCTCAGAGATTTAATATAATAAGCTATAATAGGCTGGTTATACAAGGCAAGTCATATAAGTTTCAGTATAATGGACCCTAAAGGAAAGGGCCAAAGCGAATGAAGCCATCACACTCGGTAGATGTGCGCTGCGGGCTTATAAAATACTTCTTCCTAGCACTAAAACATCATCTTTTATAATTCCTGTGCACATTGACCCCATTCTTGAGTTCAGAACACTGATATCCAGACACCTGCTAAGCTGTTTCATGCTTTATTACATCCAAACCAGAGTCTTACAAACCTGGGCTATGCAACAACCACCAGAAATTGCTTTAAATTACCCGCTCTCATACTGACCCCTCTATTATATACACTCACACACATGAATTGTAAGTCTTATCTAACAAATGGCCTCTTCACGTCACTGGAGTTTGAGGGCCGGAGGAAGTGGGTTAATAGGATGCAGGCTGGAAGGCGATGCAAGCCCACACTCTGAAGTGTGCACAGAGGTCTATGGCCAGGCACAGACGAAATCAGATAAAGTGTTTTAATTTTAAACCCTACTTAAAAATCATTTATTCACACTCATGTCGTTCAAAACTTGTACATGACACTTTCTTTGTGGAACACAAAAGAAGATATTTTGAGAAATGTCTGTGATTTTGTTTCCATACTATGGTCAGTCAGGTAGTCAGTGTCGGTTACCAAAGTTCTTCAAAATATATTTTGTGTTTTGCAGATGAAAGTCATTCAGGTTAAAAAAGAAGTGAGGACCTTTAAGAGGGCTTCGTCCCCTTAATTTAGTTTTCTTTAAAGGAACAGTACGCCGTAATTTTCACCACACCCGCTGTGAATTTTCTTTTTGGAAAAATGGATGTGTAACAGATGTGACAAAAAAGATGCAACATACTTTAGACAACTTAGTAGGATTTCTGTAAATTAAAATGTACAAACCAGGAGCAATAATACCCAACAAATAGACAAGGGATGGCTCATTAGCCCATTTATGAGAAATATGGACTGTTATGGATGTAACAATTCTATTGTGGATGTGACAACTCACTTACCTGACTATGAAAAAATGATTTTAAACCCCAAGAATGCTTCACCCCAAGAAGAGACATTTCAGGTGGTTATTAAAAAAATAATGTCAACATATGACCGAACAGTATGGAGAAAACCTTTCTTAATACCATCTTAGACATTTGCATGGGATTGCCCAAATCACAAACTTCAAGGACTTCCTGAGCCAGCCAAGCAACTGCAATTGAAAAAGTTTTACTATTTATAATTATTAAACTTCATGGTCTATTGAGCCATTATTAAATCTGCTTTTAATAAACATCAGACTTTTCATAGAAAGTTATTTTAACCAATGCATGTACATAACACAATACAATGCCAAACTAATAACGGGCATTCATATTTATCCATTAGTCAGATTTTAGCTGAAGGGGCCATCAGCACATTCAGGTTATACAGTATATATTATCGTTATGCACATTCTTTGATGATCAAACCCATGACCTTGTTGCTGTTAGCGCCATGGTCTACAAAGCGACAGAAAATAATAAAACATCTGCAATCTCCATTTATCCAGTGCGAGGGTATTCTGTTCAAGGATTCTACATGTTTAGACAGAGTTGAGTGTGTCTGACATATCAATGACAGTGGTTGCTATAGTAAGGACATAGACTGTAACATTATGCCAAATTAAGATTACTGTATGTACAGAGCTCCACTACATTCAGGGCTATTTTATTTGTTTATAACATTTTTATAACCCAATTCATAACCCAAGAATGTGATATACAATATTGCACAGTTTTAACGTGCCATTATTAACCATGACACCCACAGGCCAAATATGGTTATGATAATGAATTTACTGGGAAATGTACATGTATACTGCAAAAAAGCAGCATGATGATACAGTACATACATGCCTGTATAATTTAGTCTGTAGGAAGCCACAAATAGAAACCACAAAAAATGTAGAAAACAATTAATTGTGTGACTTTGTTTTGAAAAAGGCATAACTAGCCCCTTATACATTCCACCATTTTTAAGGGACAGACATTTGTAGTGGTCTCTAAAATCAGAGTAGGCATTATCAAGTGCACTTATTTAGTCTCTTGATGCACTGCAATACAATATACACTCACAGCTAGTCGCTAGTGCAATCTACTTTTATGCCATCATTCCTGCATCTCGCCAGATGAAACAGCCCTTCCGGCACTTTCAGCGTCCAAATTCTGTCCAAAACTCTTCATTCAGTACTTTGAGTGGACTACATTAGTTAAGGACTGTAAGAAACAGTGGATGCGGGAAAAAGTGCAGTTTTGGACAAAGCCTGGGATTAGGCAATTTCTATAACAAGTTCCTGGGTTTTTCTGGCGCCAACAGTCTGAAAGCATCTAGTTTCGAAATTACTTGTAAATTTTGTGGAATCTGAGATGAGCCATTAAAAGAGCACATGGCATGCCTGCTCAGTGAAATGACCTGATTTGTTACAGATAAATTCATCTGTGAAAATAAATTTTTAAAAGGTACAACAATATTTCCTCAATTACAAATAATATGGAATAATTTCGTAACCCTACATTGTTTTTCCCACAGCAGTCTGTTAAATAAATGTGAGTATGATGTAGATATTGTCATGATTCTCGAGTGGTGAGACAAGGACAGAGGACCCAGGTGCAGACATATATTTAATTAATAATAAAAAAGACCCACGTGGGGGTAACATAAGAAAACAATGAACCAGCACAAGACAGAAGACACGGACAGGATAGCCGGCAGACACGGACAGGATGCACTGGGTTGGAATGGACGCATACACCGGGCTGGAATGGCCGCATGCACCGGACGGGAATGCCCAGCTCCACCGACCTGGAATGCCCGGCTGCACCGACCTGGAAAACCCAGCTGCACCGACCTGGAATGCCCGGCTGGGGATCTTTGGCGGCCACAGGATTCTGACGGTTTCGATGTGGAGGGAAGACCGGCGGTCTCGACCCTGGAAGGCAGTCTGGCGGCCTCGGCCCTGGAGGGAAGACCGGCGGTTTCGACCCTGGAGGGAAGACCGGCGGTCTCAACCCTGGAAGGTAGTCCGGCAGCCCCGACTCAGGAAGGGAACGCAGCGGCTTCGACCGCTGCCGCATTGATCCCTCTGTCTGCTGGGTCCGATTTTGGGTGGTGAGACAAGGACAGAGGACCCAGGTGCAGACAGCGGGTAAGGGGTTAACATATATTTAATAAATAATAAAACAAAGACCCACGTGGGGGTAACATAACAAAACATGACATGGGTACACTAACAAGACAGGACTAAAACTACCTACACTTAAACAGGACTAAAATAATCTATAAACATGAACATCAAAACTACAATAGACTAGACTAACAAGACACGTGAACTCACCACACAAACCACAATGAACCAGCACAAGACAGAAGACACAAGGGCATTAAATAAGGAAGCAAATCAAGAGGGGAACAGGTGAAGGGCAGTAATCAATAACGAGGTAACGAGAGGATGGGAACAGAGATGACACCGGAGAGAGTGTACGGAAGGCCATAACAACAATAATTGCCTCTCTCCACATTAAACATGAGGTTCTGTCATGATCCTGCCACTAAACCAAGAGAAACATGATATGATGCGGCAGAATCATGACAGATCTGGCCAAGCACATTTGTATACAGAGTTTTAATAAAGCTTGTAATATGGTGCTTGATGTCTAAAGAGCTAAGAAGAACACTGGACGATATTTCAGTTAGAAAGACACAAGTGTGCAGGTTGAAGCACTGGTGAAGGAGAGATATTAAAGATCTTTGAAGTGTGCCATGAGTTGGCGTACTGCATACGTAGTTCTTCCTGAGCAAATGTGGTTAGAAACATGTGAGGGGGCTTGGAAACATTAATAGGGAGAGAGTGCCCGGCGCATGTGTGTTGACGTGGAAGAGTTGAAGACGTCTTAATAGCTTTTTCCCTTTTGGTCGCTGGGATTTATTGGCACAAGAGGCTTTAAACTTGCATCGTTATGAGTGGAAACAAAAGAAAATAAGCTGCAAAGCATGGAAAACATTCAATAATGCATTCCTTTTCCCTTATACATTGTAGAGATCACAGATGGGTTCCAAAACCAATTTCCTTTCCAATGGATTTTTTTATGATTAGCTGTATGGAGGGAGGGACAGTATTTTTTATTAATATTTTTGACAAATAAACAAATACTGATAACAAATACTAAAAATTATAATAAGGACTCTAATGATATATAGCAAAAGAGTAAAAATCACAAAATATGGAAATAACCGTTTTTAGAAGGACAGCAGCGATATAAAAAAAACATCCAATAAATTCCTTAAAAGTTGAGGGGCATACAGGGGCCTCTTGGGCGAACCTTGGCCCAAGAAAGCAGCCAAAGTTCCCGGACCTTCAGTATGATTTCTATGCGAGACTACACATAGTCTAACGTGTCTCTCTGCATATGAGTAAGCCTCTTTACATAATGTGAATAGAAAGTCGGTCGCTGTTACATTTGTATTCTGTCACTATACACCTACAGTACATACTGCCCAAATCAAGAAAGAATTGTATATAAGCTGTTGCTGGTCCAGCTGGTGTATCAAACCCCAAAACTGGATTTTCCTAAACCCAAAATATGATGGTAACCGGCTGTACTGCCCTTTTCACCACAGTTAATGATTCATGTTATCATAGAGACAGAAAAAAATCTGAGAGGGTGAATGGGCTCCACATGTCAGAAATTCACTTTACGAAAAGTTAGCAACCAGCCCCTTTCCTCTGTGACGCACAAGAGCCCACGATACACTATTTGATCAATTTTAGACCTGAACAGTAAAACGAGACAGAAAGAAACACACACAGAGACACAGAGAGTGGCGAACAGTTAAAAGGTTTATAGTTTAAGAGACCATAGGACACTAACTTGCTCCATCAGTGGTTGCCTAGCAACCGAACAAGCCAGTCATCAGCAGATTGGTCACTGTTGTCAAGGTGACCGCATGCAGACCCACTCCAACTTTTTAAAGTCTGTTAGGGAAAGCTGTCTGAAAGCTCTCCACCACAACATAAATAAACTAACACATTGTCTAGACCTTAAGCTGCAGCATTGTTCACCATACCGTCACAGCTGCGTCAATTCAGCAAAAAAAAACAGATCACTTGAATTATTTATGTTTACGTCGTTTGTAATATTACTCACATTTAACTATCATCAGGAGACTCTTCCTTTGCTATTAAAGAGGTTTATCAACCTGCGAGACACTCACACGTGTGTTATTTAGATGGGATATATCCAGAAATAGCAGCATATTGCTGCTGAGAAATCTGTTTCTGCAAAAAAATTGCTGTTTGTCTCAGACAGTATCGCCTCGCTCTCTCTGTAACAGTTACGACGTTTGACAGGTCCATGGAGGGATGGAAATTAATGTACTGGGGATTTTGTGACCACAGTGTGGTTTACTAATGAGCACATAGGCAAGTTATCCGGAAACACCTGGGGAGTGCAGCAAGACACCGTTGCATGTGTCACCATGATCAAACAGGAATTTATTAGCTTTTTTTATTTTTAACTTCAGAGATTAATCTGACTCTCTAAAATAATAGTCTAGGGTTTTATGTCTCTACGCTTTATTGCTCTCTGAACTCTCTGTAATTCGCTTTGAATAAAAGCGTCGGTCTGAATGACTAAATGTATATGTAAATGTCTGAAATCAGTCATGTAGTATATATATTATTGTGATGTGCTATTTTATACAGTGCAATGGGGTCAAAAAGTCTACATTGGAAATCTGAAATTTAAAACCATTATAGTAAAGAAGAGAAGAAATGTTATGAAAAATAAATATTACGATTTTGCACTTGGTGTCTAATCAGATGGTTTTTTGGCAAACTTCTGGCGCCATCAACCATGTTTCTTTCTCACGCAAACTTTTAGGATAATAATAAAATAAATCATAATAATTTTTTACTAATGGAATTAGTACATGAATGACAAGGTTATGCAGAAGGCAGACTCACATTAAAGCCAGGCTCAGGTAGTTAGCAGTGCTGCCCCAGTACATAGGGTTGTCCATCACGTTAAAAGGAAACCCGGTTACCTTGTGATCCATCAGAATGCCAAAGTAGTCCCCTGTTTAAAGAAAGAAAATAAATGGTCAATATTGTCACAGACAAAATCTGTTTCAAGAAATGGTCTAAATCCAAGAATCCAGCTACATTATTTCACCCAAAATATTTAATTCTGTCATTACTTACTGACTCTCAAGTTTATTGATTCTGTTGAACACAAATGAAGATATTTGGAATACTGTTTGTAACCAAACAGGTTTGACTACCATACTAGTATTTTTTTTCGTACTATGAAAGTCAATAGTGCCCAGAACAACAAACCTTATACAAGTTTGGAACAACTTGAGGGGGAGAAAAGGATGAAAGAATTTTTATTTTTGGGAATGATCTGTCATTAAGAGTCCAAGCTCTAGCTGAGTCTGGTGTTGAACTTCATGGGTTGTGTCTTTTCTAAAAATGTGCTGCCCTGAATCCTGTCCACTCAGTGGGCAGATTCTATTTTAAAGTGAGCATCACTATGCCCAACACACTTTGTAGGCTGGTGTAAGTACAGGTTATCCCGTAACTAGTCGCCATATGCGTTATATCACAACGCATCTAAATACTAGTCATGAGATGTGCCAGCATGCTCTGCTACATGTGAATTTACAGTCTTAAAAATAAAGGTGCTTTACGATGCCATATAATAAAATTTTTGGTCTAAATGGTTCCATAAAGAACCTTTAAAATCTCAGATTATGAAAAGGCAAATAAAGAGATGGTTCTTTAAAGAAACATTGACTGAATGGTTCTTTGTGGAACCATAAATTCTTCTTCTATGGCATCACAGTAAAAACCTTATTTTAAAGAGTATACCTTCCTGGAATGTTTACATGAATATGGAATGATAGGACCACAAAACAAACATAAAATATAAAAAAATATATACAAATGTATAATTTCACTTAAGTAGACATGCATTAACCCATAAAAGTATGAGTTATTTTATGACGGAGCCACAAAAACGTGGACCCCTTCAATGCCATTACAAAGCTAGGAAAAGACAGGATATTTCCTATAACTCAGATTGTGTTAGATTGGAGGAAAGTAAGTCATACAAACATCTAGGATGGCATGAGGGATTTTCAATTCCTTTTACTACTGAACACATGTAATTATTTTCCATTATACTCTCTTACATTGCAAAATCCGATGCAACCTGATACAGACAAGACACAGCCTTCAAAATTCTATCATGTTTCTTTAGAACAAGGCTGGATTTAAGCCCCTGATAGATTTCCAAGAAAAGCATGGATCATCCCTGCTTCCAGCAAATCATTATATGCAAATTCAATGGCTTAATTAAAAATTATTATTCAATTTACATTGCACCAGTAATACAGTATATAAGACTTCAGATATGCCCAATTTAGATTGTAGTGTAAAAATTGTAGTGAGATCTGAAATCTCTTTCAGGGTATTGGGACTGATTCTTACTAAAAACACTTGGATTGAAGTAAACAAAGTTCAGAGCTAATCTAGTGTTTGTTGATCCTAGTTTTATCTTAATTCAAATTGCATTGCAAAATATAATTTTAGACAGAGATTAAAAAATCGTGGCTTAGAATTTAGAATTCTTAATTAGAATTTTAACCTGTATTTCAACCATCATATGTGATTAATTTTGTCGGCTATGATGGGTTTGCCGGTGTAACTAAACAGCAACAGCATGTAAGAAAACATAATTTTGCTAATTAAAACCTTTCTCTGGATAATTTGTTGATGAGTCTGATCATCCATAAACACATTTCACAAGCCTTGAGGGATACGACAGCATATGAATATGACAGTTGAGCTGCATCTTTATCCTAAAGCTCTCGAATGGAGCAGAAATAAGAGAAAAGAGTGCAATACGGGAATCACGAGAAGGTGGATGGCCTCGGTAGGCGACTACGTTTCTGCAATTTACAATTTAGACAGGGCGCCCACAATACTGTTGTCCCTGGTTACTGGTGCCTCTAAAATACTATTCTCACGGGTGTCAATAAAATCCGTGCTTGTATGTATTGGATAAGAAAGCAGGGCATCTTGAACTTGACGCTTCACAGCCGACCACCCTATCAAACCGCCCTCACTCGTGCTGAGGTGTTTTATTTATTTTCATTTTTATTTACAATAAACACATCACTGAAGCATGACATGATGCTTATGTATCTGTTTCTGATCATTTTCCTGCACATTTTTATTATAGATTTGTTTTTTATTATTTAGAACTCCTCAGTACTAAATTTAAAGTGAATCTTTAACTGAGAGATAAATCAGAGTTTAAAATAACTAATCTAGGTTAACTATACAATTAAAACCTGTATTTTAAACAAGGTTTACAGTTTGGTACGACAGCATTAATAAATAAACCTTGATTTAATCTAGATTTAAGCCTTATCCTTGTTGGTGTAACCCACCTTTAGTGTTTGTCAAGCTTGAAAACATGGTATCACTGTTACATTGCGCTCTAACACGCAAGTTGCAAGATGTATTCTAATGACATGCTCTTTAGGAAACTAATACCGATTAAAAATCACATTGAATCATTGTAGCATGCCAGCAAAAATAATGTAGCCTAGACATTGCATTCCCTCCATGATATGTGCTCCTTCTAGGTCAACCAACATAAAGCCCTGTTTGATTTAGTGATCTAGTTCCGAAATCCCTGCACCTACCTTCAAAGAAGTAGAGCACCCTTGAGTCATCGGAGCCTATGTAACCACCCTTTGCCATATCTGGGTTTTAACCCTCCTTCTTTCTCTCTCTGACCCAGTTTAGGACAAAGGTCTGACGGTAACATGCACCTGGTTGTTCGAGCTCCTAGCGGTTCTTTTATTTGTGTTTCGAGACATTCATTATATATCTCTGTTATATAAGCTCCTACACTAGGAGCCTCCGATGGCTCAGGGTGGAGGAGAGAACTTGCAAATTAAATTCTCACCGGTTCTGAATGAAAAATGGGCAATTCATTCACAAGTCCAAAGCAATACTAACCCGATTACAGAGTAAATAGTGAATGTAATAGCTCAGCAAGTGGACAATTGTTTTGTTCTTTTTGTTTGTTGGAACAGTCATTTGTTTCTTTGTTTGTTCAACTTGAGGGTCACTGTATAATTATGCAATTCGCCTATTTCACAGTATGGCAGGAAGTAGGGAATTTTTTTCCTGTCGCACTGCTGCCCTAGCCATTCATTCATTGATTCAGCTTGTTTTCTCAAAGCATTCATTTTATTTTACAAAAACAATAGTAGCATACGTTGTCCGATTTTTTCTTGGTTTACTGGGAGATGTAATAAACATTACAAAAACATTGTTTTTTGAGCGATTTATTTATTATCAAGGTGTGATATATGTTTGACAAATCAGCATAAAGGGAGCGCTACATGCCTAACTGTTTCTAGTCTCCGCAACTGTTCTGTGAAGTGAACGGAGCTAGAGCATTGACCTGACAAGCGTTTACCCTACTTCCAGTTTGTACATGTCACGCTGTGAAATAGGTCTATTGCACGGACAGGAAGCATCTTTATTCACAGACAGCTATTCAGAAGTAGTTGTTGGGGAAACAAAATGGAGAGGTGTTTTTACAGAATGTACTACTACTAAATCTTCTCCTATCACTGTTATGCTGATGACACCCAGATTTACATCTCATTTCACCCAGACAATACCAATGTAGCAGCTAGAAGACATCTCAGCTTGGATGAAAGAGCATCGCTTCCAGCTGAACCCTGCCAAGACAGAGCTACTTGTATTTCCGGCACACCAGTGCAACAGGATCTCACAATCCAATTTGACAATACCACAAATCATTCCTTTCCAACAGCCATGACCATCGGAGTCATATTTGATGACCAGCTGTCCTTCAATGATCACAATGCCGATATGCCTTATTCAAGATTCGAAAGGTTAGACCCTATCTCCCTATCTCCAGGCCCTTGTAATCCCAAAGTTGGACTACTGCAATGCTCTCCGAGCTGGTCTTCCTGCAAAGGCAAAATCACACCAATTCGGCTGGGTCAGAATTCAGCAGCATGCCCTGTCTTCCAACAGCCCAAAAGAGCTCATGTGACACCCCTTTCCATCTCTCTCCACTGGCTACCGGCAGAAGCCCGGTTCAGATTCAAGTCACTGATTTTTGCCTACAGGACTATCACTGGATCTGCACCAGCATACTTTCACACCATCCTACACCCCATCAGCAAACGAGCCGCGTCTTGTATTGTCTTCTCAAAAGGGCAGTGAATTGCTTTCCTGCTAATTCTCCTTCACAACTCCTTCCTTACTCTTCTTTACTCAGTCACGTCAACCACATCTCTCACAACATTAGGAAAATTACTTAAAACCCATCGCTTCTGGGAATATTTGATAGACAATTGAGAAGAAAACTAAAACTCCAACTCACTTTATTGCTCCCTGAATTCTCTGTAAGTCCCTTTGGAAAAAAAACTCTGCTAAATGACTAAATGTAAATGTACTAAAATGTGTTTAAAAAGTGATTTTAAGAGCTTAAATTAGAATGGTTAATAACCACAGAGTGTGTTTGTAAAACTAAAGACCAAAAATACTGTATAAATATAAAGCCTGAAGAAAACATAAATTTTACTTAAAAATAAAGAGTAATTCATTTAATCAATTCATAATAAAGGACTTTTTAGGATTGGGGTACAATCCCCCAAAAGGGACATTTTTATCCTTTTTAAAAGCACCAGTAAGATCTTCGTAAAACCGAAACATGGTGCTATTCTAAGTTCTCTTCTTTGAGCAGTCTGTGTCTAGTGCTCAGTCTCTATTGGTCAGACACAGGTGTTAGATAAAGGAAGTGCTTCCCACACTGAAGGCACAGCGTGGTCATTATAGGTCGGGGTTTAGAGGTGTGAATAAAGACAATCACGAAACGTGTTAGCAGGTCCTGCCTCGCAGAACATTAAGTGCCTTTAAGATGTGTGTTGGATTAGAATTGTTAAATCCAGGCAGATCTAGAACTTCATGAGCTTCTACATGAGCTAGATGAACACCCTGAAGGGGTATCATAGGATTGACAAGTGAAATATGACTCTATTCTTTCAAATAAGAACTATTCATTAATAACTTATCAATTCTGTATGTATGTACTTGTATCTACAGTATGTATGTTGTTGTATGTACAGTATGTTTGTAATTTGTATGCATGTAATACTGAAATGATTGCACGCATTGGAGATTTATGCAACTGTTGCTTCCTTTTATATGACTTCCAATAGAGTTCCAAAAGAGAATTCCTAGCTTTTATCCACATTGTAGATTTCGAATGCTATGCAAATGGCATACATGAATGAAGTGAGAAATTTCGTTAAAACATATTAAATATGCCTGTATAGGTGCCGGTATACTTTATTTAGGAGAAGGCTGTTCTTAATTATATTTTGTCTGCAAACCCAAAGAGAGTGAAAGTATCTAAAATGCTGTAAAAACAAAAAATTCTGATGAAAATAATTCTTTATCATCACCTAAATTAATCTTTCTCATAGATTTATAATGAACATAAACACAAAAGGTAATGTCAAGATGATCATGTATACAATAACACAGTGAATTTGTGACATTATCTTTATAATTACTTAATCCCATATGTTTTCATTTATTCATCACCTGCCAAACTTTAACTATCAGCTGTGGTTTACTATAATCACTGCCAGTATCATTCACAAAGTTAAAACAAAAATTCTGGCACAATGTACTGTACATAAATAATAATGCTTTGTTATTACTGCCCACAATAACTCTTTGTCAGTCCTATTCAGGATTCTTTTCATGTCCCACGAAGAGCAGCAGTGACATATGTAATACAGAAGTTTATATTAATAAGTTTCATTTACCCAGGAAGGTGCCAGTAAAACCCAAGGCCAGGAAACTGCTGATAACAAACAAAGAACCTATAGCCATAAGAGCTGCTCCTGAAAAGTACACCAGTGCATTATCCAGTGCCTCCCAGCGTGGTTGTCCCTTCATGGCAACTGTAATACTGAAAGAGAGAGATATGAAAATGATTGAGTGCGCATCACTAAAAACTTTTGATTCCAAATATAACAATCTAGCCTGCATTTGTCTTGTCACGCAATACATAACAGTTATCTGAAAAAAGACCCCATTTCCGACTACTTCCGACCGTAGGTACACCTGTATTGTGGTCTCTGTTTGAATTATTAGAAGAGATACAAGAAAATATATTTGTGTCAAAGAAAAAGTGGGTCAGGGTGACAACCTGGATTTTCACAGATATTGACAGGCCACAAGACCCATCTGATATGACTGTGTAATTAGAGGCGTTTGCTTGGCTTATGTATGACACAGATGGGAAGCAGGCTGCTTCAATTTATTTTTTCACTGGGTTTTTTGTCAGACAGACTCATGTAAAGGCACCAATCAGGATGTGATGCACCAGTCCCTAAAGCAGACAAAACTTGTCTGCAAGGAAATTATATTCCCAATCAAGTACTTGCAAAACATACTTACGGCAACACTTACGGCATAATGGAAATTGAGGAAGGCTACTTGCTTTTGGGTAAAGCAAAAACTGGTTTATATGGACATCATTTTTATTCTGTTAAAGTCACAGAATTGATTGACAATTAGCATACAGTTTAGATTGTCTGTATGGTTCTGCTCTGGGCCAACCCCCCTGCCCATCCATGCAGCCAGAATGAATAAGAGCAGGGAGAGCAGCGATAACCCCCCTTAGGGTAAACTGAACAGAACAAACAGATACCATTAGTTCTTAATGACATTCAAGTGTCATTAAATGACATTAAAAATCATTTAACATAATTGAGAGTTATGAAGAAGAATATCACAAAGTCGAGTCCTGGCTGCAAACGTCAGGTGGAGTTGGGGATGGTGGAGGGTAATTTGCTCCTGAACAATGTCATTAGCTTCTGATTGCTGACTGAAATGGAAGTCATATTTCTATAGGTAGATGTGGATCAGTTGACACGTGCTTGACTCACGTGACGTGCTTGATTATATGTCCAGAGGAAAATAATACAAATTCTATTTTCACACTTATTGGCATGCTTCTCTAAATTGTCAAATTACGGGGGGAAACACCTAAAGTTATTTTACATCTTTACACGATTATCTAAGATCTAATATTGCCCAGCCCTCTGTCCACTCCACAGATGCTAAGCAAGTAAAACCACTGGATAGCAACAAACGAACACTTTTAAGACTGTGAAGGACAAACCAGCCGACAAAAGGCTTCTGTCCTACTGCTCCAATTCCTACAAAACCCCCTGAATAGACAAGGACTGTTCACACAGATGCACTTCACGCTGACCTGTCCTTTAGCCTGAGGTAATTTTCACCGGTGGGGAAGTGTTTCCTAACAGTTCTGTCTTTCTAGTCAAGAAAAGAGCAATTATCCCCTGTACCTTTCTTCCTTTTTTGGTATTTTTGGATTTTACAACAAAACTGAAAACAAGTAATTTGGACTTAATTGGCTTCCAATATGCCTATGACAGCCACCTGGCTGTTCAGCCTGTACAGGAGCAGAGGAAAAGAAGTAAGGTTTGTAGAAGAAAGAAGGAAAGAGAGAAAGGTCAGTGTTATGTAGAGGACCATTGTGTTTATTTTTCTAGGTCTCTGGGTCATGGCTAATATATTGGTAACCTAAATAAATATTATAAAATATATAATGAAAGTAGTGGTCCCCTGGAGTTGTGTCACTGGTGTTACCTTTAACAAAAAAGCTCCTATCTTTAAATAAAAATCACACTGATGACATCACTTGACTTCCTTCTTCCAATTTCCTGGAGATCTATGAAGAGAAGCCAATGGTAAGTCCACTGTCTCTGTTCAATTATCAGCAATCTTCTCATTTATCTCATGATTTCATGTGAAGCTTTTAGTCAAAGTCACTGGTATGACCTCCTTTATTGTTTGGGAATTGTAAAAAACTAGAATACAAATGGATTAAACTACTTAATTTAGTGAGTATACAATGATTGACAACATGTGGTTTGATACCTTGCAGCAGCCATTTTTTTAAATGCAGTTTTCATGAAAATTGTCACTGCGGTGTTACTGTCACTGGTGTTACCTTCCTTATGGGTAACACCAGTGAAGATCAGTAACACCAGTGACTCCCTTTTATGTAGCAGAATTCAATGAAATTAAAGGATTGTAATTGCTTGTTTATAACTGGTGTTCAAATATTTTCATTGTTATAGCAAACACGTGGTTGCACAATTGAACTAACATCATTCAGTCACACTTTTAACAAACCTGATTAAAATAAATGAAACATAATCTCCTTATTAGTTAGATTATCATTCATTTTCTGTACCTCTGACTGCATGTACTGAATTAAAATATATATATATATTTCATAAACACCTTTAATATTGCTAAAAAAGTAAGGTAACACCAGTGACAAAAACAATTGTATGCTGTCTTTAAGTACATGCACACAAAAAAATATAAAAAATTAAGCTGTCATTTATGTGTACTCATAATGTCAAAGGGTAACCTAATAATGTGGTCTAAGTTTAAATGTTAGAAAAATAATTCAATTTTAAGACATCTTGCCATACCAAAAGTGGACGTTTCTGTAGAATGACCCTGCTACATTGTAATATGTGTTTATTCTAGTATATTATGAAAACAAATTATTAATGACAAACCTTGTATTATACCTCTGATGGAAGCGCACACATTTATGTCATGGTTCTGCCACTGTGTGTCAGGTTTTTCTAGTCTTAGGGCAGGATCATGACAGTAACATGTGTTTTGTGTGGAGAGAAACACATTATTGTCGGTCACGACATAATGTGCGTTCTCTCCGGTCTCGTCTTTGGCCCCGCCCCTCTCATTCTCTTGTTAGCTTGCTTTAAGTGTTTCCCCACACCAGCCTTGTTAATTATCCTTTGTTAGTCTCCCTATATATTGCCCTTGTGTTTGCTGTCTTGTGCTGAATTGTTTTGTATTACCTACATCTCTTCTTGTGGTCATGTTACCTTGCCCTTTTTGATCCCTTGCCTTGGACTGTTAATTATTATTTGGTCTTGTCATTTAGAAGTAAGTCTTGTAATCTGTGTTGTCGTTTTTGCCCCATTGCGGGAAGTATTTTGTTCTCGTTTGTATTTTAGTTTGTTACTGTATTACCCCATCGTGGGCTTTATTTTATAATTAAAAGTCGTCCGTGTATGCACTGCTGCCAGCGTTTGGGTTTTTCCCCTACTATATCGTGACAGAACAATTCAGCCAGAACCGAACCCAGCAGGCAGCGATGAACGCTGCATGGTCCCGTCAGCCTCATCTCATCTGCGGCATTCGCCAGGGGAACACAGACCTCAGGGAACTATTTAGACAGGTTCCTGGAAGCCGCAGGGAAGATGGTGGCAGGCGTGGATACCTTATACAGTACCACGTGTTTTCTGTTGAGAGAAAAATTGTCGGTCACGACATAACCCTAGGTGACTCTAAGCAACTTTTATTATGCATTTAGGAGAGTATTGAAACTAAATTCAAACATTCTACTTCTCATAGTTTTTTGCTCTTGGGGAAAGTATGGTAATATTCCAACTGGCCAATCAAATGTGTTATTTGACCTTTACTGACATTATTTTTATTTATTTGTATTGGAATTTCACGAGACAATATAAATACATATTTATTGAGATTACTGATTATCCCAATTTAGTGACTATAATTTATATAATAACCAATAATTTATTGTTTTTAGACCATTATTTTTGTGGGGAGCAACAAGGGACCTGGAAAATAGATGGGGTACTGGCCCAAAACAAGTTGAGAACTACTGATCTAATTGTAGAAGAAACAATTTATACGTATATGAAACAACGGTCATTAAGTCTCGTAAGCATTGAAAAGAGCAACCTCTGAAAACAACAAAGTACTGTACTGTTAGACCAAATACGAAGAGTAAACTGAAGATTCCTTATACTTAATTATTTTGGTGTTCAGCTTTAGTCTCCACTCACTTACTGTATGCTAACATCTACATAAAACTGAGAAAGACAAAGATTGTTTGAAGAGCTGTGAAGGACTTTATAAAGACAGAGAATGAACACGCATACAAAAATACCAACAGTATTGCTAAAGAATAACAAAACAGATCTTTTCACTTTCAGTATTTCACAGCATGATCGTGCAGTAATATTTTTAAGACGCCCACTACTACCGATTCCAATGCAGCTAAAGTTCTTCCAGTATGGACAAGAAGTTATTTTGTGACCTTTCAAAATTTCTTGTTGATCAATCTTTATTGCTTCGACTGAAAAGCAAGCAAGTAAATGTTTTGTTATTGAAGAGAGCAGGTCAGGTCAAACCCACACAGAAACTAGTAATACATGATTCCAGTGTCTGTGTCATGTCCCTCTTATCTTAATTAAAAAGCTATCAGAGGTCATAATATCCTGTACTTGCTGCTGACGTTCACATGCCTACAGTTTTGAGTAGGCACCGCTAAATGAACAGGCTTCTGGAACACTGCTGTTTCATTACCATGATGGAAAATGTCAAACTACAGCAGCTGTCAAGGTGGGGCAACCAGGCAGCCCGCCCAGGTAAATTGTAATCCCAGGAAGATAAAAATCTAATTCCACATATTTCCATTTTTGACAGGCATTTGTTATTGTTACTGATTTAACATATGAATATGAACATTTATCCATAATTCATATTTTATGTCTATCAACAGAAACAAATAGAATAAACGAAAAAACATTTACATTTATATTTACGCACCATAGGGAAAAAATACTACAAGAAGTGTCCTAACAATCTACACATTTTATAAGTACGAATCAAACCTATCAGTTAGCTACAGAAACACTACAAAGAAATGCCATTCAATCTCAGTTTTAAGCATAAAAATCCTGCATAAACAAGTTTCCGTGCAAATACAATTACAATACAATCTCTAGCTTCTATCGCAAACTTTTGGTCCAAGAATGTATGGATCTACCTAATATTCAATAAGAAGCACTTCTAGTACTGAGAAAGTCTTTGAAAATAGACTGCATATATGTGTAAGAAATACAGGTGGTAGAACAGAAGTCTTTATATCCTCACTCCATAAGGACACAGAGAAAGGAAACGCAATTTATATTAAGTGGACTTTTATCGATCATTTGGGGAATGTGCGTCAAAGCTTCATTTGCTCCCTTTTATTGAGAAATGTCTTGCCTGTCGGAGATGAGGCTGAGCTGGAGTCATAGTTACCACCCTGGTGATGGTAGTGGAGATGGAATAAATTAAAACAATGTCTCTCTATGTACACATCTTACACATAAATCTGCTTTGTAGTTTCTATGCAGCACACATTTTATTGATAAAACTAAATTAACTTTAGGCACAAAGGTTCATAACTGACATAATGAAGGTCAGTATATAAATTGGTTACATTTTCCGGTACAAACACTTTGCTTGTAAAGAAAAATGGGAAAAGATGTTGACTTCAGGTGGGCAGATGTAACTAAGGCCAAAGTAACAGTTGACCTCTAGAAACCAGAAGAGGGCCTCGAATTTTATATAAGGTAATACTCTCAATGGCGAGGATTGTAAGAAATATTAAATCACACAGCGCTGTCTGGAGACCTCTATAAAACATGGGAAAAATCACACAAATGCTATCTGAGCAAAATGAATAACAAGGTCGTGTTTAGGTTATTTTCAAATGCAACACAGCTTCAAAAAAAGCTCTACCTTGAACATACCCCCTAATATTTTTACTTCAACGCTTTGACATTTACAATTACTGGTTTTGTTTGATACATCTGTGTTCAATTTCATCTTGGAAGAAGCACTGGAGTCTAAAGATGGGACCAATATACATTACATCCATTAAAATTGACTTTAAAGTTCACTTGCTGTAGTTTTTAAAAAGTGACAAAAGCTTTTTACTCTTATTAAATCCATTGGCATCCAGTGGCATTAGGATTTAGAATTTAAATAAGTCTAATAATTGTATCACTATACCTAAATTTAGCATTAACAACAGCCATTCATCTGATGCTCAGAAGAAAAGTTTTTCATTCTACTCTAAAACAAAGCATCAGACAGATGGCTTTGTTTAACTCTCACAGTTATCTGAAACCCTCAGATCCTCAGAGATTCAGCTATGAATAGCTTTCATCCGCTGCCTATAAGTGCATCAATTCAGAGAGGATTTGCAAGCCATCACAGTGTAATGAGTCATACACAATAATAAAGACATTATTTATGCAATAATTGTTCACTAATGTAAATGTGATTATAAATGGAATGTGGCTAAATATAATAGGTGTTAATCTGTATGCTAAATAGCTGTCATCATTTACTCACCCTCAGATTGCTCCAAACCTGTATACATTTCTTTGTTCTTCTAAACACAAAGGAAGATATTTGGAAGAATATCAATAACTGAATAGATATCGTCCCCCATTGACATTTTTGGTGAACTATCACTTTAATGTCAATAAAAGCCCCTTATACTTGGAAGAGGCCACATATTAGGTGTTTTTGGGAGGTTAGAATGATCATGTGACTTACTTATGCCAGGTGACCTGTATACAAAACTCACCTTTGCCTTTGCAAAATATTCATTTTTCTAATTGCTTGAAAAACCACCTCATGCATGCATAATTCTTTGCAATTATGTGGGAGTTTTTGTGAAATTAACCTGTTACCATTGGGCGTATAATCACATCTTATTATCCACAATTGAAATTTGCGTAAAGCGGTAATGGAAATGCAGCCTAAGATAACATATACAAAGAAATCTGATTCTTCTTTACTCTATTCCAGAAAATGCTCCAGAATTCCAGAAGATCCTTTGATGGCAGGGACTAAAATAATGATTTGAACTTGAGCTTTCTTGTTTTAATGCACACTCTTCCTGCACTCATGTTTTTTTCTGACTGAAAATGCTGGATCTCAATCTTTCTTGTTTTAACCTTCACTCCCTCACATCCTTTCCCTTCCCACCTGCCTTTCTTCCCCTTCACATAATTTTGTGCTTCATTCATTTACTTTGTGTCCACTTCTTCCTTTTCTGAGTTCTTCATACAACCTTCATGTGCAAACACACATATATTATTCTATGCGTAGCAGTGACTACACACATGGCAACTGGCCATACAGCCTGCTCTGTCCACAATTCTGTCTTGTACTGAGATCTCAGCGACTCACAATTTCCTAAACAGGAAAACGATTGGAGTTTGCCAATCCGGCAGAGACTGGAATGGCAATTTCACATGTGGTTCAGACATGTTAGTGGCTTCATCCTCATGCAGAAAACACAGGATTGAACATTCAGGTCCACTTAAGAAACTAAATAAATATTACAGTTATTATTGCATTTTAGCACCAGGCACAAGCCTGGTCCTCATTTCTTATTATGATTTTGATTTCAGGCAGACTGATATAAGAAATGTGCATTAAGACAACCAATCAACTTGTAGCTTGCATTTTTACCGGCATTTGCCATTTTTGTGTGCAATATGCATCAGTTAAGTAGGTTAACCGAAACTGTGACTATGGTACAGTGGCTAAAGCTGACTGCATGCATTTCTGTTTAAGCTGTAATGGACAGATGGTATAAAAAGTAAAAAAAAAAGGCTCGGACACTAAAGAAAAGACTGACAGCAACTAAGCTCAGTGACATATTCAGCGTCTGTGTTCGCTGCAGTTCTACTGAGAACATATTCTTTCTCTCAGAAAGGGGTAGAAAATAGCACCAGCTTGTCTAACACACACACAGAGAGCTGCGGGCTGTCACATGCGATGTCGATGACACCAGTGACTGCAGCGGGGAGACTAAGGCTGCCATGGCAACGTCGACATACTCATGAGAATAAACGAAACAAAATAAGCTGGTGGTCGGATGATCACGTCAGGCACGCAGATGTCAGTGTTATTATCTATAAAATCTCAGAGTTAGATTAAAACCCAAAACGTGAATCAACCATTAATGAAAAAGGAACAAAATGGGATGACAACAGTTTTTAAGGTAATAAAAATATATCGGTTTACCAGGGTCAAATAGTGTAAAGGTAGAGAATTCGTGTTACCTGTGACTACGGTAAACGTTTAGAAGCAGAATGAGAATGCCGAGGGAATAACAGGCTGTATTCGGACCACCGAACAGTCGTGTCAGACCTCGTGTCCTATGTTCCCATCTGGCAATCTGAAATATGAACAAACACATCAGTCACAAATCCATTAAAAACTTTGATTCCAATGAGCACATGATTACTAGTCAAATGCATAGGCATGCCTATAATTTATTTAGGTTTTTTCGTTTCTAAATGCATTAATTTATACATTTATAGAGAAATTATTTAATAAAGAGTTTTCATGTGTTCTGGGAATTTAATTTTGTTGGTCTTTCAATGTTGAAATATACAATAGACGTGAATGGGTGCCGGCTCTATTAGGTTACCTACTTTCTTCGAAATAGCTTCTTTTGCGTTTTGCAGAAGAAAGTAAATCATACAGGTTTGAATAGACATGAGGGTGAATAAATGATGACAGAATTTCATCACGTGGTGAACTATAACTTCAAGATGTAAAGAACAACCCAATGCCTAACCAATGTTCCAACATATCCCCCCACCAAATACAGACTGAAAAACTTTTTGTAATGTTTGCAGTTTTATGTGAGCAATAGGCATATGTGACCAATCTGTCTGATGCAGGTTGTAATACAGAATACACACAAACAAGCACATGTCTAAGATATTATTTTCATCTCTTTTACATAATTGACCCGACCTTACCTATTTACAAAATGGGTAAAAAACAGACCCATTTCTGCCTTTGAAATCATTAATTCATTCATACTACAAAACACAACCCTTTCTATTACTCCTCCATTTCCAAGGCTCTCAGGTTGTTCATAAATGACGCTTCACTGTATGGATATTAATAGTCCATGCCTCTATATTGTGGACGGACAACAACCTGCTGGACGAGAAGCACTTAGCTGAATTAGACCACACCATCTCATCAGACACACGAACACAGTAACACTTCAGCTGTTCCCAGTTCAGCTTGGGTCACCGTCACCCTCTATAAAGCACATGTGGTATTATCAAAGTCTTGCGGCGTAAATAAGAACTTAAGACAGGACGACAGAGCCAGATGGTGGTTATTTACTGAAACAGCTGTACTGGCAAAGACTGAACTTCATGTTTTGCAAATTTGTACATCTGTAGGGCAGTTTGGGTGACAGAATCTGCGTAAATTAAAATAACCATGCTAATACTGAACATAATGTTTTACAAGATTCAATAAATGAAACAAAAAAACAAATGAAATAACTAATTCTAGAAGATATAACAAAGCAAACCCCCAAAGGCGTATTGCCTGAAGATGAAGAAAACGCACATATTATATACAGTAGTAGTACGTTATGACATATAATGATTCAATGTAAAGCTGGAAAACTATTTTAAATCATGTATTCAAGTAAAACGTGTATACTATTATGTGGAACACAAAAGAAGATATTTTGAGGAATTTCTCCGTGAAAGTCAATGGGGGCCAATGTTGTTTGGTTACCAACTATCTTCAAAATATCTTCTTTTGTGTTCTGCAGAAGAAAGGTTTAAAATGGCATAAGAAATGAAAACAACCAATTTAACTCAATATCAACGGTCAAGACAAACATAATAGAAACGCTACATGCATTATAAGTAGGTCTAAAACTGGACATCATGTCATTGTGTTCTGAAATGATGTGCCAATACTGCCATATTCATGGACTGTCCAGAAACTGTTGTGTAACCCATTCGTTTCATAATGTCAATCAAGTGTTCGCCAGATTAAGCAAACAAATGCGCTGAATCTTAATTGTTTAAATACAATCTCTGAGGAATTTATGGCTTGCTAATAGGCTGGAGAAATGGACTGAACGTTCTGTATATGGAAATCAAAGCCAACGATACAAAAGATCATTACAATTCAATTGTAGGTGTTTGGACACAAGTCCGACCCTCATTAGAAATTATTGCACATCAGCACTCAAATGGAACAGAACATGCAGAAATCGTGCGAATTATGTCAGGATGTTGCCACATCTGTCTCTCTCATTGGCTAGATTTGTTGGTTTGATCTTCAGTTTGACACTTTTACATTTAGTCATTTAGCAGACGCTTTTGACCCAAAAAGCATCAAGATCTACACTTAATAGTATTTCTCAAACTCAATTTTCAGAAAAAATAATAAAATAATTAATTAAGAATTAATATTTATTCTGGGTTGATATTTAATCAACAGTAATCAAGTATCAACCTGGGTCTAAGTGGGTAAAAGCACAATATACAGTGATGAATTTTGTATGTTTGGCCAGGGTTATTTTAGTGACAGATTTTGAAATGCGTGACCGACACCCCAGACTTAAGTCTCTCTCTACCTCATTTGTCTCTGACGTCTGACTGTAAAATGTTGACGTAGTGAATGTGTAAATTACACATGCATCACTGGACCATCACTCATATCTGGTTACAAATGTTATACATAGCTAAGATATACTTACTTTATATAGAACAATCTTCACAAGTGTAAACATAAAAACACATTTAAATTGCTCACAGACACACACACACGTCGAGGTGAAATGTAAAAGTTTGTCTCTTGAACATGCCTCATGTGACGCACACGATAACCAGCCTGAGGTCTACAATTATGCTAAAAATATTCTTAAAGTCCTTTTACGAGACAGTCTGAATCGCATTGTTTATGATGAGTCATAGGTAGATATTCCACCCTCAAAAAAAAAAAGATTCATGAGCCTATTACAGTTCAAATCAATTGGTGCCAACAATTGCCAACATGCTGTTTTATCGAATGTAAAACTTCAAGAAGGTGTAATGAACATGACGAGAGAGGGTGCAAAACACTAGTGGTGAAACGGATTACGGTTGATCCGAGAGTAACAAATTATAGAGCACACACACACTCTCTCTCTATCTCTCTCTCTCTCTCCAGTATCTGGACGACTACAATATTAAGGCGCATTCTCACATATTCGCTCATTTCAATGCTTGATTCTGATTGGCCAGTCGCGACATTCCAAGGGTTGTTCTTTTCCAATAACAACCGCTCAAAACTATTAACACCCTGTAATCCGGATCCTGCAAATCATTTTGAGAAGGGCAGTTTAATATTACAAAAAATATATAATTATAAATATGTCTTTTAATAACATTAATTTACAAATGATTAAACCAATTTGCCTGTTCGTGACGTTTGCTTAAAAATGTAAGCAATTTTTAAAAGCTAAAAAGTGTATAAAACATATCTGTGAGTGGCTTATACACTACAGCTGATTAAAGAGTTAGAAACTGGATTTCATACAGTTAATCTGAGGCAATCCGAAATCATCCATCAAGGTAAAGTATATAAAGTGTGTACTTGACTCCACTGCCACCTGTAAATGCATTAGCTGCATGATTGCATGAACATTCAATGACATTTTTATACTCTTTGGTGATAATTACGTCAGCACATGGAGCGTTTTGTTTATACTTGGTATACCTTAGAGACACTTGAACTTGAAACTGTGAAACATTTCATAAAGCAAATAAATTGCTTTTCTATCTTTTTCATTTTTGCCTTTTCTCATTAGCAAAATGTAAAACAGTATCTAAATGCAAATCTGAAGAGGAAGATGTATCACCTGAAGGACTCAGGAATATGCAGAAACTAAACATGCTAAACATCTACAGAATGACTTATGTCACTTGTCTTGGTGTCATTGCAATAGATATGATATACTGTTATAAACATATATACAATGAACTATAAATATCAAATTAACTAGCATTTGCAATCAAATATTAACTTTTTTTTGCAGGAAGAATTCCCTTGCATTGCATGGTTTTGTGTCCATACAATAGAAGTGAATGGGTACCGTTGTTGTTCAGTTACTAACATTCTTCAAACTATCTACTTTTTTATTCTCTGGAATAACGGGAAATCAATGACAATAGGGTGGTGTAAACATTTTTTTCGGTGAACTATCTCTTTAAAGGTCCAAATAACCTCTCTCTCCATTTCATCCTGCTAAAAGTAGCCAGGACATTTTACTATTGCCAAGTATTTAATTTTTTATAAGCTCTGAATGGCCATTTGGCATAATTCTCTGGGATCTTCCCTGCTAAACTAATGTAAACATTGGCGCTGCAACACTGTTGATAGCGCTCTAAAAAGGCAAATAGAACAATAAAAAAGAATCAGCAGGGATGGAATTTGCAGTAAAACCACAGTATACACAAATTTAACATTTTCTATATATAAGAACCATACTCCAATTAAGCTACTTTTAGTAAAACCAAAGCACCTACAAATACCATTGTTTCATTATACTAGCTATAGTTTATGTTTGTAGTTCAAATATGGTAAAACAAATTGTAATAAAGTAGAAGCCATGAGTAATAACAAACCCAAGAACCGTACTTACTGGTAAATTGCTGCTAAATAAAAAAACACTGCTAATAATTACATATAGGCCTTGGGGGCTAATGAAGATAATATGGCTAAATGATCATACAGGATTATATCTAAAATCTTTCTAAATCTAAAAACATATATGCGCCAAACATATAAAGCTCTTAAATGAGTTGCCACTAATACTTACAAATTCTGACGTGAACTACTCCCTTAATACAACTGATACTTTGAGCTAATCGGTGTGTTCAGTAGGTTGCTTTAGAGGCATAAGGTATACGACAATAAAACAACTGACATGAAGTAAATTTTATTGTAATGCTTGAGTACTTACCTAAGTAAGAATCTGTCTTTACAACTTTTACTTGTAGTGGAGTAATATTTGACCGGTAGTATCTGTACTTTCACTCAAGTAAGGAAGTTGTGTACTTCGTCCACCTCTGATCCTACTGTACCCTACCTCTCATTCTCGCTTGTTATACACCTCACCCATCTATTTCTCCATTTATACTCCATATCCACATTTCTTTGTTCTCCATCAAAGTTTGGAGACTGAGATAGGTGGCCATTCAATAGACTCGTCCAAAGCTGATTTGGCTGGATCAGACCCATCAGGTGGGCGTCTTATCATTCCCAGAGGTCGATAGAAACCTTTATGTAACATAAGCCCGCCATTTAATTAGACCCACAGCATCTCTATCCCTGTTGCTATTTCCATCAAATGCCCATGTGAAGCTTTTAGCAGTCGTTCTACAAAATTCCTGTAAATGGAACTTACCAAAGAGCACAAAATGCAGTGTTTTTATCTTATGCAGTGTTTAATGGAAAACACATCAACATGATGTTTCTTCATCCCCTCTCTGGTAAAAGAACAGCGAGGTTGAGTGGTTACCAGGATATAAAATATCAAATGTATATACTGTATATTAAAACCCTAGAAGCACAGATATCAGCCATCAGATATTTACGTATTGGCTGATTTTTAATCCAAATATTGGCTATATTAAAAAAAAGAAGACAACATTCGATGTTAACCAATTTTGCAAACTCACATATACTAAAACAAAATGACAAGTGTAAAATTCTACCGTAATTAATTCACCTTGTTGCAAACCCGCATTACTGTTTGGGAAGCAATGCAATGTAATGGCCACACTTTTCAACATAGTGAAGAGATCCAAGCTATCTATAAAAACAAAGCTTCACACACATCCTTACGAACTGCTGACGTTTTATGTAACATCGTTTTTAGTTCTTAATTTTTTTTTATCTGAATGTAATTTGTATGGTCATAAAGTCATATCACTTTTTCAGTACCATCTTAAATTCATTCTATTTTAAACTCTCCTTTTGCAAAACACAGCTCTCTGAAGCATATGTGTTATTGCTTTTCTTACTGATCATTTTGCTAACAAGGTTTCGAGTAGACTCATTGGAGTCTTCCTGCCTCTCATCTCATCACAAAGGTCTCGTAAGAGAAACACATTGCTGGCTCAAATCTCTCTCACATAAACTCAGAGTCGAGCGTATTAACCCATCACATGGTGAGTGTGTGAGATTGTCAGCTGCTTGTGTGCGTGGAAAATATAAGAAAAATAAGAAAAAACCTTGAGGACATGGCAAGAGAGAGAGAGAGAGAGAGAGAGAGAGAGATAGAGAGAGAGAGAGAGAGAGAGAGAGAGAGAGAGAGAGAGGTAAGTTTAGTTCACACAAAGGTGTTTAATGAATTTACTTAGTAAAAGTGTAAGTCAGGTTTTTATGTAAGAATTATGTGCGTTTTTGGTTAAAAAAGGGAAAATAGTAAAAAATCGATCTTTCAAATCTTTGCATTTTTATGACAGGCTTACTGCATAGACTCATTTTAATATGCATTACATTATAGTTCATGTTATGATTTTTCTTCATCCCAATTTCCCAATAGTTATTTTTGGTGTATTTGTGTGTGCGCGTGTACATAGGCATAGGTGGGACATGTATCCACCACTTTTTGCCTGTCGATTGTGGACCTATTGAAAGAAATTAAAAATATGATGCTGAAAGGTGTGTATTAGAAACGCATCTAGAAACGTGTGCAAAACGTGGTCCGTGGCCCTTTCTCCTTCTTTCCAAAGTGCTTGGAAGTGCACGGGTTTTGTAAGTAGCAGCCTGCGTTATTTGGTAATACAGTATACGTGACCGAAGTATTACATAATTACTGTATATTTTTCCATCTATTTCCCCTACATACTTGATTAATCTAGCCTGTTTATCATGACCATGGGTTCCCAAACATCAGCTTGGTTTTTCTTGTTTTTTTAGAATATTAACAGCCTATACCTTATGGTAGGGCTGCACCATTATGGTCATCATTATTGTTTATATTATTCCCCATGTTATTGTAATTGCGATTTATTAATGTGATTAAATTAATGTTATGTTTTAAAACTTACATAAAAAAAGAAATATTTGATTACTGTTGTATAGTCTTAAAAAGGTCAAAATGTTATACATTAAAACTCAAAACTATGCAGGAACTCATGTAACTACATTATCTGTGAACACGATCGTTGTGCATCCGTGAAAGCATATAAGCCTGCTTCTTTCAGGCTATGAACGCTTGCGCATCCATTCTCCAAGCACAATAAACATGTGAACCAATGAACAGGTGTTTTAGTCATTATATTAAACAGTTTTTTAAGTGTAATTTACTGTTTTTAGCATTAAGGGTGTAGTTTGGAAACACGGTATGGCGATGTATCATTCTCTGTGCGATACAAGAATCGATACGCTGGTGCCAAATATTGACACTTTTAATAATCAATAAAACAATAGTTCTAGAGCTCTAAATAGTTTTTCTAGCATAATTATGTAATGGCTCCATTGGGTAGCGCTTTAGGGGCAATTCACATTTCGCATTTTTTGAGCCCGCAAGTTCGTTACTCTAAATGTAGACATGTGGCAAATGGCAATTAACCTTTTCATGGGTATTTTCTTTTCATAGTGTCATAGATACCGTGATGTATCGGATTGTCAAGTAATATATTGATTATCGCAGAACCACTGCGTTGTGATATTATTGGTACCGTGAGCCATGTATCGCGTATTGTATCTAGAGATACCCTGTGATTTCCACCCTTAATTCTAAGTAGCCTATTCCCACAGAGTTATTATATAAATATTTTTGTTAATAAGGTATTTTTTCCATTGATTTGATCGACGTCGGGGGACTGGGTTGGTCTTTGTGCCTGCACGTGTGCATACACGATTATAGTTCTGACCTCTTGTGTGTATGAATTGTAGGGTCACCCTGCCCTGTTGTGTAAGTCAATAGCATTTCTCAGCATTTTCAGTCATTGGTCACAGTTTAACAGAAATGCTCCATTTAACCATTTTATGCTACACACTTCAACACCTGAAATCCTACAATGATTAAAGTAAATGACTTGAATTCAAAGTTATTTATAGAATCCTTATAGAGTCACCTACCCCCAATGTGCATGTTTTACATACTCTTAACAAAAACAAATGTTACATGCTTTATTTACTGTGTGAACTGTAATTTTAAAAGGGAAGAATGTATTAAGACTTAATTTATAGAACACACACAGTAAACTGATGTTTATGCTACATATACTGTACATACAGATTGTAAAATATATGTTAACGGTACATTAATGGTTTAATTTTCTTTAATTTTTTAAGTTATATATACATATTGAAACTACAAGGTAGCTAAAGGCGGTAGATTGAGCTTATTTGCCTTATTTTACAACTACGTTCCCGCTAAAGCCCCTCCCATGACGCGAATTTCACACGCGAATGAAGTGAATTTCACGCGTGAATGGCGCGAATATTACGCGCGTTTTTTACGCCTCATTCGCGCTCGGTCTAAACACACAGTTAAAGTCCTGTCATGTTATTGTATCCATCCCGTGTTTTGTTATGTTACCCCCCTCGTGGGTATTTGTTTTGTCATTTTGTTATTAAATATCTGTTTGTAATCGTGCCGTGTTGAACCAGGCTGACGTGGAAACATACCTGTAACCGTTTCAGACTGTGCTTAGAACGGTTCGGTGCGATGGTGGAAAAGCGCTCACAGTACCGTATATTTGTAAAGGCAAAATATAAGTTTTAAGGTAAAATAAGAAAAATAAAGCTTAACAAGCCAACTCTTTGCAATTTGCATCTATTACTGTCATGATCCTGCCTCTCCTTGTCTTGGGTTTCGAGTCTCGTGGCAGGATCATGTCAAACCCATGTGTTTTATGTGGAGAAAGGGCATTGTTTTGGTTTTGTCATAGCATGCTCTCTGTCCGGTGTCCCGTCCTTTAGCCCCGCCCCCTTGTTTTTCCCCTAGTTCCCCATTAGTGTTTCATCACACTCACCTGTCCACCCAGTTCCCCATTAGTGTAAAGTCTTGTCACCTACACGTCACCGTTCCTGGTCTTTCTTACCCTTAGGGTTTCATTCTCCTCTCCTGCCCCTTGTTAACTTCCCTCGTTAGTGTTGCCTATTTGTAGCCCCAGTTCCTCCTTGTTCTTTGTCTGTTCCTTGCTTGCCTTTCTTGTCACCCCTTTCCCGTTCGTATTATCATTTAATTCTCGTACCCTGCTTGTTTTGTCCCCCTTGTGGGAAGTTGTTGTTTGTGTTCTTGTTTCAGTTCTTGTGTTTTCTCCATCGTGTTTATATTGTTATTTTTTTATAGTTTGTTATTTAACCCTTTGTCTGCCTGCGCTTGGGTTCTGTCCTAATCCCTGACAATGACATCTAGGAATTTACATTTTAACCAGAGCAATATTTATCTGACCCAAAAAAATATGAATAACTGAATGAATCTCAATATAGGGTAAGAGTTTTACATAATTTAAGTAGGTAATTGAAATTGAATGACCACAAAATCCCTTTGAAATTATCTGAACCTTAAACAAAAGTGGAGCCGGACATTTCTGGCACAGTAGTTGTGTGAATCTGAAGTTGCCAAATCATAAGAAAAGATGCTATGTGCGATGCTTAAACTGTACAAAGACGTTACTACTAAAAACAATGCAAGCGGAGGTGTATTTTTAGCATCTTTCACACAAGATATTTTGGTGCAGATCTAGACAATTTAACGTCAGAGTGAGGCTGGTATGAAAGCGGAAATCCAAACAGGGACATTATAATTCTACAGCATATTATTGGACAAACTTTTGAATACAATTCTATGAGTCATCAGCAGTATGGTTCATCTTCTGGCGAGAAAGAGAGAGATTGCAAATAAAAAAAATCCTAAAATGCAGTCAACATTTAGAAGTAGATGTCCTATAAATACAAAAACATGCTTCAGAAAATAATCCCATGTGAGTGAGGTGCCATATACTGTATGAAAAATGGAAAACAACTTCAACAGTAAGAGGTTTTTTTTTTACTTTTCACAGTGTTAATTTGAAAGTTTGTACATGTTTTATTAGAAAAGCAATGTGTTATCGTGATATTCATTTTCCAGTAATCATTATCAGATAAAATGCTCTTAATCAGGATTTAGGAAATTATATAATAACCATAACAAACCAACTATGCCCTTTTATCCATAGTTAGTGTATATCTGCCAACATCCAGAACAGAATGGCTTCTATGAGCGACTGCTAAGCTCAGGCAGGGACTGTGTTTAATAAAAGGTCACGTTAAAGGAGGGGACATCTCGATCACAGCCTTTCTTCTCCCTCAGAAAACACAGAGAAACACCATGTTCCCTTACAGCGCCGTAGGAACATGATTCCTCACCTCCATGTTTTTTCACACATGCTATAATAAGATGAACTCTATGGGAATGGTAAAGAAAACAGGTAAACCTTGAAACTTAACTGTATTATCCCACAGGGTACAGCATTACACCTGGTACATTTCTGTACTTTTCAATAGCATGTGCCATAACACCTGCAGCAGGTAACTTGTACAGAGAGTTAAGTAACAGCTTAAAGTTAAATGAGAAGAACAACGTCTTGTACTCTCTGTGCCACAGAAATACAATTTACTTAATGCAGCTTGTTGACGAAAGGTGTGGCATTACTTAATGATCAGACTAGTGATTTTTCCTACTGGTTGATGTTTACAAAACATTCCATTGCAGAAGGGACCTAAGTAATATTTTTAGGGACCAAAGAATAAAGGGTGGGCTCTTTGGAGCCATTGAAAAACCAAACAACCAACCCAGCAACACCTTGGCAACCACTCACAACACCCCACCATCATGGCAATGGGTTTTTGCTACTCACATTATTCTCAGAAATATAAAAACTTAAAAATATGTGTGATTTTCCCCATAACTATGATTATACTAAATGCACTCAAAGACGTATGTTAATAGAGAACGTGAAGCAACGTCACGCTGTCTTGAATGTTGTGCCATCTTAGGGGGATCGCTATTAGAGCGTTCAATGCAGCGTTTTGTTTTTCTTGTTGAATTGGAAATATAACTATGGTAGGTTGGTCTGGCTGTGTTTAAAAACCGAGTTGTTAATGAAAAGCCCCCGGTTCTTTCACTTTCGATTTCTTCATATATCCCCCCAAGATGACGGTGATGACGGCAATGCAACAAGCTACTTTCTTTATAAAATGGCTTGATTTTTGTTTTGATTATCACAGCCAGGAAAAACTAGCTCTCACATGGGCTGCTAAATGTTCTGATAGGCCCTTATCCTCATTACCTCCAAAATAGCATTGAATTTGATTTACAGACAGTAATTTTTTAAAAGGAACCCTAATGTTAGCTTGAGAGCACATCAAAGCTGTAACCTGAACAAAATAACTAAACATACTTTAAAGGTCTGCACACTCCTAATGGTGTGCGCCTACAATACTAAATAAAAACAAGAAAAATTTAATAAATACAAAAACAAGCAAAACCAGACATTATGTTGGTTGTGCTCTGGTAAAAGGTCTTTGTCTGGCCAACTCTGATTTGCTGTGTGTTGGTGTGTATAAAAAAGCAACCAGTTCATATCATATCAGTAATACAGATGTTTGCATTTGTTTTGGATACTGTGTGAATGCCATACACTACTGTCACGCAATTACAAATATTTATTTTATTACAAAACAAAAATGTTACTTACAAAAGTGTTTTTATTATGATTTGGACCAAATAATGAAGGACAGCAGCCAATAATTTAATCCTTGCACACATCCTTACGTTCTAAGAAAAAAAGAACAGGAAGCTAACCTGAGCCTTAATGCAAGGCACTTGGGAAAAAGGAATCACCCAGAGAGTGTGATTAATAAGGAGCTTAAAGATTAGCCAAGTCCCACAATGTTCCTGAGCATACGATGCCAAACAGATCTGTATTTTCCATAATACAGCCTTGCCCAGCAAGAGATATGACTCATATTCACTAGTAATACAATTATTTTACAAAAACAATGCCGTGTTAAAAAAGTCAAAGAGAAGAAATAAAGATACAATTCAAACTGGCAAACTGTGGGTTTGGTTTAAAGCTACAATCCGTCTCTCTATTACCACTTCTGTTTAAAACATGAAATTGCAGATTATGTATAGTAGGGCTCTAGACTAACATTTAAGACACTGAGACAACACTGTATTTTATTTAAAGCACATCTTTCTTTGAGCTACTTTCTTCCATTATTTGTTGTGAACAACTCATATAAGAGAACACAATTTGGTTTCCCACGTTTTTGGTCCCGTCCTTTGTTGTGTGATGAACATTATAAACAGAGATCTTTATTATGCTGCTGCTGCTGACCCTTTAAGAGCAAGTGAGCTACACTGTAACACACATCCGTCTTGTTTCCAAACTGTTTGTTCACCTTTACAAGGATTCTTGTTAATACAGGAAATTTGAGGTATTTTTGTGTTTATATGTTCGTTTAAGAAGGCGTGAAAGAGAACTCTGTTTAGTATTTTTTGCTGACTCCCTGGCGCGCATATCTCAAACAACCCGCAAGACCTGGAGGCTTAAGTGATTATTCTTCATAAAAGCTGCATTAATACACGTTTGGCTTTAACAATAGAGAGAGACTCACAAATAAATAGGATTTAACGTGATGTATAACGTTAACATTTTGTATGCTTTGCGGTATAGTTAGAGAGCTTTATACAATAGTGTATTGCTTAAAGTTTAATCATGTTTCCTGCATTAGCTTCACATGCATACAATACACGCAACACATTTCATTATCTTTGCTGTTTTGTACCTTAGCTGGGGAAATTCTTGTATTCTGCAGGTGGCAAAACATATTTGAGTTGCAAGATAGAGCGCTTCACTTGTTTGCTTTGTCGGTCCTTCCGCGTTATCACAGCATTAAATGCACCTCTTTTTACACACTCGAATTATGTCTTTGGGAAATATTATAGGGGCGCAGATGGGATTTCTTAAATGGGGGGACCAAGCTGGCAGCAAATTATTCCAACTCAGTTAGTTATTTTGTGTAATTTGGGCTTTAATTAGTGCTTAAGTAGATACTTTGCATAATTTGGGCTAATGGGATGCACTTTAAAGCCATTGGAGGATTCTTGTTTTGAAATCATGGATATACAATGTACAAAGGTTCACCAAAACTTCATGCCTTCTGCAAAATATGTTTTTTTTAAACATTTAAAAAAATATTGACCTCTTAACTTATATAGTACATTTGGGTCAAAGGATACTGTTATGCCTAGACCCTATAATTTAGTCTTGCAAGTCCAGATAAAACATTATTTCCTGACGATAAATTGTTTGACTTATCCAACCATTCTTTTTATGTTATTTCGCTATTTGCCGAAATAACAGAATCCTGTTATTTAAATATGTCATCTGGCTGTTCTGCATGTCTGAGTGAATGAGGTGCACAGATTAACATACTGATGGTCTCAATCATCGATAATGACATAGTGATGGTCTAGGATTTGTCTGCGTTTGCAGTGTATGAGGCTATAAACACACAAACTTCATGTCCAGAGTTTCTCTGAGCGTTTATTTTACGAGCATTTTACTGTTTGAATAAAGCTATCGCCAGGCACACACTAAAACGTCTCGGTTACGTATGTAACCTCTGTTCCCTGATGGAGGGAACGAGACGTTGTGTCGAACCGACAGATGGGGTTCACCCCTGAGAACCTATCATCTTCTGACTATTTTGAAAAGGAATGAAATTTGCATGCCGGGCTCCGCCCCCGGATATCCGGGTATAAAAGGGGAGCCGGCGTGCTCATTCATTCACCTTTTGTGCTGAGGAGCCTGAGAGCATCTCACGATCGCTGCAGCGGACGGCTAATGTTGTGGCATTAGGGACACAACGTCTCGTTCCCTCCATCAAGGAACAGAGGTTACATACGTAACCGAGACGTTCCCTTTCTGTCGGTCTCTCGACGTTGTGTCGAACCGACAGATGGGGTTCCTATTGAAAACGCCACAGCACTAAGCCGCGTCACAATCTCTAGCGAAGCGACGTTGACCGGCCTGGGCGAGCCACACATGAGCGTTATCGCGAAATTTGTAACCTTCCAGTGGGCAGGCAGGGGCTCCCAGAGCTTTTGGCAAAGATGAGTAGCCCCTGCCCTCGGCCACCACAGACGAAGGCCTTATCCTCTAAACGAGAAGCCGTCCAGTACCATAGGGCTACTGGGTAAGCGCTGTTCCCTCAATGTGGACGTGCGCTACAGAGACTACTTCCCACCATAGGGGGGAATACAGTGGAGACACCAACATGGTCTCACCAATAGGGAAGAACTCATGGGAGGTATGTGCGGAATGCCGCAAGGTGGATGTCCACCTGGGGGAGGTCATGGGTTGCCACGCGGGGAACCATCTCATGACGACATTTCAGACGGAACCACCCTAGTGTGGGGTTACGACGTGTGGGGCACTAGGTCCGGTTAGAGCTATATGTAATAACTCAGCTTGATACCCGGCCATAGGCGGCAGGGCTGCTCCGCCGAGCCCGCCTCCCTGAGTGCTTATTGATGGATGGACGGACTGCCTATTCTTCACCCTTGGGGAAAGAAGGGAGGGAGCCCATAGCGCACTGATCCACCTAAGAAGGGGAATGGCGCTATGCGCAGGCGTACGCCCTACGACTGCTGGTCTCACCTGTTGGCAAGACTCGAGCTGCCGACTCCCCACAGAGGTTGCAAGCCTCTGCGAGGTATAGCGTAGCCCAACCCGCAACTCTACAGATGTCTGCCAGAGAGGCGCACTGAGCCGATGCCCACGAGGAGGCCACACCCCGAGCGGAGTGTACCGTCACTCAAATGGGCACGGGCTAGGATCGGCACGCCGTAGTGACGCCTTGTGCGATCCAGCGCGACAACTCTCCTCGGAGACAGCACTCCCGTTGCTGACCTCCATAACAGACAAGAGCTGCTCAGGGCCTTGAAGCCCTCCGTGTGGTTCGAGTAGAGGCGCAATGCGCTTACTGGACACCCCACGTACAGGTTGGGTCTTTCTCCCGGTGTGGGAGCGCCTGCAAGTTCACCACCTAGTTCCCAAAGGGGGCGGCGGAACTTTGGGCACGTAAGTCGGCCGGGGTCTCAGGATCACGTGAGAGTCACCGGGCCTGAATTTTGGCAATGGGTGGACACGGAATACTTGCAGGTGCCTCACCCTCTGGATGGACTCGAGCCCCAGCAGGAGAGCCAACCCCCCTCGCAGAACGAGGAAGGGGGCTCTCCGCAGGGCCCGAAAAAAGGGGACCCAAAGGTCCACCTTAAGGTCCCAAGAGGATACGGGGCGCGGACGAGGCCTTAGCCCCTCGCGCCCTAGAGGAACCTAATAATCAGGTCATGCCGCCCCAGAGGCTCACCAGCAACTGGTACGTGATAACCGCGACAGCGGGTACCCACGCTCCAATGTGGAAGGGGAGATTACTCCCCAGCCTCTCCTGCAATAGGACAGCACGTTCCTGAGCGAGCAATTCCGCGGGTCTTCTCCTCGAGAAGAGCACCAGGACGAGAAGGGGCGCCACTTAAAGGCATCCAGCCTTGTGGGCATGGCCCTTGCCTGAGTGATAGTCTCCACCACTGTGGGGGGTAGATCATCCAGGAACTCCTCGTCCCATCCAGGAGCCAGACCCAAAGGTCCGGCTCGAATGCCACAACGTGCCCATCCCCTGCGAGTAGGCCCTTCGCCAGGGAATTTGGCCAGGGGGAGTTGTCGTCAGGAGTATTAGCTCCGAGGACCAAGTGTAGTTGGGCCCGTAAGGTGCAACTAGCAGCACTTGATACTCCCTTCCCAGACCTTGCACAGGACCTGCGCAATGAAGCTCACTGGGGGGAAGCGTACTTCCGCTTGTCCCGCGGCCAGCTGCGCGCTAGGGCCTCCGTGTCGAGGGGGGGGCCTCGTCCAGGGAGTGCTCAGCGGTACTGGGTGATGTTCAGGAAGGCAACAGGACCACCTGTGCCCGCCCAAACCACACCCAAGCCGGCCCGCAGGGGTGGAGTCGTCACTTCCCGGCTTTGCCACCTGCTGTCTCCACGGGAGGAGGCATTTGGGCGAGTTGCGATGACTGCAGCGAGCGAATGCCACCCTGAGGTTTAGTACGCTACGCCGGTCGTGCTGTCCGGGCCAGTATGCTGGCTCTGCACGAGAGGCCGGAGCCTCATCAGTGCAAGCAGGACAGCTAGCAACTTGAGGGCAGTGATATGCCAACGCAGGCTTGGAGTCGTGCCCGGGCCCAATGTGCGAAGTACCCAGCCGCGAGCGCCAGGGCTGCGGCGCACCGCAATCCGACACTCACGGCGGTCCGAGCGAGCATGGCTGACATCTTAACGTCTGCTCTCACCTGTGCTCGACCTCCCGAGGGAGGGAGCTTCAGGGAATCGCCAGAGTCTGATGCCAGCAGGTCGCGCTCCGATATTGCAAGAGACACCTCATCTTCACGGCTCGTGTCCGAGCGCGTGGCTGAGGAATAAGATGGCTTAGAACCATCCTTGGGGAACTGCTAAACAAGCGAGACGGGGCGCGAGCGGTCCGCGAGCCGGCCGGTTGACGGATTAACGCTCACGATAATCCCCACATCACCCTCGCTGCTCGCCGCCGCTGACGGCAGGGCCGTAGCCGCTGCGGTCACAGAACGGGAAGCAAACGAGGTGGTGGCTTGATCTTGACAGAACATAGCCACCGTGACGCAACGTCTGAATAGCCATCCGCCCGCAGCGCGGGCAGGACGAATCCACGAGGCTGCCACAGTGGTCGGACCCCCGAACACCTGCAGCAACCACCGTGTCCGTCCCCGTCCTCGATGAGTGTACTGCACCCAGGAGATCAGCGGGCAATGCCACGCTGAGGAAATTGCTCTTTTAGAAAAATACCTCTGGAACTGCCAGGACGCCCAGGGGAATCTCCGCTGCACCGCGTCGTAGAATTCGGCAATTCGAAGAATGTCATCAGATGCGAAGGCTCCGAAGAACAAAAGGTGAATGAATGAGCACGCCGGCTCCCCTTTTATACCTGGATATCCGGGGGCGGAGCCCGGCATGCAAATTTCATTCGCCAATTTCATTGGCCTTTTCAAAATAGTCAGAAGATGATAGGTTCTCAGGGGCGAACCCCATCTGTCGGTTCGACACAACGTCGAGAGACCGACAGAAAGGGAACTCAAGCATCTTCCTGATGACCCGTCAAAATAAAAGTCCTGTTAACTTGAACACTCAGACGAAAATATTTGCTAAAAGAAAATGTAGTACCCTTGTAGTAAATGTATTTTAGTATACTATAGTTAGGTTAAAAAACACAAAAATCTCTAGGAATTCTACTGCAGTTTACTATAGTAAATGTCACTGTATGGTATACTACAGTAATTTATTTGGACAAATATACCTCTGTTGTATAGTAAAAGAAAAATACACAGAACCTAGAACAAATTTAGGTAAACTAAGAATTATATGGACTAACTTGTCCATCTGTATGTAACATTAATGTAATTTGTCAGTTAACTGCCTAATCATTTGATGAACAGCACCTGCGTTTCTTTTTTTATTGATGACAACAGATGTTTTCTACTCTGTAGCTCAAGTGCTATGTGCAAAAAAAGTGATTTTCCAGCCCTGACACTTGCCTTTATTCTATAGCAATCACAGAGAGTTTAGGTGGCTGCAGCAGACACTAGATAAAACACTTAAGCAAACTTGACCAATCAGGATTCAAAACAATTACATTGACACTTCAAAAGAAATGCTTTTACTTCGGACAAGTAATATATTGTAAGTGAATGACAAATGTACTTGTCCTTAGGACAACCAATGACAATGCTTAATGTCAAGCCCTGGGCCTGCTTATGACCTTTGTTTTTCTACTTCACACCGGTGTACTCAGTAAAAACATTCAGCTTCAGGGCTCCAGAGTGAGACTAAATGCATTGTGTGACCAGTTTATGAGACAGTGCAAGTTATTTGCAGTGGAAAGACAAGTAGAACGTCAGCCCACAACCAGTGCATGCTCTGTGTGATAGTCAACTGCGCGCCAGGTCACTCACGTGTCACTGATGTTTCCCACTGCCACGGACACGCACAATCCAGGTCGCCATTGACAAGTTTACACACACTTAAAGTCAGCGGATTACTACGAGTCGCTGTTCGCTGTTACAGATTTCTTGAATTCTACAATTTGATATACGCTCAGGAAACATAATTTATCTGTGGATTTCTTGAGACAGCACTGGATCATTTCAAATCCGTTCACAGCATGTACAAACGACAGGCGAGTGCTCTTGTTAAGTTTTATTTGATATTATATTTACATGTGTTATGAACATGAGGAAAAGTGTCCTGAATACACAAGTCATTGTAAGAACATGACACAGGGCCTTTCATTTTGTTTAAATGTGTAACACTGTAAACAATTAAATATGCACTTTTTGACAAGCACAATTTCTGTTGGTTCAAATGAATTCAGATTACAGTCTCTCTATTTAGCACCAATCAATAACAAAGCTTGTCTGTAGACTCTGCCTCTTTTTAAATAAGCAGAACCAAATCTGCTGTCATTAAATAACTTATTTGTCAGTATCAGTAATACAGTTATTTGGGGGGAAAATGTGAATAATTGCATGGCAGGCTGATTTCATGTGTGCCCCTAAATGTTTTGTTTGCGCTCCTAACATTTTCAGTCAGGGGCTACTGTGCTTCTTGTAAAAAAGGTTAGTCTGGAGCCCTGAGCTTTCTCAACAGATTGTAAATTATGTACAATTGAGGTAGCAGGAGGGGCAATCTTAATCAGTGTAGTGTCTATGAATATGTAAGAATGCCCCGCTCACACAACCTTTGTTATATCTTCTAAAAAGAAACAAACAAAGCTGAAGAGACAGTTTTTAGTCACTTACCACATTCCAGAAGAATGGGTTGAAAATAATAGCAATGACAGCTACACAAAACTTGGGCTCTGTCACATCTATTAACCCCATCAGGACTGCCAGTGCAGACATGTCTATCTAAAGAGAGAACAGGAAAATAGTTACTTCATTTTTAGCATACTTAATGGTTCATCTGTTGTATATATGGCAGTTTTGATAAAATACACAAGATGGCTGATCAACTTTTAAGGTCATGCGTGTAATTTTCTCACCACTTTGTAAGTCAAAATGAATGTAAACACAACACACAACAAAAGACCTGAAGAAGGCCATTGGTTGTACATAAACTGTTAAAAACAATTGAGGTCTTTAAACTTCCTCTAAAAGATCTTATTAACAAAATGCGCCAGTGCGGTTACGATGAGGAATGCAACGCTCAATATAGCGTTGCATTCCTCAATCTAGCGAAGGAAGTCCCAGTAAAACGAGCCAACAGTCAATTAGTTAAGACTGACGATTGTCTGGGGCGGGGCTCTCATGAGGTGCTTGTAAACCCGGCACAGGTGCAGTAGATGGGGCACCTCGAAAAAGGTGATTTTGAGCTTAGCAAACCAAAGTTAGGATACAGTTCATGTCATGTTTAATTATTGATGGGGAAAATGCTGCTTAATTGTGATTTTTTATTTGTCCTCGTCCTGAACCCAGAGCACATCCTAAAAGGTGCAATAGAAGCTGGACAGCAGCTGGGTAGCCCAGGCCCCCAGAAGACATAAGGCTAGAGGCTGCGGAGGAAGTAGCCTGTGTCACGGTGGGGTGTAGGGCATGGAAAAAACGAGTGCTGCTGTGGTAGCAGGGGGACGATGGAGGCTCCTGCAGGTGAGGAGTCTGCTGCAGCCGTGAAAAAAGCTGGCCCCTGTGGGGATGGCTGAGGTGGTGGAGATGCGAGCTCCTGTTGGAACATGGTTGCTGCATCACAGAGAGAGGCCGGATGAGGGCGTGTTGTTGGGGCGGATGAGGCTGTGTTGATGGAAATTTGAGTTCCTGCTGGTGCGTAGGTCCTGTTGAAATGGTGCTTACTGAGTGTAGCAGTGCAGACCCCTGTGGGGGGGATCACTGCGGTGATGCTGACTTGTGTCTGCGCAAGATGGAAGCGCGGGCCCCTGCGGGGGTGATCGTTGCGGGCGAGACTGGCTTCTGGGAAAGTGGTGTTTGCTGCGGCAGAGCATGGGAGCAAGCACGGGCCCCGGCAGGAGTGGTTGCAGCAGCGATACTGGCTTCTGGAGGAGTGATGTCTGCTGCGGCAGATCACGAGATGGAAGCATGGGCCCCTGCGGAGGCAGTCGCTGCGGCAACACTGGCTGGTGGAGGACAGGAGAAGCCTGGTCAGTGGTTGAAAGGTTAGTGTTAAAAGATTAAAACTTGTTAACTGTTACATTTGTTGATGATGTAACTTGTTTTTAATTGTTTTACAGCGTGAAAGGAAAGGTCACTGTAGTGATCTGGCGATCTGCTGACGGGAGTGAGAGTGGCGATAAAAGTTGAAAAAGATTGTTGACCGCACCTGCTAGAATCTGTGTCTTGATGCTGCCGGAGACGGGGGGTGGTTCCAGAACCGGGGTGTTGGTCGGGACCGGCATGGCTGCTCCTGTGGCCAATGAGAAATGAGGGCAGGCAGAGAGAGGAGGGAATTGCGGCCGCCAGAGTGGCTAATGGAGGCAGCCTACCCTAGCGGCGGCATTCCGGGGCGGGGCAGAGGAAAGGATGGTGGGACATGTAATCTTGGGCCGCTGGCAGAGGCATCCTCACGTTGAAAGGATCTGAAAGCTGGAATGCAGCGAGAGAAAGCTGCTGCTGGGCGTAGAGGCCATAAATTTCAGCCTTGTTCAGCCGCCGGCTGAAGTCGCTGCTTCGAGGCGTGGGGAGTAGAGTGGCGAGGTTGGCATTGTAGATGGAGGTCGGGGTCTCTGACATGTTGAAAGTCATAGAGATGACACAGTTAAGACGGGTGACTTATTTATTGGATAGCTCGCTTGAGCTGGTAGGGTAGAAGCCATGATTGCTGATGCGGATCAGTCGGGCTTGATAATATGCTCCAGCTCCTCCCTAACTTTGTTAATAAAACATAATTGAATATAGATGTATGGTGATTTTGACAAAAATAAACCAGGATTTTAGCAGCAGTTAAAGTGACTGCTGGCTGTATTCAACATTATTAGGTCACGTTCAGTCACTATTTTAAAATCGTTTCATGTATATGAGAACAGAAAATATGTGAGAATGGCATTCGGTTAGTGCTGGGCGGTATAACCATAAATTCATATAACCGCATTTTCCAAATTTAAATCGGTTTCCGGTACATGACGGTATTTTTTACCACATTTTATACTGATTGAGAGAGGAAATACTGCAGTTGATTGACTTAAAATGCCCTTTTATACTGTCATATGGTGAGTGAATCTTGTAGAAAAATGCCACATTAGTGTTATATTGTCACGAAATGGCTTTGGACAGAACCCAGATGCAGGCAGACGAGGGGTTAAGTATAAATGTTTATTAAATAAAAGACCCACAATGGGGAAAAACAAGAACAAAAACACACTAGAAAACAAACACTAGAAACAAAATGTTCACAAAACGGAAACAGGGTAGTCCAACAAGACGAGAAACGGGGATACTACCGTGAGCGTTGATAGCAAACACTAACATCAGACAAAAGATAATGCACCAACACTGAACAGAGAGAAACTGAGACTATATAAAGGGAGACACTAACGAGGAGTGATTACATGGGGAGAGTGGTGACATGTGATTGGAATGAAACCATAACGAGTGAAACAACTACCAGGTGATGGGAATAAAATCCTAAAGAAGGTGAAACACAAAACAGACGATGGGAATGAAACCCTAATAAAATTACAGGAGATAGGAGGGTGGGGCTGAGAGACATAACAGGAAGACACGTGGCATCAAGTAACCACATAAAGCCACATGTCTCCACACATAACACAACAGAAACCCGAAAGACGTGGCAATGTCATGACTCTGCCCAGGGAGCTAGAAAGCTCGAGACAGGAAGGACAGAGTCCTAACATTACCCCCGCCCCCAGAAACACCCCATGGCGTCTCAAGGGGAAAAACTTTAGCGGGCCAAAACACAAAAGCACAAAGACAAACACCACAAGCACAACACAGAACAAACTAAAAGGAACATAAGGGAGGCTATGAAGGGGTTCGGGTGGGTCAACAAAAACAACAAACATGGGAGGGGGGGTGGGGGAATGGGAGGCCAAACCTTGGGGACACCAGAAAAGGGTGGGACAGGTTGAGGAGACTTGAAACAACCGGACGAGACCGGCGGGGACTTGAGACAACTGGACGAGACCGGCGGGGACTTGAGACAACCGGACGAGACTGGCGGGGACTTGAGACAACCCGACGAGACCGGCGGGGACTTAAAGGGGCTAGGGAGAGGTGTGTGTCCAAGGGGGAAAAAAGCTTGAAGTGATGCCGGCCGGAGAACTGGCTGAGGCACCGGCTGGAAGGCCGCCTGCGGAAGGGCAGGTCCGGATGCCTGCTGAAGGGCAGGTCCGGCCGCCTGCGGAAGGGCAAATCCGGCCGCCTGCGGAAGGGCATGTCCTGACGCCTGCGGAGAGGCAGGTCTGGAAACCTGCGGAAAGGCAGGTCTGGACGCCTGCTGGATCGCAGGCTGTAAACCCGGCTGGAGAGCCGGCTGGGCTGGGTTACGTGCCCCCCTCCGTTGCCTCGTCCTCTTCTGCCGAGCCAATTGCCTGGTAGTCGGCTGGAGGTGAAGGACGGGGCTGGCTCCGCGTTGGAGGCCTCCGAAGAGGACCCCCAGGACTCTCTCCTTCCACGCTTGCCCCGAAGACTGGTGGTTGGTGGAGAGGTTGCAGGGTCCGAGAAGGTAGTCACGACTCCGAGCTTCAGGGCGAGACCCTCAGTGATTGGGCCCAACAGAGAAGAGGAAGGGGTTTATTAAATGTATTTAAAGTATAGAAACATATTCCTTGCAAAAACAGCGATCAACGGTTCAGACTATGATATTATTGTGGACACAGACATTTGGCCACTCCAAATATCTTGTATCATCATGTGGATGGAAATATGCATTTGGAAACGATATGCAGATTAAAATTAGCATAGTGGATATATTGTAAAAACATATATTTTACAACTGAACATCCAAAGTAATGTATTTATTGATAATCCATTTATAATAAGTGGAAAGCAACTCAATGCCTGTCAGTCCCAGCCTACAAGATCTATCATCTTTCTCTTTATAATAATACTAACAAGGGTTTTTGACCTGTTTTTTGTTCTACAGTAGTTTAGTCGATTTTCTTCTGAGAAACTCTCCCAGGATGCTATAGGGCTATATGCTGCTGATGAACATCATTCATTGGATAGATAAATTTCCCGGTATTAAAAAAAAACCCAGATCCTCAAAACTTTGAGTTCATGCAGATAATTTCATTTGACTAAAACCCAAGTTATAACATAATGGTACATTCACATATTTTGCATATAGGCCTATTGTGATTTATTGACGCAATCGAGCAAAACATGGAAACCTTTCAAACACTCAAGGTTTAAAGCCAGCTCTCTGTTTATAGGTAGAGGAACCAAAGGCCTCAAATCTCCCTGAGCTGTCTGCCCTCCTTATCTCAGATATTATCAATATTACAACCAACATGTTCACTGTAGGGTCATTCCAATTGTGTGGTGATTTTGTCATCAATACAAAGCAGCAATGCTTATTTTCTTAGTACAAAATTATATTTTTCCCAATGACATCAAATGTGGAAAAAAAACTTATATTTTGTTGCCAAAGAGATTTTATAATACAGAACTCTGGTATTCAGCTATCGGACGTTGCTCTTTCTAGTACATACACATTTACAAATAATGTTTTTATAAGGATATACATTATATATATTATATGTGTCCCAAAAACAATCAACTAAGTTCCTCACTCTGAAACTCAAAATGTATGTTTATGTTATTTTATAATGTACCTTCTTTTAAATTCTAAAATGCCAGATGTACCTAAATGTGTGATTTGTGTTTTAATAAAACTATTGTTCGTTAGGCAATGGTTGATTGAGTGGTATTTTGCATGTTTACAGCATTTCTGACTGTATGCTCAACAAAATACGTATGCGTAACAATAATTGTAAAACCTTCATTTATTTTTTATTAAATTAATCGATTAATTTTCGTGCCTCCTGGGTTAACGTTATAATAAGAGTGTTTAACAAATGTTCTTTTCAAACCTTGTTTACATAAATTAATGTTGTCATTAGGCAAACTGACTGTAACTCCCTTCGGTTAACAGACACGGACACAAGGCGTTCTTGTTTACGGGCATTTATTAGTCATCATCGATGCCATCCAACATGCCTTGAGAACTCATTGGCAGCGTTAACTCCAAGGGAGTGAAAACACAGGTAACAGAGGCAACTTCTCTTCCGTGTGACTCTCGGTAAACTTACAAACATAATAACATCACCATATACTAAAATGAGCCGAAGTTAGCTCGGCATGCGATATCCATGTGCGCTACCGACTACCAGAGATGTCTATATCACGAAGCTGGTGTAACATTGAGAGACGTCTGAAACAACCGAAACTCTTAAAAAACAATAGTTCCGCTATAATAGCTTACATAAACCAGTCAGCCCATACATATATTTCAAAGTAAAATAAATGCAGATAAATACAAATATATTATGATATATTGAACGTGGAAACTTATTAAATAAAACTTATAAAATAAAATATTATTTTATGGAACTTAAATTATGCAACTGTTTCTGCAGGCAGCTACACTCCCACCAAATCACTGGTGATTTCTTATTAACTTAATAAACATGGAATCTTCTTGCATCGTTGTTGACGTATCCAAGGACAACTCTAGAATCAGTCCAGAAGAATTCCTGAATCTCTGATATATCCAACTCCTTTCTGAGCAGATCACTAATACGCACAGCAACAACAGCTGCAGAAAGCTCAAGTCTTGGAACAGTAGTGACTTTCGTAGGAGCCACTCTAGCTTTGCCCATCACCAAAGCACAGTGCGTTTGTCCTGATGTCCCGATCACTCTCAGGTAGCTGCACGCTCCATATCCCGTGACGCTAGCATCAGAGAAGTGATGGAGCTCATGTTTCCGGTCTTCTGAAAAACTTGTGGGAAGGTAACATCTGTTTATCTTGAGATCACATAGATTCTGTAGGTCCAAGAGCCAGGATTGCCATTGTGTTCGAAGATCGTGTGACAGTGGTTCATCCCATCCGACCTTGTCCCGGCACATTTGCTGAAGCATTTGCTTTCCGACTAGAACGAACGGCGCTACGAATCCAAGAGGGTCATAGACAGACGCAACGGTCGATAACACTCCTCTTCTAGAGAACGGTTGATCACTCACCACTATTCTGAATCTGAACTGATCTGAAGTAATGCACCAATTAACCCCTAGGGCTCTCTCCATTCGGTACTCTCCCAAGGCTAGGTCTTGATGTATTGCTGTTTGAGCACACTCTTTTTTGGGAATTGACTCTAGCACCTCCTTGCTGTTAGAAACAAATTTATGGATGCGTAGCCCACCATCGCTACAAAGTTGTCTTGCTTCACTGACTAACTGTTTCGCTTCTTCTTCTGTTGATACACTGATCAGCCCATCATCCACATAAAAGTTTCTTTCAATGAAGCGGATGGATGCTTCACTGAAGCGACCTTGCCCTTGTGCAGCAACGTGTTTGAGGCCATAGTTTGCACAGCCGGGTGATGAGGCTGCACCAAACAAATGCACTTTCATTCGATAGACGGATGGTTCGACGTGGTAGTCACCATTTTCCCACCAGAGAAACCTTAGATAGTCTTGGTCTTCTGCTCTTACGTGAAACTGATGGAACATGCGTTCTATATCGCACATTATTGCTACTGGACCCTTGCGGAAACGACAGAGAACACCTACCAACGTATTGGTCAGCTCTGGCCCAGTAAGCAGATGATCGTTCAATGACACGCCTTGAAACTTTGCTGAGCAGTCAAACACAACGCGTATCTTGCCTGGTTTTTGAGGGTGATACACCCCGTGATGAGGGATATACCAAGCAGGGCTCTTGTTGATTTCTTCTTCAGGAACTTTCTCAGCATCTCCACGCGTAATAGTTTCGTTCATAAAGCTTAAGTAGTCCTTATGGTACGGTTTGTCTTTTTCAAATCTCTTCCTCAAACACGTAAGGCGATGAACGGCACATTTCCTGTTGTCTGGCAGATTTGGCTTGTCTTCTTTAAATGGCAAAGGCATTTCACAGTGACCATCAGGCTTGCTCTTAATTCCTTCCTCCATAATTGAAATAAAACGAAAATCCTCTTGTGAGAAGTGAGCATCCTCCACGCTTCTTTCATTAAAGTCGGACTCCAATATCTTCATGACATTTGGCGGAGTAACTAACTCCTTGACTTGTGTTCGACATATGTATCGGACTTCACTTGTCAGATTGGCAGACAACTGAATGCATGGCATTACTTGTTTGACAATAGTTCTGTGACTGCTTCCAATGGCATCTCCATAGTCGACACAGGAACCACTAGAGCCAACAATACTCCAGCCGAGGTCTGTTTTTTGAGCAAAAGGCTCCTCATCTCTGCCTGACACAACCTCTCTAGGTAACAGGGCTTGAGAGCAATTGTAACCTATAAGCAGACCAACGTCACAGTCAATTAAAGGAGCAATCTCATCTGCAAGATGCTCTAGATGAGGCCATGCTCTTGCTGTCTTGGGTGTGGGAATGTGGCTTACATTGACAGGAATGAAGTCTCTTGAATAGGTTACCGGAAGAGTGATTTTCTTCGCTGAATAAAACCCTCTGATCTGCAACCCAGTTACCTTCTGACTTGGAATGACTGTACTTCTCGATGACAAGGTTGAGAGTTTTAGTTGAACTGGCTCCTTCTGTGTGTCTAGAGTGTCTGCCTTTTCTTTCAGGATAAAGGTGGTGTCGCTTTGGTTATCCAGTAAAGCATATACGAGAACTTCATGCCCTGGGCTACTCGTTGTTGATAACCACACTGGAATAACGGTGGACGTGTATGTTCCATTCATGTTTTGCACCACACGGTTAGCAATGGCTTCCTTAGAAGCTTCATTAGACTGCTTAGAATCCATCCTTTCTTTCGGTTTGGCTTGGTTCCAACTCTCCTTTCTCTCGTCATCTCTGTAATCTTTCTTTCCATCTTCCTTGACACGATCTTCATGCAAACAGGTTGGGTGCTTCCTTTTACATGTATCGCAGACACTCCTCCTTTCACAGTTCCTAGAACGGTGTCCTGTCTTTAAGCATCCAAAACACAGTCCTTTAGTTTGCACAAACTTGACCCTTTCTGAAATTGACTTTTCTTTGAACTTTCTACACGTTTGAATGCCATGGTATAACTTCTCACAAAAGACACATGTTTTAGGGTCGGGGTTTTCTTCTGAGCTGCTTGCCAGCACCTTTGCACCAACATTTTGAGGCTTTGGTGTCTTAAACTTTTCACCATCACCAGACTTCAAAGCATGAAGAGATGTCACAGGGTTGCATGCTATCTTTGCTTCTCTTGCAACAAACTTGACAAATTCACCAAAACTTGGAAAATCATGTGTTGATTCTTCAACCGCCAGGACTTCTCTGTTCCATCTGGCTATCAGCCAATCAGGAAGCTTGTTCAGCATTCTTTGGTTTTCACTACAGTCATTTAGGACTGTAAGACTCTTGATCTGCAACATTGCTGCTTCACAGCTTCGTAGAAAATCTGAGAATTCTCTTAGTTCAATGCTGTCCTTGGGTCCTATTTTTGGCCATGAAGTTATCTTATCCCTGAAGGCCTTAGCAATCACAAAGGGGCTTCCATACCTTTCTTCCATGATGTCTAATGCTGAATAGTAAGCTGCATCCGTGCCTAAAAGGAAGTAACCCTCAATAGCTTTCTTTGCAGGTCCTCCAACATACTTGCGGAGGTAGTAGACTTTCTCATTTACTGGAATATTCTTCCTACCGATCAATGTCTCAAAAGACGTTTTCCAGTCTTTGTACCTCAGTGGATCTCCATTGAAAACAGAAGGCTCTGGTATTGGGAGATGGCTTGCGTTGATCGACTCTGTTATTGCTTTGGCAAGTGCTGTGGTGCCATCTTGTTGATGAGCAATGGCAGCAGGTTGTACATATGTGGCGCTTTGTGGTGTTGCCACATGATGCACAGAAAGACTTCTTTGGGCAGTTTTAGTTTCGGTTTTCACATGCTTACCGCAATGGAGCAGCTCCGATATCTCTTCGTCCGAACCCATTTCCTGTTCGTAGGCCTGTAGACGTGCCTTTGCAGCGTTCATTTTCTTAACTGTCTCCAAGCGCTCTAACTGCCTGCGCTTCTCTTCTAATACATTTTTCCTTGCAGCATTTTCTTCTTCTTGCAGTGCAAGCCTCTTTCTGTTCTCAACTTCGAGGTTCCCAAGCTCTTGTTCCTTAAGTTCCATGTCCTCTAATACTTTTAACGTGGCTTGAGTTGCAGCTATCTCTGCTGCAGCTTCCATTTTCTTTGAAGAGATCCGGCTTGATTGCTTTGAACTGATGCTTGTAAACTTTGAGCCTTGTGAACACATACTAGATCTTCTGGAGGTTGCATGTGTAAGCACTGAGCCGGTCTCCGTCCAGTATGCTCGTTCTTTGTGAGTAGATGGTACCTTTTCTCTTAATTCAAGAGAATCCTCTGCATGTTCCATTAGTTTGCCTGAGACAGTATTACACGTGTCTACTCGGCGGCGCGTCTTGCCATCCGGAGTAGTGTGTTGGCGTAAATCTTGATAAGCTTGTTTTACACTTGTTGAAGCGTTACTGATCTTGGTTATGTAGGTTTGCAGGGTTTCAGTGGAGAACGTTCCATCGATTGCCTTCCTAGTCTCTTTAGCAAGAACTTTCCATTTGTCATAAGAGGTAGTAAAGCGTTGTTGAAGCTTTTTAGTTTGGCTGTCATACAGTTCTTGACCCTTTTCAGTAAGCTCTCGTTTTCTTTGGCTTCTTCTTAGACTTTCCTCTACAGCAGCTTGGGTTTCTAAAGCTACCTCAGTCTCTTTTGATGAGTTTGCATCTAAATCAAGGTCTTTAACCTGCTGCTGTAATTCTGTTGCTCTATTGTTAGCATCTATGCCCCTTTCACTTGTCTCACACTCGTGCTCAGACATTTTCAATATTTCCTGAAATTGTGCATTAACACCCTTTGTTTAGTAGCGAAAACTTAAAGCAAAAGAGAATAAATAAAGCAAGTGACAAACCTAGCTTAATGTTACCAGCGAGCCTTTGATTACATTGTAATAATGTACCTCAACTTTAACTTTAGATTTAACCCAGTATGTCTTACAGTGTACTCTGCTAGATACACTTTTCACAATGCAAATTAAGTTACTTTCACTTATCTTTAACACCAAAATAATACAAAAATTGGAAATATATGATGGTCCCTTTAAATTATTTTTTACCCTTCAAACAGCTTAGCAGTAAATAACTTAAAAACATGCACATCACAAATTAACATATAACGTCTAGCACTTATAGAGCCCCTTTAGCAGTTGAATGCCATTCCACTTCTTAATATTTAACTTGTTTTAAATATTCGACTTCTTGTAGGTTTAACAATGCAATGCTCCCGGGTTCTGCTTGCTTCTTAATATGTTAACATTGTATGCACAGTCTTATCTTTTAACGCTCACATTCAATGTAAACGTGCGTGCAGCTCCGTCGACGAACAGCAGGCGTGAGTTATCTTCTCCACCTCGTGTCGAGCAGGCTGAGTTCTCACTGTAACTCCCTTCGGTTAACAGACACGGACACAAGGCGTTCTTGTTTACGGGCATTTATTAGTCATCATCGATGCCATCCAACATGCCTTGAGAACTCATTGGCAGCGTTAACTCCAAGGGAGTGAAAACACAGGTAACAGAGGCAACTTCTCTTCCGTGTGACTCTCGGTAAACTTACAAACATAATAACATCACCATATACTAAAATGAGCCGAAGTTAGCTCGGCATGCGATATCCATGTGCGCTACCGACTACCAGAGATGTCTATATCACGAAGCTGGTGTAACATTGAGAGACGTCTGAAACAACCGAAACTCTTAAAAAACAATAGTTCCGCTATAATAGCTTACATAAACCAGTCAGCCCATACATATATTTCAAAGTAAAATAAATGCAGATAAATACAAATATATTATGATATATTGAACGTGGAAACTTATTAAATAAAACTTATAAAATAAAATATTATTTTATGGAACTTAAATTATGCAACTGTTTCTGCAGGCAGCTACACTGACAATTAAAGTTATCAGACATCCGTCCAAATGACAGCACGTGCACAACTGGCGCTGACGCGCACGATTATTCTAATGAACGTTTATAAATTGAATAATACCGGGTGGCACTTCAAGATTATGAGCGCTGCCTCGCTGTTGTTTCAAACGAACCCCCCACACGCACGCACGCACATACATACATACATACATACATACACACATACATACATACACACATACATACATACATACATACATACATACATACATACATACATACACACATACACACATACACACACGCATTTGAAGAGTGTTAAGTAACAGTGGCTGTCTGAAAGTCTGATGAAGGGAGAGCTGCACAGATTGTACCTGACCTGACTGTAATCCACGTTATTCAAGCCTCCACAGCAATCCAGTACGGGATTTCTATCGAACAACGACTCTCCGCTCATAAAATGATTATATGTAAGAGACACTCGAATCCCTTTCAACAATATGTCAACAGCATACTGTTTACACGACTATAACCACCTTTACTACTGTAATGAATTAGGAATTTTCTGCATGCCAAAGGTAACAGCGGACATGACAGTTTTACCTTTGACCTAGTTACGCAGCAAGGAACTATGGGAAATTGAGTTTCTACTGGTTAACGAAGTAAAGCTCATTTGCTGCTGCTGCCTCACTGGCCAGCACACAGGTCTCGCAAGAAACTTTTTCTGTATCAATACAAACAATCGTTTTGTTTAATCGTTAGATAAAGGTGTCTGGTGAAGTGTTTGAAAACATTTAAGACGATTAAACAATTTAACCGAAGCTATTTTGGAACTACACGATTGGTTGTCAAAACGAACAAAACGATTTTCCTTAGAAAAAATGAACCAATGTTTCATAGTAGGCCAAGGATAGTTACCAGTTTTATACCATTTGTAAGACCATAACAAAATACCACGGTTAAAGGTTAGTGAAAACATTCTACACTAAAACTAACAACCAAGTTAGGCTACTAATACTTGGCTAGCTAATTCATGGTTAATTTTCTAAGATTACCTTCCAAAGTTCATTTCAGAGTTTTCGAAGTGTTTAAATTAAAGTATCGAAAATAACAGTCATTAGGAACACATTTGAAATATGTGAAGAATGTATGTTATAAAACTCCAAATCTGCTGATGTATTTTAGCTAGTTCGGTATAGCTTGTCATTATCAGCAGGTGTTATGTAAGCAGGTGTGGACAATTTCTTTTCTTTTTTTGCCCTAATAATTAGGGTAGAGTGGTGACCTTTGTGTGACAGCAGCATGTTAACTATGTGATGATGTGAATCAGTCATGGTGTAAAAATAGAGCTACAGTAAGTGGGGGTAAAACCCTTTGAAGTAAAATGCCTTGTCAGAGCTGTGACACAGGGCTTTCACAATAAGACCAGTTGTGCGCCCAGAGATGTGTTTTAATTTGTGTGCGTCATGACTTTGTCCCCTTGCCACCTTTTACCCCGCTTTTCTGTCTCTCTATGGTTTTGTACAAAATTGTCTTTAAATAAATCTGGAATGTTGCCTTATTGTTGTTTAACCAAAATAAATAAGGTCCATCATTTATTTCACAATTTAATTTCTCATAAATTTATTTTTAAATTAGATTAAATGCAAATTGATGTAGGTACTTGCATTCATATAAATAAACTTGCTATACTTGTACAGTGCAAGTACAGTGATTAAATGCATAAACATTGAGTTGATGTCAATGTTTTTCTTTTTTCTATATCAAAGCGGATGGTAAATAAAAAAGAAAACTTATTTGATTTGAGCTACAATTCTCAAAAATAAATAAAAATTGTAACTATATTGGAGTGGTAAAATATATTTTTGGGAATAAAGTTTGAATGTTAACATAAAGATATGAAGAAAATATAAACCATATGAATACAGTAAAGTAGAAAGGGTGTGATTCTCAAATACTGGGATGGGGCCACTGAGTGAATTCATCCAGTCGCATAATAATTCTTAATTTTGAGACATCCATTCAGAGGCAATCAGTGCAGATGCTGCTACCCATAGAAAGAGCCTATTTTTGGAAGCATAGTCAGTGGGGTTGTTATAGCTGCATGAATCCAATAAGAGCCTGGTCCAGGAGTGCAGATTGAGGTGTGGGGCTCATCAGACTCTAATGTAAGCTTCACGGATACCACATACTGCCCGCTGGGTCTCAAGGATAGAATACAAAGCATTTCCAAAGTCTTAGTTTTCTACTACATCATGATTGCAAATGTAGGCTCATTTTGTACTGTCAGTGCGTTAGGATTTGCTAGTTTTTGAACATAGTGCTACCAATAGGCCACTATTCGATTGCAACCATCCGTGGTTCAGGAGCCCCGTGTCAATAATCCCCCACCGTACGATGGCGAGCCAACCTTATGCCGGGCATTTATTATCCAGTGCGAGGTCGTCTTTTCCCTTCAACCGCGCACCTATTCGTCTGAGAGGGCTAAAGTGGCCTTTGTGATCTCCCTGTTAGTCGGACGAGCTCGGCATTGGGGAGCGGCGATGTGGGAAGCGCAGTCCGCACACCGCTATGACTTTGCGGATTTTAAAGACGAGATGATTAAGACCTTCGACCGCTCGGTCTTCGGCAAGGAGGCATCACGACTTCTGGCGGCTCTCCGGCAAGGCAAGCGTTCGGTCGCGGACTACGCTATTGAGTTCCGTACTTTGGCGGCTTCTTGCCACTGGAATGCAGAGGCTCTCGTAGCGCGCTTCCTCGAGGGGTTGACGGCGGACGTCAAGGACGAGATTTATGCACGGGATCCTCCTGACGAACTTGACGGCCTCATAGATCTCGCCATTCGCATCGACACCCGGATGGAACTGCGTCGACGAGTCCAGGCGTCCTCTACACCTCGCTTGGACTCCCATCCACTTCCCGTGGCAACGCCCACTTTCCACGAGGATCCCGAGCCGATGCAGCTGGGTAGATTACGTCTTTCTGCCAGGGAATAGCAACGGCGTCTCAACGAGGGATTGTGTCTTTACTGTGGCGGTCTGGGACATCAGGCTGCTTCCTGTCCGGGAAAAGCTGGCGCTCGCCGGTAGTCAGGGGAGTCCTGGCGAGCGCTATCACCACCTCCCCCACCTTGGGTTCTCGTACTCTCTTGCCGGTGGTTTTGACTCACAAGTTGTTTTCCATTAAAGCATCTGCCCTCATTGATTCGGGTGCAGAGGGGAATTTTGTGGATGAAGCTTGGGCCCGCAGTAAGGGGTTCCCTATCGTGCCTCTCACCCCACCTATCAACGCCCACTCGTTGGATGGTAGAGTTCTCAGGTCTGTCTCACACATCACCATCCCGCTTGGGGTCATTACATCAGGGAACCACAGGGAGGAGCTAACGTTCCTCATTTTTAAATCCCCTTTGGTCCCCATAGTACTCGGGCATCCCTGGCTCTCTCTACATAATCCTGCTGTTAATTGGGCAAATAATTCAATTTCTAGTTGGAGCGCTTATTGTCATGCAAATTGTCTTGGTTCTGCACAGTTTTCTGTTTCTTCTTGCTCTGTTCCTCAGGTGGAGCGTGTAGATCTGACCCGAGTTCCTGAGGTTTATCATGAGTTACGGGCGGTCTTCAGTAAATCCCGGGCCACCTCTCTTCCTCCTCATCGCCAGTACGATTGTGCCATCGACCTCCTCTCAGGCACTTCTCCGCCTCGTGGGCGGCTGTTCTCCCTGGCTGCTCCGGAACGGGCAGCCATGGAGAAGTACCTCAATGATTCTCTAGCAGCGGGCATCATTCGTCCCTCTTCCTCTCCGGCTGGTGCGGGGTTCTTCTTCGTGAAGAAGAAAGATGGCTCATTGCGTCCCTGCATAGATTACAGAGGCCTCAATGACATAACCATTAAAAATCGGTATCCCCTTCCGCTTAGGTCATCGGCCTTTGAACTCTTGCAGGGAGCCAGGTTCTTCACGAAACTAGATCTCCGCAACGCCTACCATCTTGTCCGGATGAGGAAGGGGGATGAATGGAAGACTGCTTTCAATACTCCCACGGGGCATTTCGAGTACTTGGTTATGCCGTTTGGACTCTCTAATGCCCCTGCTGTCTTCCAGGCACTCGTCAATGACGTGCTGCGAGATATGATCAATAAGTTTATTTTTGTGTACCTGGATGACATTTTGATCTTTTCTCCTGCCCTCCAGGTGCACATTCAGCACGTCAGGCGAGTGCTCCAGCGCCTGCTGGAGAATCAACTTTTCGTGAAGGCTGAGAAGTGTGAGTTCAATGTCCAGTCACTTTCGTTCTTGGGACACATCATCTCACCGACAGGTATTTGTATGGATCCTGCCAAGGTGAGAGCTGTCTCTGACTGGCCGCCACCTACTTCCCGTAAAGCCTTACAACAGTTCCTGGGTTTTGCCAATTTTTATCGGCGATTCATTAGGAACTTCAGGCAGGTGGCGGCACCCCTCTCTGCGTTGACCTCCACCAAGACGCCGTTCACGTGGACGGTTGCCGCGCAAGAGGCTTTTGGGGAGCTCAAGAGCAGGTTCGTCTCAGCACCTATTCTTACCTCCCCTGACCCGGCCCAGCCGTTTGTGGTGGAGGTCGATGCCTCGGAGGTGGGCGTTGGAGCGATTCTCTCCCAGGTATCCGCCGGTGATAAAAAATTACACCCTTGTGCTTATTTTTCTCACCGATTGTCTCCCACAGAACGAAATTACGATGTTGGCAATCGTGAGCTGTTGGCTGTCCGGTTGGCCCTGGAGGAGTGGCGCCACTGGTTGAAAGGAGCCACCATTCCCTTTGTTGTGTGGACCGACCACAAGAACCTGGAGTACATTCGGTCTGCCAAACGACTGAATTCCAGGCAGGCTCGCTGGGCCCTCTTTTTTAGGCGTTTTAACTTTACCCTCTCATATCGGCCGGGCTCAAAGAATGGCAAGCCTGACGCACTGTCACGATGTTTTACCCCCTCAGGGGATTCGCCCCTCATTGATACCATCTTACAGACTGATCGGGTGGTGGGGGCAATCTCCTGGGGAATCGAACAGCGGGTCAGGCGAGCTCCGGTCGGTGTTGAGGTGCCTCGGAAGTGCCCAGCGAGTCTTCTTTTTGTCCATGAGTCGGTCCGTACTCATGTCCTTCACTGGGGCCACTCTTCCAGACTCACGTGCCATCCGGGAGCCAAGTGATCACTGGCTGCCATCCGCCAGCGGTTTTGGTGGCCGACTATGGCGGAGGATGTTCATCGGTTCGTGGGGGCGTGCTCTGTCTGTGCTCAAAACAGGACTTCCATTCTACCTCCTTCCGGGCTACACCAACCCCTTCCCGTCCCGCCCCTGGTCTCATATTGCCCTGGACTTTGTGGTTGGTCTCCCACCTTCCAGTGGCAATACGGTGGTCCTAACTGTCGTGGACCGCTTTTCTAAAGGGGTTCACTTCATTGCTCTTCCTAAACTCCCTTCTGCCAAGGAGACTGCCCAGGTGGTCATCGACCACGTCTTCCGGATTCACGGCCTTCCGGAGGACGTGGTCTCTGACAGGGGTCCGCAGTTTAGTTCGCGGTTCTGGCGGGAGTTCTGCCGGCAGATTGGCGCGTCTGCCAGTCTGTCGTCAGGCTTTCATCCTCAGACCAATGGGCAGTCAGAGCGCGCCAACCAGGAGCTGGGTCGGATGCTCCGCTGCCTGGCCTCTCATAACCCTGCTTCTTGGAGCCAGCAGCTTACGTGGGCAGAATATGCTCACAACTCGTTGCCAGTATCGTCGACTGGGTTGTCTCCGTTCATGTGCTGTCTGGGGTATCAGCCTCCCCTGTTCCCTTCCCAGGTCCCGGAGGACCCGTTTATTCGCCGCTGCCACCTCACCTGGAGGAGGGCCAGGGAAGCGCTGATCCGTGCCAGGGATAGCGTTAAGCGTGGCGCAGATCGCCACCGGAGGAGGGCTCCCAGATACATCTGTGGACAACGGGTATGGCTCTCCACTAAAGACCTTCCCTTGTGGGTTCCGGCTCGCAAGTTGGCACCCCGCTTTATAGAGCCATATCCCATTGTCAAGGTTGTCAATCCGGTGGCGGTACGCCTTCGCTTGCCTAGGTCCTTGGGACGGGTTCATCCAGTGTTTCATGTGTCTAAGGTAAAGCCTGTTCTTCATTCTCCCCATTTACCTCCGGTGGTGTCTCCCATCTCTCCCCCACCTCCTCTGATCATTGATGGTGCCCCGGCCTTCAAGGTCAAGAAAATACTGGACTCCAGACGACGTGGACGGGGGTTCCAGGACTTGGTGGATTGGGAGGGGTATGGCCCTGAGGAGAGATGTTGGGTCCCGGCCCGGGATGTCCTGGACCGTTCGCTCATCGAGGCCTTCCACCGCAGCCACGCCTACCCAATATTGGGCGCGTCGGGAGTCGCGCCTAAGGGAGGGGGTAATGTCAGGACTCTGGTCTAATCCTCGCTCTGTCTTTCGTTTTACTCTCTTCTACGTGCGCTCACGCACAGCTGCTACCACTATCATTTCGCTCTCTTGCACACCTGTTCTCTCTTTGCTCGCTAATTTCTGACTGTTATAGTTGCTTCCGTCTTTCTGTTCCTTGCCAGTGTGTTTTGCAAATTATGCTGATCGCCTTGCCCTTGTACCATGGTACGTCTTGTCATTTGAATATACTGTGTTCTAACCTTGTCTTCTGTCCAGTGTGTGCTCATCCGAGTTGGTGATCGCTGGTTAGAGCTCCTTGGACTGTTTCCCCGGTTTTTACTCCTGTGTGCCTGTTTACGAGTTGCTGCACCCCTTTGATAAAGTTCGCCCCTCGGTTTGACTATTGCCTGTCCCTCTTCTGAACTGTCATTGCCCCACTGGACTCTGTTCGCGGATCGACCAACCCCAGCCTTCTCGACTACCTCCGTATTTACTATTTCCGAGCTTGGCTCGAGTGACTCATTTTGACTTTGTGCTTAATAAACTTTTATGTTCCTCCTGCTCTTGGGTCTCTCTCTCTCTCTCAGAGCGTGACAGATACATATCTCAGAATATTTCGAGACGTTTTTCACAGACTGAGTCGCATATAATGATCGTAAGGTAGCACAGTAATAATGTTCCTCAGTCTTAGTTGTAAACTTCATTAAACTGCAGTTAACTGCTCAAAAGACTCAATGTCATTAGGCACATTATTTATGCTTTATGATGTTTGTTTGTGATGTCATACTTGTTTTAAGAAATATATATATGAAAATGTAATTATTTGCATACAGAACTTTTTTATCTTTTTTACTTGAGTGTTTGTGAGGGTTTTGCTGGGTATAGGCCAGTTAGCCCCAAGTGTACTTGAGCATGCATGCAACCGGGAAGAGCTGTGTCTGCATCCTTTGGAGGTAAACCGTGTTCCCGGTGAATGGATGATGGTTGTCCCGCTGGGTAGAGAGTAAGTTACTTTCCCAAATGGAGGGCTTTATCTTGGGGTGATTGTTCAGTGAGGATGAGTTTAGAGCTGTTCTTTAGGGAAAAATTTGCTTTACGGTGACATAAATGAACAGTAGAAGAATTAGCTGTATGATTTCAAAGAACCTTGAACGTCCCAAGACACGTTCTGTTTTACAAAGGTTTCTTTGTATTGGAGAAAGGTGTAGAAGGTAAGAAATTGTTTTTAAGAAAAAAAGGACTAAGCTGCCAGTACAAGCGTCAATCACATGATAGTTTGGATCATAGTCAACTGACCACATTACACCCATAAATGTCCTCAAAATGTTGATTATTCAGTAAAAGAGATTCACATGAAGGAGAGATTAAAAAAATAATTGGCTGTTAATTTTTTTATTTCGCATTGTTAAAATGTTTTTTTACAAAAACTAATTTCTTAAAAATTTGCCTGTAGGTTTAGTCTTTTTTGCTGATATTTCGCTTGTTGTTAAATCTCTTAAATTTATTGATAGCAATAAGAACAAAAGTTTTTCCAAATTTATGATAATATTTTGTTTACTAATTGAGATTTCCTGTCCTTTTATTTTCCTTTAATTATTTTCTTGTCCTTTGAATCTTGTACTTTATATTATTGCAATGCAGTGATATTGCCCCTTTTTTATCCTTGGAGCGAATGAGGGAGTACCGTGCTGCCAAACCAGTCAGTCGCTGAATGCAGAAGGGCATGAGCGTTTTAAACGTGATTCATCCACCAGGCAGTCAGGAAGCTAAACTCCCTCCCGCGCCTGCCCTACCTCCCCTCTCTTGACCCATGCACCACTGAACTCTGACCTCATCGAAGGTCCTCCCACTCCCCCGCACACAACATACATTGACCCACACTAGTCACTTCATGGAGCCTTGGACTGCTCGCTACCTCATTCAGCATCGGTCTGCCCCTCTTCAACTACCTCTTCTGACAGGTTAAATAAAGCCTGCTCTCTTGTCACTTTAAACAGACTAATAAGCTCTTAGCACTACCTTACATCTGCACTGTTGTATATTTCACTGGTTTGCACTCTATGTGCCATTACCCATCTTATTTTTAAATATCCCTGCTTGTAATAGTTGTATTTGACATATGTGTAGCCTATTCTGTATTTATCTATATATTTTTTATTCTGTGTGACTGTTATTTGTATGCACCATGGGTCTGAGAGTAACGTAATTTTAATCATCTATATGTACTGTATGTATGTACATGTGTGGCAGAATTGACAATAAAGCAGACTTTGAATTTTGACTTCATCCTTCTGGTCAAAGTCGGAGCTCATGTTTGCAGAAGGGAGCGCAAAATAATATCTGGGGAATTTGAAAGTTTTCAGCTGGAATGGAACATATTCTTGGGGAAACCCAAAATGAACGCAATGTTATTGGGGAGAGCAAAAGATTAAAAATATTTTTGCTCCCTTTCCTATTTTCCCACCACCTGTAGGCAATGTCCTTTCAGTGGCTCAGTACCGCGTCGCATCTGTTTTGACAATGTGAAATAACAGCGTAAATAAATATAGATTTGCATAACCAAATTAAATAGTAGCATAACTGTTAAGTTTTAAGATAAACGCTGTCAATATGAGAGGATCCGCACGCAGCCAATGTCTCGTTGCGACACATGTCTTTATTGAACATTTCTTGAGCATGCATGTGTTTTTCAGATAAACATTTTAATTGGTGTCTTATGCAATTTGTACAAATAATGGACAAACTTGTTTTGTTTTAGCGTGATAAGTTGACAAAGTAATTTAGATTTTTTTAGTAGTCTAGGTTTCGTGAAAAACCAAGGGCCCCCCCAGTTCATTATTTTAGACCTCATGGGGTGCCTTAAGACTTATGAGGGGCCGCCCCAGGCCCCCTCAACTCGAACACTGACTTATACTGTGCAAATGAGGCAAACATTCCATCAATGAAATTATAACAACAACAACATGTGTTTAAACCTTAGCTTACAACTTTAACACTTGCAAGCACTACAGTATGTGAATCTCTTTTTAAAAAATGCAAATCTACAGTAGTTTGGTGTCTGAATACTTAGTGCAAACAGTTGCCTGTGGAAAGCATAGTCTTTTTGTTCAAATTCTTTTTTTTTAAACACTACAGACCCCTTTTGCGCCGACATCACACTTGGGTCACATCATTAGCTGGAGGCAAAACGAATGGGAAACTGGAGGCGGCCAATACAAACCAGCACAGTTTCGCTACATAAGGAGTTGTATTCTTGTTTGGTCCCACAATTGACAGAATACAGTCTCCAATTTTAACACAGGCTTATCTGCAAACAATAAAAACTGTAGTTAAACACAATAAAACGAGCTGGCTGAACAGAAATGATTCACTTCATAACACTTAAGATAAGTCTTTTGTTGGTGTGGATTATGATTTGGGTATGTTTGTAAAAATATCTTGCATATGCCCAAATCAGAAACTTTGGAACAAGGTTATTTTTCACCGTTAGCTTTTGAACACATAGGGTATCCTAGCTAACTTTGTTAGTTATACAACTAGCAGTTAACCATCGGCCAGAAACTAAAAACTGTTTGTCATCTCTTTTTCTTTAGTTGTCACAAGTGCATTAGTATAAAGGGATAGGTAACAGTGAGAAGACTAATGTTATGTGTCAGGTTTGTGTTGAAGTAAATACATTTGCTAACGTTGTACACGCAGGCATCTGTAGATGCATATGCTCTCAGTTTATCTTACATGCTTGGTTTCTCTGTCGGTAGGTAGATGTCGCAACTGGAGATAATCCTGTCAGTTCGTCGCTGGATCCATTAGTGGGAGTGTATTCAGGTCGGCCCGGTTCCTTGCGTTAAAGTAAACTTTTTAAAAAAACGTGCTACCTAACGTTAGCAATGCGGTCGGGATCTTCTGCCTCCACCTAAGCTCCGCCCACAAAACGTGTCACAATGTTTACTAACAGAAAAGGGGTCTATAGAGTAGATTAGCAATTATGGAATGAATGCAAAGTAAATCATTTTTGTTTGCTTAAAGCAGTGTGCACACTGTTGCAATTCTGGGCACGATTTGGCTGTCTGCGACCAATTTTAAGAGAAAGTGTTACAAAAATGATGTTCAGCACTCACCAGGAAATGTTGTATTTTGCTTATTTATTAGTCTTTGTGTCACCCGGGAATGGCAAGAAAGGATCAGTGAGTTCAGAAACGTTGTTGGACTGGAATATCTCAAATGTGTCCGTTTCCAATTACATGCCACTGTTCACTCCATTGGGATCCAGCTCTCTAGCATGCCTCTGTTAATATTCTGATGCAATTGGCACAGTATGTGTCACCAAATGTGATGAACTCAGCAGCCAACATCTGAATATACAGAGGAAGATTAGCTGCGTCACAGAGAGCGAGCCTTCAGTCACAGACAATGCTTCTGACCTGTTTGTGAATCATCAACCACAGGTGGCTTGGTTCACATGTGTGTTGTCTGATCTTTTGGCCGACTCTTAGCTGAATGACGTTCACAGTTATTGCTGGTTATTGAGATATGGCCTTCAGTTTCATAGCTGTAAGAAAGAAGAAAGTTATTATTTATTCTATTCTGGACAACTGTTCAACGCAATTGTATATTGTGTTTTTTTGTTTATAATAGTCACATACCTTACAACTTATTTACTGTGTTAACTGTAACCTTCAGTAAATTGCAAGAGAGAATACTTGTTGCTATACTAGATTTTTCACGTAAAATCCACATGACACCATAACAGAATTTTTTTTTATCCTAACAGAACAGAAAACAACAAAAATTGCTCAAAAAACGATTAATAGTAATTGTATCAACTTCCAAAGAATATTTTAAAAGGTATTTCTTCTATGGCCTTGCACTGTAAATGCAAGTAACTTGCTTTCTATTTATCTAATTTATTGGCAACCGTTTGTTAAAAGATAAATGAATATTAAACAAGTCTTTATCTTTACAGAAAAATATTATAAAATAACAGCCTCAATGCAAAGCGTTCTGGAAAGCAGAAATGTACTTGTTACACCGTCCTAGAAGCCTTGTCGTGACAAATACTTTAAAGTCTAGTCTGAGTGTTCGTGTTAGTCGTAGTGTATTATAGTTGAGTTCTTGTTGAGTCTTTAGTTTTCAGTTTCCAGTTTATCGTGTTTGTTATTGTGTACTCCTTTGTTACCCCCTCGTGGGTTTTTGTTTTTCTGTATATATATTAAAGTCCCCGTGTTAACCCCTTCATCCCCGTATTGCTGCCTGCACTTGGGTTCTCCTACCACGTTCCTGACAGTAAGGATAGACTTGTTAATGTCTAATGAGTATTTATTTTTGAACAAACTGTTGCCAGTAAATTACATAAATGTGAATCTACAGTAAGTTACTAGCAAACTGCTGCCAGTAATACTGTAATTTCTACAGACATTTTTACAGTGTTTGATTCACAGGGAAGAACGCAAGTCTTTAATGCGTTTTTCTAGGCATTTTTGTGTTTTTATGGGATACAAGTAAAAAGAGTTAATGATGTGCTCTTGATGAACTGTGCATGAGTCAAATAGGATATGCAGAATACAGATGCACATCTTTATGAAACTGCTCATTTCAAATGAATGCTAATTTTCAGGTTGTTAAGTGGCTCTGCACAAGAGTGGAGTAACATATTTTTGGCTAAATGCTCTTCACATATACCTTAAAATGACTTTTTGCACAATTTTTTAATAAATTATGTATGTTAGTAACCTGTGAAAATGAAATATTAAATAAGAAAAACCAACATAACACCTACATTCTCCAGTCTGACTGCCTATTTTGCAGAACAACATAAAGAAAATAATGAATCTGCTTTCGAGTAAAATAAATGATTAAATACATTTATTAAGCATTTACAACCCTAATGCTCACTATTTGGCAGGTATTTTGTTAGAATCTCCCTTTCTGTTCATGCAGTTATAACTGCTTCATAATGCATTTGTAAACGACTATTGTTAATGAACACATTTATAGATACTTTATAAACAATAGAGATATACTGTGCACTCCAAAAAGTAATACAGGTAATCTGTTAGCACCATCATTTTATTTTTGCAATTCAAAATTTAACGCACAAACGTATTTATTAAGTTGCGCACACTTAATTATGTTGGAAATTACATAAACTTAATACATAAACTGCTTTGCGTGGGTAATGAGTAAATAGTGTTTCTCAAGCATACATTCGTTTGTTGGTTGAAATGTAATATTAGTTGTCTAAACTAAATTATATTAATGCAAACTGTAATGTTTATGCAATCATTTTTAGAATGTAGTCTCACAGCAACTATTAAGAGTAATCCTGACCATTCCACAATGAGGTTTAAAACAGTTCAGAAAGTGTCTTCTGGGTGGACTGCTAAAGGTCACAAAGACCTAAATCTCTAACCACTCTTTAGTACACTTGAAAATGTGGAGGAAAATAATGATTTTCTGAAGATGCCATATCTGTGACTAACACTTTTAAGGGTGTACACCAGGGCCTTACATATTGATAACCTGGCATTAGCAACAGCATCGCTGAAGTAGCGTCACCATCTTGTCAGCGTGTGGTTAATGCAAAGAATTAGCTATAATAATTTGCTGATAAAACCTCACATTGACATCTGTGTGCACAGAAACATTTAAGGGTCCCACTTTATATTGGGTGTGTACTTTCATTAAGAAGAAAAAACACAGAATATCAAGATTGTAATAGCTTGTATTTGAAATAATTATGAGGACTTAATTTATGTGTTATGGATGAAACGGATGGGGCAGAACTCCTACAGCAAAGACAGCAAGCCAAATATGTTTACCAATAAGAATGGATGGGCAGGTGAACAAATTATGTACAAACTCACCCAAACAAACCCTTTGGTCTTATACCATGACATGGGTTTGTGTGAGAAACAGTTTCTACCTTTCAGCTGGTTAATTGTAATATAGAGAAGCTCAATTTGTTTTAAAAGTCAGATGCAAATCAATACAATGTTGGATGTGCTTAAGAATAGCCTGTATAATACCATGAAGAGATAAGATTAGATTTCTCTCATGAGATAATTAAATCATCACTCCTCTCCCCAAACCTTCACCACTGGATCAATGATTGTATCAGTAAATGTTTTCCTTCAAATAACACAGAGAAGCCCTTTGCAATGTGCATTAGAGTCACATATTAACATATTGCTTTTGCTTTTGATTGGTAAATTAATTTCTGACACCACAGCCACTGTAAAATCGTGTATGGTATAGCTACCAGCAACAGGGTCTGAATCTCTGTCAACTTTTAACCAACAACCTAGAGGAAAAAGTGAATTAAAATACTGAATACAAAAATAGTGTGATGACAGTTTATAATTGCACACTGTAACACTGCACACTGTTAATAAAAAAATTAATTGTATGACATTTGATGCTGAATGCTTAAAAAAATGTGTCATGCACTGTTTCACAGACACGTCTTAGCTTAAGCCAGGACTATGCCTTCGTTGAATTAGGATATTTATGTGACTTTTATAGAAATGCTTTAGAAGAATACATTACTGGTGTGCATCTGTGACAAAACAATGGCACTGATATATTTTATGATATTTCTGGACAAATTATATGCTATAGTTATTCATGGTATTAAGCCTTGTCTGTGAAACCGGGCAATAGATGTTGGACTATCTTGTTATGTAACCCAGTGGCTTAGTAAATATCACAAAAATAAAAAGCTATATAAACTTAATTAAATCTTGTAAAATCTAAGGCCGGAATTGTTCAATTGTGAGCTCGATCAGCGGGCGTTCAGCGTTCATGTACCCCGCCCAACGCAGCCTCTGTGCTTCTGAAATGTATCGCTGGCTCTGATATCTCTGTAGCGTTTAAACATGGAATTTAATTCTTTTTAGCTAAATCTAAAGGGCAATTTTATTAATCTATAATTTTCCCCTGGGACAATCCCTTTGATAGAGGGCAAAGTCAAGTTTCATAACTTTTATCTGTTCTTTAGTTTGAAGGAGCGGATCATGCAGTGGCGGTTTTAGGCACGGGCGAACCGGGCAGTCGCCCGGGGCGGCATTTTTTCATGTCATGTGGGGGGCGGCACCGGCACGAGCAGTAAAAAAACTCTGGACCACCGCAAATCGGTTATCTATTATCTATCATTCATTCATTGTGTGGGGAATTGGCAAATTGGCGCCGCTGCATGCTGAAAAGATAAAGGTATGCAACTATAATGTTCTCTCTGTGTTATGATTACTATATCCAGAAGTGTCTATTCACTATAATCTATTAAACTTATTGTTAATAATAGTAATAAGTTAGGCTAACATGTAAACTTGTTTTGTTTGTTTTTGCCTGCACATATTATTAAACTAAGATGGTGAGGTTGAGTTTATTTGAGAACTTGGGTGAATTATTCCTTCATGTTTTCCTCTGTTGTCCGATGTTATTTCCAGGTCTATGCAGAATTTAAAAGAATCACTGGAGGAATCTGCACTCAACTTTCCATAGAGCCTTGGAAGCCAGTGCTAAAAATGTATCAATCCAGAAGAGATTATAGTCAAGCTGAGGTAGATGAGGCACACTGTTCTCAAATAAGTCATTTGTATATTTTAACCTATGTTTTCTTTATTGCAGACTACAGATATAGCCATGCATCGATGGAGGGTAGCAAGAGATTTTCTCCATAGGAATTCACTGTAACAAACTCAAAATATGTTATACGTCATTAGTTTTCTCTATAGGCCTTTTATTGTAGTTCAAAAAATAAATTCTGTCAACAGCAGCACTTTATCTTGCTGTGTTAATGAGAAGTGATTGTTATGAATTAAAAGCTTTGTCTTGATTTATTTGAGTGGTTTACTTTTTGTGACAAAAGATTCCAGGTAGTCTTTTTTGGTAACAACCCCAATGTGCAATTATTTATAACTATCCACAGGTATTTCTAGTAAAAATTCCCCAATAATACAAATGAATTGAATTAACAGATCAAATAAACTGAAGTGCCTTACCTAACCCTTAGATTTCAAATTAATATTGTTTTAAATGTTGCATTCGCATTTAAGAACAGTTAAGTATAATCATAATGTTATTGAGCATTTTAACAAATTATAAAATGTAATATTTGCACAGTGTCCAATGTAAATTACAATGTAGATCTTTTATTACATTTTAAAATAAAATTGTTTCTCAACAGGATATCATTTCTTAAATCTTTTAATAGTAACATTAAAAGAACAGTAACATTTTCGCAACAAAACAACTTCCTATAGAGATTATTCCACTGTTTAATAAATATATCCCACAAACGTCACTTCACTCTTCTCTTTCAAAACCGACATGTGTTTACAGCGTCTTAGAATTGTTAAGCTAGAATAAGGTCAAACCGATTCGACTGGACAATCCTGTATACTGAAGTTAGTATACGGTACATTTTAAAACATCATAAAGAAATGAAAGCAATGTTGGGATGGTGGAAGTCTGAGGGAATTGTCCAAAGAATGAGATACTGGCTGTATTATGTTCCTGCCAAACGTTTGTAGTGTCTATTATAGCATCTGAAAATAAGAATATATGAGTGGTATGGATCTACAGCATGAAATCCATCTTATAAGTGACTGTTTTTGCAGACATTACTTAATTTTCGCCCCCTTTACCTCAACAATAACGAAACAACACTCCCTGAAGACCAGACCGTCTGTAAAGTGTATCTCATGATCTGATTGCCATTGATTTTCTCAGCTTGCATGAAAAATCTATTTTCTTTGAGAAACTGAATTATGGTAGCTTTTGGTTACCTATAAAGCATTGCATAAACTTTAAAATCTTGCTTATTACCTATAAAGCCTTGCATGGTTTAGCTCCTCACTACTTGAGAGAACTTCTAACGTATTATAGTCCATCACGTGCACTACGCTCTCAGGTCAGTTGGTAATACCTAGAATTTCAAAATCAAGTGCAGGCGGTAGATCCTTTTCCTATCTAGAGCCTAAACTTTGGAACAGTCTTCCCTGCACTGTCCGGGAGGCAGACACACTCTGTCAGTTTAAATCTAGACTAAAGACGCATCTTTTTAATCTTGCATACACTACACTATCATAATATATATATTTCAAAGATCTAGGCTGCACTAGCTAGATCAACCGGAACCAGGGACACTTCCAATAACAACTGATGCATTTGTTGCATCAAAGAGTGCAGACCAGTACTCTACTCTCAGCCAGTCTTGTCTCATTGTTCCATGGTTACTAGAGCGGGCAGGATGCAGTCCAAGGTTACCGGAGCGGGCAGGGCGCAATCCATTCCCAGACCTGACAAATGCTGGACGAAGGACGTGGCGACTCGCCATTAGATTATTAATGCTAATTTTACATCTAACTTTTTTTATTTTGCCTTTTTGTGCAAGCACCGTCGAGGAAGCAGTTTTTGCCAGAGGGGAACTGGAATCCCCTGGTTAGGCTTGGTTTCCCTCTGAAGTTTTTTTCTCCTCCAATGGAGTTTTGGGTTCCTCGCCACCGTTTGCATACTGTTTTGCACTATTTTTTCCATAACCTTTTATGTTTTACTTATAGTCAATGTTTTCTTGTACAGCTTCTTTGTAACAATGAAAATTGTAAAAAGCGCTATATAAATAAAGGACACATGACTGAAGGACTAAATTCACAGCAGACTTTAAGGCGTTTTCTAGAATATACAAATTAAATGTAATAAATTGTTAGAAGAGAATTAACTGTATAACTGTTTTCATGCTTGAGAGAAAGAACAATGTACAGAAATGTGCAGTTGTCTTTATCAAGGCATACTATGTATGTCTGTGTTTAATAAACCAGATAGATGTGATCCTGGATCACAAAACCAGTCTTAAGTAGCATGGGAACATTTTTTGTAAAAGACAGAAATACATTGTATTGGTCATAATTATCGATTATTATTTTAATGCCAAAAGTCAGGATATTAAGTAAAGATGTTCCATGAAGATATTTTTTTCCTACCGTAAACATATAAACACTTTATTTTTGTAAGTAGATGATGTGACTTGACTTTATTGTATGGTTCAGTGGGATTAGAAGAGTTACTTCGGAGCCGAATGTGATGGTCACTTTTCTCTCTCTGTCTCTCTCTCTCTCTCTCTCTCTCTCTCTCTCTCTCTCTCTTTGTGAACCAACCCGTGGTGAGCATGATTCTCCTCTGAGGATGTTGATTGTTTGAATTAACCCCCCAACACCCTTTTGCAAGAAAAATGGCTTAATATGAGTCACATTTAAAGAAATTTAGCATTTATTGTAATGCATATCTTAGTTTACCACAGTACGAAGCAGAATAACGATTTCAGTCTAATTTCTTCTTGTATTGAAAGTTTGGAATCTGTAGGCCTAGGAAAAATGTAGTTAATATAAGAGCCTTTTACAGCAAGAAACCATTAAGGAATGGTTATTTTTGGTACAGTCTTCTCATTAATTGTTTAGTGTTATGTATGTGCACATTTTCTTCTCATTATCTGCCATCTGTTTGGATAAGAGAACATATGTATTTTCCAGCAACACAAGATTATTCAGTTTGTGGGAAGCCTTCTGCAGGCTGGTAAAATGAAAGGATAAATTAACAATAGAAAACCAGCAGAACTTTAAAAAGCATTGTTTAAATATGACAGCTGTCTTGAAGCTCTGACGTTACAGGTTACCATGTTTTCTTAAAAAAAAAGCAGAGCGTAAACTCTGTTAATGTGACAGAATTGTATATAGGTAGGTTATAGAAAATAAGCATTTGCCGTTCATAATTAAAATCTAATTTCAGAGGATCAAACAAACCGGAGCCTGAACTTCCAACCATTTTTTAGTTCTTGTTTGCATTGAGAAATGCGAGATGCTGGATTAGAGTACATATTTAACCAATAATTGATATTGAGTATTTTATATTTTTATACTATTATTATTTAAGACTTAAAGAATTTGATTAGAAATGTTTGGTTTTGAGACATTATCATGACATCTTCTCAAATTCAAGTGTCTGTGTGTTACTGGGGGTCTTAATTTCTGGGGAAACAGGAAGAAGCTGGATCTAAGCTAAACTAAGAATTATTAATTTGCTTGATTAATTTATTATCATCACTGTCTAATAAGGATAATAATGTGATCTCATTCATATTTTTTCTATGAATTCCTCTAGATATAATTTGTTAGAAACAATAATTTGTTTGTAACTTTTAGAGTAACTACTACAAAATGCCCATGAAATACAATAACCATCTTTTACTGTTTTTACTGTAATATGCATTGCATTATGCATATATTTATGACGTAGCATTGTTACTTATTGGAATTTACAGTACTCTACTGTTGACACAACAGCAGTAGTGCTACTGTATTTGAAGATCAGTGAAGATATATGTGGTGAGGAAGGCGGAAGAGAGCCGTGAGGTGGGGCCGGTGGCGTGAATGATAGTTGAAATCAGCTGTGCGCGCACCGGTCCCGCATATCTCATGGAGGGGATCGGAGCTTAAAAGGACGAGCCGCAAGACTGTTGACAAGAGAGGACCAGGCCCGGACATGTTACGTTTATGTTTGTGTTTGTGTTTATGTTTTATGGCTGGCAGTCTACCGTTAGGTGGCTATCGGTCTTTTCTTCCGTGTTTATTGTTTGTTTATTTTTTATTAAAGTTTATTAAATGTTCGACTGTTCCCGCCTCCTTCCTTCCCTTTTATGGAACTTCAATATAAAAAAATTGTCACTTAAAATTTAGCATATACAAACATTTGAAAAGTTAATTGGAAATTGTTTAAGAAACATGAAAAGGATAACTAAAGCATTAGAGCCTGAAGCTAAATGTGAACTGACAACATAAGGTCGGGTATTATCATGCACCAGGAGGGCTCTGCACTGCACCAGCATAAGATCTGACAATAGAGTTGAGGATTTCATCCCAATACTTCATAGCACCTGGAGGTCTGCAAGACCCTCTGAGAATGTTCCTCCCCAGACCACCCTTGTTGTTGCCTCTCCAGTGTACCTGTTGTCACTTTTATTTGCACCAAAACAAGTGAAAATGATTCACAATCACTTATGCTTACTTACCGGGTTGTTTTCAAAAACAGCAGCCTTAAATGGAACAAAGACTTCTAAGCCTGCTCTGTGACATGGACTGTGAAAGCAGAGGAATATACAGTAAAACTACGCAGCTTGCCATTATTGTCATAGGTAACTTACCCTACTTCAAGAAGAGGTACAGATCTTTGTTTTGACAGCTGTAATAGCCCCTTTTGACCATTTCTCTTAAATAGAAATTACTAGAAAAATCTGAGAGGCTTTACTTTTCGGGTACTTTAAGTAAAGCTGGAAATAGTTGCACAGTTTGCTGCAAGTTGCAACTCTTAACTGCATGTTTTAACTGTTGTGAGTCATGGAAACTGTGTGAATGGGTTTGACCACAATCCATGTGGAAGCTAACTGTTCTGGGCCACATGGCAACGTGGGCCAGAATGAGGTTTAAGCCGAAGAAATCCAGGAGTTTGGTGATCAGGAACGGGAAGTTGACCAACAGGTTCAAGATGCATGTGCAAGGGGGATAATCCAATCAAGTGCCTCGGAAAGTGGTTCGATGAATCACTTACTGACAGAAACATTTATTCATTTGGCAGACGCTTTTATCCAAAGCGACTTACAAGTAGTTTTTTACAGTGACACATTACTGCAGAGCAATCAGGGGTAAGGTGCCTTGCTCAAGGGCCCTTCAGTCATGACCTGCTGGCACTGAGATTTGAACCAGCAACCTTCTGATCACAAGCCCAACGCTCTAACCCACAGGCCACAACTGACCCAACAACATAGCCAATACAGAAAAGCAGATGGAGAAATGGCTGAGGAGAATCGCAAAATCAGGGCTCCCTGGGAAGTTTAAAGTTTGGCTCTATCAACACGGACTGTTGCCAAGACCCATGTGGTTGCTGACTGTGTATGAGGTCCCGATGACATGCGTTGAGGGAGTGGAGAGGACATAAGATCAGGGCAGCTCCAACTTCCTCTGTCATCAGTAGTTGAGGAATTCAAAGTTGTAAAGTGCAGAGTCGTAATGACATACAGAGATTCACAGGACAAACAAGTCAGACATGCAGGCGTTATTACAAGATCAGGTCGCAAGTGGGCAGCTGATTCGTCTGTTGCACGAGCTGTGAGCACGCTGAAGCTACGTGATGTCATTGGAGCACCATGCACAGGAAGACAGGGTCTTGGGACTTCACATTTCCAACAGTGGAGAAAGGCAGGAACCAGTGAAAGAAGAGCCATGATTCCAGAGGAGGTACGGAACCTGGAAGAGGAAGGACGTAGATCAAGGGCAGTGGACCAAGCTTCACAAGGGGCCTGGACCAGATGGGATCTTCCTAAGAGGAAGATTACCTGGGCGGACCTATGGAGACTGCTAAGGTCAGTGTATTACACACTCCCAACCCCAACAAACCTGCACAAGTGGGGTATGAGAGAGGACCCATTGTGCAAGCTTTGTGGGGAGAGGGGCACCATGGCACACATCCTGTCTGGGTGTAAAAAAGCACTCACCCAGGGAAGGTACAGGTGGCGCCACGATATGGTGCTCATGACACTCACCAACGCCTTAAAGCAGGAGAGGAGAAAGAAACGCCAACCACTTCGGAAAATAACTTCAATCAAGTTTATGAGGGAGGGGAAAAGACACCTTCCACAACAAGAACCAGCCTGCTTCAAAACGCCAAATCATGGGAAATGAAGGTCGACCTGAGAGAAAAGCTGCAATTCCCACAATTTGTCCAGACAACCCTGAGGCCGGATGTGGTACTGTGGTCTGAAGAGGGAAAAAAGATCATTCTCATAGAACTCACAGTCCCATGGGAAGAGGGGTGTGAACAGGCCTTTGAAAGAAAGAGCGCCAAATACCAAGAACTGCTGCATGACTGTAGGGGGAAAGGATGGCAGGCTTGGCTGTTCCCGGTCGAGGTCGGCTGTAGAGGATTCCCCGCTCAGTCAGTGTGGAGATTGCTCACAGCAATTGGGATAACAGGGAAGGAGAGGAAGGCAGCGGCTCGCATGATGGGGGAGGCAGCGGAAAGAGCCTCTTGCTGGTTATGGAGCAGGAGGGAGGAGTTGAGCTGGAAGCCAGGGGGAGAAGATGTGCAGTGACTTGGCCACCACTGCTGGTGGCATCAACCCCCCCTGGCCAAGGCTACATTCACTTAAGGTGAATGAAGGGGAGAAGCATTTTCGGATGTATTTGTAATTTAGATCAAAGCCACACACTTGCCGAGTTATCTCTGCATATTTCTGTAACGCAAAGATAATGAATAATTGTATTGCATTCATTCACTAGCAGTGTAAGATGGTGTCTGGTCTTGATCTTTTAACCATCCAGACAAATGAGGATGTATATATGTATATTTAAGAGTGTTTTACAAGAGACAGGATGGAAATAAGTATAGAATAAAAAATAATTAACATTACTGATTCAGGTATTGCTGTTGGTTTCATTCAGAAGATGCATAAGCCTCTATTAACCTGAAAACCAAATTTATTGAAGCAGCCAGGAGAAAGGGTGTGTACCGTGCAAGACAGAACTGTGAAATGTCAACTAATGAAATTATCTTTGTCATAGTAACAATTTCTTTTGCTGTTCAGAGAGATGCAACTCCTCCCATAAGATTAAAGGACTGAACAAACTGTTGCATAATATCTTTAATTAAATCGTATGAACTCTGTACAACAGTGTAATGCAGAGAAATGTTTGCTATTCATTACTTCATTTAAAATATCTTACCTAAAGTTTATTTGCATGAGTACATCAAATACTGATGGTTATTTCATTTTTTTAATGTGAATCTATTTCAAATCCAAATCCATGTTTTTTGGGAACAATGAAAATGTTGGAGGCAGACCAGGTTGATTTGGAATCTGGAAAGCTACTGTTTCTGAAAGTATTCTTTTAAAAAAAAGCATTTAAATCCATAACAACTTTATAAACACATGTTGGGGAAAAAAGAAATGAGAAAATTGCTGATTTTCAAAACATTTCAGCAATTCTGACAAAACCCTGATCATTAGCGTCAGCATTAGCTAGAGTATCATTACCGTTCTCACATTAAAATAAGCAGAATTTGCAACATCAATACTTAAAATATCAAAGAGACCAAACAACGACGTGACATCCAATGTTGCAAGGCACCAATTGGCAAAATAAGTCGCAATTTCATTAAGTGGCCTGAAAATTGGTTATTGCTAAGCATCCTTACACACCGTTCACTGCAAATCTACTCCACAGTTTATGGTCCAGAGGAGCTGCTTCAATCTTGTGGCCAATTCTAGGCCTTTACATTGCAGCACTTATCCAGTGAAGGGTCCGTTTATCCATGTCTTCAACTCACTACCGATGTTCCTCTTTATCAGTACAGTTTGTTCATTTTTATGCAGGACCCCTTGACACATTTATCATTTTGATTTAATTTGGCTGTTTATGTGACCAGTGGGCAGCAAATCTGGCATCAAATATATAATTTTCTCTATTTCTCTGGAAGGCGATTCATGTAGCTTTTGTAATTTCACTCAACAGAGTGCTAAATTGTTAGATTTTTTGTGAAACCAGGTTTTGGAATTATAAAATGTAGCATTCCCCTTATTTTGTAATTGATTTTATAATGGATTTTAAAAACTTTTTATTAAATTAGATTTAACCTTTGTATGGACAAAATGTATAATGGAATTTTATACAGTTAATGTCAAACAGTCTCTCTGCCATAATAAAGGGCGCTCAGTCTTGTTTTCCAATCTGTGACAGAACATTGACATTTGACAGTTTAATGCACTGTTTTAAGGACTACAGTTGACGCAGTCTTTTCCAAACACCTCTGACGTCCTTAAAAGCACGTAATGGGATCTCACAATACCGCTAGTGTTCTAATGTTCCCTTTGGCCGAAAGGATTATTTGAGGGCATAGTTTGTTTAGTCAGATGAAAGTACTTCAATTGATTGTTTCTGCTGTTAGTCCTTTAAGCATTAAGGTTTTAGAGAAGTCAGTTCAGTCACATTTACTACATTCGAAAATGTTGTATAGAATATTATTATAACTGTTCATATATATACAGTGTATATACAGTGGTATGCAAAAGGTTGGGCACCCCTCCGAGATTTACATTTACATTTATTCATTTAGCAGATGCTTTTATCCAAAGCGACTTACAAGTAGTTTTTTTTACAGTTGCACATTACTGCAGAGCAATCAGGGGTAAGGTGCCTTGCTCAAGGGCACTTCAGTCATGACCTGCTGGCACTGAGGTTTGAACCGGCAACCTTCTGATCACAAGACCACAGCTGAAAAATTAACACCTGGAATATTTCAGTTGGTTTGCAATGAATCTAAAATATATGAAAGTCTAATGTTTATCAGTACATTACAGAAAATAATGAACTTTATCACAATATGCTAATTTTTTTGAGAAGGACCTGTATACCCATGTGTTTCCTTTGTCTATTGCCAGTCTTTGTCACGCTGTCTTTGGATTACCTTGGTTTGTTTTTGTTCAGTATTACTTTATTAAATGTTTTACTGCATGTGGATCCGCTCCCTGCATGCTTTCTCTTCGTTGTTACAGAAAGACTGGCCATAGACATGGTCCAGCTGATTTTTGTCCGCCAGGAGCCTGTTTACTCATGCTGCCCCAGGGCTACCGCTCCCTTGATGATCACACCCAGGACTTTTTGGACCTTGCGCATCAGATACACTTCCTAGATAAATCCCTCATTGTTTTTACCGGTGTAGTTTGAACAATCCTCTACGAACTCTGCTTACCAGTTATGATCCTCAAGGGAGTTTTGTGAACTTTGTTGAGCAGGCCCTAGCGCTAAGTGGATCTGCTTTTACATTTGGCATGGTGAAGGAAGCTTCCTCTGAATGTTTTTGGGAAGGGGCAGCAGGTATCAGGCTCAGCTGACTATGGAGCCGTACTGGCTATGGAAACCTGCTCACACCACATTAATGGTGACCAGCCTGATCATCACAGCCATCACACGAGCCTCCTGTGAAAATAGCCGCCATGCCACAGCCAGTGTCAGCAGTCAGCAGACCTTGACTGTTATTGATAATGTAGAGCGAGAACACAATTCCATGACTCCGCTCCAGAGCCAGGTCCAGCCCACGAGTCGGTCCCAGAGCCAAGTCCAGTCCACGAGTCCGTCCCAGAGCCAAGTCCAGTCCACGAGTCTGTCCCAGAGCCAAGTCCAGTCCACGAGTCTGTCCCAGAGCCAAGTCCAGTCCACGAGTCCTTCCCAAAGCCGAGTTCGTCCCTGAGTCCCTTTGTTTTATGCTACCATTCTGTTTTTTGATTACATTGGTTTGTTTTGTTTAGTATTACTTTGTTAAATGTTTTACTGCACGTGGATCCGATTCCTACCTTCTTTCTCTTCGTTGTTACACAATATAACGCACAACAACAGCACCAGGGATGGCCCAGCCTCTGTTGGTGCCCTAGGCAAGTTTTTAGGTTGCGCCCCCTACAAAAAAGAAACTTGAAAATTAAGTTTTAAGTTTTAAAAGTTTTTTTATTTTAATATAACATGAATTGTGACTAATAGAAATAAAAAGGAAGTAAATAAATAACAACAAATATTTGTAATAAAAAATAACGAATTAACTACTAATTGTTTGAAAATTATGTTGAAAAATATTAGAATGACTATTAGAGCTCATTAAACAAATATTTCATTATTATAATTATTTAAATAAAGGTTAATAAGAAAGCTTTTTGACACATTTTGTCAATCTCTGCGTAAGTGCTGTAGGGACACAAATAAAAATGTATTGTATTGTTTCGGATTTTCTTAAATAAATGGCAAGGGCTAGTCAAAGTGCCAGTAAACACACTTAGCAGTTCACTTAGTTGAACGCAGTTAAAAGCAGCACGCAGTGTCAGTGTTACCAGTAAAATGGTTCAAAATAAGCGTGTTTTGACTCTGGAAATGAAGTTTTCCTGCTCAGATCACACTACCTAGTTTCCGTTACACGTGCATATTTAATGCATTAAGATGAGTAATTTTAATTGGGTCATGATGCAAGAAACTGTTCAAATGTTGTTTTTTGTGTGCTCTCGTCTGGGGCCCCACCGGTCATTTTGCGCCCTAGGCAACCGCCTATGTTGCCTATGACCTGGGCTGGCCCTGAACAGCACTAAAGACCCTCTGGGTAAAATAACCTTCATGAGTTTATTTTTTTTAACTCTAATCTACGGAACAAAAACTACCACAGCACATTTCTATAATAAGCCTGCTGTTAAATTTACCTACACAATGAGATCATTGCATTGATTTTGAATTTGTTTATCATTCCTTTTCAAACAAATTAAACGAGTTCATAAAAAAACAAAGCATATTATATAGTACTGTACCTATAAAAAATGTGACGTGTTTACGCATAGATCACTGATTGGGCAGAGAAAATCATTAACAGCGTCATTGGATTTGCAACACATGAATACGCATTTGAAAAGTAATATTTCGGGATATGCTTTGTGACAGTAATATAGAGATTGAGACCCTTATCCCAATGCTAAGTGGTACATTAGCTCATAACCCTGATTGTTGTCTGCTCTTTTTCTGTAAGATTTCATAAACTCTCTGGTATTTTTACGAGTATTTTGTTTTGCTACCATCCGCCATCGAAATCCTCCATTTTGTGCGTGTGTTTGTTGCATTCACAGTAGAGGCGGCACAACTATGACGATAAATTTATAATTCCCACTTTGAAGCTGTACTAAACTGGTGTGGAAAAGCAAACTGAGCCGAAGTGAAGTAAGCTGTACGGAGCCCGGTCGTACTAAACCTGACAGTACCATGCAGCAATATACAGGTTTTGAACAAAGTTACGGTGCATGATTCCTTTAAGGATCAGCTCTGTTAAAATCTACTAAACAAAAGATATATAGTGGTTACACAGATGATAATAGATAATCTCATATCGTTACACAGATCTCTACAGTGAATTAGCCACCATCATTAGCTGCTCCCATCTGCCCTTTAATGTGTCCACATATGAACAGCAGTATCGATTACACGGTGATAGCACTGCACTCACTCAAGCATGCCTGACAACATTGGTTTGTCAATCACACAAAATAGCCGCTGAGGTCACTGGTTACTGATGAACCACTGTCTCGTGATCTCTTGTTTGCTTATACAGAGGAACTGAGAGAAGCACACATGATATGTCTTGCATTAACTTAATATACATAAATGGTAAACAGAGCAGACCAGCCAACTTTAACTTGCTTCCGCAACAGTGTCTCACTTGCAATATAATATAATATTACGATATAATATAATGTAATATAATTGTATTTATACTGAGAGGACCCGAAATAGTGAACATAGATGGTTTGAGCTGCAACAACGTAAACAAACGTTACTACTAGCCCCCAGCCAAAGCAACAACCAAACACGTCATATGTCATGTGAATCTTTTTTTTACTTATTTATTTTAGGTAAAAGAGAAGAATTGCTTCTGCTTAGTCAAAGTATGTGTCCTCACACAACGTTACTATTCACAAAGTCATATGTATGTGGCATTTATCAATATTATAACTGTTCCAAAACTAAAGATATCTATGCCGACCCAAAGTATTATACGGATACAGTAAATAATAAATGGTAAATGAATACTGTCCAGACTAACATACAATGCAATAATTACAGGGACAGTCGCTCTGGAGATAAGTGTCTTGCATAACAGGTTGGTTCCTGAGTCACCCATACTTCAGATCAACCCGTAGCCATTATGTTAGCAGCCATCCTCCTACTACACAACCACCCACACTGTTGTTTGATGTCCTTTGCGAAGTTGGTTGGTGAAATCAATTAGCAAATGTATTTCCTTTACTTTTGCATCAGTTTTCACTTCTTGGCTTTTTGTGATGTTTGATTACATCTGCACATGTGTCAGCCACTCTCACGAGTTCAATTCAAAGACAATAACAGCTTTTCAGTGTCACGAACAGTGTGAACCAGCGATTAGCTTAATCGCAACCTAAGCCGAACACTCAATGTTCAAGGAACAGTTGGTGCAAAGTTGTACGGCATGTGATTTGGCTGACATGAAGGAAATGGCCATCATTCGTCTTTCTTTTTTTGTGTTGTTTGTGTATCCAGCCCAAGTGTTCTCCCAGTGCCTCCTAATGGAAATGAGCTGGCTTTGGTGTTCCTGGAAATGCCAGACAAACTCCTCCCTCATCGGTTCTTCCTACCATACTCAGATTCCACACACATAGCAACAGGTGATTATGTGTAGCTACGGTCCGTGCATCTCCCATCACCGCACTCTCCAACACCTGGACACCGTTTACACTTTATCCCATTTCTCAACCTCATCCCGAGGTCACTCGGTTTTAACGTGGCCGGGGCAGAAACATAATACTTGCCATGAGTGTATCGCTCATGTTGCTATATTTAAAATTCAGTAGTTTTACTCTTGCTGTCCTCGCTGACCCTGTGTGGCCTGTCCTCTGGAAACCACACTGATATGCATTTTAAATACCGGCATGAAATGAAAGTCGCAGTTTCAGGAGGTATTGCCAGGTTTTGTGTACTCGGACATCATCGTCACACATGTATTACTATTATATGGCTGTAATTTATGATCAGATGGGTGTACCAATGTTTAAACAGGTTTTATTTTCATTAACTTTATCAGGATGGGATGCGGTGTATTAGGTGTCAAGGAAAAATAATAAACTTGAAGTTATTTCTGAAAATGTAAGTGTCTGAATAACGGGTGTCTTAAACCTCAGATTAATTGAGAAGCTTTAATTCACCCTTATATTGTGGATTGGGTCAAAAGAGCTTGGCTTGTTGAACCGAAAAGCAAAACCTAAGAAATATAGCAAATGCCTGAAAGTTTTCATTCATGGTTAAAGTTTGGGTTAGGTTATATTGTTTATTACTAGCTATGTATAAAAACAATAGAAATATGTAATTTCCTCATTTGATAGATAAGTGTGTGTGATTATATAATATAAAAAAATAAATAAGTGTAATATCATTTATATTAATACAAATTATAATAAAATAATACAATTATCCTGTAGGGTTTATGTTATGTCACAATTTGTGTGTTTAGATAGAGACAGAATATATATAATCTTATTTTTGTGTTATAATAGGAAATTAAGTGTGTCTCTCTTAACCTTTGACCCTACAACTTTGAAATGGTGCAAAAATGACAATCCCATATGTCTACATGTCTTATGGAGGTGTGTGTTTGCATTCATGTTCTTCAGATGAATCACAATGAAACTGTTTGGTGTCTGTGGAAAAACAAATATTCTTGTGGGGCCACTCGGCCTTGATTTCCACACAGCATGATGACTTAACCCTTGCTGAATAATGGAGAGGAAATGAGTGATGTGGGCTGTGTTGTGTGCATGTGCATTTATTTGGTAAAAACCTGAGTGCTCACTGGAGAATGAAAAATACAGTTTTATGATTTTGCCTGATTGATGGAAAGCCGGTGGAAAATTGAATATAATTATTGAAGGAGGCAGTCTGTTGACATATCCCGTGACTATGAGGGGGTGGGGTTTTATGACTTACTGTATACCAATGCTGAAACAAAAACCCAGAAAGCCCAAGCAACCGCATAGCAACACCCTAACAACCACACAGGAAACCGTCCTAACAATGGCCTGACAACCATCGAAAATTAACAGGCAACCACAATGTAAGATCCTAGCAACCATTGCACTTAATGTTACTCAAGGAAATAGGATGAGGATTACGTAAAAGCCATGAACAAACAATAAAAGCTCTCTTTTCTCAATGTTTTTGTTTCTATTTTTCCAATCTCTGCCTGAAAATCAAATGTCTCAGACCATATGTGAAGTGTAAAAACACAGTGCACGTGATTGAAGGAAAAGCAAACACGTTTGTTTATGTTATGGGGACAGAGGTCTCTGCAGTAATGCAGGGTTGTGGAGATAAGACCCGCTCCTCATCAACCTGCGCAAATAAGCACAGGCAGCATCAACGGCAGTTCTCTGACAGAGCGTCACAAATGTGCACACACACCTGCTGTTGCCTGCACACAAATGCACATGATAGCAGTGATGTCATAAATGGCAAAGACACAGCTATTTCACATTAACTGGGTAATGTGCACGGTTTTGTAACAATATTTTGAACAATATCTTTTTGTGTTTTGCTATGTTCTTTGTGATAAGCAAATCAGATCTGTATTAATTCATTTCTAAATCAAAACTGAAACCTAAACAGAATAGAAATAAAGATTTGCGTATTCATTTCCACTGTTTATCACCAGATTTTGTAAAATAAATATTCTGTAAAATAAATATTCTAATGCTGGGTATATTTTTTATATGTTGGTTTGTTGTTTTGCGCATTATGAAAAGTAAAGCCACTAGTGGTAAACACATGCTACAATAAATAATAAAATAAAACTTCTTACCATTCCTCCAGAAAGGATTTGTCTTTGCACACTTGACTACAATAATGCACTTCCCTATCTATACACTGGAAGTGTGCGAGTGCTACACCTGCTTGGTTACCTGCAATTGCTGTTTCTGCGGTGAAAAGAAAGGCTTATTATCTTAAACACACATATATAGGCACGTGAGGACATTGACCTTAAACATTCTACCCTCATATGTCTGTTCAGTAAGCCAAATGACCACACACAAGTTTGTTTCACTATAGCGTGCTGAATTCAAAGACTTTTTGAACAAAGAAATTTACACAGATTTGAAGGCGAGAAAATTATGACAACTTTTTTTTTGGGTGAACTATCCCTTTTAATGTAGCAAGATCACCTTGGAATTATAAGCTTGGGTCCATCTATTTTTGTCAAAATTGAGTTATTCAAATTCTGCGAATGACTCATTTACATTATGTGATGTTTTTTTTTAATTGTGTACATTTTGGGACTTGTTTTTGAAGACAAAAAGGTTTTATGTTATCTACAAAGTCAAATGGCATGCAAAAACTTTGAAGCTCAAATTCTCAAAACTTTTTAGAATGCAAATAGAACCTTATAATTCCAAGTCGACGAAATGTCTTCACAAATTGGTTGTCATGATAATTCATTGTCAGTAAGGTCATTAAGCCCCTCACAATTGCAAATCTGTATACACATCACTGGAGATTTGTCTGTGGTTAGAGCATTGGTCTTGTGATCAGAAGGTTGCAGGTTCAAATCTCAGTGCCAGCAGGTCATGACTGAAGTGCCCTTGAGCAAGGCACCTTACCCCTGATTGCTCTGCAGTAATGTGCAACTGTAAAAAAACTACTTATAAGTCGCGTCTGCCAAATGAATAAATGTAAAAATGTAAATATAGAGTGTAGTGACTGTATATCAACAGCCAGTTCAAATTGACCAAAATTTTGAGATAACAAATTAAAAACCAATTAAACAACAATTAAGCAGGTTCAACAATAGATATTAGACAATTTGCATTATTAACACTATGAAGTGCTCCTGAAACGTTTCAGACCAAGACACAATACTAGACACTATCAAGACTAAGATCAGGACTCCTCAAATTCATCTGAAAGAGCTGCGTAACCTAATCCACAAGGTTCCGGAGGGCCCTATTGTAAAAATGAACAGAGCACTCTACCCAAAACTTGAAACGCCTAGCATGCATTAGCAGCGCGCAAAACACTCCCTGCCAACTGAAAACAATTCTAAAGAGGTGCCTTAGGGTGCAATCAGACAGGCCGCGCTTTTCAAGTTCGAAAACGTGAAGGGTGCCGCACAGCTCTTTTGGTGACTCTTTGAAAAGGGCAGCATGCAGCATTTTTTTATGTTGCTAGGTGTAACCAGAGTTCAGAGTTGAGTTTTTTTCAACTTCGGGTGCTTAGAGCGCACCGACTAATGCTGTGTTCAAACCAAATGCGAATTAAGCAATTTGCGCGAGTAAACTACATTTTACATTACTTTTATCCAAAGCATTACATTGCATTACATTGCATTATCCTATACATTTATACATAGGTATGTGCAATCCCCTGAATGCGAACCCACAACCAGGGAAGGGCAGTATTTCAAATACATGTATTTAAAATACGTATTTCAAATACAAAATTGTCTTTGGAAAAATTTTGTGCATCAACTAGCCTAGTTCAGGCCTGGTGACTGTGGAGGCCATTTGAGTACAGTGAACTCATTGTCATGTTCAAGAAACCAGTCTGAGATGATTTCCGCTTTATGACATGGCGCGTTATCCTGCCGGAAGTAGCCATCCGAAGATGGGTACACTGTGGTCATAAAGGGATGGACATGGTACTAATGGGCCCAAAGTGTGCCAAGAAAAAAATCCCCCACACCATTACACCACCACCACGAGCCTGAACCGTTGATACAAGGCAGGATGGATCCATGTTTCATGTTGTTGACGCCAAATTCTGACCCTACCATCCGAATGTCGCAGCAGAAATCGAGACTCATTAGACCAGGCAACGTTTTTCCAATCTTCTATTGTCCAATTTTGGTGAGCCTGTGCGAATCTTAGCCTCAGTTTCCTGTTCTTAGCTGTCAGAAGTGGCACCCGGTGTGGTCTTCTGCTGCTGTAGCCCATCCGCCTCAAGGTTCGACGTGTTGTGCGTTCAGAGATGCTCTTCTGCATACCTCGGTTGTAACGAGTGGTTATTTCAGTTACTGTTGCCTTTCTATCAGCTCGAACCAGTCTGACCATTCTTCTCTGACCTCTGGCATCAACAAGGCATTTGCACTCACAGAATTGCCACACACTTGAAATTTTCTCTTTTTCGAACCATTCTCTGTAAACGTTAGAGATTGTTGTGCGTGAAAATCCCAGTAGATCAGCAGTTTCTGAAATACTCAGACCAGCCCGTCTGGCACCAACAACCATGCCACGTTCAAAGTCACTTAAATCACCTTGTATATGTGCACCTTTTAGTGGGCAGGAATAATTGGAACATGAGAGTGGAAAAAGAAACAAGTGTGAATGAGTAATTGTGATTTGTGTTATTATAACTGCCCTGCACATTCGCAGGCAGTTTTTTTGTGCACGCTCTCCGAGACGGAGTGTCACGCGTGACGCAGCAAGTGTTGGAATAAGCGCACAGTTGCCGCTTTCTCTTGTAGCTTTGTGCAGTTAAAGCCTTGTTTATACTTTCGCAATTCGCATGGATACGCCGCGAACCTGTTTACTGCGCGCACTCCTCATTAAACCGACAAGGCTTTTATGCTTGACATGCTCTGTTGTATAAATCTGTACACCACCTGGAGGAGTACACCATCAGTTATTTAAAATATAATTGACTGTGTTATTGAGTTTTTGTTTCTGAGTTCTAAGTAATGATGGTGATAAAACATAATATATGTTAATATATAAAAACATTTTAGTTGTGTATTTCCTACAAGGCAGGGGAAAAGAAAGTTTCTAAGCAGTTAAACACATCACAATGCAAATTGTGAAAAGCGCTATATTAATAAAATTGAATTGAATCATGCTTTTACGCATTCAGAATAGGCCCAGATAGATTTAAGCCTAATAGGGGTATCTGCACTGAATCACCAATTTCACATGTATTTTGTGTATTTTCAAAATACAAAATACTGTATTTGTATAAATATTTTTTTTCCTGCCAGTAATAACGTGAGGCGCAGCAGGCAGCAGAAACGCGAGGCGCCCGGAACTCTAACTGAAAACAATTCAAAAGAAGTGAGTCTCACAGCAAAAGATGGGTTCTATCTGATCAGGCCCTCACGCTTTCTATGTGATCAGGCTTTGAATTCACACGGTGCACAGCAGTCGAGTTTGTCCAGTTCGTTTTTAAAGGGAAACATGGTAAACGCTAAATCGCGGACAGTTTCGTTTGCGCTGTGCAAGAATCCTGAGTCCTGCAACTTCCACGGGCACAGCTCTTTTCGACAGGTGCAGCTGAATATAAAAATATATTTTATCTTTTTGTGAACGGCAGCGGCATTCATTGCCGCGCGGCAATTCCACAGCTCACCGCGTAAAGTGTGAATCCTACAGTATGTGCACGCGGTCCGTGTAACGCTTTGCAGTTTGATTTAAAATGTAAAGAAAAATGATTTTGATCTTTAAATATCACACAAGCGGCATATATGTGAAGGAATTGAAAACCCTCCCCAATTGTCAAATTGCCCATTGGTAAACAACTGAATCAATAAAGTTGTTAATTATAAAAACATACAGTTAAAGTTACTGTGCAGATACATTGAGCAGAATTTCACATGTGGTTTTTTTTTTGGGGGGGGTAGGTAAATATAGGATAATCATCTCATAGCCTATATAATACACATAGGCCCAATAATCATATTTTACCCTTCCAAATACAACAATGTTGTCCAAGTAAAATGCAACATTTAAATGCAGAAAGCTTGTGAATACCCAAGATATATTTTAATCTAAGATCTCATCAGGGATGGGGGTGGGGGTTTGGGAATGCGCGCGTACGGCCGGCCAACAGGACCCTTTCTCTCTGCATCATGCACACGCTTGTTATAAAGGCAGAGCGACTGTTTCATTCAGAACATCATTTACCGCGGTCAAGCCAGCCGCAGTTCGAAAATACACGGTCAAGCCACGGTCAAGTATGCGCGCATACTTCGTAAACTACGGTAATTTCTAGAAACACCGCTTTAAAAGCTTTATTTAAATGCGGATCGTCTGTGTGTCTCCTCAATATTATATATTGTGTTTTACGTTTAGAATATGTCGTTTTTGTAGTAATTTATGTATTTTTTTCGGAATGTTTGCATTATAATTTCTGTAGGCTAAAGTAGGCCTACTTTATTGTAAAAACAATGTCTCCGTCTAAAACTACCCTATTATTATAGACCTTTGTCTTGCATATAAAACAGTTCATCCAATTCAATTCTTTGTCTAATATCTATAGCTACTCCTACGACATTTAACCATTGTTTTGTTCAAAACAAGTTTAGTGGTTTTAATACACGATTTCTAATAAGTTTCAAAAACGGATGGTCGGTTCCTGTAGGGGGCATCCCACACTATATGCACACCATATATGGACTCATTTTACTGTAGCATTTGGGAGAAATGGCGATGTTTCCATTTAAATGCCTATAGAAACATGATTTCTAATAAGTTTCACAAACAGATGGTCTCTTCCTGTAGGGGGCATCCCACACTATATGCACACCATATATGGTCTCATTTTACAGTTGGCATTTGGGAGAAATTTTAATTTTTCCATTTAAATGCCTATAGAAAAATGATTTCTAATAAGTTTAAAAAAATGGATGGTCGGTTCCTGTAGGGGACATCCCACACTATATGCACACCATATATGGCCTCATTTTACTGTAGCATTTGGGAGCAATGGCGTTTTTCCATTTAAATGCCTATAGAAACATGATTTCTAATAAGTTTCACAAACAGATGGTCTCTTCCTGTAGGGGGCATCCCATACTATATGCACACAATATATGGACTTATTTTACTGTAGCATTTGGGAGAAATGGTAATTTTTCCAATTTAAATGCCTATAGAAACATGATTTATGATAAGTTTCACAAACAGATGGTCTCCTCCTGAAGGGGGCATCCCACACTGTATGCACACCATATATGGACTCATTTTACTGTAGCATTTGGGAGAAATTGTCATTTTTCCACTTTAAATGCCTATAGAAACATGATTTCTAATAAGTTTCACAAACGGATGGTCAGATTCTGTAGGGGGCATCCCACACTATATGCACACCATATATGGACTCATTTTACTGTAGCATTTGGGAGAAATGGCGATGTTTCCATTTAAATGCCTATAGAAACATGATTTCTAATAAGTTTCACAAACAGATGGTCTCTTCCTGTAGGGGGCATCCCACACTATATGCACACCATATGTGGTCTCATTTTACTGTGGCATTTGGGAGAAATTTAAATTTTTCCATTTAAATGCCTATAGAAAAATGATGTCTAATAAGTTTAAAAAATGGATGGTCGGTTCCTGTAGGGGGCTTCCCACACTATATGCACACCATATATGGCCTCATTTTACTGTAGCATTTGGGAGAAATTGCGTTTTTCCATTTAAATGCCTAAGAAACATGATTTCTAATAAGTTTCACAAAAAGATGGTCTCTTCCTGTAGGGGGCATCCCATACTATATGCACACAATATATGGACTTATTTTACTGTAGCATTTGGGAGAAATGGTAATTTTTCCACTTTAAATGCCTATAGAAACACGATTTCTAATAAGTTTCAAAAACGGATGGTCGGTTCCTGTAGGGGGCATCCCACACTATATGCACACCATATATGGACTCATTTTACTGTAGCATTTGGGAGAAATTGTAATTTTTCCACTTTAAATGCCTATAGAAACATGATTTCTAATAAATTTCACAAACGGATGGTCGGTTCCTGTAGGCGGCATTCCACACTATATGCACACCATATATGGCCTCATTTTACTGTAGCATTTGGGAGAAATGGCGATTTTTCCAATTTAAATGCCTATAGAAACATGATTTATGATAAGTTTCACAAACAGATGGTCTCTTCCTGTAGGGGGCATCCCACACTGTATGCACACCATATATGGACTCATTTTACTGTAGCATTTGGGAGAAATTGTCATTTTTCCACTTTAAATGCCTATAGAAACATGATTTCTAATAAGTTTCACAAACGGATGGTCGGTTCCTGTAGGCGGCATTCCACACTATATGCACACCATATATGGCCTCATTTTACTGTAGCGTTTGGGAGAAATGGCGATTTTTCCAATTTAAATGCCTATAGAAACATTTCTAATAAGTTTCACAAACGGATGGTCGGATTCTGTACGGAGCATCCCACACTATATGCACACCATATATGGCCTCATTTTACTGTAGCATTTGGGAGAAATGGCGATTTTTCCAATTTAAATGCCTATAGAAACATGATTTCTAATAAGTTTAAAAAATGTCTATATATACAATATAGCCTATGCAGAGACTAAAATAGGCCATTCCGCGATTTAATGGCTTGAAACTATAGTCATTCTCTAATATAAACGCGTTGATGTCTCTGAATGCATACATCTAAAGTAGGTGAAACCGCAACATGCAGCGTTGCAAAAACCTTTATAACATGCGGATTTATGCGGACAAGCGCTGTATGAATGACGTAGATTCGCCATATAGTGGCTGTGTATAGAAGTCTCTTGAGGCCACAGTATTCTTTACTTTTTGTGTAATGAACTTTTGCTGATCACAATACAATTAAAAGTAGGCCTCATATAAACTACTCAAGGGGTGTCATTTGTTAATGCCATGTTATTTGACATCATCACATCAGATATGTGAACAACCCATCAACCTATTTTATGAAATATTGTTTATTTTAAACTAATAAACATTTGAACTGATATTTCGAAAATTGCCAGTCAGTCATATTCCAATAGTAACATATGAAATCAATCAACAGATGCATTTAAAGGGATACCCATTAAATTTCTGTTATGCAGTTGTTCGAAGCCTGTATAAAGTTATTTATTTTGTTGAACACAAAGTAAGATATTTGGAAAATGTTAGCACCTGAAAATTCTGGAACATCATTGACTTCCATAGTAGAACAAATGTAAATGGTAGTCAAGGGTGTCCTACAACTGTTTGCTTTCATACATTCTTGAAAATATCCAATTTGGTGTTTAACAGAACAAAACAAAAAGTATCTTTTTCCTACTATGGTATACCCTTCCAGATATTTTAATAAATCAGGCATTGACCAGCAAATTTAACAAATGTAACAAAATTAGCAAGGTATTCTATCATCCACTTGAAATTACAGGAAACACACCTGTTAAGAACTCTCATGTAGGCTGCAGTTGCTGTTATGTTTAGGTCTGGACTGCTTTCTTGTAGCTCAGTGGTAAGAGCGTTGCGCTAACAATGTCAAGGGGTTGGATCCCAGGGGGTTGCACATGGGAACAAATGAATAGGATAATGCAATGTAAGTCACTTTGGATCAAATTTATGCCAAATGAAAAAATGTAAATTTGAACTGCATTAGAGGTAGTAATTCAATGACACAACCGGAGATTATTGTCCAACGCTGCCCTCTTTGTGCTTACCTCAAATATCACGTCATCAACTATGTTAAAACCAAAAATATACAGAGGGAGTTCAAATAGAAAGGATCCACACTTCCAAAATGTATAGCATGAACTTTGTTCAACCAATCAGATTTTAGACTAATCAACTAATAATTCTGTTCTCTTTTTATGGGTTGTTTATGTTGTGTACATTATGGATATAGGGTTGTTGTTTGGCATGTATATAATTGAAAGTTTCTATCTAGAGAAGAAAACAAACATCACTCAAACCGAGACCAAACCAGCCTGTGACATTGACGGAAATATTTTGATGCCTGTTGCTTTTTAATAGATCCTGCATGACGCAGTCATGAAACCCTCTGTGCCTGTTCCTATGATGGTATAACAAACCAGTACAAACCAGTACACCAGGAAAACATCTCAAGGGTCAGGACTGATTAAACATACTCCAATCCATCATCTGAGCAGAACGACACAAAGAACGGTCATGTCAATATGGACATAAGAATCTTAAACATCATAAGGATGTTTAGCCATACATAACGGGTAAAAGGAGGGCTTGACCCTGACCTGCAAAATTATTGACCGTTAATTAAATCTCGACCACATGTCACCAGACTCATCGTTTTACTCGTAATGCAATTATTAGCACAGGGTTACTGGCAGGATTACTGCTGATGAAAAACATAAAATATTTAACTCTTGGGTGATGTTTATGTTTTTATTACTCAGGCAACGTTTGAGGGTCTAGAGACCCCACAGCATTATTTAGTTTTGAATTCAATTCCGCCATAATAAATTGTTACAACAATTTCATATTTACTTCATCCTAATTAAAAACAACATAGACAGCATAGAACATAGATAGCATAGTAGGAAAATGACAATGGTAGTCAAAAGTGCCCCATGAAGAACTGTTTGCTTTCCCACATTCTTCAAAATATCTTCTTTTGAGTTCAACAAAACAAAAAGAAATGATAAAGATTTTTTTCATACTATGGAAGTCAATGTTATCGTGGCCAAGAACTGTTTGGTTAAAATATTCTTCCGAAAACATTCTCTGTGTTCATCAGAATAAAGAAATGTATACAGATTTGGAACAACTTGGAACATTTTTATTTTTGGGTGAACGTCCCTTTAAAAATGAAAAGGTGGGGACTGGCAAGCTATTTTATCATTGTATCATTTACTTGGAATCACAGGAAACACATCTGTTAAGAACTCTCATGTAGGCTGTAGTTGCTGCTTTGTTTAGGTCTGGACTGCATTACAGGTAGTAATTTAATGACACAACCGGACATTATAGTCCAACGCTGCCCTCTAGTGCTTACCTCAAATATCTCTTCATCAACCATGTTAAAACATAAATAAACAGAGGGAGTTCGAATACACTACCATAATGTATAGAAGGAGCTGTAATCTCATGTGATCAACCAATTTGATTCTAGGCAGGTAAACATCAACAAATACATTCCTTCTCTTTTTATGGGTTGTTTGTGTTTTGTAGGCCTACATTGTGGATATTGTTTGGCACGTTTTTAATTGAATGTTTCCATCTAGAAGAGGAGGACACAAACATCACTCCAACCGAGACACAAAACCAGCCATGTGACATTGATGGAAATATTTCGATGCCTGTTGCTTCTTAATAGATTCTGCATGACGCAGTCATGAGACCCTCTGTGCTTGTTTCTAATGATGTTATAACAAACCTGTACACCAGGAAAACATCTCAAGGGTCAGGACTGATTAAACGTACTTGAATCCATCATCTAAGCGGAACACAAAGAAAGGTCATGTCAACATGGAAATAAGAATCTGAAACGTTTAGCCGTACATAACGGGTAAAAGGACGGCTTACCATGACCTGCAAGACTATTGACTATTTTACTCTTGGCTGGTGTTTGTCAATATGTTATAGATCATACCGAGCGGCTGCATTGCAATATAGCCGAAAGCGAGAAATTCGCATAAAACGTGGAAAAGTTGTTATGTGACTGTGCTGACAGATTCAACAAGAACTCAGGGATCGTTTTATAGACCATGAAACCCCAAAAGGAAAAGTGAGTGGATTGCTGCACTAAACTGAAATTTAGGCACCGACCAAAACGTGGATTTGCAGTAGCCTAGTAGACACCTTTTGTCAGGTATATTGAATTTTGGTGTGAAAGAATAATAGCTTAGTATATATACTTAAATGAATACTCAAGTCAAAGTGAAATAAAAAATTACAATGCCCATTTTTTCATGAAATATTGCAGCTTTTATTGTTAAAAGTTGATCAATGCGGGTATAGAGCTTGTCAATCGACATCACCACGCGTTGCGTGCTGGGGTGGCACCACCATCTTTGGAGGTTGTTTACTAGTGATTGTTTTGTTGTACTACGGCTCTCACCTTACCTTTGCGAGAATTAGAGCAGTGGAAAATATGAATAAATCAAGTCAAACGGAACAACATTGAACTGAACTCACTAGCAGAAAAGAGCCACTACCACCTACAACTATGGTCGCCAGCACCCAGCATGCAACACGGAGTGACGACGATTGACAAGCTCTATAGACCACCATAGGAGGAATGGTGAATACGATAGTTCCAAACATTGCACTGAAGCCCATTCTTTACAGTGTCTACCAAATGCATATGCATGATGTTTAATTAATTAACAAAGTTCGGAGAAGCCGGAGCACATAATCAAAATCAGCTCAAGCAAGCCTTCTCAGGAGCAACTCTCCTGCGCATTAGAGCGCTCTTCAGTGTTCCAGTCCCAAGTAGACCGTTGCAATCTTGCGACAAGCATTGGCCAACCGAGACGTCATCCCCAGCAGGCGGCACAACAAAACAGAACTGTACAGGCTATACGTCTCACTGCAAACAGAGGCCCCGCCATCGACCACAGAGGAGCCGAACCAGACTCCTGGATCGCCACGCACCGATCCTGGCCCCTCCACTTCCATGGCAAGGCAAATCTTTCAGCCGCCATGCCGCCGCAGCAGGCCGTCTGCAAGTCTGGGCCGCGCCGCAAAGGAGAAGCTAATGCCGCCAGCCGCATTCCAGCTTGGGAATAAGGAGGATCCATTCACGGCTACTATTTCCCTCAGCTTCAAGGACAACGTGAGCCGGCCTCAAATGGCAGTTCAACAACTCATAAACCTCGTCCCCAACATCACAGCAAGATCCTGGCCAGCGGCTCAGCCGCTAACACCTGATGCGAGGCTGCCAGCCCAAAAATCTTCGACATGTTGTTAGAGGCAATCTGTTGGATTCTCCCTAACAACTACGCCATGCCTTACCTCATCCATCTACTGGACGATTTTTTAGTCATCTCGCCGCCCGAATCTGTCACGTCCGCACATCTTTCCATAGTCCCAAAAGTCTTCGCGAAGCTCGGCGTCCCTCTCGCACAAGAAAAAAAGGCAGGGCCCCAGCACGTCCATCGAATTTCTAGGCATTAAGCTCGATAAGCTGAAATTCCAGGCTTCCCTGCCCAAGGAAAAGATTGACAGGTCGATTTATTATCGCTTCATCCCTTATAGACACGCCACACTGCTCCAAACGCGAGCTATTAATAATTCTCGGCCACCTAAACTTCGTGATGCAAATCATCCTGCAAGGTCGTCCGTTCGTCACGCATCTCTTATCCCTCACATCCTCCGCTCCACCCTTGAAAAGCTATGCTAGAAGCCTCCCTCAACTCCATCATTCAAGCCGTTTCCCCCAGGACCCTACTTTCTTACATTACAGCATTGATGCATTTCAAAACATTCCACCGCACATACAGTCATGTCATGACACTGAGACAAGGAAGAAGATTCGGAGACTCAGATGCAGGGCAAACAAGAGAGGTTTATTGAACAAGGCAGATAATCCACTCTGGCACCAGCCTGGAGACAACCGCGTAAGCCCGGCGGGGAGGGGTCTCGACCCGTCGGGACCTACGGGAGAACACGAAACCCACAACGGGAGAACAGGAACGGAGAATCCGTAGAAACCACGGGAGTCCGCGGGGAGGTGACTCGACCCGACGGCACTCACGGGAGAGCTGCATGAAGACCCAGACTGGGAGAAGTTCTAGAAGTGGATAAGGCGCACGGCGGGGAAAGCCTCGACCCGTCGGCTAGCCAAACGAGAGATGCGGGTTGAGTGGAGGTGAGCCAGCACCGTGCAAAGCACGAAGGTCCAGAGCATCAACGCAAACTAATGGGCAAACAAAAACAAAACTTGCAAGCAAGAGAACAGAACTATGAAGACTTTGACTAGACTAAGAAAATAAATAACAAGACTATGACTATGACTAATTTTCACTAAGACGATGACAAGAGGAGCCAGGAACGAAAGTAACACATACAACGATCTGACAAAGAACGAGAGGACAAGAGGGACTAAATAGGGGGGAACTACACAGCGGGGACAAGCTACAGGTGAGAATTAATTAAATATTAATGGGAACGAGTCAAAGGGGCATGAGGGAATGAATGAGTGGTAAAGTGATGTGATGGAAACCCGGTGCGGGGAAAAGCCTAGCGGAGACACGGAGGGCGGGGCCAATGACGTAGACACCGAACACGTGCGGAGCTGTCAAAACATGTCCGCACGAGTTCGACAACAATAACACAGTACACACAACCAAGACAAGGCTAGGATCATGACAAGTCATTGCCAAAATTGTTGGCACCCCTGAAGTTTTTCCAGAAAATCAAGTATTTCTCAAAGAAAAGTATTGCATTAACACATGTTTTGCTATACAAATGTTTATGCCCTTTGTGTGTATTAGAACAAAACAAAAAAAAAGGAGGGAAAAATGCTAATTTGACATAATGTCACACAAAACTCCAAAAATCACCCTTTTAAATTGTGGATAAATAAGATTGTTTCCAAGCATGTGATGCTCCTTTAAACTCACCTGGGGCAAGTAACAAGTGTGGGCATTATAAAAATCACACCTGAAACCAGATAAAAAGGAGAGAAGTTGACTTAGTCTTTGCATTGTGTGTCTGTGTGTGCCACACTAAGCATGGACAACAGAAAGAGGAAAGGAGAACTGTCTGAGGACTTACTATATACTCACCAAAATATAAACAATCTCTAGGTTTCAAGTCCATTTCCAGAGATCTGTATGTTCCTTTGTCCTTTGTACATTATCAATAAGTTTGCAACCCATGGCACTGTAGCTAATCTCCCTGGATGTGGACGGAAGAGGTAAATTGATGAAAGGTTGCAACGCAGGATAGTCCGGATGGTGGATAAGCAGCCCCAAACAAGTTCCAAAGAAATTCAGGCTGTCCTGCAGGCTCAGGGTGCATCAGTGTCAGCGCAAACTATCCATCGACATTTAAATGAAATGAAACGCTATGGCAGGAAACCCAGGAGGACCCCACTGCTGACACAGAGACAAAAAAGCAAGACTACCCTTTTTCCAAAATGTACTTGAGTAAGCCAAAATCCTTCTGGGAAAACGTCTTGTGGACAGGTGAGACCAAAAGCTTTTTGGTAAAGCACATCATTCTACTGTATGAAAACGGAATGAGGCCTACAAAGAAAAGAACACAGTGCCTACAGTCAAATATGGTGGAGGTTCAAAGATGTTTTGGGGTTGTTAAGCTGCCTGAAATCTGAGGATTACCAAAGGATTTTGGGTCGCAATGTAGGGCCCAGTGTCAGAAAGCTGGGTCTACGTCTGAGATCGTGGTTCTTCCAGCAGGACAATGACCCCAAACATACTTCAAAAAGCACCCAGAAAAATACACACAAAGGGAATAAACATGTGTATAGCAAAACATGTGTTAATTCAATACTTTTCTGTGAGAAATATTTCAGGGGTGCCAACAATTTTGGCCATGACCACAACCTCCCCTTCCTGTATTTCTCCCTCCTCTCTCCACCACTTCATTCATCTCTTTTCTCAAAACCACAAAATTCCCCAAGCCAGTTAAATTAAAGGATACCTTAGCGGAATCCAATTTTTTCACAAGCTAATCTTCAACACACCCTCCCCAACCATAGCCAGCCAATAGCATCCATACTCACCAAAGGCATCCAGAGAGCACAACCTACCCACCCAGACGCCAACCTATCATCATAGAAATTCTATCAAAATGCATTTCCACCCTCCGCAGAGGCTATCACTCCAAGCACACCGCACGGACACTCGATGACATGTTCCTTCTGGCTTTCTTCTGATTCCTCAGAGGCTCGGAAATCACCACCACATCCAACTTCGATCCCTCAGTTCATCTTACCATATCGGATCTATCAGTGCTCGATTCAGAAACCATCTAATTTTTCATCAAGCGAAAAAAAAAATGACCAAGCAGGGAGAGGCCACTTCATCTATATCTTAATCTCAATTCCCCAATCCAGCCTTATCAAACCCTCCCAGCCTACATCCACTTCAGACGATCACAAGTTAAATCTCCATCCGAACCCCTCTTCGCAGATTACTTAAATCACCGCCCCACACGCTTCTGGTCCCAACAAACACCTAAAATCCGTTTTGCTCCACACCGGCATCCCACAAGATCACTTCTCCTGCCATTCTTTCTACAGAAGCCAGTTTCTCCGCAGCGACCGCCCTTGCAGGGGCCCATGTTTCCAACTCATGATCTGCCACAGCATACTCCACTTTACAAATCAGGGTCTGCACGGGTCCTACTAGGCTGCTGTCCAACGTTTGTTCTGTGCTGTTGGGGTGAGCTCTGGGTTCGGGCCGTTTCTGAGCTCGGTGCACTCGCCCCTATCAGGGGGAGAGCGTTCCGGTTTCGGACAGCACACCAAATACGCATATCTTACCTACCACTGCTATCATGATTACCCCTGAATTCATTATTATTTGCATAGGCGAACTCGTGAATGTATGGTTGGTGAAATTACTGCATTATTTAAAATTTTTACGAGTTGGCAGTGAAAATTACTGTAAATGTTCAAATCAAACACAAAGACTGATCTTACATTCATATTTCTTCAAAGACAAAACGTTGCTATAAAATGAAAAAAAAAACCTTCTGAGCCTGAAATTCATAACTTTTGGTGTTTCTTAACATGAATTTGTGCTTTATTGCATAGAAAATAATTACATTTTCCTGTCCTCTTTTGATAGTGTGAAAAATTGCTCTTACCGACTGCTACAAATTATTGGCCGATATACAGTATCTGTACATACATCTCTACTAAAAACTACACACAGTTTTGTTTACAGGATTTTGGATAAATAAAAAATCACTAAGGATGAGATGGATCACTGAATTCAACGGGGTTAATTATAATACAACGTTGAAAGAAACCGTTTGCTTTGTAATGTTAAATTTTTTGCTTTGTAGTTTTTTGTAATAACCTTCATTGATTCTCTTCTTTTTGTTATGTTTTGTACAGTTCTGCATCAGTAAGGCTTTTACAGTGGTGCTTTATCTGTGGTATTATACAGTATATTATGTTTTTGATTCCAGACCAAAGTACCAGACCTTTGACCACAGATATCTCACTGTGAGAAACTGGAAGATTAAAGTTAAAGGTTTTAGCTACCTGGTTAAAAGAAAATGTGATTCTCCAGTCCATGATCCCTTCAAAGGTGCTTCATTTTATTTTGTTTACACTTTGGGAATAGTTCCCTTTCTGTCGGTCTCTCTGCGTGTTGTCGACAGAACAGTTTGGGGTTTGATTTGAACCTATCATCCCCGATTGTACTTTTAAAAGGCCAATGAACTTCACGAATGGGACGGCACACCAGTCCCCGCCCTGTACATACGGGTATAGAAGGGAAGGTGGCGTGCCCATTCATTAAACTTTTTGGGCTGAGGAACCTGAGAGGCATTCTAGTTCGCCGCAACGAACGGCGAAGCGTTGTGGCATGATGGACACCATGTCTCGTTCCCTCATCAGGGACCCGAGGTTACATCCAAAACCAATATGTTTTCCATGTCAACTTTAGACTCAAACACTGGCATTAGACAGGAGTACCTGTTGAATCAACTGTTACTCAAAATGTTAGACAAAGGCCTTTTAATCTTCACATTTTAGGGCATTTTTACATACATTTGGCAGACCACTTTATCCAATGTATCCAGCACATTAAGGGTGCAATAGCAATTTGTCCAACTGTGCGATAACGATAATTTAAACTGGGTTGTCCTAGTGCAATTTGGTTGTTTGTTTGCTAGGGTAACTTTTTCTTTGTATTTGTATATATTTTTGAGCTTTGGTTCTCTACCTGCACTTCTTTTTTTGCTGATGTAGCACTGAAATTTCCCCATTGTGGACAGTGAGGCATTCTAAAGGCTTAGACTTTTCCCAGCAATATATAGTTTGTCATAGATTGACTAGAATTGAACTGTGAAACTTAAGTGTTCCACTGACGAAATGGTGTCAAAAGAATAAAATGATGATATTGGAAACTAATATTATATTTGTAATTATACACTGCAAAAATGAATTCCTCACTAAACATTTTTGTCTTGTTTTCTGATACAAATATCTAAACATGTATTTCCCAAGATATTGACCTAAGATATTTAGTCTTGTTTTATGAAAGAAAATATAAGAATTAAGATTCAATTTAAATTTAAAACAAGCAAAATCTGCCAACAGGGTAAGCAAAAGAAACTTAATTCAATTCAAGTTAATTAACCCTGTGTTTGCTTGTTTTTAAACATAAACCTACTTAGTATCTTGATTTTCTTTCATAAAACAAGACTAAATATCTAATAGTGGTCGTCTATCAAGTAAATGTATTTTGATTTAAGAATTTCTTTCTATTTATAGTAGAAAACAACACAAACATGCTCAGTAAGAGGGGTTCGAAGACATTTTCACGGGTAAAAGATGGGAAGTATTATATAATAGAACCAACAAATAACAGTTAAAACAAGACCTGAAAAACTACAATTGACCTTGGCAACTATCTAGTTTGGCCAAACATAATTTTTTATTATAAATGAATATGTAAGAAACTTTCAGAAAACGTACATGGTCTTTGGACCTTCTTACCCAATAAACAACTGTATTTAAAAAATAGATTGCATGGTAACCGTACAAGATGCAGGGAGGAGCTGCAACATAATATTTTGACCAGCAGAGGGCACTGTTAGATAATATTACTGAGAGCAGAAAAGCAGAGTTCACGTCACTGATTTATTATTGGGAATACAATAAACATGACATAAAAACCGTCAGAAAAACAACATATAGGTCAACATTTATAAGTCAACTTTATGATGACCTCTCTCAAGATACAAAATAGTTCTGTATATCATTGCTTGTCATTTTTGTGTCGATATTACTACCTCTTTATCTATTTTGCCATTTCTGTGAGGGCAAATAAGCTGTGAGAAACATTTCTACTTTAAGCAATTCTTTGTTAAAATCCTCTGAGCAGCTGAAAATGGCACATCTGTACAAATGTTCTGACCAACAAAATATGTCTGGCTATATAGCGGTCTTTCAAAAGACCTGTTTCACTTCAATTTAACAAAAAACATAACAATTTAAACATAAAAAAACAACAAGTGCAAAAGGCTTAGTTTTTAAACTCTGAAAGATTATTATTTATGCAAAAATAATAATAATATTGGTACAACACAATATACTGAACGATCCACAGTACGCATAGTATCTTGACATAACATCAATTTTTGTTAAATTCTGGCACATTTGGAACGTCACTTGAGGCAACTAATGTCTAGTTAAAGCTTTCTATATTTTCAGTATACAGGACAATACTAAAGACATTTAACAAAACACCAATTAGATATAATGCAAACTAAGTGCCAAGTGATCGATTTAAATTTACATTACATACATTCATCTTTCAAAACGTTTAGAGAAAACATTAACAAAGAACAGATCACTCAGATTTAAACAATGATGACTGAATGATGATAGATTATTGAATGTGCATTCTTGAATGTGCGTACAGTATAAGGGAGGGAAAGTGTACAAAAGGATGCTGAACTGTATGAAAGTGAATTTTCATTTAGAGACACTTTTAACTGCTTAAATTATGTTAAAACATGTATGTCATGTACTTGAAAGTACATGAGTCATCAATCTTCAAATGGATCTTGCTGTAGAGTGTAATAATGTTATATGATCTTTGTGATTATAAGTGCATTTATGGTAATAAGTCAAAATGAATATTCTGTCATCATTTACGCACCATGTCATCATTTCAAACCCGTGTGATTTAATTTTATTTGCAAAACACAAAAGATATTTTGAGAAAAGACGTTACCCAAAAAACGTTCCTCATTGACACAAAACCATTAATGGGGACCAACGGTTACCAACATTTTTCTTCTTTTTTGTTTTGCAGAAGAGGTTAAAAGTGATATGATGTTGTGAAGATAATGACATAATGTTCATTTTGTAATTTAAAAAACTGGATGTTTACAAATTCTTGATCACAAATACTAGCTGGTTTTGTATTGACACATCATATCACTGTTTAAAAACCATAACATTTCCATCCAATCTGCTGTTCTGGCAGAAATGTGCTTAACTATCACTCCCCATTTCCATGATGATGAAATATTGACTTTCAAGTCTTCAAAAAGCTGAGTGATGGAAATGACTGCAGTATAAATATTGATTTTTATAAGTCAAAAAGTGGAGAAACTTATTAAAATTCAAATGAAACTGAAAATTATTAATTTAGAATCATTATATGCATAGAGCAAAAGTTCCCCTAACTGAAGAATCCCTCATTAACATCATGGGTATTGAAGATACATTCACAGCTGCTTGGAGAGGTGGGTCAGGAGATACATTATCCATTTAACACACATCAGTGTTAAAAGCACACATCTGAATTTATTGATTGTTTGGGGAGGGCATGTGCCAATAACACATTCTAGCGAGAGCTTCTTTATATATATTTGCATTGTGCCGTTCAGTACGGTCTGGAGAAAGAAACCAACGTGGGAAAATGAAAGCCTCCAGAGTCACAGACTTATGACATCCAATTTATGCCAGACAAGAGGATGAAAGCGGAAAAACACACAAGCAGACAGATGCGTACGCGACTTTAGGAGCGACAGCAGCCGCCACCCTTCATCTCCTTGTTCACAAACTCCTGCAGCTGAAACTTTGGCTCGTTGGGCTCCTTCATCTCTCTGTGCTTCAATTCCCTGATGGGTGGAGAGAGAGAAGTGAGTTTTCTTTACCATCTCTGGAGGAAATTCACTAAGCACGATATGAGGTGGTGAAGTTTAATTTGCGTGCAAAAATCAGGGGTCTTTACTTAGTAGTAAGTGTTATCCAAAAATTAGCGTGAAGATGCTGAAGGTTAAAAATGTGTGCTTAAAAATACAGGATGTGACTTACTTGGCCACAGCAGTGAATGGCAACTCCACATGAAGACCAGATTTAGCGCTGGTTTCCATGAAGGGAACACCAAACTCCTGTAGACAACAAGTGAGAACCACAACCCACTTGAATGCACATACTGCATTCATAAACTGCCTTACGATTATTTACAAAATCTCCCTGAGATCAATGACATGTATGTAACCATGGCAATAACAGCGCACGGGTGTGTACAAGCAGTGGATCATTTTAAATGGGGCAGCCTCTCATAGACAACAAAAGAGGTTAAATAAAGCAAGCGATGCGTAAAAAAACTAGCATGCGGTGTATTTGTACGGTTTTACAGGCTTGTAAATGTGCCTGTGTGCACCTACTTAGAGAGATGATGCTGAGAGTAAACTGGTCCTATAAGGACAACGGCAGTGAAATCCGTACACATCTGAAAACAGTACTGACTTTCTCATTCACTCCTCATATGCAGTTAATCTTTACAGCTTGCAGAATCTTCAGCACTGCAGCAATAGGTCACAGTCACCACATCTGTCGAGCTCCCGAGAGAACAGGATCAAAAAGGCACTTTTATGTGTTTTATTGTGCTTTTTAGTTTTTATAGCTTGACACTCATGGTCACTATGAACTGCATTTGCTTGGTAAGATAGGGTAAGGTTCTATGAGTTGTGTTGCACAGAAATAATAACTTACAGATTTGGAACAACATGAAGTTGGGTATAATAGACATTTTATTGCGCACTATAATTTTCTTTACGTAAAACAAAAGCTGGCTTCAGTTTATTTAAAATGAAAATGATATTTAACTGATTTAAAAAATCTAGTTGTATTTCATGTAACATTTTTTAAGTTACAAAATATAATATAATTTTAATTCAATTTAATGTAATATAATTTTAATATAATGTAACTAAGTTTAATTGAACTATTAATATACTGTAAATAATATATACTAATATTATTAATATTACGTTTTGCGAGGGAACGCTCGGGGAAACGCAAAAGCTATAAAAAATATTGTTTTAATATATTTATTTTCCACCCCCATGTCCCTAAAAGTGAACCGAATAATATAATATTAAAGTCAATTTTATTAAATTATTAATAATATATATTAATATTTAGGAGACGCAAAGCGATTTACAAATGAGATAAACAATAGAAGCAATAGGAACAACATAAGGACAAAAAAACACATAAGTGCAGTAAAACTGGTCTCATATAGCCTTCCACAGTATACAAAGCAGTATTTTTTGTTAGTTGTTTTGGGGATAGAAAGAGTAGAAAAGATATAGAAGTTATAACTAATCGGTAAGGTGCTTACGGAAGATGAAATAAAATAAATCTTAATTTGTACATTTTTTTTTTTTTTTTCTTTGTATTTATGGATTATTTGGGATGTTAATGACATCTGGCGTTTCATGTCAACAGCACCTTGAGAAATATATTTACTGAGAAAATGGTGACGTGTTCAATATTTATTTTACCCGCTGTTTATATATATGTATTCAAACTAGTAATACAAATTTTTTTAAATAAACATTATCTTACAGTGTGGATGAACAAATAATTTTAAAATGTGTTGTTAATGTGTGTGCGCGTGCGTGTGAATGTGTGTGTGTTACAATAACAAACCTTGGCTAGTTTCTCACCGTCCTCTCTCTTCACAACCCTTTCATGTGAGACATCAGCCTTAAAAAAAATCAATTAATCAATCAATGTCAATTACGTTGCATTATGCATTGGCTATGATTTCGAATGTATTAAAACATGAATCATGTTTGCTGAATAAATCATTAATGAGTTCATAGCTATCATGCATGGCGAGTCTAAATATAGAAAGGCCATGATGTGTCAGATCTCAAATGTGTGGTCAATGGGTGTCAGATCTATAATTTAGAATGGATATGACCCGGCATGCTTCACTCACCTTGTTACCCAGAAGCATGATCACTACATTCTGATGAGCGAATTCGTGAATTTCTGTCAGCCAGGCCTGTGAAAAGAAAACAGCTGACAGCAATTGTATTGTAAATTTACAGGAAATTACACAGTACATAAACACATGCGCACACACAAACCACTGAATCGTGGTTTTAGGGAACCAATCAAATTAAGAATTGAGTCACTGAAAAAGGTAATGTATTAGAGTGAAAGTCATTTCAAGGAGGTGGATATTTAAATCAATATAAATCTGTCATTTCCATACAGTGAATTTGCACTCACCTAAAAAAAGCACAGGAAAACGGAAATGTAGAAATGGTGAGAGAGAGAGCGAGTCAGAGAGAGAGAGAGAATATGAAGAAAGCCCTGGAGACATGAAGTCTGACCTTAGGTTAATGAAAGCCTCCTGTTAATATTGAAGGCATTGAATCATAGAAGTGATAAAACTCTGAGAGAGTGAGCCGCACAGCACGGGTCAGTATTATCCTGAGTCACATAATAATCACCCCACCACACATGCACACAAACACACGCAAACAGTCCTTAAGGCAAACTTCACTTTTATTATTGCTTATGAGCATTGGTGCATAAATCAATACTCAAATTTATGTTCCCCTTCAGTCGGTCTCTCGACGTTGTGAGAGACTGACTGGGGTTTGATCTTGAGAACCTACCTTCTCCAAGATAATTAATTATAAAACGCAAATGGACTTGGCGAATGGCACGCGCACGGCAGTCTACGCCCCGTACATACGGGTATAAAGGAAGATGGCGGCGGTCATTCACTTATCCTTTGTTCTTCGGAACCTGTATTTGGCATATGCTGTCGAATACTCTACTCGACTTCGAGAATTTTAACATCTGCTGGATTTACGACGCGGAGCAGCGGACTTCTCCTTCTCGGTGGACTTCCCCTGTGCATTTCGGCAGAAAGCTACAGACCTTAAGAGGTAAGTTCCCGCAGCTACAAGCATGTCTCATAGCTGTGTCCTTGGGTGCGACAGACTCATCCTGGAGTCTGACGGCCATGATACCTGTGTCACTTGCTTGGGGCTCAAGCATGCTGAGGCAGGTTTCACTGATCTGCCTCTCTGGCAGACATCTGCAGTGCTGCGGGTTGGGCTACACCCAGTACCTTCGCAAGGTTTTACAATCTCCGCGTGGAACCAGTTGCAGCCCATGTCCTTAACGCCCCCTGCGTTTAGAGCGGACTCCTGGTTTGGGCGTACGCCTGCGAAAGCGCCTTCTCCCCTCATCAGGTGAGACTAGTGCGCTATTTTAGCCTCCCCAATTGGTGAATCTGTGTCCTCCCCGCCAGGAGTTGCCCCCCACTCGTGCTGACACCTTTTATTTGCATATTGTTCTTCCCATCGGTGAGACCATGTTAGTATCTCCACATGTAACCTCCCCCTGGGTAGGATGTGGCCTCCGTAACACACTCTTCAAAGAGGAGAGCAGTGTTTTCCCAGTAGTCGGCTCCGGACAGCCCCTCGCTACTAGCATGTCCGTGATGACCGTCAGTACAGGCTTCTCAGTATGACCACTTCTATGTTACTGGAAGATTACATCTTGCGGTAGCACTCTTGTGTCTCGCTAGCCTAGTCAGGGTCGCTCTGCTAGAGGTTGTGATACGGTGCAGTGTTGTGGCGTATAGATAGATCCCCAGTCAGTCTCTCACAACGTCGAGAGACCGAATGAAAGGGAACGTCTCGGTTACGGATGTAACCTCCGTTCCCTGATGGAGGGAACGAGACATTGTGTCTTCATGCCACAACACTGCGCCGAACTACTGCGGCGAGCGGAAGTGCCCTCTCAGGTTCCTCAGTACAAAGGGTAAGGGAATGACCGCCGCCCTCTTCCTTTATACCCGTATGTACGGGGCGGAGACTGGCGTGCGCGTGCCATTCGCCAAGCCCATTGGCATTTTATAATTAATTATCTCGGAGAAGGTAGGTTCTCAAGATCAAACCCCAGTCAGTCTCTCACAACGTCTCGTTCCCTCCATCAGGGAACGGAGGTTACAGCCGTAACCGAGACGTTTTACACCTGGTGGGCAAAACCAAAGAAGACTAATGCTGGGTTCACACCAAAAGCGAATTAAGCGATTTGAGTGAGTAAATTACATAAAAAGTCAATGCAAACACGCAAACGTCAATCAAATGAAACATTTCAACTCGAGCGAGAAATTTGTGCGAAGAGCATGTTGACACCTACTGTTTGACGGATCTGTCTTTTCTCTGTCCGAGACAAACTTTTCCCGCGAGTAATAGAGAGCGTGGAACGCTATTGTTTGCATTTGGTGTGAACCCAGCATAAGAATCATAGTCATAACTTCTGATGGGCTTTTCTGACATGGTCCAGTAAGCAACCACATAGCAACACCTTGTGGGCAGTCACCACAGAACAAACAGACATTTCATATAGAAACTGTCTAGCTGACAATAGGATTTACAATTCAAATCATTCACTTTAACTGGCTTACTAAACTTACAGTATAAGACTGAAGATAGTTATAATTTTCGACTTTTAATCTTTTTATATTCATGTTCTCTAATTCCGACTGTAAAGAATATGATATTTTGAGGATGTTGTGTTGTTAAATACATGTCAACAGGGAACAGGAAATTCCTGTCCAACAATTCCTGTCTGCAACATGTAAAGCATTTTGGACTAGATAAGTGTGTTGACCAGGTGTGCTGGTGCTCCGGACATGTGAGGTGATCTAAATTTACTTGGAGTTGTCATGATTCTGCTCCATTATGTCAGGTTTCTCTTAGTATAGTGGCAGGATCATGACAGAACCTCATGTTTAATGTGGAGAGAGGCAATTATTGTTGTAATTGCCTTCCATACGCTCTTGGGTCCTCTGTCCGTGTCTCACCACGATCATGACAGAATGAACCAGCCATAATCGGACCCAGCAGACAGAGGGATTGTTGTGGCAGCAGTAGAGGCTGCCGGGTTCCCCTCCAGGGTTAGAGGCTGCCGGACTCCCTTCCAGGGCCAAGAACGCCGGACTCCCTTCCTGAGTCAGGGCCGCCGGACTCCCTTCCAGGGTTGAGACTGCCGGATTCCTGCTCGGGGCCGAGGCCGTCGGATTGCCTTCCAGGGTTGAGACTGCCGGTCTTCCCTCCAGGGTTGAAGCTGCCGGAATCCTGTTGCCCGCAACCGATCCCCAGCCAGGCATTCCAGGTCGGTGCAGCTGGGCATTCCAGGTCGGTGCAGCTGGGCATTTCCGCCTGGTGGAGCTGGGCATTCCTGCCCGGCGGAGCCAGGCATTTCCGCCCGGTGCATGCGGCCATTCCAGCCCAGTGCATGCGGCCATTCCAGCCCAGTGCATCATGTCTGTGTCTGCCGGCTATCCAGTTTGTGTCTGCCGGCGCTATCCAGTCTGTGTCTGCCGGAGCTACCCAGTCCGTGTCTGCCCATGTTTGGACTTCCCTTTGGACTCTTGTGTGCCCCTTACCTTGGACTCTTGTGCTTGCTTGTTTTGATTTGTTTTATCATGTTGATTTGGTTTTGCATTTGTCATTGTCTGTCTTGTCTTGTTTGTGCCTTGAGGAGCATCAGGTTGCTGCTCCTTAAGGAGAGGCTTCTGTCATGATTCTGCTGCATCATGTCAGGTTTCTCTTAGTATAGTGGCAGGATCATGACAGAACCTCATGTTTAATGTGGAGAGAGGCAATTATTGTTGTAATTGCCTTCCATACGCTCTCTCCAGGTCTATTCTCTGTTCCCATCCTCTCGTTATTGATTAATGCCCTACACCTGTTTCCCTCTTGATTTGCTCCCTTACTTAATGCTCTTGTGTCTTCTGTCTTGTGCTGGTTCATTGTGATTTGTTTGGTGAGTTTAGTTGGTGTCTTGTCAGTTTAGTTATTTGTAGTTCATGTCAAAAGTTAATTTAAGTCTTGTTTAAGTGTAGTTAGTTTTAGTCCTGTCTTGTTATTGTACCCATGTCATGTTTTGTTATGTTACCCCCACGTGGGTCTTTGTTTTATTATTTATTAAATTATCTTTTAACCCCTTACCCGCTGTCTGCGCTTGGGTCCTCTGTCCGTATCTCACCACGATCATGACAGGAATGTTCTCATACAACCCAAAATTACAGTTAACCATCCTGAAGCTAATCGAGCTGGCTACAGACTGACAGAAATGAAAAGCAGGTGAAACATTTTGCTATTAAAGTCACATGGTTTGAAACTACTTTTCAATCTGAACAAATCGGTGAGTATAAATAGTCATGAAAGTGCAAGTGTAATACTTTTTATAGTTATCAACTATACAGTCAAGATTGTTGGAATGGGACTAACTATTATATTCTGTTGATATCTATATATTCTACTTCTATATATACAGTAATAGAACATTCTACTTTCTATTTGATATTCTGACAACTGTTTAAAATATCGCCAATAAAGTAATGATAACATAGTAATAAAATAAAAATGACAATAATAATTGTCTATAGCCCAGGGGTTATGGACAAGGCTTAATAAACTTCTTTGTTGATCAGCCAGTCATGCATGTTTATCAGCCAATGCCAATAATTCAAAAACATAGACAAATATCAGTGTATCACACCCTATTTTTTCCACATATCCCCAGCACAAAACAAGTGATCTTAAGAGCAAAGTTCATCATAGCATGCCCTGTTTAAAACACCACCCTGGAACAGAGATGTGCTTACGATGTGGTGATTGTGATAATATCACGCATGAAGGTTGACCCCTAACCCTGTGCCTGCACAGAACCAAAATAGTAATTCACTAAAGTCACAAACAAACTTTATGGAAAAACATTTACAAATTTTCATGAGATTGAATGAGATTAGAAAAGCTGTGACAAACGGGGAGAGGAAACTCTAAGTGCTAGGGCTCCCTCCACTAGAAGGAGCTACGCCCTTAGATGGAGCGTTTTTGACAATTGGTGCATTGTATACCATGTAGACCCAATTCACTGCCAGATTGTTTTTTGATTTTTGGATTTTCTGCAAGAGAAACTGTCCTCAGGCCGCCATTTCGGCTTGCCACTCCGTGATTGATGGGGTTTCTGTGGGAAAACACCCTTTAGTTGCCCGCTTTATTCATGGAGGGAGGCACACGTGCTTTGTTCATGACACACGTGCTTCACAACCGGTCGAACAAAGATGTCTCCCATAGTGTTTGAAACGCAGCATCTCGTTTCCGCTTTATCAGGGAACAGGGTTACAGCCAAGTTACCCGAGACGCTTAATGCTTTGCTTTTTGAGCACACTTAGTACCAGTCCTCTGATACGCTTTCATGGAAAACCGGAAGGTTGAGGAGTTTTTCCACTTGTTTAAAGTAAGTCTATAGAAGTCCTGTGTTTTTGCATAGTTTTATTTTGTTTTATTTGATTTATTCATTAATTGTTGTTACACAAGATTTTTTGTTTTCCTTCATCTTAAAATAAACCTTGAGGAGTAGCTACATGTTCAAAAGTTTAGGGCCTCTTATTCTCTAATGCTGGGTTCACACTAAATGTGAATTAAGCGGTTTCCACAAGTAAATTACATACAAAGTCAATGCGAATAGACGCAAACATGTTGAAAATATTAGGAAGATACACATCCCTCATGCAAACATAACTTTTCCCGCAAGTAATTATGGCCGTGGTACGTGATTGTTCGTGTTTGGTGGGTCCCAGCATTACTTTATATGGTATTTTGTTTTAGCCATCTCATAAAAATTATGCAATAACACAAATGTAATGTCTTGGTGTTTTACCCTGGGATGCTTTTTGAACAACAGCTCCCATCTAATCTAGGTTATATTTTTAAGTATATATTAAAGCATTGAGTACACAGTATTAATGTATAAACCACTTAAAATAGTATACAGTACATGTCTACTTTATATACCCAAAGGACACTTTTAAACCAATAACTTTCATCAAATTCAAATCAATACACAAAATATTGCAGAGGTTGTACTTTGTCCGTTGAGGAAGTTGAGCCTGCCCTGGACACTATTAATTAAAATAAAACTTAATGTGGCCTTTCATTCGTTTTTGTGAATTAATTTGTAATAATCCAGCGCTGTCTCAGGTATTTAACAATTAATTTACATTTCTCCTCCTCTTAGTTTTTAGACATCTCAAATATCTGTATTGTTCGACCTTTCTTCCATTTCTTACACTACTCACAAATCTCGCTCATGCGGTGTATGTTCCCGTGTCAATGAAAAGAGCTAAAATACATTTTGAAATACTTTTTCCTGCAGATAACTCAGGTGCGGATTCCGCACTGCGGATTCAGTCTGTATTAGACATTACAGTATCTCAATTTTATACTGATTGATACTGTCATTTTTTCTCCATGGATAAACGTCAAGAATTTTTACTTACGCCTACCTCTGACTTGGCGTAAGATTTAGTCTCAGACGTACGGCTATGCCTTGTTGGTGTAACAGGAATAAATTATACGCTGGACTTTTCATTCAGACTAGCCTTAACCTCAAACTCAATGCCTACAATGTTGTACATTTTACAGACGCTTTTATCCAAAGCGACTTACAAGTAGTTTTATACAGTGGCACATTACTGCAGAGCAATCAGGGGTAAGGTGCCTTGCTCAAGGGCCCTCCAGTCATGACCTGCTGACACTGAGATTAGAACCAGCAACCTTCTGATCACAATCCCAACACTCTAACCATTAGAACACAGCTGAAATCCCACATTTATAAATGTAGCACAGCCCAGCCAGTCAGGTATATGGTACTTTTTTCCATAAACATAACAAGAACTAACTTACTAACGGATTCCATTCCGATAAAAATATGAACTAAATTATAAATTGATGTCAAGGAAAAAATACGAAAAAGAAAATATATAGAAAGATTTGGTACTTGTTTTAGGATATTACATAAATGCAAACAGGTAAATAAAATAAATAAATCAATTGCGAAATACAATTTTGTGGGGACTCCACTTTTGTAAAGTGTACAATTTAATTGAAACTCTGTGATAGGCTCACAGAGGTGTGACAGAGTCAGATGAGAATATCAAGAATGTTAATGTAATGGAGAGAGTCACTGGTTTGTGTCCCACTAATCAAGAGTGATGAATGAAACTTATTTACCAAAGCCACAGCTTACAAAACACATTCAGAATATCAATGGAGGAGATGGCCCAAAAACGCTTTGCAAATAAAACAGAAGGAAAGGACAGGTCTAATAGAGAGATTACGCTTTTTCTGAAAGATTAAAGGGAGAATAAAACAAAGTTAATCAGTGTGGCTAGAGATAAAGAAGAAGTGAGATGAAAAGAAGAGGAAACAATTACACAGAAGTAACTGGTTTGACAAAACTTTAAAAAAGTGTTTTTGTTATTATACAAAGCAACATAATGAGAAACGTGTATTCTGATGGTAGTACTAAAAAAAGAACACATCCAATCATTATAAGCATGGCTGGTGAACAGTGTTCTTGTAGTTAATATGTATTTAAAATCTATAAAATCTTTTTACTATAAAATATACTATAAAAAGCGCTGTACTATACAATATATGAGAGTGATGTTGGGTTGGGTATCAAATTTGATAAATTCCAACTCTGCTTATCATTCCTGATTCTTGTCACTTCTCATTTTCTGTTTCAGAGTTAAAAAATGAAGTGAAACACTTAAATATCAGCCTTTATGGTCATTTAGCCTGCTCATTAACTGGTTTGAAAAAAATATAAATAAAATTTGAGCACTGTTTTGTGTATATGCTCATACTGTTACCATGTTTTGTCAGATTTATTAAAATTTGAATTACCATAGTTTAACTCTAAATATCATTATTAAACTGTTCCTATAATGAAACTATGGTAAAATTAGTGGTTACTGTGCTTTACGACAAATACCATAATTAAACCGCTTGCTAATGTAAAAGTATGGATAAAGGGCTTTTTTCAGCAGATCACAAGTTAACACATGCCAACTCGTTCTCACTCCCGACTCGTCACATATTGAAGTTAAGTCAGCACCCTTCTGCATCACCTTTTAACACGTAAGGTACCCCTCCGGTGTCGTTTGCATTAGGTTGTTTGCTATACGCTCCAGACCGACACAAGTTTTATTCATTGCATTTCTACAAATATAATTGGTTTCATAAATATTTATAGTTTCACAGATATTTGTAGCACCTAAACCAAAGCACACCACTTTTCAACCATGTCATACACAACACATAAATAAAAGTACATTCACAGTTATTGATAGCAAAACAGACCAAAAAAACAGTATAGAAGTATTACAAAAAAACAACAAGCGTTGTAGACCTTTTGAACCGAAGTTGTCTGATAACATTATACGAAGAACTCAGCAGCTCCCTTAACATAACCAAAATGTAATCATGAGGCAGTTAATCTTGGGAGCCAATGCCGTTTCACATTCAAAGCAGACGCAATGACGCAGTCGGTCATGAGACACACGATGGCCAATGCTTTTGCACAACCGAAACTAATGTATCTTGGCTGCAGATTTTGAACAACTCTATTCACCGGACCTGAGATATAAGGAGGATGGTGATCGCTTTCGCATTTGTTCCTCATACTAATCGATCATATGGCTTTGATACACTTATTCTTATTTTTTGAATGACACTGTGACTACTTTTACCTTATATTTGTGTTTTATTTTATGTCATAAATAAACTGTTACGTTAATTACTCATACTGCTTGAAAAGCATTATCTTTTACTGAAGAAACCCACTCTTGACCATGACCAGCTTTCCTCATTTCTCAGAACTACCTCTTGGATAGCAACCAGTCTGGTTTCAAGAGTGGACATTACACAGAGACTGCACTGCTCTCAGTGATCAAAGCCCTGAGACTGGCAAGGCCGGCCTCTATATCATCTGCACTCATCCTCCTTGATCTGCCGCTTTCGACACTGTCAACCACCACATCTTCCTATCAACCCTCAAGAGTATGGGTGTCTCTGGAATGGCGCTATGGTGGTTCAAGTCCTACCTCTCGGATAGCTAAGTCAGAGTATCCTGGAGAGGTGAGGTCTCTGAGTCCCAGCATCTCAGTACAGGGTACCCCAGAGCTCAGTTCTTGGACCGCTGCTCTTCTCCATATACACAACGTCCCTAAGTTCCAAGATTTGACAGCTGTATAATAATGAGGTTACATGAGCCAATCTGCAAATAAATGTATACATTAAGTTTCTAAACAATGCATGAAATGTGTTGACCCCTACCCTACAGAATAGTTCACTTGCACTGCTCAACCTGGGTTCTTTTAAGCAGTATACGCAAACCGTCATTATAGGCAATCTGGAGCTTCTGGATGCTATATGTTTTAAACTCAGTCCATAAGGGGGCAGTATACAGAGGAGTAAAGTATGCTTTAATCAGGCTTATCTTAACTTTATCTGAATACCAGTGGAATTTCCTGACCAGCATGTTAGCTTGTGCATACAACATGCAGAACTGCCAATAGATGTCTTCATCATCGCACATTTGATCGGTGATTATATGTCCTAGATATTTACTTTTATTACCTAGTCAAAGCTTGCCCTGCCAAATAAAAATATCCTTATCTCCTTTTGATTTACAAATCAGAACAACACTCTTTTTCTATTGTATTTAACATCAAATTTAACCCATACATGTTCAGCATCTCTTGAAACCCAGCACTGCTAGGCGAAAAAATAGTTAAATCATCAGCATACAGCATCCTGTTATACTGTCATGCATCCTGTTATACTGGCTCTTAGTTGGTCAGATAAATCATTCATAAAGATGTTAAAAAGGGCAGGCGAGAGCACCTCCCCCCTGACGAACCCATTACCCACGCCAAATGGTGTCGAGACTGCATTCCCCTACTTGATCTGAATACTCTGGTTAGCAGGTGGGCACACCTCTTTGGCTGTGCTTTGAAATCAACTTAAAACGATTGACTCTGTCATCAATAAAGTAAATTAAAACTAAAGAATTCTGTCTTGTATACATTTAAACCGATTCCTTCAGGGCATAAATTCATAGATCAGTACCATGCTTCGCCTTAAAGCCAAACTGGTTGTCTGTGGTATCAATATAAAAACTTAGTTTATCTAATAAAATTATTTCCAGGACTTTGGACAGGACACCAGCTAGAGCAATTGGTCTATAATTATCCAAGCTCCACACCTTGCCTGCTTTATTCTTGATGACAGGCACCAAGATAACAGACAACATGGAGTGGGCAATAGACCATGAGTCATATTACCTGTAAAGCAAATTGCAAGAAGAGCTGCAGCCCTCGGACTTGCAATTTTAAGGTGCTCTACAGTAATCTGATCTAAGCCACTTGCTTTGATATCAGCTAGCTGTGTAATTGCTTGTTGCACATCCCTACATGTCATTCCCACTATGTCACTTCTATAAACGTTGCCCACTTTGTAGAGATAACTTTTAATGCAATTAAATAGCTCAGAATAATGTTGCTTCCACAGCTCAGCTATCTTATCGGCTCCAGAAACTCCTTCAACTGTACATGGTACCGATGTACTGACCCTGTTCAGTGCTCTCATCTCCTTCCAGAAGCCAGTAACATCATTTCTAAGAAGCTTCTCAGCCATAGAGTCCGCTCTCATTACTTACTCATGTTTGCTGATATAATGAACTGCATATTTATACCTTGTTTTAAATAAGCTTTTTGTGGTCCAAGAAAGGCTCCTCTCTAGGCCAACCTGCCAGGACCCAATCCTTATATGCATTCTTAGCTTCAGCGTGATAAGCCCCCACATGCTTATTCCACCCTGGCTTGATGCTCTGTCTTTTATTTGAGCAAGTAAAGCATGGCTTCAGAAGCTACTGAGCCTCGCTCTGCGACGTCCGCCATCTTCGATCATACTTTATAATTTCATAATAAAGTTAAATTTGTGTTCGTGTTTGCGTGTTGATGCCAGTGGTGTCTCATGCAAAGCAACGGATTACCCCGCATATCAAAACGACCTCAAAGGAAAAAAGTTGATGTGGGGCGCTGCAGATTCCTAACCTTTTGATTCCAAATCCAGAATTTGTATAGATTTTCGATTCCCAACCTTAGTAAATCATTTTGCATATTGCAGAGATATTGCATAAAATATCGTTGGATTGAATCGGGAAGATGCGCCTTAATGTAACAAATGTTGGGGAAAAAACGTTGGTGCTCAAATGAGTTGGATAAACTTTTCATGTGGTTAGAAGAAATGCACAAAAACTACTGAGTTCCTAAAGAGCAGGCATCTGTCTCCAAAAGGCGTGTTTGTGTTTCGTCTGTGCCTAAGGTAATTTGTTATATATTTATATATTATTTATAAGAAGCCAACCCAAAGTTCTCCAATGGCAGAAACTTTCATTTCCCTTCATAATATTTGCCACCAGTTTATCAGAAAGTTACAAATTTGTCTTTTTGACCCACAAGATGCTTTATTCACAAATGTTTTATGCGATATAACAATGTGCATACAAGTTAAACTCATAACTATGGATGGAAACATATTGACTATATTAATTTGTATGGAATTTGTCATACTGTTATTTAAGCAAAAGAGTGAATTCAAATAAAGAAATTTTGAAGATGATGTAAATGTTTGATGTAGAATTTTATTTAGTCAATTATAATATGTGCAAAAATGCATTAAATTAAAAAGTTACAAAGAACAAAAAGTCAGAAAGTTAGCATTATACTGTATATATGTCATGATTCCGCTATCATGTCATGTTTATTCTTGGTCTTGCAGCGGAGTCATGGAATAGCCTTAGGTTTTGTGTGAGAAAGACATGGCTTTGTTTTGATTCTGACATGCCATGTGCTTTCTCGTGTCTCGTCAGTGTTTCCCGCCTTTTGTCTCGTTAGCCTTCCCATTTAGTGTTCCATTACCTTCACCTGCCCCTTAGTAATTATCCTGTGTTTGTTCCCCTATTTAATGCCCTCTTGTCTATTGTCTTGTGCTCGTTCGTTGTACTTGTATGCCTGTACTTGTTACCCCGTCTTAGAAGCCTTGTCCTGAGAGAAGTATTTAAGTTTATCCTAGTCTTTGTGAGTGTTTGTTTAGCCTTAGTGTTTTAAAGTTGTGTTCTAGTTTAGTTTTCAGTTCATAGTATTAGTTATTGTGTACTGTCTTTTTACCCCTCGAGGGTTTTTGTTTTCTGTTTATATATATTAAAGTCCTTGTTAACCCCTTCATCCCCGTTTCGCTGCCTGCAATTGGGTTCTCCTTGTCCATTCCATAACAATATAGGCTTCAAACTTCATGAGCCCACTGAGAGTTCAGTTAAAGAGAATACTGAATATTTGAAAATATACTACATGTGGCAAGAATAAAGTGAATGTCTCATGGGTCAGCTCAGGTCTTCACATCAATGACTTTATAGGACAGCTCTGTGGTCACATCACTGCAGGAATGTGTGCAAGAATGTTGAAAGCATTCTGTGAAAACGTAAGTGACTCGAACGGCAGGCCGCTCCCTCCCACACGTAACACTCTTCATGACCTTCCATCTGCTGTGCAGCTCCACCTCTTAGTCTCCTTATTTGATTCTTTTTCTCGCTGCACGATTTCTCGCACAGCTGACATTCGTGAGAATACATGGTTTCGACTGTGCTCTTGATGGCTTAATGCCAATGAGTGTAGTAAGTTGAGCGACATACATTTCTAACTTCATGCCGGGTTTTCAATCTCACGTAAATGCAACGCTTTGCCAATTGAGCTACAGAAACATCTCTGTGAAAAAAATCCACTTTGAACCACTCACATACTCTGGTTAAGAGTAAAACAGTACAACTCAATTATCATGCTAATTCACAGTTTCCCCCTAAAACACCCACACAATCCCATTACTGTCCCTTATTGGATAAACCTGCACATAAGTAATAAGCAGTTATGTTATAACCTTTACCAGGAATGAATGAGAAAAGTCTGTTTGATTGAGAGGTTGATGCTTTGGGCTCTAATGCTTATATATTTAGTTGATATGACCGCTCCATCTAAGCTTTAATGCCACTGTAATCACCGCTGTTGTTCAGACACAATTCTGGTCTGATTGCGAGACATCGAGGAGAGCAAGTTAAAGCCCAGACAAAGAAAATAAGAATTCACCATGGTGATTGCATAATGGGTCTGACCGTTCGAATTCATAACACAATAGTACCACATCAAAAAACTCAAATATAGAACTCATATATTTTCACCACACATACTACAGCCCGATTCAAAAGTTGGGAAACGCTTATTCATTATTAATATTTTTTCACCTTTTAGAATCATAAACCCAGCACAATAACTTTGGGAATTATGTTGTGACTTAAAGCACATAAAATAAATAAAAACGGTTATATTTTAGCATCTTTAAAGTCACTATACTTTGAGTAGAAAATGCTAAATCGTTTGCTTGGCATTTAATCATTCAGCTTTTTGAGGGCTCACCCTGGAAAGAGTATTGAAGAAGTTCCCATCAGTTCTGGGCTGTTATTGCCTACGTTTTCTTCATTATTGGTCGGTATCAGTAATCTTTTCAAAGATATGTTTAAATAAGATGCTTGTTTTCTAATAAAAGAAATGTACATGTTGGTACAATTATATTTTTGTCTACAAATGTCATTCAAAAATGAGAGCAACTTGAGGATAAAAGATTTTTAAGATAATTAGAAACAAGCTATTTCAAATGTTTGACGGGTAGTGTATATACACTGTATACAGTATATACACACGCGTGCGCGCACGCACACACATAGATACTGTATATACAGCAATAAATAGTACTTAAGTGTTAACTATGGTGAACTTTGCTTTTGAATCATACTATAGTAAAATATTGTAATGATAAATATGGACGAACCCTGCTGTAAATTGGAACCAGTGGTTGTATCTATCCATTTTAACCCATAGATTGAAACAACCAGACATTTTTGGAGTGTCCTAGTTATGGGGATTGATTTAACTTTTGGTCTTTACAGTACATAAATCATATACAGTACCTCGTATAACAGTTTGGATTCCATTCGATTCAGAACATCTCTGAATGAGTGATAGTGTATATGTATAATGTTTATGTATTATTTATTACTAATTCTAATGGAAAGGTAAAAAGTCTTTCAATAGCATCTGCCTGATCCAACGTAACAGCACCATTAGCCACAGTACAGTTAACCAAACAGAGCCAATTACAGTATTCTAATATACCCTATATATGAGGTTTCATTACAAGCAACAAGAGAAAGCAGAACACAGAAAAGCCAGAGCCTCTTTCCATTCCATGTCCAATAGCCTTTTATCCCACAATCCTCCTGCTGTTCTCTTATACATATTCATGTGAGCGTCCGTGACCCTTACAAGCCACTCCATTTTGTTTCGCAACACAGGCGCTAAAGAGAAACATTGAATTTCTGTTTTTAAATTGCAAACAAAATACAAAACGAAAACGGCAAGGACACAATTTAGCCCAGCCTGTGGGAGGTTGACCGGGGTTGTGGTCATGTTAACGGATTGAAAAAGGACCTAGAAAAGGCAAATACAGGCTGAAATGATCCCTGCATTTTTAGATGTTTTGTAATAAAAAAAAGAGTCAAATATATAGCTATTAAAGAACACCTATTAATCTTAATACTCTATAGATGAACAATTGTGAGAACACAGAAAGAGCACAGTTTTATGATGTCTGTCTGTGATATGTATGAATGTACGGGTCTGTGTGTTATGCTGGCTTCTTTAGAGCCATTTTCCACTTGTAGCTTTACTTAAATATTAGTTGGAGATTCAAAGAGTCTGTGCGGCAGCAGGTGGATGTTAACAGCCCCTGTGATTCAAATGCCTGCCGAGTTAATGGCTGTACCGTCTCTCTAACAACTCCCAGCATGTTTAATATTAGCTCTTTTTCAAAACCCAGGCACATTTCTCTTATATTTTCTGTCCCATGATAGCCTATCATCTTTTACTTTTTACCCCACTAATGAATGCCAGACCTTCCACAGTGGAGGCAAAGAATCTAGCAAAAACAATTGATAGCAAAAGCAGGTATGTACATGTATTATGCTTTAGACCTATCCATCTCCTCCCGTTTTTCCAATTCAGGCAGATTTACAAATCGGTTGCATTGCAAACATGAAACATTGGCAATATCTCGTTCACAGTGCCTGGGATGCATCCATATTGACGTTGGATAACAATAACAAATTTTACCAACAATTCTCATTGTTGGAAAATGTTTCTTAAGACAGAAAAGATAGATAGATTTTTACATTCACCTTTCATTATTTTTTATCTGTACTATCAATTACTTTTCCTTCTAAAAAGATCCCAGTTTGCTCTCAGTCAGTAGGTGTTACAGCATTGACCTAAATCGAGCTGTTTCGAGTTGAAAAATTTAAAGTGATATGACCTGATTCTGTGTGTGCAGGTGTGAGTGTTGATGTGCATGATGTGCACTGTCTAAATTATATAGTTCACCTTAAATTTGATAAAGACTGAGATGCACTTAAAATAACACATCTAAACAAAGATCCGAGGAAATTGTTCTAAACCTCAAGTGGTAAGGTTAGGAAAGAAATCTGGAATGCAAAATCAAAAGATTGAAAAATTGAAAAACAGCTTATGTTTTCAATGTTTGCCTCAATCATGTCTTTTATACAAATATGTTTTAAGGATAGGCTACTTTTGCCATTACTTTATTCACACGTGTTGATGTTTATCCTGTTTTATTCTAGAAAAGAGAAATCAGACTTAAAGGCATGGTTCACCTTCAAAATAACATTTCTGTCACCATTTACACACCCTGTTGTCATTTTAAACCTGTGTGATTTTCTTTCTTCTGACAGAAGGTGAACTATCCCCTTAGATAATTTTGTGAATGTTAGTATATGTGTTGTGCACTTAATTATGGCTTCAAGTAATTGATATCTTATTATTCAACATAGATGTCTTATGATCTATCATTCAAATGATGTAGAATATTCAGATGGCAAAACAGTTTAAAAGATGTTAAAATACCCTATGTCTCTTCACAGAAGAGATGTGTTTTAAGTTGTTTTTGAAGGTTGTGAGAGATGTGGACTGAGTTAGGAAGTATGTTCCACCAGGAAGGAGTTGTGGAGGAGAATGAGCGGGAATGCAATTTTACTGCCCATATGAGAAGGCACTACGAGACGCCGCTGGTTCCCTGAACGCAGGGTTCTTGATGGTGTATGAGTGTGAAATTATCCCGAGATCAAGTGATAGTCCTGTAGGAATCAATTTAACTACTGTATGTTCGTGTCAAAACTATAAAGACAAGAACAGAAAAGCCACTTTTGACTTATAATTAATATTGCTATTTTATTTCCTAGCACACTGTGGAAAAAGAGTTGCAAAACTTCAAAGTTTCAGGTGGTGAAAATAAATGTTTAATAGTGAATAAGCGAAGAAAACGTTGCCAAAAGAAAAGAATGAAACACAGCGAGTGTCTCTATTGATTTAGATATATCTGTGGTTTCTCCCTCAGCTTCTCATGAAAAATGCATTAAGACTAACTGAGACACTTCAGCTTCAGCTATGCTTAGCATAGCAGTTATGCATGAGTGCACGTGTGTCTGCCCATCAGAAATAAAGCTACGCTGGTTCTTTGGCAAAATAATAGAAAACGTCACAGAAAATGACTTACATTACCATCACTGTCGGCATCATTTGTATAATATTTCCCCCTCAGGGTTTTAATATGCAGTTGAATAGCTTCACTGAATGTGAAAGAAAACATCACTGAAACCGGCTGACATGAAATTGACTTTTAAGGCAGCCTAAACATGCCACTGTTATTGACCCAGACACCCAAGACCTGTAGCACTGTGGTTCTCGATCTATAACGTGAAAAAACTACAGTAATTGGGAATGTTCTTTGATAAAAAATATTCTTTGACTTATTTATTTCCAACAAACATTTCACAATTATCAAAATCAGTGACAACTATCCATAAATAGTGTATAAACATTTTTAATTTTAGGACTGGTTATGCCAGATATCATCAACCTTAAGGACAGCAATTCGTTAAACATACTGTAACTTTTAGTGATTTGGTTCAATAGTCGATAGTCAATAAATGCAACAATGTGTAACGTAAAGATGTATTGTTTATTGTGCAAGTTGATGTACTTAAAAAAATCATATCACATTATTTGTGTTTTATATTAGACAAGGTTGAATGGAATCACCTGATAGAAGAAAAAATCTATCAAGAAAAGCATTAGATTTGCTTTAACATAATGCTTGAAAGGTGACAGCACAACAGTGCCACTTCCCTTGATATAAAGTGATTGAACAGTAGATCAAGAACACATCTGCACCTGCTTCAGGATAAATAATTAAAAACCTTTAAAATTATTTTTAATATCAGTGAGAATCAGTGAGTGACCTCTCATTTCGCCCCATTGACGTATCCATTGAGATTTAGCATGTGATATTCTGCTCAACACTGCGAGTGTGAGTAAAAATTATCATTCACACATTTGATTGTTTTTGTCTGTGCAAACATAAGCGAGACAGACGTCTTTAAAAACAGCATGACTCATTGCAATCTTCTAAGATGCTATGTGGTGTAATTTAAAGACAGTTTTCAATCAAAAACCTGTTTTGTACTTTTAGTAACTTTAGTAACTTTTGTTATTTATTGCTTTAGATTTTGTATCAAACAACAATGCATCAGGTGTTAGACGTATATGGGTTTCTGTGCACAGGGATTTGCTTGCCTTGACAGCAAATCGCATGTCTTCATTGTGCCTTTGAATTGTTATTATATTTTCCCAATTAAATGAAATCATGTGAACTCCAGAAGCAAATGCTGCACTGTGTCAAACTGAGTCCCTTTGATCTACTGTAACTTTAAAGAAAGTTCTGGTCAAATTAAATGGTTCGAGGCAGCCCTCAGAGGGTCACTGATGCATTATTCTGAGTGGTTCTGAAGACAAAGAAGTCATTCTTCATTGCCTCTTTAAAAGAACATCAAACAGCCTATTAAATGTATACTTCTTATTAAAAGGTTAGTACATCAGAAACGTTACCTTCTTGGATTCTTGTTCCTGCACCTCTTTCTGCATTTCCCTTAAGCCTAAGTAGTGGCATTTTGTTAAAATGCTTGCAACTAATGCAAATAATCTGTAAAGTAAACATCTATTCAATATTATTTTGAATGGAACTTGTTATAATTTATTCATTCTAAAATTTGTGTTGCTGAGCACGCTGAATAATTACATTTTATGTACACAGATTTATTGATTATAATGTGAGTGATTTGCTCATCATGAATTGCCATGTTCTCCAAGTGTCCAGTGTAGACAGGGATTCAACTACAAATGCAAAACAATCACATAGAAAACCCATCACTTAGAAAAAGGCTAGGCTAAACAAACCAATATCCATTAACAAATGTGGGTTAAAAGTGCACAACACAGAACACCAATGAGGAAAGCTACATAAGCCCTTGGTGTCTTTCTCTAGGATATCACACTGGCTAGCCACGCCTATACCTAAATATATGTGTGACAAACGACAAAGACCAAAGGAAAAGGTAGGATATAAAAAATGTCCAAGTGATGCTCATGATGATAAACAGGTGGGGTAAAATAAACGATGAGCAGGTTAGGGAGCATGGCGAAAATCAAGTCCTTGAGCAAAAACGAAGAAATTGAATAGGTGACAGACATGAATGTGACATAAACACCCCCGCCGAGGAACAACAGGGGAGGGGGGCCATCCAGGGAAGATCCAGGACGGCGCTACCGTTACCAGGTGTATGGCGGTGCAGGTAGATCAGCTGGCCATGGGAACGAGGTGAGCTACGGCGGCGAGGACAGGTTCGGAGGCCACGGAGGCGAGGACAGGTTCGGCGGCCGCATAGGCGAGGACAGGTACGGCGGCCAATGAGGCGAGGACAGGTACGGCAGCCAAGGAGGCGAGGACAGGTACGGCGGCCAAGGAGGCGAGGACAGGTACGGCGGCAACGGAGGCGTGGACTGGACTTGTCTGGAGGCCACGGAGGCAAGGACAGGTCCGGCCATCTCGTCCAAGACCTGCCCCTCCCAAAAAATACTTGGGAAAAAGTCCAGGGGCGAGACGGCCACACAGTAGCCCACTGGAACAGCGGTCTCAGAGCACTGAGGAATGCCAGACTGGACCGGCTTGGGGAACTCTGTAAGGCCAGATGGGACCCTGCTCGGGGAACATTGGAGAAGCGACTATGGCGCTGAGCTCTGGGAGAAGCCTCTCCGTCATGCGCACCCCCAGACAAATGCGGGGCTGGCTCGAAGACCTCTCGAAGGCCAGACAGGACTGGCTCGTGGTACTTTGAGGACGCACTGCAGCATCCATGCCATTTCCCACGGCGTTGAGAAGCTGTGGAGGAGTGCAGAATGGATATGGGGCGAGCCGGAGCCGATTCCCCCCATTGACTGGTTCTGAATGACGATCGGTCAAGTACTCAACATCTCTCCCGACGCAGAATGCAGAGCCCATTACTTGGGGGACATGATTAATGAAATCCTCCTGCGGAAACTCATCTGCGTCGGGAAGCAGAATAACGACAAGCAGATCGTCATCCAGTCAGAAATAAACGGTTTATAAAATAATCACTCCAGCTCACTCAATAGCACAGACATGCAAACTACTCCATGTAGCTCTCCAGGGGTCGGCCATCCTGCCTCAAATCCAGCAGGGCAGCCTCTGAAGAACAAATACATTCCATTTCTGGAGGTCGTTTGTTCTGTAACGGTTGCGGGAGATGAAAGAGATTAGGTATCCACAATGCAGATATCTTTAATGACCGAGACAGACTACAGGCAAACAAACGATAAAGCAGTTACAACAATGTGACAAACGACAAAGGAAAATGCAGGATATAAATAATTTCCATTGTCATGATGACAAACAGGTGCGGGGAAAATAAATGAGGAACAGGTGAGGGAGCATGGAGAAAATCAAGTCCTTAAGTAAAAACGAGGATAAACTGAATAGCTAACAAACATGAATGTGACAACAACGATGTTGTAGACAAACCATTTTGGTTCTTTAAAGAAGCATCTCTTTTTTACCTTTACAATAATCTGAAGAATTTTTTTTTACCACAATGAATCTTTTGTGAAGTTTAGACTAAATTAGACTAAAAGGGCTCTTCTAGGCCATCGTGAAGCACCTTTATTTTTAGTACTGTATATTTTGACCTATTTTGAAGTCCTGCAAGTCCTGCATCCGTGGTAGAAACAAAGGCGGTGAGTGAATAATCACAGCAAGAAACTCTTTTTCACACCCAGTGAAATGTTGAAGAGCCGAACCATTCAATCATAAAGTAGCGACAGGAAAAATCCAATCAGGAAGTGAGTGACACGCACAGCTCAATTGCCTCTGCTGGACATGGAGACAGCAAATACAGTCAGAGCAGCTATTTGAAAATCACTACCTGAAGGAACTATCACAGTATGCAAGATCGTGATGTTCTGTGTGTGTGTGTGTGTGAGAGAGAGAGAGAGAGAGAGAGAGAGAGAGAGAGAGAGAGAGAGAGAGAGAGAGAGAGAGAGAAAACCAAGCTGAAGATAGAAAAAGAAAGGGAGAGACAAGACAAAAAGGAGACGAAGAGAGTATCAGAGGAAGAGATAAAAGTGGGAGGCTGAGAAGAGCTGCAAAACAGGACACGGTGCTGTTATGTTCTATTAAATCCAAAGTGCTAAAAGAGACTAAAGAGATGTTATTGAAAAAAAAAGTAAAACAAACTGGAAGAAGTAGTTTTGTCCTGAAAATGTAATCCAGTCTCGTGGCAGTTCGTGGTCTAGATTTGAAATTTGGAACGTATTAATTTGTCTTCATGGACACGAATATCCCCATTTTTTCGTGTCAGTGAGCACGACCTTTTTTAATGTCCCTCGGCACGACATTCTTTCTGTGTCACTCAGCATGATTTTTAATACACAGACTGCGTGTGTATTTACATTAATATATTTATAACCTGATATCAAAAGAACTCATACATATTTAAGGATGTGACTAACCAATACCTTACTCCACCTCAAACCCTAAACGAAAAAAACGTGCGATAGGAAGAAAAGCTCAAACTACATTCATTCGTCTGTTTTGTTTTAGGTTTTGTTGAGGAGTTTATTTTTATATTTATAGATGCAACACTAGCCATCAGCGCTAGCTTCCTAATTCCTATGTTTACATGAACCCTCATAATGGGATTAATGCCTTACATTTTACAATATAAAGCCCTAATGGCCAAATAGTCAACAATGTCAACAGTCTGAATTACAACAATAATTCCATACTCATCTCTATAAGATAATTTTACCTGTCCCACCTTCTGTGGAATAAAGTCTATAGGTCAGATAACAGGAGCTGATTTCTGTCTAAACCAGCGGAAACTTAATGGTGCCTGCAATAATATGTTAAAATACCCATCATATACTGCACCTACCAAAAACGAACATCTGCAGTAGATAATCACTTAATACTGCCTTTTATGCTTAACAGAAAGTTATGGGTCTTTGATGGGTGTCGTGTTTATACATATCAACACATTTTTACAACACTTATGTCATGTTTTAACAAAACTATTAAGTCAATTGTTTCTTTGGTTGAAAATGTATTGCTTTAATTATTGTTTTTCGGAATCATGACGTTCAATATGCGTCTGTTCCAAAAATCCCCATTTACAAATTTCCCAAAATGATGATATTGTACATTTAGAATACTATCAGGCATGGGCGAAGCTAGCCCCTTTTTAGGGGTGCTTCAGCACCCCTAAAAAGGAGCTCAGCACCCCTAAAACTTGGAGTAAGAAATTTTGTTATTCTAAAAAGAATCGTCTTTTAGAAGGTTAAATAATTTCCAAAACATACTCCGTAGTTTAAAATGTATGTGTTAAGGATGAAAATGAAAATGGTGCAAATGGTGTCATCCTCTTTTCTTCCTCCTCTGTACCTGCACCGCTCAGCGCGAGATACACGCGGAGTGAGAACACGTTATGTGGTGTTGTGAACCAACTAAGTTGCTCCAAAGCTGTCTCACACTTCTTTCCTTTTACATAGAGTTGTTCCGATTGCGAAACCATATCGGTGAGTACTGGAGTCAGTATCCTGAATCACCATGGTACACCTATAACAAGTGTTTATTTTCGGACTATTTTAGTCCAGCGGGTCGCCGCCGCTGTGGAGTAGCACAGGACCTGGCTGACTCGTCCATGGTCATAAACGGAGAGAAGTAGCGCCGGTTAATATGTTCTTCCGCAAGACGCATTCAGTTCTGTTTATTAACTGCTAGCGCGTGAAACAAAAACAACTAAACTGCGGACCTGTGTCTCTGTTGTTAAAGTTTATCGTTCATTTGATAGTCATTTTAACAGTCTGGAGTCACGTTAACATGACGTCACGTGCGTCTTTTCTGGTCAGTCGTCATGGAAACGTGATCGCCCTGGCGTTTGGACCAGAGTGTCAGAGGAAGTGATTCTTTCTGAAGCGCAAGAGTGAGTCTGGTACAGTTCAGATTCGTGTTCCCTTCACTGAAAGTCTTTTAGTGCCTTGCTTCGGCTCCATACATGGCTCAGGAGGACCACAGGCCAAAGCAGACTCCAGCACCTGTGATGTCTATTGAGAAGGAGTTAATTGAAATAATTGAACCCCAAAGGGTCATTGACAGGTTTGCTAGCCTCAAAGTGCGGCGACATAGATTAACTCTCCCTAAGTAGAGCAAAAATGGGGATTCAGGGGAAGTACTTTAAAGATTTCCCTCTATTTCTTTTTTTATATCTTTACTTTCTTAGTATTTTCAAGACCTCTGTAAATTATCTGGATATTTTGGACTTTACCTTCTTTTCTTATGTTTTTTATTTATTGATGACTTATATTGGTTTATGAAAGTTCAGACTGGCGTGCGACCAGATATGTTAGTGATGGTCATTTGTAAATAATTTACAGAAGATGAATTAAATTTTGTTGTCCAAGTACCTGTTACATTGTTCAATGACAATAAAGATCTAATCTAACCAATCTGATGACTGTTGATACAGAAGGAGGAATATGGAGTTAAGGGTCAGGAAAAGCTGTGTGAAGAAGGTTTTGTTTTTGTTACAGGGGGCTGTCTGTGTGAACTCTCACAATTAAGCTGGTGTCCTGAAAAGGTCTCAAACCTTGTTTGTATGTGTTAGCGACCACTCATTCAGTATTTTAGGTTTAGTTCGTTAAAACAGCTCCGTTCTATCGTTCTTACTTTAAAGGGATTGCCATGCAAGGAGTTCTGTTCTGCAAAAAAAGGTGTTAAAAAAAATCTGGATTTTGGAGTTAGTTGAATCAATGTTAAAATGATTAAGTTATTTTTCAATAGACACATTTTTTGTTTTTGTGTGAAAAGAGGGGGGGGGGGCTTTGCAGTGGGGCTCATTGGGTGCTCAGCACCCCTAAAGCTCTGACCCTAAAATCGCCCCTGCTATCAGGTCTCTGTTATTTTTCATGTATGAAAGAGATTTGTTCCCCATTTTATTTCTGCTATATGAAATTCGTTGAAGCTCAATAGCTCAAAACTGCTCAGATAGAACCTTAAAATTCCAAGGCGACGAGTTATGGATATTTTCTTTATAGATATATTTATTTAATTCAGAGAAATACTAACAATATTTCTCCCAAATAAAAATATTGTTTCTATTTGCATGTATTTGTAGAAAATAGGAGAAAACAGGAGAAACCGGTCAATTTAATTCAAAACAATATGACTGCCATGGGGACAGTCCAGTTTTTTATAACATTACTTACAACAGTTACTCTTAATCTTAGGTAGTCTATAGCGTCAGCCTGAAAAATTATAAATATCTGAGAGCACAGTTAATCCTCAAATTAATACATTTTTGTCAAACCCGTGTTATAACTCTTCGCTCCAACTTCTGGCTCTCAAGATGTGTCAGTCTGGAAGAATGAGCTTCTGATCTAAAGTCAATAATCAAGTCTTCTGTTTCAGATACATTCAGCTGCAAACAGACATCATCACAACATTAATAACATCAACATCAATAACTGTGCAGTCAAGTTTTATTTTTGACGGGACAACCATGATGACTGTATCATCTGCCATCTTTGTTTGCTTATGTCCTCATTTATAAGCTTTGGACAATAATTCCTTTTCCAGTTCTTCTGCATTATATAATAAGAAATGTTAATGCACCCCTCCAACAGAAATATTAGTGATAATATAAAAATATATATATAAAACATATTAAACAGGCCATTCAGCGACACCGACCAATGTAATAACATTCTGTATCAATATAGAACTTAACATGCTGTTGCTGATTTTGTGTATACTGGCTTTGCAACATGCTCATCCAGTCAAAGCTCAGAATATAAAACTGATTCCAGACACTGAATTTTTATTGAAATGCGTCATCTCCATCTGCCTGTGCATGAATGCTCCCTTGTGATTAATAGATGCACGCTGCCCTCCTTCCAAACTTTGTATTCAGTGAATTCAGCCAGAGGTGGCAGTAGGTTTGTGGTGCTAAGTGAAAACTGTTATCATGCCCTCGCCAGTTTGTGTCTGAAGCACCAGTTGGGTGAACTGCAAGTCACTTGAGCAATTTTTTAAAGCTGTTGAGATTCTGCTGCAAAACTAGAAGAGCCATTCAAATGCCAAGATCGAGAGAGAGAGAGAGAGAGAGAGAGAGAGATTGAAGAGATGGGGTTGGGAGTAACGAATAACAAGCAAGCGTAACCTGAGTGCAGCACACAATCTTACAAACCACCTTCCAAAAGACAACACCAGAAGCATCCCAACATTTTAAATATAAAAGGCAGAGATTCAGACATCGAGTCTTACTGCAAAGACATGCCCTAAATAATTAATATAGATTTATGAGCTAAACAGATGTGAAAACAACAAATATCCTACTGCCAACCTCGTTCAGTCCGAATCATAACTAGCGGTACACCATCAGACAGATCAATATAAATAATTAAGCCCCATCCACTGTGAAATCTAAGTGGTCTGTAACAACAAAATAATAATAAGAACCATTACTTGTGCTTTTTTGAATTAGTAGCATTAATGGTTTGAACAAGGCAATACACCCACATTGATCCACAGAGAGACGAGACAGTTGAAGAAATATGAACATGAAGGCAGATCCCATTTAAAATGAAATGATGTATTCTGTATGGATCCACAGCTAATGTGCCCCTGGATGTGATTTCGCCAGTTCGTATTGGTGACCATGTGACTGATTCATTAAAGCATATCTAAGATACTGATGTAACCATGTGCAATTCATTTCTCTTCCCTTTATCCAGTGTAATCCTATTTAGCCGTGCATTGTCTCTGACAGTAATGAATGCGATGCCACCAGTAACAGTGTAGCAATTGAACTTTGCATTATTTTGAGCATCACTCGTTTGCAGATGCCCCCGATATTTCGATATCTTACGCAATAAAACATTCACACTTTTATAAGTGCGACTTAAGCACCCTAAAGTGTCCCTATGCTTTTTGGGGCCAGATATAAAAATGAAAGCAATATAAAACAGCATAGCAAAACAACACATTTGCATATAATCTACTTTGAGAAGTGGTTGTAAGGCTTTGGTTCTTCTGCATCTCAGGCTTTTGTTCCCAGTTCGTCCTAGTGATTAGCACAGAGTTACGGGAATTAACCTGAGCGACCGAGGTTAGCCTCGAGTGCGTCTATGCAAATGAACAGGTGCTGTTTAACACACACGCTCACAATGTCCCTTACGGATACAAGTCCAAGACAGCAGAGAAAAGCTTTATGAAATGCAAATGCGTGTGGGCGTAAGCTGCGACCTTTGGTCTGACCAATTGTGTGTTTGTGCATGTCAATGTGTAATTGAAGCTGCGATTTGTTTGTTTCTACATGCGATTGCCTGTATGGAGTGTGTGAAGAGAAATCAAATATATATGCCAGTGTGACAGGCTTGTGTGCTCTGTGTTCACACATCAATTATGATTTATATTCTCCGAGGGTATGTGACATGCCCCCCCCCCACATATCTGTTAATGATTATAAATGTGGTGCTTCATGATGTATTAATAACTGAGCCTGCAGCTGTTAGGCTGCAGGACGGATGTCCTCGATACCACCCTTTGCTGCAGAAGTCATTAAACTCGTATCTCTATTTCCTTTCATTAGCCACACTACTTTGTCTCCCATTCCGCTCTTCTGTACCGCTTGGCTTCTGTATTTTGATTAATGTACCTTATGACATATTTAGAAGAAGCACACCTGCCAGGTGCACGAGGCATGTTTATGTATTAATCAATGTACATTACACAAACAAACACAAACTGTGCTCACGGCATAACACATTAGATAAATATCATAGTATGTGTGTAGAATTATAGTAGCTAATATAAAATGTGACGTAAAAGTTAGCATGAAATTGTCACAAAATGGTTTGGACAGAACCCAGATGCAGGCAGACGAAGGTTTAACAAGAAATATTTATTAAATAAAACACCCACAATGGGGAAAATCAAGCACAAAAAACACTAGCAAAACAAACACCTCCCACGAGGGGGACAAAACAAGGTCTATATAAAAGAGAAATAATTCTACAAACTGTAACAGGAACCAGGTAATCCAATAACGGGGGATAATACTGTGCACGCAAGACATCAGTGTTGGACATAGAGACAATAGATATAGATAATGCACCGACACTGAACAGAGGGAAACTAAGACTATATAAAGGGAGACACTAACGAGGAGTGATTACATGGGGAGAGTGGTGACAGCTGATGGGAATAAAACCCTAATTAAAGTGAAACACCAAACAGACGATGGGAATGAAACCCTTAAGAAATTACAGGAGATAGGAGGGTGGGGCTGAGAGACATAACAGGAAGACACGTGGCATCAAGTAACAACATAAAGCCACATGTCTCCACACATAACATAACAGAAACCCGAAAGACGTGGCAATGTCATGACTCCTTGAAAGCTCAAGACAGGAAGGACAGAGTCCTAACAGAAATTGGACCGGCTTCTAAAATTATACAAATGTATTAATTTGGGATTTGTTGGATTGTTGGATGCCTGGTCATTGGACAGTAAATAAAGTCCCGCCTCATGCTGAAACATGTCATGCCGAAGAGTGATGTCGTTTGGGTGGGAAGGGGAAATTTCTGATTTAGATTAAAGATTATTTGCACATGGATAAAAAATAATGATGGATAAATAATTTTCTATAAACACTCCATCCATGTAATTCAATTATTTAATAAACATATTATTTGTTAAATTTAAATTTTTACATAAATAATTCATGACATTCACATGTTTCGTATTATTTACTTATTATTTACATAATCTCTGTTACCCAGACTCTCAAGAATAAGTTTGAAATACAGTACTATGCAGAGTAGATCTGATTTAACTTTCACAATGCGGTGCGTGGTTACATTTTTTATCTAAAAAGTGAATAATATGTGAAGCACAAGTGCAATAGCAAACACAATAATTCTGAGTCAGAAAATTGTAAACAAAGTTATGATAAGAAGCCTTGACTAGTAAAAGTGGTCCTCAAGGAAACAAAAGTGCAGGAAATTACCCTTTTACATTATTTAAAAGTGACTCTAGAAATAAGAACAAAGCTTTCGAAGAAATTGTAATTATCATGACAAAAGGGTCTCTAGCCCCTACATGTCACATAAGCCTTACCTGTATGTTGTCGAAGGAAGATTTATTTGTCACATCGTAGAGCAGCAAAAGAGCTGAGGACAAAGTCGACATGCCAATAATTACAAACATATAAGTATAATACAAGTATATAAGTAGACAAAAACATGGCAACTACTCATAACAAACGCCTACTGTTTCTCAATGCTAAAATACAACCTGCACAAAAGTTCAGGACTTGAATGGCAGACGTTTAACTGTTGCAAGAAATATAGGTCTAATCATAACAACCCATGAGAGTGTGCATGTGGGCTTGAACTGCATCAGACAGCGAACTTGCTGAGACTGAAACAATTGACTGGTTCTCTCCGAGTATATCAAAAGGCAGGTGCTCTCTATTTACAGTCTGAACTAACAAACTGAAACTTATTTTCAATAAACCGAAAACAAAATATGATGTAACCTTGGAAAAGGTCAAATAAACAAACCTTAAATTTGTTTATTTGAGAGATCGCGAAGGATTACAGATTATATGGTGTGTAGAGATTTCTGTCACTTTATTTCTTAACTCACTTTTTATCATACAGTGAGGCAACAACAGGAGATTTGGCAGCAGTGAATTGGAAAGAAATGGGTTTCGATTTATGCAGTGCATTGTAATTTATTTCGGCAGTCATTGTTTATACACAAAGAGGTTTTGTATGTTAATGTGAAATTCTGTTACCTAGTTTGGTTTAATAATCTGAGTGAAATAGTCTATTCAATGCAAAAAAATGCTAAATGTGTCCGATGGTAGGTTATTATATTCATTGGTATTTCGATTTTGAAAAAATAAGCATTAAATACCAGCGAGAAGAGAGAGGGGTTGACATGCCAAACAAATAAACCACGAAAGTTGTTTCAAGGCTGCAGACATTTTTGTGGTTTTTTTTCTCTATATGGAATGTCTCATACTGATAAATTTATACAATGACCTACCAATGACGGAACAGAACATGTGATGATAAATTGTGCTTTCCAATAGACTATGCACGCAGGGTGATGGAGAACATCCGCTTAAATCTCAGCCAGTGAGTCACTTCTTAGCATGTCTATTTTCATGACAAACCAAAAGATTTAGAATGATGGATATAGAATGCACTGCATGTTGCTTACTTACTTTGGTCAAAAATATAATGCATGTAAGTCTACATGTCATAATAAATAACTATACTCA